>NC_058163.1:22240255-22947130 GCF_020080835.1 Cotesia glomerata
TTAGAATCTTTTTAAACTTTTTTTTTTAATAAGGGTTTTACTGATTAAATTTTATATAATTTAATTAATCAAAAAAATTTTTGATTAATGTCCGCTGAAATTAGGATCATAATTAAAAAAATTATCCACTTGAACATTTATTAATTTTATTTAATAAAAAAAATAAATTCTTAATAGAAAAATATTGAAAAAAAAGTTTAGAAAATCCAAATGAGCATGCCTTAAGCGCTCATGTCATACATAAATTATTTAGATCATAACAAAAATTATTTGTTTTTAATTTGAATTTTCCTGCGAGTAGTGTTATCCCCTCTGTAGGTCGAGCTAAAGAAAAATTTTAACAGATGATAATACAATTAGTAATTATACCATCATGTATATATAGTTTCTGCTTGTTTATAGTTATTTCAATTCTGTTTATGAAAAATAATATAAGGTAAAAGCCCCAATATATGATCATATACTGGTACATGATCATATATTGGGGCTTTTACCTTATATGGCTGCCGAAATCGCAGAAAAAGTCACCGAACTGACAATCGAAAAAAATTATAATACTGAAGTTAGCCGTCAGCTGTCAATTTAAAAAATTTTCATACCAAATCAATTACAATAAAAAAATGCTTCTAAAAATTTTCACTTGTAATTTTTACTAAGTTTCACATGTGAAATTTTTAAATTAAATTTTTTTTATAATAATTTAATTGTCATAAAATTCTAAGAATATTTTTTGTCTGTCAACTTCAGTGTCATAAAAAATTAACTGTATCGAAACGGAATTATTTTGACACGCAATTTTCACAAGGGTTTTGATAAATTTCCTCAGGAATAAAACAAAAAAAAATTAAATTGTTAAAGTGATTTTTGACAACGTTGTGGTGCTATCAAGCCCAGTGCTCCCGTGAATACTACGCTCTTATTCATTTAATTCATCAGAAAAACGAGTTTTTTCGGAGAAATCTTATTTAATCGATAAGAAAATTTTTTAAACGTGTTCTGTAGTTACTATTATTTATTTCAATATGCTTTTTATCCATAATTTTTTTTGTTTAAATTATGAAAATCACGTTTTAATCGAAAACACGATTTTTAGGCGAGAGTAGAGCATACCTGCGCGCTTCGCACTTAAGGCATGCAAAAGTGAATTATTTTTTTAGAACTTATTTTTTCTTCTAAAATTTTCTTATCATAATTTATTTGATAAAAAAATTCTAAAAATGTCTTGTAAATAATTTACCTGCATGCGAGCAGCGAGGATTCGCGTAAATGTCAAAATGTCGCACCAGCACCCGGAACATCCTAAGACAGTCCTATCAGAGAGGGTGAACAGCTTTTCTTGGTTCCTGGTGTAAATACTGTACCCGGAGCTGAGACGTGTCTCGCTGGCAATAATAGCATACCCTGGTCCGGCAATGGCTACTACACTCCTATAAACCGTAACAAAATCAATTAATAAAATTAATAAATGACATTAAAGTTAGCAGTCACTTGACAATTTTTTAATTTTTTTTAATAAAAAAATGTCCCAAAAATTAAAAAAAAATTGCAATTTTTTCAATTTTTTTTCATAACTTTCTTTGTTATAAAATTCTTAAAATTATTAAAAATATTCTAAATTAATAATTATAAAAATAACAAAGTCATGTTAGGTTAAATCAAATACATACCCTCCGTTGTCGGCGTACGGACTAAATTGGACTTTTTTCGCTCCAGCAGCATAGTCTGGCAAGTTTCTTCCCGCAGATTCGTTGATCATCGCCATAGCTATCTTCTTTTATTAAAAATTTATATTAACAATTTATTTACTTGATAAATTCTCCAAGATAGAATGACAACACACTTTTGCTTGTAGCTTCTGTTAAATTTTTTCATATATATATATATATATACATCACAATTATATTCTTTATTTAATCAGCCGGTACAGATTCAGAATATTAACTCAACAGTAGCCGATAGGTGACGACACAGGTTATGAATTTTTGCGGCAGACAGAATTTAAATAAATAAAACTGCATCTGACAGATGTCCTTACAGTAAAATTCATAAAAATAAATTTATTTATAAATTTATGTGTAATTTTAATGACAACTTACCTTTAAATTGGATCAGTGCTAATTATTCATTATTTTTTTTTAATAAAATAAAAAAAATGACAGCTATCAGCTGATTCCAGCATGGCTTCTTAATAATTAAAAAACTGTTTTAAATTTATGAAAATAAAGTTAGCTGACATCTAAAAAATTTTATGATTTTTTATGAAAATTAATTTAGCCGACATCTAAAAATTTTTAGAATTTTTTCCTTTCAAAAATTATAACAAAAAAATGAAAATAAAAAATTTCATTACTAAAAAACTTGAAAAACTGCAAGTGCAATTTTTAAAAAATATTTTTAAGGAGGTTCTTTCGCCATCAATGTTAAATAAAAAATATTGGATCATGCATAATAGTATATTGTGTGACTAGGGATGAAACAAAACGATTTCAGACCAGAGTGAAGTTGCTTGCCCGAGCGAAGCGAGCCACCTATACTATTTATTTTTTAATTTTAAGAATTTTTATGGGTTTTTTATTTTAATTCATCGAATATTGACTACCACAGTTGTTGTGACTCAACTGGAGCGAAAGGACTTCCTTAAGTTCTAATTTAATTGATGAAAATAAATCAAAAAATTAAAAACGTCGGCTAACTTTAGTATTATGATTTTTTATGAAAATTAATATAACAGATACTCAATAATTATAAGAATTTTTGTAACAAATAAATTAACGCAAAAAAATTTAGATAAATAATAGTTTAAAACAACTAAAAACACGCTTTTTATAGAAAACCAAACTAAAAAATAGAAAATAAATTTAAATTAAGAATAGTGTTAAAAATTTCAATAAATATAAATTAATAATTGTGTAAATAAAAAAAATGTATTTTATTTTAAAAAAAGCGTGAGGTGCATGGTGTCAATTGTTATAAATATTTTATTGACAGATATGAGTAGAGTGATTATCATTTTGATAATATCTTAAAGAGCACCCCACGCTTTTTTTAAAATAAAATACATTTTTTTTATTTACACTATTATTAATTTATATTTATTGAAATTTTTAACACTATTCTTAATTTAAATTTATTTTCTATTTTTTAGTTTGGTTTTCTATAAAAAGCGTGTTTTTAGTTTTTTAAACTATTATTTATTTTTACTTTTTAGTTTGGTTTATTTATAAAAGCGTGATTTTTTAGTTTTTTTAAACTATTATTTGTTGATTATCAAAAATATTCAGGCGCGCAAATTACCCACGGAGAGTTACATACTGACATACTGACATACAAGTGAAGCTAATAAAAAATAATTATTTATAAATATTATAAATACGGGGAATCAGAGTTCGATTTCGGAGAGCGAGCCTGAGAAACGGCTACCAGAACCAAGGAAGGCCGCAGGCACGCAGATTACCCACGGAGAGTTACATACTGACATACTGACAAACTGACATACAAGTGAAGCTAATATAAAGCGTGTAAAAAAAAAATTGACAAGTAGAAATTTTTAAAATTAAAAAATGCAATTTTTAAAACATAATTTTTTAGAATAAATTTGTTCGTTAAAAAAAATTAAATAAAAAATGGTTAAGTGACAGCTAACTTTAATGTCATGATTTTTTATATTAAAGAATTATTACAGAAAAAGTAAAAAAAAAAATTTTTATTTGTTAAAAACTTCAAAAACTATAAGTGCAATTTTTTAAAAATATTTTTTAGTTATAATTTAATAAATTAAGCAAAATAAAAAAATCAAAAATGTCGGCTAACTATGATACTAAAGTTAGCCGCCGTTTTTAATTTTTTAATTTTTTTTTTTATAATTAAATTAGAAGAAAAAAATATTTTTAAAAAAATGCTTTTAAAGTTTTTTACAAGTGAACATTTTTTTTTTATTTTTTTGTAATAATTTTTTCAATAAAAAAAAATTCTAAAAATTTTTAGATGTCGGCTAACTTGATTTTCATCGGCTAACTTTATTATTATTTAAAATTTTTTAAATTGCGCAGTACAATTTATTTTATAAAATCTGTCAGATGTCCTTGGAGTGAAATTCTACTTTGCAATGGAATTTATTGACACAGAAGAGCGTCTACAAAGCAAACTATCCGTGGAATAAGTGACAGCAATTGTTGACGACGCCCAGTTAGTTGGTTGTGAGTAGTTCTCTGGCTTTTTATTTTTCCATGTACGTTTTCGCGAGTACCCACCGTATATATGTAATATTGGTGTGTGACTAGTGGACAACTAGCGTGACACGGTATCATCACCATTAATACTTCAAATATACTAAATATATTATAACAAAAAGCATCTGGATTTTGTTCGCCCAGATATTTATAATATAAATAATATCTAAAAACAGGTAATGTATGTAATTTATACCACATTCCTTAATCATTACTTACAGTGCTTACTGCTCACAAGTATCCGTTTCATTAAGAGCAGACGTGTGTACATTGCTACGGTATTTGTATTGGTATTAGTTTGATATTTGTATTAGGTAAAATGGCTCCTCCAAAAACAATTTTTCCGGTATAAGCGCATATGTGTGAGTAATTATCCTTTAATATCCAGGTATTGTTCTGAAGGTATATTTTAAATCTCAGATTCATCGATTGTCTTTTCTGACGTCTTAATGCCTGCTCGATTTTTTTTTTACGCTTCATTTTTTTAACTGTATTAATTTTTTATTTTTCATTCCAGGAAAATTATTTATTATTATTGTAATAAATTTTAATTATTAAAAAAATTATAATAATAAAGTTAGCCGACATATTTTATTTTTTAATTTATTAAATTAGAAGGAAAAAAAATTTTTTTTAATTCCAGTTTTTCAAATTTTTTAAAAAATTTTTTTGCAATGATTTTTTTAATAAAAAAAATTCTAAAAATTTTAAATGTTGGCTAACTTTATTGTCATAAAAAAAATTTATAATTAAGTTCTTCAATTTTTTTACAACTAAAAAATGTTCAAGATTATGTCAAATTTTTTTATTTTTTTTTAATTAATTAAAAAAAAATGTTAAACGTCTTTTGTTTTTTACACAATAATTAGACTATAAATATGAATTTATATTTATTTCTTTAATTCCATATTATTGTAATAAAATATTATTGTTTGCGAGTAATTTGTTATGACAATGATAATGATTAATAATTAATAGCTGTTTATTAAATGTGTTCACAGTTGGTGAATATGCAGACGATAAAGTGTGTGGTGGTTGGAGATGGTGCTGTGGGTAAAACTTGCCTGCTGATATCCTACACGACGAACAAATTTCCGTCAGAGTACGTTCCTACGGTTTTCGACAATTATGCGGTCACTGTAATGATTGGTGGAGAGCCATACACATTAGGATTATTTGACACAGCTGGTATTTTTTTTTTATTACTATTAGTATCAATAATGATAATGATAGAGGGAAGTGAAGATGATAATTAATTTTTTTATTTCTTGTCCGATAGGTCAGGAAGATTATGATAGACTGCGACCATTGAGTTATCCACAAACAGATGTGTTTTTAGTTTGCTTCTCAGTTGTATCACCTTCTTCGTTTGAAAATGTCAAAGAAAAGGTAATTTGTTAATTATTATTTTTATTAAATATATAATTTTTATTCTTTTGTGATGATTAATTTGAAACTAATTTAAAAATTTGTAATCTTAAATAAGCATCAATAAATTAATTAACTAATTTAGTTGAATTAAAAAAATTTTTTTTAAGTAAAATTAAATTTTAAACTAGTAATTATTATTTTTTTTTTAACTATTAGTTTAGAATTAAATTAAATAATTATTATATGTTGTGAAAAGTAAAAAAATTTTGATGTATAATAATAATAATAATAATCAATAATAAATAATAATAACTAACAATCTTACAGTCAATATGTGACTGTCGTGACTTGTGAACTATGAAAATTAAACTTTTGCCTTATTAAATAATGACTTTTGTTAAATTACACTGTACTTTCTTAAATATTGACGTTTTTAAGGATATAAGCTCATCCTGATGTTACACTCATCAAGAGCTTTCATTTGAGTACCCACATGCATTTTTGATATATTTTTCATATATACATATATATAATATATATAAATGTATGAAAAAATTGATGTGGATACTCAAATGAAAGGTTTTGATGAGTGTAACATCGGAATGAGCTTATATCTTTAAAAATGTCAATAGTTCTCAAGATACAAGGTCATTTCTTAATTATTAACATTTTTAAAGATTTAAGCTCATTCCGATGTTATACTCATCAAGAGCTTTCATTTAAATACCCATATGGCAATTTTTATATTTTATATATATGGTATTTGTGAAATATAGAAAATATATGAAAAATTGATGTGGATACTCAAATGAAAGGTTTTGATGAGTGTAACATCGAGATGAGCTTATATCTTTAAAAATGTCAATAGTTCTCAAGATACAAGGTCATTTCTTAATTATTAACATTTTTAAAGATTTAAGCTCATTCCGATGTTATACTCATCAAGAGCTTTCATTTAAATACCCATATGGCAATTTTTATATATTTTATATATATGGTATTTGTGAAATATGTAAATATAGAAAATATATGAAAAATTGATGTGGATACTCAAATGAAAGGTCTTGATGAGTGTAACATCGAGATGAGCTTATATCTTTATAAATGTCAATAGTTCACAAGATACAAGGTCATTTCTTAATTATGTATCTAGAGATAGAGTATTTTTAAATGCAGCCTAAATACTTATCATAATAAATTGAATATCGGTGAGAATGATATGAAACCTTGAAAAGGCACAAATTCAAGTCAAGACCTTTGCAATGACACTAAATTTGACTAAAAAAACCAATTTTATCATGTGACTATCCTGGGCACAAAATTTTTCTTATTCTCTTAATAATATAGATAATAATAAATATTTATTTAATTTTTATATTTAATATATTTATTTACAGTGGGTACCAGAAATTACTCATCACTGTCAAAAGACACCATTTTTATTGGTAGGAACTCAAATAGATTTGCGAGATGATGCTGCGACTATTGAAAAGCTCGCAAAAAATAAACAAAAGCCGATTACTGGCGAACAGGGTGAAAAATTGGCAAAAGAATTGAAAGCTGTTAAATACGTGGAATGTAGTGCATTGACTCAGGTAAAAAATAATCACTGAAGCTTATAGCTTTATTAAGTATATATTTTATATTAAATAAAATAAAATTTTTTTAGAAAGGGCTGAAGAATGTGTTTGACGAAGCAATTTTGGCAGCGCTTGAACCGCCTGAGGTTGTGAGAAGAAAAAAGTGCGTTATTTTGTAGGGAGTTTTAGACACCTTATTTTTCTTCAAATTGGCTTGCTGCGCCCGTTTATTGTAAGTCTTGCAATGTTACAACCAACATCATCAAATTTTCTACAAAAACCTAGATATTTTTGATTTTATTACCTAAAATTGACTAAAAAATTATAAACAATTTGAATTTATTTAAATAAAATTATTTTTTTAAATTTACTTATCTATGATTGAATCATGCGAGCATTTGTGAGTTGCGTCATATCTACCTCAAGTTGCATGATTTCGATCATTTTTTTTTTATCATTAAATTCAATTATAAATTTAATTATTCAGACAATGATTGATTTACTTTGGATAAATGTCACTGAGACAAAACCATTGCAGGAAATAGTGCGATTGTTGAATCGTTAATTTAACTAGAAATTTTTTTCTTCAGGGCGAATCTATTATATAAAAACGAAAAAAAAAAAAATTATCATCATTTGTAAGTTGCTTAGAACGTATAAGCAGGCAAGAATCTTCGGAATCGTCATGTCAACACATTTAATAATTATTAATTGATAATAATGGAATTAAAAGTAAATAATAATAACTAAAAGTAAGACCTACTGTGAATGGTTTTAAACTTGGGATGGTAATCATCCTTGGTACATACATTCTTCAAATATTTAATAAATTAATAAGGCATTTTTAATGATAAGTTACTAATGTGAATTTTTTAATAAATCGATAATCGAAAATTTTTTTCTAGTTATTATCCATCGACCTTTTATGGTTAAATTTAGTATTGAGAAAAAAAAATAATTGCTAATTGTATATGTAAGTCTAATTGATTTCTTAAGTAGAATTTTTATGAAAAAATAAAAAAATTAGGAAAATTCTTTTTTTTTCCTGACCTTAAACTTAAAAGAAGAAATATTAAAATATATAATAATAATAATTTGTTATTTTTAAAAATTATTATTATTATTATTTTGAATAAAAGTTTAAAGTTATAAAAAAAATTCAAAATTTTTTACATTTCTTCACGATAGAAAGAAAAAATTAATTTTTTTTTCCCGATTTGAAGCTTAAAAGAAAAAATATATAAAATAATCATAATAATTCGTTATTTTGAAAAATTATTATTACTATTTTGAATAAAATTTTTAAATTATATAAAAAATTCCAAATTTTGTTACATTTCTTCACAATTAAAAACAAAAATTATTTTTCCTGACTTAAAAGAAGAAATATTAAAATATATAATAATAATAATTTGATATTTTTTAAAATTATTATTATTATCATTTTAAATAAAAGTTTAAAATTATAAAAAAAATTCCAAATTTTTTACATTTCTTCCCAATAGAAAAAAAAAATAAAATTTTTTTCCTGATTTAAAACTTAAAAGAAGAAATAGTAAAATATTTATAATAATCATAATAATTCGTGATTTAACAAAATTATTATTATTATTTTGAATAAAAATTTTAAATTATATAAAAAATTCCAAATTTTATTAACATTTCTTCACAATTAAAAAAAAAATTAACATTTTTTCCTGATTTAAAACTTAAAAGAAGAAATATTAAAATAAATAAATATAATAAAATATATACGTGAGTAAAGCTTTTATTTACACACTGATAACTAGTCAATTTAACAATTTGATTATATGTATATATATACAATTTCTTTATATAATTTGGCCATTGCAACGAGCAATTTAAAATTTTATTTTATAAATGTTTCCTGTACCATTTATTTATTTATTCATTTATTTTTTTTTTTTACTGATAAGCACAATACAAATTATTAAGTTATACATGATAAATAATTCTATGCGCAGTACATTATATATTTTTAAAATTAAATTAAAGCTCGCTAATGATAATTTAATATTTATAAACGTTTTCCGACGTTGGCAATCGATTTTAACCTTTTATAAATATATAAATAATGAATAGTAATTAAATAAAAATTCTCCTCAACCAAGATAAAATTAATAATTAACAGAGCTTTTAATCCCATATTTATTATTCATCTCTGTATTTTTACTTATTGATTAAACCAGATCAATAATAATAATATTAGTTTGCTAATCTTACGCTAATTATTAAAGAATAAAAAATTTGGGTAATTCAGCTTGGCTTGGCAGTTTCCATACATTAGAAATCTCCAGAATACTGAACAAAAAATATACACTTTTTAATAATAATATTTATCTTATGTAATAATTATCAAATACTGAATTATTATTATTATTTAAATTTTCTACTCATTAAAATGTTTTTTAAATTATTATTTCTTCCATTAAAAACTTTAATACTGTAAATGTGTACGTGTAATTATCGGATGTTCATACTCGGAAGAAAAAGTTGATAAAACTGTCGTTAAGATTAAAGTCGACATTAATCGCTCTTTAAGCTTAATGATTTAATACTATTATTATAACTCTTTAGTTCATTAGACCGTTAAATTGACAACAACCGATACCCACCCAGTACAAATACATATACATTGTTTCATAAATACTATCGTACATAATTTTGTAAGTATAACCTATTAATTATTTGTGTTCTTCAAATGACAGGTCGTTGACGTTTCAAAATTACAAATATGATAATACTCAAATCAGCTGACATTTAAAAATTTTTTTTGTTTTTATTAAAAAAAAAATTATTTCTAAAGTTTGCACTTGTTTTTTATTTCTAGAATTTTTTTATTAAAAATTTAGTAATAAAAATTCATGACATTCAAGTTAGCTGTCACATGAAAATTTTTTAATGTTATTTAACAAAAAAATTTGTTCCAAAAAATTATTTTTAAAAAATTGCATTTTTTATTTTTTTAAATTTCTAGATATCAATTTTTTTTTGCCATAATTTATATGTTAATAAATTTTCAAAATTATTCTGTGCTACATTAATTTTCATTAAAAATTCGAAAAATTGACAGTTGTCAGCTAACTTCAGGATCATAATATTATAATATTCAAATCAGGTGACATTTGACAAATTTTTTGATTTTTAGAAAAAATCAATTATAAAAAAAAGTTATTTTTAAAAAATTTGCAGTTTTAATTTTTTTTTTCTAAAATTTAGTGATTTTAAAAACTCAAAAAATTGACAGATGTCAGCTAACTTCAGCAAGATCATTTAATTTGAGAATATTGAAGTTTACTGACTGAGATTTTTGTAAAATTTTACATTAATATAATTATTGTTAAAAAAATTATGACATTAAAGTTAGCAGTCATTTAACCATTTTTTAATTCTTTTTAACAAATAAATTTTTTCCAAAAAATTATTTTAAAAAAATTGCATTTTTTTAAATTTCAACATGTCAATTTTTTTTCTACTTTTTTTTTGCCATAAATGATTGTTTTAAAAAATTCTTAAAATTATTAAATATTTGCTAAATTAATTTTCGTAATAAAACTCCACATGTGAAAATTTTTTCAAGTATTTTTTTTATTCTAATTGATTTGCTAAAAAAATTGACAGATCTCAGCTAACTTCAGTTCTATATATTGAAGACACTGAAGTAAACTGACATTAGAAATTTTTATAGTGACGAAATTATTACAAAAAAAAAATTAAATAAAAAAATTCCACGTGAAAATTAAAAAAAAAACTATCGGAGAAATTGTTAAAGTAATTTTTTATTGTGATTAATTTGTTATAAAATGACAGGTGTCAGCTGACTTGAGTATCAAGGATATTGCCGCACGTATTAATTATTCCCAAGTAAGTGATAATAATAATAGAGTCTGGTGACATCTTAAGAAGTATAAAATCTTTTAAATCCATTGACACTCTTAGTATTTGTATTTTCATGTCAAATTCAGCGTAAAACCTTTCACCGCGTAACACTTTTACATCAACGATCAACGACCTTGTAACACCAATCCCTTACTTCTAATCGGATCTATTCCCTAGAATTAAATGTATGTTTCTCTTTTATTTATTTGTTTATTATATTTAAATATCTTAATTTTAATATTCTTCTCTAATCTGACTATTGAAAATCGGCTACTGTATTTCTTAATATTTAAATCTACGGAGGGTCCCAAATACTGTTTTTTTGTTTAATAATTTTGTTTCTTCTTCTAAAATTATTTATTACAATAATTCGAGTTTGCAAAAGGCCTGTAAATCTTTTGTGCATCCTTTTCTGCACCCGGTTTTTTATAAAATAATCTCATAAAAATATTATTAATAACTTTTAATTAAATTGGTTATTATTTTAAGCTCATATTTCTTCTTGAGATGAAAAAAAATAATTAAATCTTGCAAACTTTATTTTAATTACTTTTTTCAAGCTTAAACTTTTCTTCTTTGATGCTGAAATTTTTTTAAAGAAGAAATCTAATTATTTTTTAAGATGAAAAATTGCTACAAAATTATTAAATTATTCTGAAGAAATTTTATTAAAATATTTCTTCTCATAAGAGCTAAAAATAATTACCAATTTAATAAAACAAAAAAAAATTCTCATAAATAATTAAAAATCTTAAAAAAATAAAATATTAATGAAGGTATAAAAATAAAAAAACAAATTTTCAAATAAATATATATAATTACAATTATAACAAATAAAACCATTCTTTGGAATGACCACGAGAGGTAACAGATAAAAAAATAGATTAACCCTAATAATAATAACTAATAATAAATTATAATCAATAATAAAAATAAATACAATTAATTGATATTAACAAAGATCTTTTTTTCCATAGGTACGAGAGTACGGTTCGCATTATTCATTTTTTTTTATATCTCAATAATAAATAATCTATTAGATATCTTTTACAATAATCCACGCATTCTCTACAATTGAACAAAATTAAACTTTTACATAAATTACATTTATATATATTATATATCTAGACATTACACAGACATCTTAAAATTCTAGGACAATTTGTTATGTAGTCTAGTCATTAATTACGGATCAGATATATTAATCAGTAGGCCAGAGTTGTAATTATTGCAGTCTTCAATGTTTAAAGCCCTCCCACGTTAATTACCAATTTAATTTTAATACGTCAATTAATACAGTAATAATCCAATTACTCATACTCATACATTTATTGTTTAACTCATTACTTGTTACACTGCATTACGCTTTAACAGATACATAAATTTTTAAGTTAAACATCTACTCTAATCATTAAGGCGATTCTCAAACGCTTCTTCCACTTTTAAAAAATCACTCTCTAATTTAATCAGTATTAAAATTAAATAAAATAATATCAGATACAACCCCCGCATGGAAAAAAAATATATATGTGAAAAATATATGCTCTGCAGAGTTAAAAGGACGTATAAAAAATTTTTTTTTCCTCCAACCAACCTAAAAATGTTTATAACATTCAGATCTGTAAGAAAAGTGAATAAAAATATTTTTTTTTGTTTACGCCCTTTTGGCTCTAAAACAAAAAAATTTTAAAGCCAAAAGGGCGTATCATTTGTTTTTTTTAATAATTAATTATTAGCCTTAAAAAAAAAAGTTGTAACACCGATAAAAATAATTACTTTTCAACTCATTTTATTTAGAGAGAATATAGATTTGAATTTAAAAAAACTAAAATAACAGTAACATTCTATTTGAAGAAAAATGTATTTGACTTTATTACAAAATTTTTATTTCTATTCAATTTTGTACGTCAGTAAGTCAGGCACAGTTCCAAAAAAATACTATTGATATTACAAAAATCTGTGCTTTGATATGATGGTAATAACTGATGAATTTGTTTCAAGATTAATGAAAATAAAGTTAGCCGAAATCTAAAAAATTTTATGATTTTTTTTATTGAAGAATTATTACAAAAAAAAAAATAAAAAAAATTTTTTTCATTTGTTAAAAACTTCAAAAACTATAAGTGCATTTTTTAAAAAATATTTTTTAGTTCTAATTTAATAAATTAAGCAAAATCAAAAAATCATAAATGTCGGCTAACTTTATTAATATTCAAGATTAAAGTATTTTTTCATAGTTTAGATTTACATGCAATATATATTTATTATTTTTTACTTTTAGATGCAAAAAAGATAATGATAATAAAGACGACATCGGAGTAGTGCCTAGCTAAATTTATATTTTAGTTTCTTCTTTAATCAAATACATATTCTCTCCAAATAAAATTAGTAGGAGTCATTATTTTTATCAGTGTTATAATTTTTCTTTTTTATAAGGCTAATAATTAATTATGATTAAAAAAAAAGGATACGCCCTTTTGGCTTTAGAATTTTTTTGTCTTAGAGCCAAAAGGGCGTATATAAAAAAAAATTTTTGATTCACTTTTCTTACAGATCTAAATGTTACAAACATTTTTATGTTAGTAGGAATGAAAAAAATATTTTTTATACGCCCTTTTGGCTCCGCAGAGCCAAAAGGGCGTAGATGTAATATATATGTCTAGAGATACACAGAAAAAAATTTAACTTGAATCAAGTAAATAATTTTAAAGAATTTGACTTTCTTGATTTGAGTAAAAAAATTTTTAAACTAAGAAATTTTTTTTTCAGTGTATGATTACATATATGTCTACGTATATTTTAGCATGTATCTCTGTATATATGTCAGCATCTATGTGAAAAATATATGTTGACATATTTTTTTTTGTTGTGTAAATATATGCGGCATATATTTTTGACATATATATTTCTTTATACGGGGCCTTGCCATCTCAAAGATTGAAAAAAAAAAATTACTCCGATTTTTTTTGACCAAAAAATAAGAAATTTTAAAAATAAATCTCGAGATGAGAGTGTAACTCAAAATGGCGGAGTGTACGTGAAAAGTAGAGGGCGTTTAAAAATGCCTTGACATAAAATCTAAATTTCTACAATTTAAAAAACAAAATATGATAAACATGTCATTCAATAACAATTCTAAATTTTTATATTAAAAAATTGAACAATCATCAATATCATCCTCATTACTCATTACAATTTATTAAATACCGACAAAATACTGAACAAGGCTTTAATTTTTTTTTTCTTCGCCTAATCTGCGTAATTTTTAATTATCATTTATGTTTATAATACCATTTTGGCTTAATCTACAGCTTCTATAGATGAAAACATTAGGTATCACAACAACAACTAACAGCTCTACGACTTTGGTTATTGTTTTGTTATTGAAATATATCATTATAATTATAATTATCAATACAGATTTAAGTATCAATATTAATTATTAATTATTAATTATTAATTAATTAATTCTGTAAAGTCAAAAGTCTTCGCACTAAAAAACTATTTCTTCATCATATATTCATTTTATATATATTTATATATCAGTAGGTCAATTGATAAGTAATTAATTAAATTTCAAAATAATTAATAATAATGATTATTATCAATTATTAATTATTATACATTCCAACAAAAATATATGGATTCCCTCAAGTGTTACGTACGTTAATTACATTAAAACTTCCGCATCAAGTGCTGAATATCAACGAGTTTTTTTTTTATCGAACAAACTCTCCCCCTCTCTGATCGCTTTTTTTTTCGCTACCTTTATCTCTGACCCTTAACGTGTTCATGACTTGATATGAGCAATTAACGGCTATCTATTCGGTTGTAAAATTATTAATTTGTTTTTAAATTAAATTAATTATCAAAACTAATTTTTGGCTACAGTTTTCATTTTTTAATGCTCAATTTTTTATAAAATAAATTTTAATTTTTTAAAAATATGCTCTTGTGTTAAAAAATTATATATAATTAAAATTAATTAATAAAAACAAATATAAAGCTTAAAATAAATTACATTTTTGATCTTAAACTTAATAATTAAGAGCTAAAATTTTTAACGCAAAATTCATGGCTCAAATTTTTATTATTACGGCAAAAATATTGGTCCTATAAAAAAAATTTTTAAACAAAAGTTCTAAATTTAATTTTACAAAAAAAATCCTTATTTTTTTTTCAAAAAAAAATTAATATTTTTGCAGTAATTCCAAAATTAAGATTTTTAATAAAAAATTCAAATTTTTTGATAATAATCAATCTTATTTTTAAAATTACAGTGAAATTATTGATCCTAAAAAAAAATAAGACATTTTTTTTATAAAATAAAATTTTGAAAAAATTTTTTTACAGGACCAATATTTTCGCCGCAAAATCAAAAATTCAAACCGTTATTATTTAATTTGCTGCAAAAATCTTGGCGCTGTTATAAAAAATATTTACAATATTTTTTATTGCATTCAATTAAAGCCAGAAAAAAATTGATAATGCATTGGAGTAATTATCTTAAAGAAAAAAAAAATAATAATAATAATTCTGCGGTAAACTATTGATTTGGTATTTAAAACTCTATTTATAGAGAAACTTTTTACATACAATAATATCAACAATATAAAATTTTCAATATAAAAAAAGTTACAACCTCATGCCTAAAGTCAATAGTTTAGACGTCAGAGCCTCGGTTTAATTCCCCGGTTATATATTACATATTATATTATCGATAAAACAAAAGCATGATATATAAACGGTATTGGTGGTTTCCCTTTTCCGTGATGATCTCCAGCCCAGACCTCACACTAAAAATCTAATCCCTGTTAGCAATTATTTACAATAAATCCCGGCACTCAATTATAAATTTAAAAACATTTGCGGTGGTATCGATTCTCATTTTAACTGAACATTCTATTGCGGTGATGCTGGTAAGGGAGCCGGGACACATGCACACATGCAACCGCTAGTCTGTGCGCCGAAGATAACCCGCTTTCCCACATTACGCTCAAACTTCCCACTGACGATTATAAAAAATATTATTCGTCCTTTTTTCGCTTTTAATTTAGTGTTTGCGAGAGACAGATCTGTGCTGTTGAAAATTTATGGGTTTAGAAAAATTTAGCGATTAAGTTTGGAGTCTAAATTTTTTAACTTTAATCTAAGAGGACTTTTTTTGGACTGATAAAAAAATTAATCTAATTTTAGAGAAGAATTCTTTAAAATTATTGTTGGTTCAAATAAATTTTAATTAATTCAAGAATTTTTTTTTTAATCAAGCAGAAAAATTTATTAACTTAATAATTTCTTCTTAATGAAATTAAATTTTATTGAAAAAAAAAAAAATTTCTTCTAATCTAAATCTCATTCTTGAAAATTTGATTCTTGATAAAAAATGATGTCATATTTTAAAATAATATTAGAATTTTTCTTTTAAATTAATCAAAAAAAATTTTTTAAATAAGAATTTCGTCTTCATTTAATTAAATTTTGCTTAATAAAAAAAGTTTTCTTCTTAATTTAATATTTAATTCTTTAAAATTTTATTCTTGATTAAAAATAATGTCATATTTTTTAAAATAATATTTTTGATTCAAGAATTTTTCTTTTTAATAAATAAAAAAATTTTTTTAATAAAAATTTCTTAATTTAATTTAACTTTACTCAATTCAATAATTTTACTCTTAAATCAAGCAGAAAAATTATAAAACTAAAAAATTTCTTCTTAATTCAATATTTAATTTTTTAAAACAGTATTTTTCATTAAAAATAATCTCATATTTTAAAATAATATTCTTGATTCAAGAATTTTTCTTTTCAATTAATAAAAAAATTTTTTTAAATAAGAATTTCTTCTTAATTCAATTTAATTTTACTCAATTAAAAATTTTTTCTTCTTAATTCAATATTTAATTTTTTTAAATATTATTTTTCATTAAAAATGATCTCAAATCTCAGAATAATATTCTTGATTCAATAATTTTTCTCTTCAATCAAAAAAAATTATCAACCTAAAAATGTCTTCTTAATTTGATTAAATTCTTATTTTTTAACCATCATAAAAATCAACCGTACCTCCTCAAAAATTTTTTGAGTCTTACCAATAATAATTTAATTCCCCTGTGAATCCCAAAACTTTCAACAGCCAGACAGAAACCCAGAGAGAGAGAGAGAGAGAGAGAGAAAGAGAGAGAGATTAGAATAAAATCTAAAGAATAGAAAGTTGATTACATGAGAGATTATTTAAATAATACATAATAGCAACGATAATCATCATGATCATCGTCACACAATAGGAAGGAAGTATTTACCCGAGTATTCTACACAACTAAAAAAAAAAAAAAAAATAATAATTCAGACGTTCATAGCATAGTAGACAGAATTTTGAGTGTTAGGCGGAGGCACGTTATGACCATACGTGACGTTGTTGGCCTGGGAGACAAAATCATGAGCCGGAGCACTGGCAGCGCCTTCGGGAACTCCCCTCTCGGCGGTGGAGCACAAGTTGCTACCAGCTGGAGTCTTGGTGGGCGAAGACAAGGCCGAGGAAGTCGAAGAAGACGAGGAAGTGCAGGCCAGGTGATGATTTCCATTGAAGCCGCTGGCCACTGTGTTGGTGGTCATCGTCGGGGGCAGCGAGCCGGTCTGGGATTGAGACTGAGACTGAAGCTGGCCTTGGATGGTTCCCTCGACGTTTCCTCGGGGATGGACGGGGTAGGGGTACCCTGGCCTGGACGGGGCCATCACCGTGTAGGCTGGAACCGACTGGACATTGTAGGTGGCCAGCTGGGAAATGTGCTGGTGCTGGAGGATCGTCTGCATGCCCACGCCCGGTCCCGGATTGAACCCCATGTCCTCGGGCTGCAAGCGCAGGTGCAGAGGCGGAGGCGGAACTATCGCCGGGGTGACATGTCCTGAGGCTCCTCCAGGTCCGCTGCTGGAGCCTGCGGTTCCAGCTCGGGGGTAGTAGCGAGGCACTTGGTTTCCGTCGCCCTCTACGTTCCGAGGGTACGGGTATCGCTCGATGTGGTCCGCGTAGCTCGCTGAGGAATGAGGGGGCAGAATCCGCTGGATGTTCTGGTACGTCGGGTCTGATAAGCCGTTGTACGGCACCAAGTACATCGTTCGGTAGCACTTGGTACTGCTCTCGATTGGAACTACGCCGCAAGGGTAGTTGGAGATCGCTACCGCTCGACGAGGCTTGCTCAGGGTGCTGTACATTGGCATGTCGTTGGACATCCGCATTCTTGGGGTCTCTTGGAAGTGTCCGGCTCCTCCCGTCTGGGGAAAAAAAATCATTTTTTATTTATTTATTTATTGAAAATCAAACCCAACAGCCAGAGCTATTTATAGGGTAGAGAACAATAGAAAATGAAAAAAATCTAAATTATAAATTAAGAAATATAAATTATTTATTTAATTTAATTAATATAAATTACTAATTAAGAATTATAATTAAAGAAATAGAGATCTATACCCAGTAGAGCATTTTTTGAGTTATCTTGGGCAATAATTTTTTATTCAAAATTAATGGTTCAAATTTTTATTACTACAGCGGAAATATTGGTCCTGTGAAAAATTTTTTGGACAAAAGTTGTTCAAAATTTAATTTTATTAAAAAAATGTTTCTTATGATTTTTTAAAAATACCAATATTTTTTTGGTGTAATTTCAAAATTAAGATTCATAATTAAAGGTTCAAATTTTTTGATAATTATGAATCTTAATTTTAAAATTAGGGTGAAATTATTGATCTTAATAAAAAAACATAAGACATTTTTTTTATAAAATTAAATTTAGAACTATTGTTGAAAAAAAATTTTTATAGGACCAACATTTTTGCTGAATATCAAAAATCATTTTTTGAGCTATATTTAAGGCTAAAATTTTTGATGCAAAATTAATAGTTCTAATTTTTGATATTATGGCGGAAATATTGGTGGAAAAAAATTTTTGAACAAGTTCAAAATTTAATTTTATAAAAAAAATGTTTTTATAATTATGAAACTTATTTTTAAAATTACAATGAAATTATATGAAATAAATTTAAATATCGGGAGTTACACGGTGCAGGTTTCTAGTGAAAAATTTCTCTAGTGGAAAATAGTTATACTTGATCAAAAGGTTGAATGGCGTATTATAAGTACTCGATTATTAGAGAGCCTATTTTATCAGACCAGGCCACAAAGTGAGCTTTATTGTGCTATTTCTATTATATAGAACGAACATAGGGTAAAATATATATGCCCGCAATCAATAATTCAGATGTAAAATTCAATTTCAACTAAAAAGTAAATATAATTCCTGGTTTTAATATTAATTAACTATTTCTTATATTTTTTTTTGTATTAAATATTTAAAATTTGAATACTGTTTTTTAAAAAAATTAAATCTATTTATATATTTATAAAGCTTCTCATTATTAAGAACTCATTAATTTAACAACTAAAAAAATTTATAAAAATATGACAGTTTTACACTGCATAAAAAAAACTATAATAAAATATAAATTTTAATAATTACACTTAAAAAAAAAATTGTAAAAATTATAATTTAAAGTAAAATTTTAAAAATATAATTCTAATAAACTCTAAAAAATTCATTTTAAAATTCTAAAAATTAAAATTTCAAAAAAAAAAAAGTACTATTTTTTAAAATTACAAAATAAATTTCTCACAGAAATATTTTTCCAAATTTTTTTCTCTACACGGAAAGAACAAGATGACACTGGATATCATCCCAGATTATACTGAGTGAAAAAAAATTTCAGATAGTAGCTAGTATAATCAAGATTACAATGAGTATAATCCAGATATCACTCACTATAATCTGGATTTTTCTAGCTACTATCTAAACATTTTTTTCACCGCAAATATCACTGAGTATAATCTGAGATGATATCCAGTGTCATCTTGTTCTTTCCGTGTAGCCGCTTAAAAATAAAACTGAATATAAAAAACAAGAAAGCAAATCTCACCAACTAAAACCAAACCAACCTTAGCATCCTGATACCGATGGCAATCCCCGGGCGGCAAAGGTGGCGGAGGAACAACAGGAATCCTCGAAGAAACTCCTCTCGGAAGCGTGCTTTCCAAATACGAGCCCCTGTCCAAAGTTCCCTGAATACTGAGCGCGCTTTCCGCAATGGTCTGATAAATATCATCAATTTGTCTCTGCATAGTATTAATCCGATTAATCGTCGAGTCTCTAGAACTCGCCAGACTAATTTCATCCGGTTCAACATTAACCCCGACGCCAATTCCCACCCCAACTGCAGCAGCGGCTGCAGTCGAGGTAAAAGTGACCCTTTTCTCCAGATGATGATTATCAGTATCATAATACGGCCAAGAAGCCTGCCTCTTATCAACAGAAGCAGGAATAGTTCTGTACCTCAATTGCCTCACAATCTCACTAGATTCAAATTGAGGCTTAATTCCGCGAACAGCGGGCCTCCTATTGAACCCATAGTCATTCAATTCATCATCATCCTCATCAACGACATTTTTCTCCTCTTTATCCTCAGTGTCATACCTGCGCTTAAGCCTTTCAGTCCTGGACTTGTCCTGTTCCACAAAAGCTAACAATTCATCAGTAGTAGCATCAGAAGCGTCTGGACCAACTCCAGTTGGAGTTCCTCTAGTGACATCTGGGGGTCCTGGAGTCTTTCCATTCCTTTCATCACCCCTAAGCGCGGCTTCGATGTCCTCCAAACTGTAAGAAGAATCCGAGGCGTAGCCAACAGAATCCCTGGAAATCTTTGAAGACAGCTGGTAGTAATCATTGCCGTCGATTCCGGTGTTAGCAACGCAAGAAAGCGGAGCTAAGCTAGCTAAGAACTGCTTCCGGTCGCTGTTCAATTTAGAGGTTGAGGTCTTGGGACTGGAGCGGTCTCCAAGGCCCAGGTCAGGCATGTTGTCGATTTTTTTCTGACCAAACAAGTCGGTGATCTTCTTATAAGTCGAAGGGTTGTGATGATGATGATGATAGTGATGGTGGTGATGATGATGATGCAAAGGAGGAGACGGAGAGTGCTCTGGGCAATCTCGAGCCTTGCCTAGGGGTCTCTCCTCACCATTAGGAGACGTCCGGGCCGGAAGATCCTGCAAATCCTGGCCCTGAATCGCTAGGTGGTTCTGTTCTGCCGAAAGAGAGTCTGAAGCGCTGTCGTAGGTGGTGTCTTCTTCGGGATCTACGCAAGTAAGCTGCCGGATCCGCTCCTCCAGACTCACGTCCTTGCTCATCAGGTTCTTCTTCCTGGTCAGGGTGTCGTACTTGCAAACCAGCGACCTCCGAAGAGCATTTCGTTCAATGGTCCGTTTTATGGTCGAGGAGTCGCTCTCTGAAGAGTCGCTCCGGGACCCGGCCATCTTGGCGCGCTTCACTGAGTCGAAGAGTCGGAGACTCTCGGTGGTCACCAGGTACCTCTGGGCTTCCGAGTCGCTGTCCGTCTCGTCGTTGGAGAGAGACATCCCTTTGGAGAGCGCGGGAGGAGGTGAGATGAACTTTGGGTTTGGGAACAGCTGTCGCACGGCTGAGTTAGGCTTTAAGCTGTTGGTTACTAGGGATGAGCTGCTGAGTTTGAACGGCATTAGTTCTGAGTCAGGGGGGTGTTCTTCTTTGGCTGGGGAATTTTCAGTAGGTTTGTCGTCTTCTGCAGCCTCGGAATTGGAGATAGCTTCCGCAGAGCCGTTTGGTACTGAGGGTGGATTAGTTATGGGTGGCTTGTCTGTTTGATCTTCCTGGGAGGCTGGAGAGGATGACGGGCTGGTGTTGCTGGTTGGTGCCGGGGTCAGACCTTTGTCTTCGCTGATCTCGCGGACTATGCGGCGCTCTGTTACTGTGGTCATTGTTATTGTTTCTACGAGGTAACGTTGCTGGATATCTAGAATGATATTGATTTTTTAGTTTTTTGGAAAAATTGGTTTGATTAATTTTATATAGTAGAAAATTTTTTGTTAAATATTTAACACAATTTTTTTGAGATGCAATGAAAAATTTTTTACTCTAATTAGATGAATTATCTTTAGAAAATTTGTAAAATATCTATATTATTAAGAGAATAAAAAAAATTATGTGTCCAGTATAGTCTTATGATAAAATCGGTTTTTTTAGTGAAATTTAGTGTCACTGCATAAATCTTGACTTGAATTTGTGCCTTTTCAAGGTTTCGAAAATTCTCTATCTCTAGATGCATAATTAAGAAATGACCTGCTATCTTGTGAACTATTAAGATTTTTAAAGATATAAACTCATCCAGACATTACATTCATCGAGACCTTTCATTTGAGTACCCACATCAATTTTTCATATATTTATATATATTATAAATATGTTGTATGAAAAATATATCAAAAATGCATATTGGTACTCAAATGAAAGCTCTTGATGAGTGTAACATCGGGATGAGCTTATATCTTTAAAAATATCAATAATTAAGAAATGACATTATATCTTGTCGACTACTGACATTTTTGAAGATATAAGCTCATTCTGACATTATACTGATTGATACCTTTCATTTGAGTACCCATATCATTTTTTCATATATTTATATCTATTATATATAAGGTTGGCAATAGCCTGATCGGCTCGGTACCTGCATTTCGAAAGAGTGGGACCAGGGTTCGATTCCAGCGCGCACCAATATTTTTCAATGATTATAAACTAAGAATATGTGCGTTTCATTGCCAGCCTTCTGTACCGGTCGGGTTTTCTGTGGTTTTCCCATATAGTTATGGAGGTAAAATGTCATTATAGAAGTACCTCCATACTATTTAAGATCATAATGCAAATGCAGGTACTGATTATAACGCGTAAGTCGGCCACAGTCGCAGCACATGTGTGTCGGGCATGAAAGAAAAAATCCCGACATGCAGGGGGGTGGGGACGAAAAAGTGGTTGAGAGTTATAATGACGGGATTGAGAGATTATATTGCGGAGGAAAAAAGTGGAGAGACAATAATTCCCCACCCTCCCTTGTAAAACACTCTACAGTGATACAAGTAAAACCATCCTCAATTATATTATATATATGTATTTATGAAAAATATATTAAAATGCATGTGGGTACTCAAATGAAAGCTCATGATGAGTATAACATCGGGATGAGCTTATATCTTTAAAAAGATCAATAATTAAGAAATGATCTTGTATCTTGTGAAATATTGATATTTTTAATGATATAAGCTCATCCCGACATTACACTTATCAAGATCTTTTATTTGAGTACCCACATCAATTTTTTCATATATTTATACATATTATATATATATGTATATATGAAAATGCATGTGAGTACTTAAATGAAAGCTCTTGATGAGTGTAACATTGGAATGAGCTTATATCTTTAAAAATGTCAATATTTGAGAAAGTACAGTGCAATTTGACAAAAGTCATTATTTAATGAAGCAAAATTTTATTTATTCATAGTTCACAAGTCACGGCAGCCACATAGTGACTGCAAAGTTGCTAGTTATTATTAAATTATAAATAAATCATTAATAAAAATCTATTTTCAGTCTTAAATTAGTTTTTTTTTTAATTTTAAATTACCATTGACTTTTAGTTATTTTCTTAAGAAATTTTCTAAAAATTTATTATTTTTTTTATTTGCAAGGATAAATAGTGTCAATATTATAAAAATTAATTTTTAATTCACTTTTAAAAGTAAAAATAAATTTTAGTTTTATATTTTGACATCTCTAAAATCAAATTCATATTTTTCTTACCATAAAAAAAATAAAGAATAATAGTTTTACTAGATACTTTATAAATATATACTGTAAAAATATAATTTCTAAGCCGTAAGATGGATGGTAGAATTTATATTTTATAACACAAAAGTCCCAGGTTCAAACTCAGGTCACGATAATTTTTTTATTATTTTTAAAAATTGCAATAGTATAGTTCCAATTTTTCTTTTTCATTTATTAAATTTTTAGTTTATATTTGAACAAATAATTTTCATTATATTTTAATAAAAGCTTAGACTTAAAAAATATTGACTAAAATTTGGATATTAAAAATAAATTTTAAAAATAAAATGCAAATTATTTTATAGAGATTTTTGTATGAAAAATTTTTTTTCAACTTTGAAATTTATTATTAAAAATTCTTTCCGTTTTAATTATTAAACTTTTCGACCCAAATTCTCAACTCATGACAAAGCGAAATTAAAAAACTGCAGCGTTTCAGCTAATTAATAAGCTTGCTTGAGTAAACACTAAAAAAAGTAAAATTTTTTGGTGTTTTATAATTTATAATTTACCTGGCGTTGTTTGCTGAGACTGCTCCAGTGTCTTCTGAGCACTCTCATCGATCTGTGTATTGCTATTTCCATCTTCCTCCACATCTTTGTCTCCATCTACAACAACAAAAATACCCACAGTTAAACAAACAAATCCTCTGTGCTACTTTTACCTCAAGAAATAATTCTGTTAATTATATAATTGTTTATTTATTCATTGTTATTATTTATTCACTCGACTTACTAATTATCCTAAGCTTGTAAAATATTTTAGCTCGGGTTTCCATTTAAATGTAATTTTTATTAAGTTGTATTCATTACAGTCTCGTCTGCAACTTGTGCTCTGCTGAACGATATCTCACGTTATCTTTTTATCATAAAACTAGTTTATCAGCACTAAATTCTTACTGATTCAAATGATGATAGAATAAAGAGAAAAAATAATTGTTTTGTTCAAAAGAAAATTTTATCTTCGACATTTTTAGAAATTTGCGAACAAAATCAAGAAAAGAATTTATTTTTTAAGCAATTTTATCAATTTTATAATATACTTAATTATTTTTAAATAAAATAAATTTAATTAATTAAAAAAAAATCTTTAAATAAGAAAAAAATTATCAAATAAAATAAAATTTTCTCAAAGAAAAATTTTTTTTTCGTGATTAAAAATTATAATATTATTTTTTAATGTAAACATTTTTTTTTTTTTTTCAATCAAAATAAATTTTTTTTTTGAATGAATTCAAATAAAAAAATTTTCTTTTTAATTTTTATTTAAAATTTTTAAATAAAAATAAAAGAATTCCTAGCTTAAAAAAATAACATTTCTGATGTTAAATTTAATTAAATTTCTCAAAAATAATTAACTATTTAAAATAACGAAATTAAAGAGAAATTGTTGAAGCAAGTAATTTTTCTCCAGTGTAATTTTTAAAAAATAAAAGTTTTAGTAAACTAATATTTGTTTTAATTAAATTACTTAAAAAAAAAAAGGTAAAGATAAAAATAGTTTTATGGTTGATGACAGTAGCTGAATATTAATATGCACAGCGGAAAACTTGTTATTCTAAATATTAATTTACATAAAACTACAATAGCAACAACAGAGCCCTGAAAACTGGCAATTATTTTCATTTACTATTTAACAGAGTTTAACGGCTTAAAGACACAACTTTAAAATAAATATTTATTTACAATGCATGGAAGTATGTAACATTAATCGTGTCTCAATTGTGAACGTGATATGCATCGGCTATAAATTCTTTGTCATCAATCCCAGACTGTTAAAAAATTTTTTTTAAAATTACAAACAATAATATTTAATTAAATTATATAAGTTGTAATTTTTCAGTTCTTATTTGCAAATTTCACACAAAAAAATAAAAAAAAAAATTTTTTTTCCTTAAATTTAAATAAGTAAAAAGACAAGAACTTCTTGGTCATACACAGAAAAAAAAATTTCTTGACTGGAGAACAAAATTCTTGGCTCAAGAAAATTTTCGGGTGCCTAAAGGAAGACCGAAGTTGTGTTGGCCGAAGTAAAAATTTTTCTTAAAATTTTATTGTTGGTGGAAGTCATTTTTTCTTAATTCAAATTATCATAAGTACTTGATACAATAAATTTTTATATTTGATCAAGATTTTTAGATACTTTAGGGAAGCAGCGCCACCTACTTCAGCTGAGAAAAAATTTTCTCACCTTGAAAAAATTTTTCTCTTGAATATTTGATACCCATTTTATATTATTTTAGCGTGCAATTATACATATTGAATGAAAAAAAATGATGAAATATTATTTGATCTTCCCATTTGACATGTTAGTCAATAAAAATATTAATGAAAATTTACTTCTATCTTTATATTTAATTTTTTGGAGCAAGAGAGAAATTTTTTCAAGACAAGAAAATTTACTTCTATCAAGAACTAAATTTTTTGGAGCAAGAGACTGAATTTTCTTAAAACAAGAAAATTTTCTTGACTTAAATAAATTTTCTTGGATCAAGATACGTATTTTTTGAAGCAAGAGAATTAATTTTGTTGGAATAAGTAAAATTTCTTGTGTCAAAGAAAAATTTTTTTTTCGCTCAAGAAAATAATTAGGAAGAAAAATATTTTCTTGGCTCAAGTGAACCTTTTTTTCTATGCACAGAAAGAAAAATTTCTTGACAGGAGAACAAAATTCTTGGCTCAAGAAAATTTTCGGGTGCCTAAAGAAAGACCGAAGTTGTGTTGGCCGAAGTAAAAATTTTTATTGAAATTCTATTCTTGGTGGAAATCATTTTTTCTTAATTCAAATTATCATAAATACTTGATACAATAAATTTTTATATTTGATCAAGATTTTTAGATACTTTAGGGAAGCAGCGCCACCTACTTCAGCTGAGAAAAAAATTTTCTCACCGTGAAAAAATTTTTCTCTTGAATATTTGATACCCGTTTTATATTATTTTAGCGTGCAATTATACATATTGAATGAAAAAAAATGATGAAATATTATTTGATCTTCTCATTTGACATGTTAATCACTAAAAATATTAATGAAAATTCACTTCTATCTTTATATTTAATTTTTTGGAGCAAGAGGCTGAATTTTCTCAAAATAAGATTTTCTTGACTTAAATAAATTTTCTTGGATCAAGTTACGTATTTTTTAAAGCAAGAAAATTAATTTTGTTGGAATAAGTGAAATTTCTTGTGTCAAAAAAAATTTTTTTTCGCTCAAGAAAATAATTAGGAAGAAAAATATTTTCTTGGCTCAAGTGAACCTTTTTTTCTATGCACAGAAAGAAAAATTTCTTGACAGGAGAACAAAATTCTTGGCTCAAGAAAATTTTCGGGTGCCTAAAGAAAGACCGAAGTTGTGTTGGCCGAAGTAAAAATTTTTATTGAAATTCTATTCTTGGTGGAAATCATTTTTTCTTAATTCAAATTATCATAAATACTTGATACAATAAATTTTTATATTTGATCAAAATTTTTAGATACTTTAGGGAAGCAGTGCCACCTACTTCAGCTGAGAAAAAAATTTTCTCACCTTGAAAAAATTTTTCTCTTGAATATTTGATACCCATTTTATATTATTTTAGCGTGCAATTATACATATTGAATGAAAAAAAATGATGAAATATTATTTGATCTTCCGATTTGACATGTTAATCAATAAAAATATTAATGCAAATTTACTTCTATCTTTATATTTAATTTTTTGGAGCAAGAGAGAAATTTTTTCAAGACAAGAAAATTTACTTCTATCAAGAACTAAATTTTTTGGAGCAAGAGGTTGAATTTTCTCAAAAAAAGATTTTCTTGACTTAAATAAATTTTCTTGGATCAAGATACGTATTTTTTGAAGCAAGAGAATTAATTTTGTTGGAATAAGTAAAATTTCTTGTGCCAAAAAAAAATTTTTTTTTCGCTTAAGAAAATAATTAGGAATAAAAATATTTTCTTGGCTCAAGTGCACCTTTTTTCCGTGTATTTATTAGATTTTAGCTATAAATATTTTGTAAAATTACCATGAAAATTTTTCGCAGTACATACAAATAATATCCTTAATACATATTTATAATGGCACGTGGTTTTAAATAAGCGAAAGTGAATAAAATTTTAACTAAGTATATATTTCTTCATTTAGTATTACTACTGCGAGTCAATGCGACACACTACACGTCGTACCAGGATAGGATGTTTAGTTCAAGACTTCAGCACAGTACTGGACAGTACAAAGTAACATGTAGGTACATGCTAAGAGCCAGAATACTAATCAACTATCACTTTAATCATCCACGTACCACCAAAGCTGGATTCCATTGAAAAGCTTTTAAATCCTTTACAATTTAATTAAAAAGTTTAAACTTTGAAGCTCGCTAGTCGCGTACATATACATGTATGTATTTTTTTTTATTATATTTATTGAAGATAAATAAATAAAAAGATATTTCTTCGGAAGAATAGTTCAAATAATAAACAAATCGATGTTTTGTCAAGCGTAATAAATAATTAAGCACACTTAATTTTTATTTCATTAACATAATTGCTTCATTAAATAAATTGCAATGTCAGTGCAGTAAAAAAGTATATATTATCTCAGGGAAAGAGAACAGATCATTGTAATTACACGAATCATCAAGGAGAAAATATTCTAGTCATTCTCTATGCACTTTTTTATTTTTCTTCAAAATAATCTTCCTCGTTAGCATTTTTTTTATACTTCTTCTTTTACTATTTTTCAATTGAAGAAATTCAGAGTAAGATTTTTTTTTTACTTACGGTCGTGATAAAAAATTAATTTAATTTTTAGTTATAAAATAATAATAATAATAATAATAATAATAATAATAACTAGCAACCTTGAACTATGAATAAATAAAATTTTGCTTTATTAAATAATGACTTTTGTTAAATTGCACTGTACTTTCTTAACTATTGACGTTTTTAAAGATATAAGCTCATCCCGATATTACACTCATTAAGAGTTTTCATTTGAGTACCCACATGCATTTTTATATATTTTTCATGTATACATATATACACGGAAAAAAAAATATTGTTAAAATGACTATCCAACGTATCTTCAAATGACGTTTCCTTAAAATAACAATCCGGATTTCTGATTTAAGGATTAATTTGTTTGATTTAAAAGCATACAGAGAATAGCTCTTGTAAATATATCTAGTTTCGTCAAAACAGGCAACTGTTTCGTTAACGCGAGGATCTGTAGAGTTGAATCAACTAAATGT
The DNA here is from genome assembly GCF_020080835.1 of Cotesia glomerata. Lineage (NCBI taxonomy): Eukaryota > Metazoa > Arthropoda > Insecta > Hymenoptera > Braconidae > Cotesia > Cotesia glomerata. The sequence continues at coordinate 22,269,308 of NC_058163.1, forward strand.
AACGCTAAAATAATGATATGGATCGTCATTTTGATGATCCGTTGTATAGCTGAATTGGCTATACAGCGTATATCTCTAAAAAAAAGTCAGAATAACGATACGTATCCTTATTCTAACAATATTTTTTTTTCCGTGTATAAATATATAAAATATATGAAAAATTGATGTGGGTACTCAAATGAAAGGTCTCGATGAGTGTGACATCGGGATGAGCTTATATCTTTAAAAATGTCAATAGTTCACAAGATACAAGGTTATTTCTTAATTATGTATCGAGAGATAGAACATTTTTGAATGCAGCCTAAATACTTATCATAATAAATTGACCATCGGTGAGAATGATATGAAACCTTGAAAAGGCGCAAATTCAAGTCAAGACACTAAATTTCATTTTAAAAAACCGATTTTATCATATGACTATCCTGGAAACAAAATTTTTCTTATTCTCTTAATTATACAGATAATAAATTCCAAAAATATAATGCTGAAATTATTTCTTCTAAATATCAAATTTTTCATAAAATGTAATTTAGAATTCTATATATTGATCACTGTATAAATGTTTTTATATATGTGTGCATAGGCAATTTTTTTCTTCATGAATATATGAGTTATATAACAATCCGTTTATTAAATCCAGGCAATCAATCGTTTGGAAATAAATAGAATAAAATCAGAAAGTCGCAAAGAATAAATGAACTAAAGTTAATAAAGAAAAAAACGTATATTAGAGTAATAAAAATTTCAGTGAGAGTTTTATAAATATGAATGGGAATAAATAAGAAAATGAGGGGGCGATTCCGCTGGAGACGATTTTTGACATAAATTTTTAAATCACAGTATTTGTTACTTTTCTTTATACCAATTTTTTTCAATTTGAGGAGGGTAAGAGCATTTGTGTTGCACGAACGTCGAAGTCTAATTTGAAAAGCAAATTAGTTTTGATAACTGCTACTAAAAAAATTAGGAAAACGGTTGACCTTAAAGGCCATCCCTGCAACTTCCCGCTAATTCCGTTAATACCTGGCCGCTTTTTTGAGCTCTTCGAGCTCAAAAGTACAATCTGTGTGTTGTTTTAAGCTCTCCGAGCTCACATCCGAGATACCTTTTCTATACTTTTGAGCTCTTTGAGCTCAAAAGTCTGATAGAAGTTTCATAGAACACTATTTTTTGAATGTTCATACCGCAATAACTTTTAAATGAATGAACCGATTTTTACGCGGTTGGCGGCATTCTACGTAGTTTTTTAAGCCTTATAAATAATTTCTAAGTTTCAATTGGTCAAACTAGAAATTTCGGAGTAACTCTGAAAAAACACTTTTTTCGGTTTTCTTTCGTTCACGATATCTCTCGAACGAATCAACCAATTTTGACCGGATTGGCGGCGATCGACGTGATTTTTCAAGGTTGAGAGCTGATTAGTTTTTGGAATCGATCGGTTGAGCCGTTTAAAAGTTATCCCAAAAAAACCACTTCAGAAAAAATTTTTTTTCCTACTTTTTTTTAGATTTCTCCAAATTTCTCAAAATCTATCGGTCCGAATCGGTTCAAATTAACAGAAAATCTAAGTTTGGCGAAGCCCTTTCGAATGGCACCAACCGCGATGAAATCGGTTCAACCGTTCAAAAGTTATAAGAGGTTTACATACTTACACACACACACACACATACATACAGACATAGTGACACCCTCGCGGGAATAGTCAGGAAAGCTTCCTAGGACCTCAAAACGTCGAGATCTGATGAAAACTCGATTTTCGAAAAACGGGGTAAAACCAATAACTTCTCGATTTTTGAAAATTTTCAATTTTCTTAGCGGGAAGTTAAAAAAACGTGGAAAAGTTGCAAAAAAAGTTACGCAAAAGTTACGCGTTTCTGATGTTTACAGCGATTCTGAAGATGAACCTTAACTCTGATAAATCGCCGACTATTCCAAACAAATAATTTATTTTAGTTACATAGGAAAGTGCTAATTAGTGATACAGCATCTATGATCTCATATCTTTAATTTAAAGTTACATGGAAATCTTTATATTTACTACAGTGAGACGTGTTGCACCCGCGATAGTTTTACGTTGCACCCGCGACTGGATAAAAAGTGAATAATTTATAGCATTTATTTCTTTTAATAATTTTATTTAAATTAATAATTAGTTTGTTTTGTATTCTTTTAAAGAATGTAAAAATAATTTAATAAATATTCCATAATTAACAGACTTTTTTCATTCTAGCTTCATGACCTTTAATGGTGGGCCGATTTCGTTGCACCCGCGATAGCACTTTGAACCTCTCCTGTGTCTATTTAGACATTTTATTAAATGTTTTTTATATTAATTTTTATAAAAAAGATTACAATGTAATCCTGCGATCAGTCATTTCTTTAAAAAGAGTTTTTATTTTCTTAGTAAGAAGCCTTGAGTGAGTCTAAATGTTGCACCCGCGAGTACGGAATCGCCCGAGGGTTTGTCGAAATGTAGAACAAAAACGGGTTATTCTATTGGAACTCTCATCAATTAATTATTAAAAATGTTCTTCGTTTTAGTTTTCAAACGGTAACTTTTTATTTACCTACGTACTTCGTTATCCAGAGTAAACTTTTATGTTTACTTTCTCATCAAAGCTAATTCCATTACTATTCGTTCGGAATGCAAAAAAATAAAGAAAAAAAATGTCTATCTATGCTAATAAAATCAAGAAATTCACTCCGGAATCGTAATAAAGAGTCTATCGAATTTAAATCGGTATTAACTTATCCGAGCCGAAGAACGAAAACATTTTTTACACTTCGTAGATCTATTGATAAACAAGATTAATTTTTTTTTCTTACAATGTATTGTAAAACTGCAAAAAAGGATTTTTAATAGAATTTCCGTTTTCCGATATTAAAAGAAATGCAATTTTTTTTACTCTTCTCTTCCGAAGCGAAAAATATTTTTATCCAAATAAAAAATTGTATTTACTTCAGAAGTTAATAAAAAAAAAAGAGATCCTCCACAAACTTTGCAGTTATAAAGTTAAATAGCTTTTAAATTATAGAAAAACATATTTTCAAGTTTTAGTGCACTAGAAAATGTTATTTAAAAGTTATGACATTTCTTTTTGTCCGCATCTTAAAAAAAAATAAAGAAGAAAAAATGACAAACTTTAAAAAGTGAAAAGACAGAATTACCTAATGTTATCTAATGTTACGGTAAATCTAATAATAAACAAGCTAAAATCTGATTTACTTGATGAGCTTAAAGCCAAAAACCAACGGATCGTTATTTTCATAATTAAGTTAGTTTGATTTCCAAAAATAATTGCATCCTTACAAGCGTTAATAGCTGGAGACATCAGAGATTCATTATTATTATTTTTATTTTTATATTTGTGAAGTTTAATGGGAAAAAAAGTGACAAATTTCTTTTATAATGTCCCCAGAACTAAAAACAGGAAGTAAAACTCAAAAAAAATTTTATTGCTTGATAATTACAATGATGGGTAATTTGGTCAGTAGTATAATTAAAATAGCTATTGTAGGTCACAAAGTTTCACCTAATAATTCTATTTATTAAAAAGAATCCGACTATTTATATTAATTTTTCCAATTCAGCGTAATTGTACTGACAACAAAGTAAACTTTACTCAAAAGAAGAAATCTCAAAATTATAAAATAATTCATTTTTTTTTAATAAATAAAAATTTTAAATTAACTAGAATAGATATAAAAATAATTTAATTGAATTTTTAACTAAAAATTGAATAAAAAATAATAATAAGAGTTTAATTTCCAAAAATACTTGCACCCTTACAAGCGTTAATACCTTGAGACATCAGAGAGTTATTATTATTATTTTTATTATTATATTTGTGAAGTTTGACGGAAAAAAAGTGATAAATTTCTTTTATAATGTCCCTAGAACTAAAAACAGGAAGCAAAACTTGAAAAAAAAAAATTTATTGCTTGATAATTACAATGATGGGCATTTTGGTCAGTAGTATAATTAAAATAGCTATTGTAGGTCACAAAGTTACACTTAATAATTCTATTTATTAAAAATAAATCAACCATTTATATGAATTTTTCCACTTAAGAATTTAGAATTTAGAATTTCGTTTATTAATCCCAAGGCTCAGGTCAAATGGCAAATTTCATTACATAGTAAATACATTTATTACATAAAGAAATATATTTGTGAGTACATAGAACAACTAAATAAGTAAGAATATTTTAGATAAATTTGGTTTAGGATTACATCGATATTCATTTGGTAAATAATTATTAAAAAGAAAAAACAAGGATTTTTAAGGTATAAAGTCTTAATTTCATTTTTACTTATAATTAGTTCAATTAGAGTTTTATGTATTGCACTGAGTTTATCCTTATCACAGTCACTAAAGAATCAAATTTTCAACTTAGTATACAGTATTTGAGATTTTATCAAATATTTACTCTTCATTCGAAGTTATTCTATTTGTCGAGATTCAATAAATAATTGAAGACTTCTTTTTTGAAGACTTGCAAGCTGCTCGAATTTACAATTTCATATGGAAGTTTTTCCCAAAGTAATACTTTGTAATTAACACTTTAGTGTTAGTTATACTGATAAAAAAATAAACTTGATTCAAGTATGTACAAAAATATTTAATTCTCCACTTCTTATATATTTATCATAACATCAATCATATAACCGACTGAAGTAACAATTTTAATATTTATTACATCGTCATATAATTATAAAAAAAAATTATCAAAATAATTTCCATAATTTTTATGGTTAATTTTTTTTCTTGAGCATACGGAAAAAAGTAAACTGTAATATTCACTTGGATTCCGGTTAATTTTTATAGTTTCTGACAGTAAAGCGGACATCGGGGTGGCAAAAATATAAATATTACAGAACTTATAGAAAGTATAAAAGCCACAATTTATAATTTAATATCCAAAATGAGTGATTAGTAGCTGTCACTATACACGGTGAGAAATTTCCATTATTTTTTATTCTGCATGGATTTTAGATATTACAATGGTGCATATTACTAGTGAACCTTATTGACTCAGAATAAAATTTTACAATGGCCCATAGTAATTTCCGAAACAAATGAAATCAGACATAGTAAATGGTAGAAATTGAAATGTACCATAGTAAAATGAAATATGCAATAATTTAAATTTCCGAATGTACTATAGCAAAAAAATAAAGAAAACGTTTGTAAAAAATAAAAATTTTAGAGTAAAAATGTTTTTAGCAATCAAAAAATATCAAACCAAACAAGATTTTTTGTTTGCAATAATTTTAAAAATATTTTTTAAAATATAGTTTTTTTTTTTTTTTTTCATTTTTAACAATGAACGTAGAATTTATTTTGGCAGTTAATTTTATTATGAATAATTATAAACACAATATAAAACTTTTAAATTATTTTTTATTATTATTAGAAGTGTCGGTTGCAGGTTAACCATCAAATGTTTGTTTTCATTTTAATTTTTCACGGTAAATTATTAAATATTTTATTATTTATGAATCTTACAAATTTTCATTAACTATTCATGTGTTGATGGATTTATAAACTAATATTTATTTAAAACTTAATGTTTATTGCAATTTTCATAACACCGTTAACCACTACTGATAGCGTCTGTAGACTTATGTTGACAAAACAAAGCAGCACGAAAAAATGAAAGAGCGCGCGTCGCGACTGACGCGCATACGTTTACTATGGGACATTTGAAAATTTCATAGTCACAATTTTAAATTTAAACCGAGTACACGTGACTAAATGTGAAACTTTTTTATAAATTTTTATTGTCGACTGAGCAACAGAAATTTTACTATGGAACTATAATGAAAAGTTTTAAGCACACTAACAGTTTTTGTTCTGTCAGTTTACGAAAATTTTTTATATATGTTTATGTAACAGTTGCATGGTCAAATTTACTATGGTCCCTAGTAAATATTGATTGGTACAATATGATATTCTTAAATTTTTATGGTAATATTTTGAATTGAGTCATTAAGGTTCAGTCTTATTATGTATGCATAGTAAATTTCTACAGAAATTTCGCACCGTGTAGTTAATAACGACTCTTTCATCTTAAAAAATTACAGTTTCAAACAGTAAAAATTGCCATTTCAATATATAGTCCATATTATGAGGAAAAGAGGAACTCAGATGAAAGAGAAGGGGGTCTCACTCTGGGAGAATTTAACATTTGAAACAGTAAAAATTATACTTTTGAAATATACATTTTACCAGTTCAAGCAAGTCAATAATTACAGTTTGATTTTTAGCGTTGCGTTTAAAATTTACCATTTTACTTTATAAATATTGACGTTGCTTATATTAAAAATTAACTAACTTTATTTTATACTTTTTACATATCATAAGATCATTTTTTAAGTACGAAATGATAAATTTCAAAGTCTGAATTCTTAATTATTATACTTTAACATTTTAGACATTTACATATCGAATATTACTGTTTGAAATAGTATTTTCTTTCATGTAAAGAGTAAATTGTAATGTTTAAATGATAAATATTATAAAGTGAATAGTAAAATCACGATTTTACTATTTGAAATAGTAATTTTTAGCAGTTGATCATTACTTATTATAAATCGACTGTTATTTATTACAGTTTACTTTTTTCCGTGTAGAATTTAAATTTCTGTAAAATTTCCAAAAGATAAAATTTAATTTTTTCTATAATCAATTTTTTACTAATTGCATTAGACAGTGATAATGTACTTTCGATGTCAATAAAGAGGGTAAAAAAATTCTCACCGTAAAATCGGTATGAAAGTTAATGTAAGTAGAATGTTAAGTAAAAATATAAAATAAGCTATAATAAAAATAAGCCGGATAGTATTCAGCGTAGCGTGACTCCGGTGTTCCTCAACTTCCGGCAGCCCGCGCCCTTCTGCACTTAGAACAACGAACATTCTTATATCTTATAGATATGTGTTCATATATATATATTGTCTTACATTAGGACCCAAAGGTTATAGCCTTGGTCAAGGTAGCTCTCAACCGCACGACCGTAAACTTAAAACGTACGTTTTATTTATTTGCGAGTGATGGAGGGATTAAATAACAAGTATAATATATAATATATAACAATATGGAGTGGATTGGAGGAAACTCACCCTCTGCTCTTATCTCTAAGCCCTGACTGTTGAAGTATTTATAAATAAAGGAACTTAGTTATTACCACTATCCACACATTTATATATATTATATATTATTCGTTAAATTCCAGGGCGATCCTGGCGTCTTATTGTTTTCAATTAGACTCAATGGACTCTACTCAACTCAGCGAAGCCTTAAATTTTCCCACGTACTTACTGACTCTACCAAGTTCTCATGATTATTTTTATGCATACCTAACATGCAAAAAATTACTACTAACACTGAAAATATATACTTTAATATTCTAGTTCATTTTACTTTTAATTAGTACAGTTATTATTATTTTTTAGTTAATAATTTAATTATATTATTTTTATATCTATTCTAGTTAATTTAACTTGACTTAAAAGTTTTATTTATTAAAAACAATTAAATTATTTTATTATGTTGAGATTTCTTCTCTTGAGTCAAGTTTATTTTATTGTCAGTACAATTAACGTTAAATTGGAAGAATTAATATAAATTAATATAAATAGTTTTATATTAATTTAGGAAGAATTAATTTTATATTAATTTAGGAAGAATTAATATAAATAGTTGATTTATTTTTGATAAATAGAATTATTAGGTGAAACTTTGTGACCTACAATAGCGATTTTAATTATACTGTTGACCAAATTACCCATTATTGTTATTATCAGGCAATAAAAATTTTGTTCCAAGTTTTACTTCCTGTTTTTAGTTCTGGGGACAATATAAAAGAAATTTGTCAGTTTTTTATTATTAAAACTCACAAATGTGAATATAAAAATAATTTTTCAATTAAAGAAATTTTAAGTAAAAATTTTTTATATTTTTTACGGTCGTAATAAAAAACTAATAATTTTTAGTTATAAAATAATAATAATCATTTATATTATTCAGAGAATAAAAAAAAATTGTTTCCAGAATAGTCATATGATAAAATCGGTTTTATTAGTGAAATTTAGTGTCATTGCAAAGGTTATCACTTGGATTTGTGCCTTTTCAAGGTTTCATATCATTCTCATCGATAGTCAATTGATTAAGATAAGTATTTAAGCTGCATTCGAAAATGTTCTATCTCTAGATACATAATTAAGAAATGACTTTGTATCTTATGAAATATTGACATTTTTAAAGACATAAGCTCATCCCGATGTTACACTCATCGAGACCTTTCATTTGAGTACCCACATCAATTTTTTCATATATTTATATACTTATAAATATGTAAATATAAAAAATTTATAAAAGTGCATGTGGGTACTCAAATGAAAGCTCTTGATGAGTGTAACATCGGGATGAGCTTATATCTTTAAAAACGTCAATAGTTAAGAGAGTACAGTGCAATTTAACAAATATCTTGTGAACTATTGATATTTTTAAAGATATAAGCTCATCCCGGTGCTACACTCACCGAGACCTTTCATTTGAGTACCCACATCAATTTTTCATATATTTTATATATTTATATATATATGTATATATGAAAAATATGTCAAAATGCATGTGGGTACTCAAATGAAAGCTCTTGATGAGTGTAACATCGGGATGAGCTTATATCTTTAAAAATATCAATTATTAAGAAATGATCTTGTAAATTATTGACATTTTTAAAGATATAAGCTCATCTCAATGTTACTCTCATCAAGACCTTTCATTTGAGTACCCACATCAATTTTTCATATATTTATACATATGTATATATGAAAAATATATCAAAATGCATGTGGGTACTCAAATGAAAGCTCTTGATGAATGTAACATTGGGATGAGCTTATATCTTTAAAAACGTCAATATTTAAGAAAGTACAGTGCAATTTAACAAGTCATTATTTAATAAAGTAAAATTTTAATTTTTTATAGTTCTCAAGTCATGACAGTCACATATAGTGACTGCAAGATTGCTAGTAATTATTATTGTTATTGTTAGTTTGCTAGATAAAAAAAATAATAATAAAAAATTAAATTTATAAAACTACTCCAATTGAAAAAAAGTATTCAACCACATAATAATAAAAAAACTATCTAAAAATAAATATAAAATGAATAATTTAAAAGATATTAACTTTAGGATTAAGACAATAAAAATTATAGAACAATAACTTGAAAAAAATCGGCAATAGACATGTGGTCTACTTCTCCAGTTTGAAATCCGAGAAATAATAAAATGAAAAGAATGAGAACAATCCTCGTTTCACTTGAATAGGTATCATATTTAAAATGTCTTTTATACATTAGTACTTTTCTTTCAATCCGACAATCCTCCCGTGATTCAATGAGTAAAAAAACTTCTCTTCACAAAAAAACACCATCGTAATTGAATTATCTCAATTAATGCTAATTAATCTAATTATTATCATTGTTGTTATGATAGCAATTATTACAACATTTTTTAGGCTTTATTATAAATTATTATAACAAAAGTAAATGCGGTGGTATAGTGGCCTTTCGACTCGCCTCGTTATAAAATAGTACGCGTGGGAAGAATATTCTTGCATGTTTTTATACTCACGTCGTAGGGATATGAATATATATAGATAAACGTGTGTATATTCTAATGTTAATATTTCCAAACGAGTGATTTCTTCGCGCTCGGTATACCACTCTAAATTGTTAAAAAAAAAACGTGTAACGTAAAGACCGAGAAATAATTTAACACAAAGACTTTAAACTTGACTCTTAAATCTTAAATAAGTCTCTTAACTTTAGTTACACAGAAAGGATTTATTAAAATTATCCAACTTTAAATTTTTACTTTTTTCAAGCCGAGTCTTTTATTTCTTAATATTATGCAGTTGCTTTTTTCTAGGAAAACCTCTTACAAATTATTTATTTATTTTTTTTAATAATTGATCAATTATTTTATTTACTTATGATACTGAATTTAAAGACATCTGTTGATTTTAATAATTATTATAAAAAAATTTTCAAGTGCAATTTCTGAAGAAAAAATTTTTTTTTCTTTATAATTGATTTAGAATGAAAATACAAAAAAATTTATTAATTTCTTCTGAATTCAGAATTATATTTATTAATAGGTTAATTTATTTAATCCAAATTTATTATGATAAGTATTTAGGCTGCATCTGAAAATACTCTATCTCTAGATACATAATTAAGAAATTACCTTGTATCTTGAGAACTATTGACATTTTTAGAGATATAAGCTCATCCCAAAGTTACACTCATCGAGACCTTTCATTTGAGTACCAACATCAATTTTTTATATATTTTATATATTTATATATTTCACAAATACCATATATATAAAATATATAAAAATTGTCATGTGGGTATTCAAATGAAATGTCTCGATGAGTGTAACATCGGGATGAGCTTATATCTCTAAAATGTCAATAATTAAGAAATTACCTGGTATCTCGTGAACTACTGATATTTTAAAGATATAAGCTCACCCTGATATTACACTCATCGAGACCTTTCATTTAAATACCACATCAATTTTTCATATATTTATATATATTAATATATATAATTATATGAAAAATATATTAAAATGCATGTGGGTACTCAAACGAAAGCTCTTAATGAGTGTAACATTAGGATGAGCTTACATCTTTACAAATATCAATAATTAAAAAATAACCTTGTATCTTGTGAACCATTGACATTTTGAAAGATATAAGCTCACTTCTGACATTACACTCATTGAAACCTTTCATTTGAGTACCCACATCAATTCTCATATATTTATATATATTTAATATATGAATATATGAAAAATATATGAAAATGCATGTGGGTACTCAAATGAAAGCTCTCGATGAGTGTAACATCGGGATGAGCTTATATCTTTAAAAATGTCAATATTTTAGAAAGTGGTAAAAATTCTAAAAATTTTTAATGAAATAATCAACTAAAATTAAAACAGTTTTTTAAGTAATTAAAAGAAAATTGTAAATAATTATTTAAAATTGATTTTTTATTGTCAATAAAATATTTTTAAATAAATAAATAAAAGTAATAAAAAATTATTTTCTTGTTGTTCAATTTAAAAAATATGAATTTTAATGAAAGATTCTAATATATGTTTAAGAAAAAAAAAACACAAGTCAGAAGAATAAAAATTTCAAAAATATAAATTTAAATAATTATATTTAAATAAATAGAACTCTTGAAAAATATTCCACAAACTCTTGACTGCTATTTATCCTTTTCTATTTCTTCTCAGTAAAAAATTAAACCTTAAAAAATAATACCCTGAAATCTCAAACACTCCTTAAATGTAAATGAGCAAGAAAATATATTTAAAAATTAAAGAACGTACATTCCAAGAGTTTCATAATAACCCACAAAAAAATATATGTATATAATTATAAAAAAATTTTTTCTAGTACCTAAAACTATTTAATTACTAAAATTACAGTGTAACTAAGTGGGCATTATCAATTAGCAGCACGCTTGCAAAAAAAAAAGAAGATAATAGGAATCTGACAATAAGGAAGAAACAAAAAGAAGTAAATAAAAACATGGCTGTTTTGTTCATCAACTCTTTGAATTATCTTTCACTGTATCAGGGACAAACTCACAAGTGTGACGAATGCATGTGATATTATGTGATATACACTTACATTAATATTGTTTACAAAGTACGTATGTAATATAATGTACTGGAGTGTTATAGAAACAAGCGGAGAAGAGATGCTCAACAATAGGAAACTTTGGGTGCGGTCGTTAAATACTTGTATCATATATATACAGTACGGCTTAATGTATATGTATATATCATATTATGGTGGTTGTTTACGCTGCGTTCGTTGATGCAGGACAGTATGATTAGAACGGAATAAATTAGATTAAGGTTGTGACGAACAAAGGCTTTAAATTATCATATACATTGAAATTTATAAAAATTTAATCCGTTTAACTCGAAATAATGTTACAAGTGGTTGTGAGATACATTTTTTTTATTCAAGTTTTTTAAAATAGAGTGAGAAGAAATAAAAGAATTTTTAATTCTAAAAATAATTAGTTTGAATTTTAATTACAAAAAAAAATATTTTTTTTTATTTATTAAACTTCTCTAATTTTTTAATTACATTGAGAGAAGAATTTAACAAAATTATTGATGAATTTATTTATTTTTAAATAACTTTTTGATTTATTAAATAAATGATATTTTTATTCGAAAAAAATGAAGCTGAATAATTTACAATGTAAATTTTAATCGTTAGGTGTTCCTAAAAAAATTAGTTTTTAAATATAATTTTTATAAACTTTGTATATTTATAAATAAAAAATTTATAGAGTTGTATTTTTTAAAAATGTTATTTTACATAAATATTTATTTTACATTAAAATTGTATTTTTGTTAACGGGAACTTTATTAAACTTTACTCTAAAAATAAAACTTTATTTTCCGAGTAACGTTCAATAAATATTAAAAATATCATGTTTAATGAACAATTATTTTTTGACATGAATTAATAACAAAATTTATTTCAAAAAGAAACAAATTTTAGGAACTTAATCTTCTTGATATAAGAAGAAAATTTTTCTAACTATAAAAAGATTTAACATGATTAAAAAATTGTGTAGATCCAAAAATTTAATTCTTAAAAATTACATTTTAATTTAAGATTTCTTCTTTTGAATCAAATAAATATTTTTCAAAATATTAATGAATAATAACTAGCAAACCTTGCAGTCACTATGTGACTGTCATGACTTGTGAACTATAAATAAATAAAATTTTTCTTTATTAAACAATGACTTTTGTTAAATTGCACTGTACTTTCTTAAATATTGATATTTTTAAAGTTATAAGCTCATTTCTATGTTATACTCGTCAAGAGCTTTCATTTGAGTACCCACATGCATTTTGATATATTTTTCATATATACATATATATAATATATATATAAATATATGAAAAATTGATGTGGGTACTCAAATGAAAGGTCTTGTCGAGTGTAACATCGGGATGAGCTTATATCTTTAAAAATGTCAATCGTTCACAAGATAAAATGTCATTTTTTAATTATCGACATTTTTAAAGATATAAGCTCATTCCGATGTTACATTCATCGAGACCTTTCATTTGAGTACCCACATGGCATTTTTTATATATTTTATATATATGGTATTTGTGAAATATATAAATATATAAAATATATGAAAAATTGATGTAGATACTCAAATGAAAGGTCTTGTCGAGTGCAACATCGGAATAAGCTTATATCTTTAAGAATGTCTATATTTCACAATATACAATGTTACTTCTTGATTATCGACGTTTTTAAAGATATAAGCTCATTCCGATGTTACACTCATCAAGACCTTTCATTTGAGTACCCACATGGCATTTTTCATATATTTTATATATATGGTATTTGTGAAATATATAAATATATAAAATATATGAAAAATTGATGTGGGTACTCAAATGAAAGGTCTTGTCGAATGTAACATCGGGATGAGCTTATATCTTTAAGAATGTCTATAGTTCACAAGATACAATGTTATTTCTTAATTATAGACATTTTTAACGATGTAAGCTCATCCTGATGTTATACTCATCGAGACCTTTCATTTGAGTACCCACATGGCAGTTTTTATATATTTTATATGTATGGTATTTGTGAAAAATATAAATATATAAAATATATGAAAAATTGATGTGGGTACTCAAATGAAAGGTCTTGATGAGTGTAACATCGGGATGAGCTATATTTTTAAAAATATAAATAGTTCACAAGATACAAGGTCGTTTCTTACGTTTCTTAATTATGTATCAAGAGATAGAGCATTTTCGAATAAGGTACCCGTGGGTAATAAGGCCTGTCGAGTAATAAGGCCTAAGTGATAGAAATGCTATTTAAAATAACCGCTTGCTCTAAAGGCTTCTCTAGTAGAAGCGTCTAGCATAGAAATGTCGCTACAAGTTTATAGAGTCCCGATACAATGTTCCCTGTCTTCTATATTTCATCATCCGTCATATGCTAAAGTAGCGCGGAAAAATTCCTAAAAAACGGTTTGAGTAAATGGTAAACATTTTTTATAATTTTATATTTAATAATTTAAAATCATTGTTCTAATTTTTATCAACATCTTAAGAAGTATTGTTGCTAAATTTAAGTGATGATTGATCTATAATACCAATTTTATTGATTTTCGTATAACTATTTCCAATATGTTTAACCCGCAGGCCTTATTACCCTACCGTAGTAAAATAAGGCCTATTCGCAAGGTTTTTGAAAAAATTCAATTTTGTGTTTGTTTATGGTGAAAATTACCATTACTTCATTATATTGTGTAGCTAATGTATTAATATAAAAATTAACGTTACATTTCAATAATTAAATGCAATATTTTCGATTTTTTTCAAAATCTCCCTTAGCTAGGCCTTATTACCCGCCGGTACCTTACAGCTTAAATACACAGTAAAAAAATTTTCGTAAAATTTAACATAAAATTTTGTGTAGATGATTTTTTTACACAAAATTTATGTTAATTCTACACATACTGTTTGTATTGATGAAATCAACATAATTCTGTGTTAAAAGTAACACAAAAATATGTTAAAACTTTCATTGGCTGATTCTCGGATTTCTACACACTTAAATGTTATCCATAACACAAATAAAGTGTTGATTGTAACTTTTTCTTTGTGTTACTCAGATCAGCTGTCAAATATGTGAGTTTTACTAATAATTTAAATATATATATATTTTGTGATTAAAAAAAATACATGAGCAATTGAAAATAATAAATTAAAGGAAAAATGCACATGTAGAAAATTAAAAAAACTGTAAGTTTATTTTCTAATAATTTATTAATTTCAATTATTTATTTTTTTGTCTAATTCAAAAAAATAAATGAAAATTAAGTTAGCCGACATCTGAAAATTTTTACAATTTTTTTTAATGAAAAAATTATTACAAAAAAATTAAAAAAAAAAAAATTTCACTTGTAGAAAATTTGAAGAATTATTAGCTGCATTTAAGTATTTTACGTAATGACACAAATCAAAATCCACCAAATTAAAATGACGTTGAGGCTATCACATTTACATGTCTATCTTGTGTGGCATACGTGACTATATATGAAGAATTCTTTAACATAAATTTTGTGTTGGTTGGCCAGTAACATTAAAAAAGTGTAGTTTTACTTTGAATTAACACTTGAGTGTGTTAAAAAATGGATGGATTGATCAATACAAACCGTTTGTGTAGAATTAACATAAATTTTATGTAAAAAAAACATCTACACAAAATTTTATGTTAAATTTTACGAAAATTTTTTTACCGTGTACTTATCATTATAAATTGACTATTGATGAGAGTGATATGAAACTTTGAAAAGGCACAAATTCAAGTCACAAACATTTAATAAAATTTTATAATTTCTTCTTTATATAATTTCACTAGTAATCTTCTTTAGCAAAAAAATGGCGGCTAAAATGAACTAAAAATATCTTCCCCTAACTATAAATTTCCCTATTTAATGAAGAAATATTAAAGAAAGTGAATTTACAATAATTTTTTTTCCTTCAAGCAATAAAAGCCTCTCAGACGTGTCAAGGTCTGATAAATAGACATACTGCAGAAAACAAACACGAGACTTCTTTGAACGTTCGTCAACCTCGATTATGCAACGTGAAAAATAAAGTGAATGAATGAGTGTGTACTGGATACGTCTGTTTAAATTTACTACGTACTTACAACCGTAAACATTATTCCAAGTATTGAGACCTCTAAAAAAGGTAAAGAAGAAATAAAAACAAAATTTATCTGAATGACTCCAGACACGGGTCGAGTTTTATGGCCAGGAGTTTGATTTTGTGGAAGAGTAGCAGAGGAGAGTTAGGCAAATCGATTGGGTAAAGTGAAGCGTCGTCGCCTCTACCCCAAGTTGATTTGCTCGAGAGTAAACATTTCTCGTGTTGACGTTGTTGTACTATGCAGCACTGGAACCAGGAGAATGAAATAGAATTTAAGGCAGCAGAGGATGATGATGGGGTTGGAGTTGGAGTTGGGGATCCATGGGATACAGCAGCTTGGCTAGCCGAAGAGGGCGAAGAGGATAAGGGAGAGCACGACGATAACGACGTCAAGAGAGGCGAGAATGTTGCTAGATGTCGAGATGTAGTGTAGGGACAGGGATACAACTTTTCGGATTCAATATTGCGACGCAGGCGCGACCACGTCTACGACGCACAATATTTTTTTATTAATTTCTGGAAGATAAATGTGAAATAAGATTATATTTATAATTAAATGCGTTGGCGGGATTTAATTTTCAATTACCTGGAAATTTTTTTTTCTCACTGTTTATTATTAATAAATAATAGTTGATTATTATTTATAAGTATATTTTAGATGAGACGTGAAGAAATCTATGTGTATATATTACTGGTAAAGTTTCAATGAAGCTTAATGAGCTTTCAATTAAGTTGAAACTCTTTTTAAGCTTGAAGAATATTCAAACTCTTAGAGATGCGCTTTTATTCCTTCTTTGGCTAAAAGAAAAATAAATTAAAAGGAAGTGGATTCCTCGGTAATTGTTTGATGTAAACATGTCATTAAAATATCTTCCTCAGTTATGCTGGGACACTATTATTGCTATTTTTATAGCGGCAAAAAGCGACAATGGGATTGAAAAATCTCCTGGGAGCTGTATAGTTAGAATACAACTTTTAAATATATTCACAAGTCAAGGGTATTTACAAGTAGTTAAGGTAAATTATTGAATACTTATCAAGTGTAGACCTAAGTTACCTTCATTGAGAAGGTTTGATGGCTAAACTTTTTTATTTTACTTTACTGTAAAATAAGATTAAGTTAAATTAGCAATTTTGCAGTCACTATGTGACTGCTATGACTTGTGAATTATAAATAAATAAAATTTTGCTTTGTTAAATAATGATTTTTGTTAAATTGCACTGTACTTTTTCAACTATTGACGATTTTAAAGATATAAGCCCATCCTGATGTTATACTCATCAAGAGCTTCCATTTGAGTACCCACATGCATTTTTGATATATTTTTCATATATACATTTATATAAATATATGAAAAATTGATGTTGGTACTCAAATGAAAGGTCTTGATGAGTGTAACATCGGAATAAGCTTATATCTTTAAAAATGTCAATAGTTCACAAGATACAAGGTTATTTCTTATTTATGTATCTAGAGATAAAGCATTTTCGAATGCAGCTTAAATACTTATCATAAATTGACTATTGGTGAGAATGATATGAAACCATGAAAAGGCACAATTTCAAGTCAAGACTCTTCCAACGATACTAAATTCAACCATAAAAATCCATTTTATCATATAAATACACTGGCCACAAAATTTCGCTTATTCTCTTAACAATATAGATTATTTTTATGTACACGGTGAGAAATTTCCATTATTTTTTATTCTGCATGGATTTTAGATATTACAATGGTGCATATTACTAGTGAACCTTATTGACTCAGAATAAAATTTTACAATGGCCCATAGTAATTTCCGAAACAAATGAAATCAGACATAGTAAATGGTAGAAATTGAAATGTACCATAGTAAAATGAAATATGCAATAATTTAAATTTCCGAATGTACTATAGCAAAAAAAATAAGAAAACGTTTGTAAAAAATAAAAAATTTTAGAGTAAAAAATGTTTTTAGCAATCAAAAAAAATATCAAACCAAACAAGATTTTTTTTGTTTGCAATAATTTTTAAAAATATTTTTTTAAAATATAGTTTTTTTTATTTTTTTTTTTCATTTTTAACAATGAACGTAGGATTTATTTTGGCAGTTAATTTTATTATGAATAATTATAAACACAATATATAACTTTTAAATTATTTTTTATTATTATTAGAAGTGTCGGTTGCAGGTTAACCATCAAATGTTTGTTTTCATTTTAATTTTTCACGGTAAATTATTAAATATTTTATTATTTATGAATCTTACAAATTTTCATTAACTATTCATGTGTTGATGGATTTATAAACTAATATTTATTTAAAACTTAATGTTTATTGCAATTTTCATAACACCGTTAACCACTACTGATAGCGTCTGTAGACTTATGTTGACAAAACAAAGCAGCACGAAAAAATGAAAGAGCGCGCGTCGCGACTGACGCGCATACGTTTACTATGGGACATTTGAAAATTTCATAGTCACAATTTTAAATTTAAACCGAGTACACGTGACTAAATGTGAAACTTTTTTATAAATTTTTATTGTCGACTGAGCAACAGAAATTTTACTATGGAACTATAATGAAAAGTTTTAAGCACACTAACAGTTTTTGTTCTGTCAGTTTACGAAAATTTTTTATATATGTTTATGTAACAGTTGCATGGTCAAATTTACTATGGTCCCTAGTAAATATTGATTGGTACAATATGATATTCTTAAATTTTTATGGTAATATTTTGAATTGAGTCATTAAGGTTCAGTCTTATTATGTATGCATAGTAAATTTCTACAGAAATTTCTCACCGTGTATTTATCACACTTGGAAATATTATTGATTATTCAATTATGAGTTGGAAAGTATTGTATCTTTTAGATGATTAAATAATTATCATATTTGAATATAAATGCTCATAAGAAGATATTCCTTTGTAATATATTCATTATGCTTAATGTTGATATTAATGGAAGCACAATAGTACTTTACTGCTAGCTTTATTTAATATATTTCATCATTAATTTTAAGTGGTAAATTAAATTGTAAAAATATTTTAATTTTTTAAATCTATTGTATGATAAGAAAAATAATAATTAAAAATAAAAATAAGTAATAATAATAATAAAAAGAAGAAGAAATGACTTTGTGGTGGTTACGCATGACCGCTACTATTAATATAAATAATAACTAAAAAGAGTAATATTTAAATAACCTTTTGAGATCTGAGATTTTAATGCCGAGAATCGATGACTATTGAGCATTGAATATAATATGAGAAAATATTATTCTTTAGAATACTTAAAGACCCAACTTTTATTTATATTCATATTTGCTTTCAAATGATAATAGCAAAAAAAGACTGATAAAAAAAAAGAAAAAAAACCTTTCAATACACTGTGAATATAAAAGTTACATACTTTAGATACGAGAAAATATTTTTCTATTCGAAAATATATCACAATCCACTAAAAACATACATCCGTGTAAATCGATACTATTAATTAACGAAAAAAATATTTTATATTGTTGAACAAAAAATCATAAACTAAAAAACTCGTTACAATTATTATTATTTGACAACAGTCGTTAATTAACAAGTGTTAATTAAACATAAAATTACAAAAAACCTCTTAATAATTAACGCTCCAATAATTTCTCGAGTATTTCATTAATAATTTTTAAAATTTAAATACTACTTGACATTATTATTTTTATTATTATTATTGAAATTTTCAAATTATTAATAATACTTTTCAAAATTTCATATCATTTTCACCGATAGTCAATTTATTATAAGTATTTAGGTTGCATTCAAAAATACTCTAATCTCTAGATACATAATTAAGCAATTACCTTGTATCTTGTGAACTATTGACATTTTTAAAGATATAAGCTTATTCTGATGTTACATTCATTAAGATCTTTCATTTGAGTATCCACATCAATTTTTCATATATTTATATATATTATATACATGTATATATGAAAAATATATCAAAATGCATGTGGGTACTCAAATGAAAGCTCTTGATGAGTGCAATATCGGGATGAGCTTACATCTTTAAAAATGTCAAAAATTAAGAAATGACCTTGTATCTTGTGAACTATTGACATTTTTAAAGATATAAGCTCATCCCGATATTGCACTCATCAAGAGCTTTCATATGAGTACCCACATGCATTTTGATATATTTTTCATATATACGTATATATAATATGTATAAATATATGAAAAATTGATGTGGATACTCAAATAAAAGGTCTTTATGAATGTAACATCAGAATGAGCTTATATCTTTAAAAATATGAACAATTAAGAAATGACCTTGTATCTTGTCAACTACTGCCATTTTTAAAGATATAAGCTCATCCTGACATCACACTCATCAAGACCTTTCATTTGAGTACCCACATCAATTTTTCAT
This sequence comes from Cotesia glomerata, assembly GCF_020080835.1. Taxonomy (NCBI): domain Eukaryota; kingdom Metazoa; phylum Arthropoda; class Insecta; order Hymenoptera; family Braconidae; genus Cotesia; species Cotesia glomerata. The sequence goes on from NC_058163.1 coordinate 22,289,527, forward strand.
ATATTTTATATATTTATATATTTCACAAATACCATATATATATGAAATATATAAAAATACCATGTGGGTAGTTAAATGAAAGCTCTTGATGAGTGTAACATCAAGATGAGCTTATATCTTTAAAAGTATCAACAATTAAGAAATTATATGGTATCTTGTGAACTATTGACATTTTTAAAGATATAAGCTCACTCTGACATTACACTCATTAAGACCTTTCATTTGAGTACCCACATCAATTTTTCATATATTTTTATATATCATATATATGTATATATGAAAAATATATCAAAATGCATGTGGGTAGTCAAATGAAAGCTCTTGATGAGTGTAACATCGGGATGAGCTTATTATTATATCTTCAAAAATGTCAATAATTATGAAAGTACAGTGCACAGAAAAAAAGAAATATTTGATCGAAATAAGATTTATTTGAGCCAAATAAATAAGCCAAAGATAGTTGGATATGGCCAAATAAATATTTATTTCTGGTAAATATATAATATATTTGAGCGATTTAGTTGCGTAAAATAAATAGTTTATTCATGGTAAAGATATGGTTTATTTGTGGTAAATAAATCATAGTTGACGACAATAATGAACTTTTAAAATTTATTGTAACATTAAAGTTAGCTGTCACTTGACCAATTTTTAATTTTATTTAACAAATAAATTAATTCTAAGAAATTATTTCTTAAAAATTGCATTTTTAATTTTTTTAAATTTCTATGTCAATTTTTTTTCCTTATATTTTGTTGCCATAATTTATTTGTTAACAAAAGTTCTACAAATTATTAAATATCTGATAAATTAATTTTATCAATTTTTTGAAATTATAATGGCTTTAAAATGAAAAAAAATTATTTTTTAATTTTTTAGTTGAATAATGAAATATTTTCCGTGTCTTCTATTGAATGAAAATGTTAATTGTAGGTTATGGATAATTTATATTTGTTTTCGTAAAATATAATATTTTAAACACCTTACCATATAGATTAGGTATGACTTTTTTTAATTCCCAATTAATAAATAGTTATTAATTAATATTATTTATGCAAACACTATTATGTATGCAAATAAACTATTTTTTGAAACGTCGCTGTAGCTTAACTTGCAATCAAAACATTCAAGTTTTGTTTTCAACGTTCAAGTGACGTCATGAGAGCAGTAGTTGAGAGTTTTAATGCCAAAGATATCGTTGTTTCGGACAAACTTAGCATCTTTACCACAAATAAATGATATATTTCTGACAAATAATAAAATAATTCAAGTCAACTGTTATATTTACTTGTACCAAATATATATATATATATATATATATATATATATATATATATATAGTTGTCATAAAGAAATATTTTAAAAAACGACTCAAATAAATTGATTTATTTGAGACAAATAATTCTTTTTTTCTGTGTGCAATTTAACAAAAGTCATTACTTCATAAAGCAAAATTTTATTTTCTGCCCTCCAGGCGGAAAGTGGCAACTTTCGGCCCGCTGCGCTAAACGAAATTGCCGCTTTCCGCCTCTGTCGGACAGAAAAATAGTATACACTCCTCGGGAAGTAAATAAGAAAGCCTCAGATCACATGTTTGTCGACCTCGGCTTCGCCTCGGCCAACAATTACATGTGATCTGAGACATTTCTTACTTTACTCCCCTAGGTGTGTAATATACTATTATTTATAGTTCACAAGTCACGGCAGTTACTTAGTGACTGCAAGGTTGTTAATTATTATTATTTTTTAAAAAAACAAATAGTATTTAATAAATGAACGGAAAAAAGTGAACTGTAATATTCACTCGGATTCCGGTTAATTTTTATAGTATAGTTTCAAACAGTAAAGCGGACATCGGGGTGACAAAAATATAAATATTACAGAATTTAATGTAGAAAATATAAAAGCCACAATTTATAATTTAATATCCAAAATAAGTGATTAGTAGCTGTCACTATAGTAAATAACGACTCTTTCATCTTTTAAAATTACAGTTTCAAACAGTAAAAATTGCGATTTCAATATATAGTTCATATTATGAGGAGAAGGGGAACTCAGATGAAAGAGAAGGAGATCTCACTCTAAGAGAATTTAACATTTGAAACAGTAAAAGTTATACTTTTAAAATATACATTTTACCAGTCCAAGCAAGTCAATAATTACAGTTTGATTTTTAGCGTTGCGTTTAAAATTTACCATTTTACTTTGTAAATATTGCACAGTAAAAAATTTTGCGTCATTGCGTCAAAAAATTTTGTGTTAAAAATTTTTATGTTAAATATTTAACACTGTATTGTGTTAAATTAACACAGAAAAATGTTGAATTAACACAAAAAAGTGTTAAATATTTAACATAAAAATTTTTAACACAAAATTTTTTGACGCAATGACGCAAAATTTTTTACTGTGTGACGTTGCTTGTATTAAAAATTTACTAACTTTATTTTATACTTTTTACATATCATAAGATCATTTTTTAGATACAAAATGATAAATATCAAAGTCTGAATTCTTAATTATTATACTTTAACATTTTAGACATTTTCATAGCGAATATTACTGTTTGAAATAGTATTTCTTCCATGTAAAGAGTAATTTGTAACATAGTAACTATGTTCACAGGAATTCGGGACAAAATAAATAAAATTCAAACCATCAATTTGATCTTTGTTGTAGGTTTCGTCCTTTATTAGGACTTCATCAGCAACTAAAATTAAAAACATATATATTATATAATAGCATATAATAGATTGTAAACCATAATGATTAAGGTATGGTTATATTATGTTATATGTTTTTTATATGTATAGAAAGGTTATAATATTTATGTTTTTAATTTTAGTTGCTGATGAAGTCCTAATAAAGGACTAAACGTACAACAAAGATCAAATTGATGGTTTGAATTTTATTTATTTTGTCCCGAATTCCTGTGAACATAGTTATTATATTAATTTTCCTGGACGTAATCTGATTATTTATATGTAATTTGTAACGTTTAAATGGTAAATATTATATAGTGAATAGTAAAATCACGATTTTACTGTTTGAAATGGTAATTTTTAGCAGTTGATCATTACTTATTATAAATCGACTGTTATTTATTACAGTTCACTTTTTTCCGTGTAATAATATAATTTTAAATAAAATAAAATCAGTGTTAGTTCTAGTAAGTGTTAATGACCGGTAATTAATCCAAATATTTGGAAAATGATCTCTTATGTACTATTCTGGCAACCGTCCAGCTTCCAGTATGCACACAAATATAAAGGAACGGTTGTGCTTAGCCATAGCAATAGTATCGGAGTTTACCCACCACGTACTTATAGCTATATCATTCTGCTGAGCATTACATGTATATAGGTGTCCCTTATCCAGTGAAGTTCATATGCATACGTGGACTGGCTGCATGAATGCACTGTGGAGCCTAACGACTATCATCCATATGTATATATGTATAACGGAGCGTGCAATGCCAGAAAACAGAAGCCAATGCAAAATATAAAGCGCCGCTGGCGCATCAAGAGTAAGATAAAAAACCGTGAGAGGAAAAAATGAAAGGAAGAATGAGAGAGCAACGCCGGAAGAGGCAAGGCATATAATGTGTCCCGCTTCTCAATGACGCGAGAAAACGATACGTCGGATTCGGATAAACATAGAGCATTATTATCATATATATAGCCGGACAATATAAACATCATAAAGTTATTAAACGAGGGAGGATTGAGGTAAAGCTGGAATAGTATTGTGCTGGAGAAGAGAAGAGAATAAAATATTAAAAAGCGGCATTCACATAGATAGGTGAATTTATTTAATAAATATTGAATTATTGATAATAAAATTATTTGACAAAATTGTTTTGTTAAAAATTTTTTTAATTTAAAAAAAAATGTACTGAATAAATTTTGAAAGATTTTAAAAGCCAAAAAATTTAAGATAATTGTTTAAATTTAATAAATTTTTTATGGCTAAAAAATTTTAAGACAATAAAAGCTAAAAAGATATTTATTAATAAATTAAAAAAAATTTTTAGCGTTACAAAATAAATTAGTGAATAAATGATAGCTTAAATTAAAGAGAATTGTTCAAATTTGACAATTTAATAAATTTTAACTATTTTATACAGCTGAAAAATTGTAAGACAATAAAAGCTGAAAAGATTCTTATTAATACACGGTGAGAAATTTCCATTATTTTTTATTCTGCATGGATTTTAGATATTACAATGGTGCATATTACTAGTGAACCTTATTGACTCAGAATAAAATTTTACAATGGCCCATAGTAATTTCCGAAACAAATGAAATCAGACATAGTAAATGGTAGAAATTGAAATGTACCATAGTAAAATGAAATATGCAATAATTTAAATTTCCGAATGTACTATAGCAAAAAAAATAAGAAAACGTTTGTAAAAAATAAAAAATTTTAGAGTAAAAAATGTTTTTAGCAATCAAAAAAAATATCAAACCAAACAAGATTTTTTTTGTTTGCAATAATTTTTAAAAATATAGTTTTTTTTATTTTTTTTTTTCATTTTTAACAATGAACGTAGGATTTATTTTGGCAGTTAATTTTATTATGAATAATTATAAACACAATATATAACTTTTAAATTATTTTTTATTATTATTAGAAGTGTCGGTTGCAGGTTAACCATCAGATGTTTGTTTTCATTTTAATTTTTCACGGTAAATTATTAAATATTTTATTATTTATGAATCTTACAAATTTTCATTAACTATTCATGTGTTGATGGATTTATAAACTAATATTTATTGAAAACTTAATGTTTATTGCAATTTTCATAACACCGTTAACCACTACTGATAGCGTCTGTAGATTTATGTTGACAAAACAAAGCAGCACGAAAAAAATGAAAGAGCGCGCGTCGCGACTGACGCGCATACGTTTACTATGGGACATTTGAAAATTTCATAGTCACAATTTTAAATTTAAACCGAGTACACGTGACTAAATGTGAAACTTTTATAAATTTTTATTGTCGACTGAGCAACAGAAATTTTACTATGGAACTATAATGGAAAGTTTTAAGCACACTAACAGTTTTTGTTCTGTCAGTTTACGAAAATTTTTTATATATGTTTATGTAACAGTTGCATGGTCAAATTTACTATAGTCCCTAGTAAATATTGATTGGTACAATATGATATTCTTAAATTTTTATGGTAATATTTTGAATTGAGTCATTAAGGTTCAGTCTTATTATGTATGCATAGTAAATTTCTACAGAAATTTCTCACCGTGTAAATTTTTTTTAATTTTTAGCGTCACAAAATAAATTAAAGTGAATAAACGATAGCTTAAATTAAAGATAAATGTTTAAATTTGACGATTAATTTTAGCTATTTTACATGGCTAAAAAATTTTAAGACAATAAAATCTAAAAAGATATTTATTAATAAATTTTTTTAAATTTTTGTTACAAAATAAATTACAAATGAACAAATGATAACTTAAATTAAAAATAATTATTCAAATTTGACAATTAATTTACTAAATTTTAGCTATTTTATGTAGCCAAAAAATTTTAAGACAATAAAAGCAAAAAAGATTCTTATAAATACTCGTGAATACCTTGCATCATGACGAATACCTTGCATCATGACCTAAGTTTCTAATGGTGGTACTTATGGATCCTTCATAAACATGGCCAAGAAGCTCCTTTTGGGGTCTAATTAATCAGACTAATCAATTTAATTAAATAAATTAATTATCTCTTCTTCTTAGAATCCTGATAAATCTCACTGGATAAACAGTAATATTTTTGCAAATCTTTAAAATGTGAAATTGTTATTTTCTTTCGAAATTATAAATTATATCTGGACTCTGTTATGCAATAGTGTGTTAAGTTCATAGGATTTCCATAGCACTTAACACATTAATGCATAACAGTGTCCATATTTTCTTTATATTGTAGTTTTATGGATGTATATTGCCGATTGGCCTTTTTTAAATAAATAAATAAAATTTTCCAAATTTTTAGCGTCACAAAATAAATTAAAGTGAATAAATAGTAGCTTAAATTGAAGATAATTGTTTAAATTTGACGATTAATTTAATAAAATTTAGTTATTTTACAAAACTAAAAAATTGTAAGACAATAAAACCTATAAAGATATTTATAAATAAATTTTTCAAAATTTTTAGCGTCTTAAAATAAATTAAAAAAATCATTAAAAGAGAACAAATGATAGCTTAAATTAAAAAAATTTAAGATAAAAATAAATTAAAACTATATTTGACGGTAAAAATATTATTTCAATAATATAACTAACTGCACTGATAGAAGGATTTATTTGTATTAAATAATATTTTTTAATAGTTAATAAATAATTTATTAGAGACCACTTTTAGTATTTAATAAATATTTCTTAGTATTTAAAATTATTTGTTTGTACATTAATAAAAAAATTAACTTGACTCAAGAGCCAAAATCTTGAACCAAGAATACCATTTTGAAGAAAATTATTTTCTTGAGTCAAGAAATTATTCTTGATTTAAGTAAATTTTTTTTGACTCAAGAATTTATTCTCTTGACTTAAGAAAATCATTTTCTTCAAAATGGATTCTTAGTTCGATTATGGCTCTTGAGTCAAGTTAATTTTTTTATCAGTGTATTTAATAAATCTGATATTAATTTATTAAATATTAATAAATCTTTTTAAATACTAAGAAATATTTTTCAAGGACTAAAAAATGGCTTCTAATGAATGATAATATTTAAGAAATCATTTATTAGAATTCATTATTAACTTATTATTAATTAATTTTTATTTGTTAATATTTAATAAATATTTTTAATTATAAACAAATCCTTCTATCAGTGTGGCTGATTTTTCTTGATTTCAGAATTAAATCATACCATCAAACTTTGACAAAATAAAATATATTATAACAAAATTTTCCTTTAAATTCCGCCTTGAAACCATCTACATACAATATCTGGAATTATAAATAAATCGAGCAAATGAAACGAGGATGAGATGAGTCAAGAGTCGAATTAAGTAGCAGATCGATGTAGTATTTTTAACAGGTCAATATTCTACCTGCTGGCAACTGAAAATGAGGAAGAAGAAAAGAGGAGAAAGCTGGTTGTGGAGAATAGAATAATAGAAAGGAAGTACTGAAGATAAAAAAAGGAAGACTTACAAGAGCAAAGAATAAGTTGTGGAAAAAAGATAAAAAACTGAGTAATTTGTGGAAAGGTTTCCCGGAGCTGAAGGTGCTTCTTGTCGACTACTCCAAAGCTCTAGAGCTACACTATCCATATCACGTATATAGATGCAGTGTACCAGCATACAGGGTCTTTATGCTCCAACCTGTTCTCTTCTTACAAAGTTCCTATCTCAATTTCTCTAGTTCGCTAGTACGGTGTACAGTACCTATAGTACTGGCACACTCTCGTTAGCTGGTCTCTACTCCATCAAACTGGCGTGTATTGATCCAACGACGCGCACACCAACTTCCACCTGTTTGAAGCTAAAACAGTTCCCCCTCTTCGGCCATCGTTTCTTACACATTAACCATTAACCATTTTACTTTCGAGCTCATTGTCTCGTTTACTCCTTATGCCTTCTATTCTCCAAGTTATACACTTAGATGTTTAGTTTTAATTCACTCTGCTGTCTTAGGTGTTGTTTCAATGAGTTCTATCAACCTGATACACCTGCAATTATTTACATATGTAAAGCTTAATTTATATTTTTAATGCAGTACTTACTAATAAAATTTTCTTTCATTTTTTTTACTTCCTGTTAGTGGTTCCTTTTTTTTACATTTTCTTTGTGAATAATTGTGTCAAAAAATTACATTTTTTATAATTAATTTTGAAAAAAAATTTGGTAATTATTTACAAGTGGATTCAACCCAATTTTGGGCCATAAGTAAATGAAAAATTACCATTTTCAAATTTTTTTTTTATTCTGCTTGTTTTTACCGCGCAAAAATGTCGTAAAAGAAATAAATAAAAATTTTAATAACTTTTTTGCTTTCAAAAGTTGGAAAAAATTTTGGTTCTTATGTTTTTTGGATAAAATTTCTATTTTATATTTTTTTGATGTTTTTTTTTTTTTGAAAAGTACATAAAAAAACGAACAATTAAAAAAAAAAAAAAAGTTAAATATCACAACTTTCTAAAAAATTTATAAATAATAATATATATAAATATATAATATATATCAAAATTTATATAATAAAGTAATAATCAACTTTTTTTTTTTTAATTATTTATTTTTTTATGTACTTTTAAAAAAAATATATATCAATAAAATCAAATAGAAATTTTGTTCAAAAATATAAAAATTAAAATTAATGACTAATGGAGGCAATATTAAACTCCTTTAATTTTCATTGACAAGTGCTTTAAAAGTCAATTTCTAGAACTTTTAATGTAAAGTAACTTAATTCAATTAAAAATATTTTGAAAATCTAAAATATAAAATATGATAAAGATTGATATTAAAAATAACATGAAATAATTAAGTAACAATTAGTACTAGAACCAGAGCTTTAATTATTTAATAAGATTCAGATTAATATAATTTGTACCGTTGTATAATGTTAAATAAATCTATCTAAAAATTAAAATGGTTAACCCCACTTGTAAATATTTACCAAAAATTTTTTTGTTTTTAAAAAAAAAATAACTCGATATACTGTCCAAAAAAAAAATTTTTTAACAAAAAAATTACTGTAAGAAAAATTTATATTTTTTCCAGCTAAAAAAAAATTTCTATCAAATTAATTTAACTTAATTAATTAAAAAAATTTATTTTATTTTAAAGAAATTTATGATGATTATTAAAATAAAAAAATGTACTAAAATCAATAATTTTTCATCTTAAAAATAATTTTTTTGTCTTAAATCAACTAAACGTTTTTTTATCTGTGCAGTGAATAAATCTCTTAAAATTTCTCTTTGATCTAATTTACATACTCGTATTGATTTATTCCCTCCTCTGAGCTTGCATAATATTCTTGAGGAATTAATACCGGGATGTATTTACTCGAATCGATTGATCTGTGATGCACAGTGTAGTACGTCTCACAGATTGCTGGTCCATAATTACAGCACTGGCTGGTCATGAACAGTAACTATACTTAACAATTAAAGTTGATTCATTCTGAAAGTAATTTCCCATTCTTAACTTTTTATCTCCTGCGATTTATCTGCTTTACAACAAACAGAGTCTTATATTTTCTTAGTATTTATAGTTTAAGTTAAAGTTATATTAATGTGTATCTTGGATAATCTTGTCATTATTCCCGAGCAGGGCCGAGTGAGCGGTTCTTTAATTGCAAAGATTTTTTTTATTGTCATCTCTAATATAAAAGTTGCAAGTGTGTCATTCTTTTCTTCTTTTATTTTATTTTATTTCTCGAGTACTCGTTTAATGCATTAGTAGCTCTGCTGGTAATGCTCTGCAGTTAGTTGTTTAGAAAGTAGCACTGTTACTGTGATATCAAGCCCAACTATGTACATAATAGTATGTCGTGTGTGCATTCCAACTTTCCACGTGATCCTCCATTTATTATTTCACATCATATCACCCGTGGTTCCGCTTCTACTGGTACATAATAATTTAATAAACATTGACATAATAATTGCATAAAACAAATAAATAAAGATAAAAATAATACATACGTACTTTAAGCGCTTCTATTCCGATATATCGGCTTACTTACCACTTATGTTGCCACTAATGCTTAATCATAAAACCAGTTAACTGTTTCACAGGATATTTTATTTCTTAAAAGTATTGAATGTCACAAATTAAATTGTTACCCGCTAAACACTTTAAACACAAGTATGAGTGAAGATAGTATTAATTTCACGGTACAATATAAACATTTTATAATTTAGAGTTTTAAATTAAATAATAATTAAGTTAGCCGACATTTAAAAATTTGAATGAATTTTTTTATTAAAAAAATTATTTAAAAAAAATCTAATTTTTAAAAAGTTTAAAAAACTATAAGTGCAATTTTTTAAAAATATTTTTTTATTGAAAAAATTGTTACAAAAAAATAAAATTTTTATTTGTAAAAAAATTTGAAAAACTATAAGTGCAATTTAAAAAAAAAATATTTTTTTTATAATTTTATTTATTGAAAAGTTATAAAAAATAAAATTTTTATAATAAAAAATTTTATATAGCTTATTTAATTATGAAATAATAATAAAATAAAATTTTTCGAATGTAAAGTACTTTCTGATGCTTCGCATTATGTGCAAAAATATTTTTTAGTTCTAATTTAATAAATAATTAAAAAAAAAAAAAGTCGGCTAACTTCAGTATCATTTAAATAAAATAAGTATAAAAAAGAAGCCTTATAGAACTACAGTATTTAATCAAACAATACGTAGTTTTCCATCATAATCTCAAAACACAAAATTTAAATCCACAAGTGTGAAAATATGGCTTCGGAATAAAAAATATCGAGACAATGAGAGCAAAAACGGTAGCAGGCGAAAGCTGTCATTGTTCAGATCACGTGGCTTCACACGCAAGTGATGTAATGTCCTCGGTACTAGTTTTTAACAAAAACAATGTACAAAGTATAGTAACTCGAGCACACAATGCTCTGTCGTTAATTTCTCGACTAAAATGAAAGCAAAATTGAAACTAATTTAGTATTTATAACAATGATATTGAAAAAAGTAAATTACAAAATTTTTAATTTTTTTTTTCATCATTAATTATAACTAAAAGATATTTTTTAAAATTTTTTACGTCTTTTCTTTTTTAATAAAAAAAAAACTTCAAAATTCTCAAATATCTGCTAATTTAATTTTCATCTTGTAATACACAGAAAAAAAAATTAACTTGAATCAAGTAAATAATTTTGAAGAACTTAATTTGAGCAAAAAAAATCTTAAACTAAGAAAATTTAACTCAATTGAATAATTTAATAATTTTTGGTCTTGATTCAAGACAATAAAATCTTCAAAATAATTTTCTCAATCCAAGAACTTTTCCCTTAATTCGTTAATTTTTTTTTTAGAATAAATTGATAAAAAAATTAATTTGAATCAAGTAAATAATTTTGAAAAACTTGATCTTCTTGACTTGAGTAAAAAAATTCTTAAATAAAGAAAATTTAACTTTATTAAATAATTTTTGGTCTTGATTCAAGATAATAAAATCTTCAAAATAATTTTCTTGGTTCAAGAATTTTTCTCAGTATAAATTGATTTAAAAAATGAACTTAAATCAAGTAAATAACTTTAAAGAACTTGATTTTTTTGATTTGAGTAAAAAAATTCTTAAACAAAGAAAATTAAACTCAAAGAATTTTTGTTTTTAATTCAAGAAAATAAAATCTTCAAAATAATTTTCTTGGTTGAAGAAATTTTTTCTTAATTAAATTTTTTTTCCATGTATTAAATAAATGAATACTCCAAGATATCTTGTAAGAATAAATCAATTGTCAACCGGTTTTAGTATCCGGACTAAAGCCGAGAGCAACCGCATCCGGTGTTATCTTCTTTATCCTGTCATCACATGACAGGAAGGATTCCTATAGAAATAAGGTTCCTGTGACTTCTGGCAGTGTTTACATGTATATAAGAAGACAACATCCTCAAAGAGCAACAAAATAAAGCAACACGCCATAATAATAACATATTAAAACATAAATACAAGTAATAAGATCTCTTACCTGGAGTTCTCTGACGATAGTAATTACACTCGCCGCAAACAACAACGGCTCCAGTGGAAGGACACATATCATTTGCCGGGTCAGTTTGCATGTCTTCATCACAAACGTCCTTGTAACCTTCCGGAGGACTGAGAGTTTCGTGTGTCTGGGCCTGCAATTGAACCGGAGTCATAGGATCGCCAGCCAGAGGATTGTTCCTCTGATCAGCCTCCTCAGAGGACTCGGCTTCATCATTATCATCATCATCAACCTCCTCCTCGTATTCTTCCTCCTCATCTTCATCATCCTCGTCCTCATCTTCCTGGGACTCTTCACTGCCTGGGATCCCGAGACCACCGACACTGATACACCCACCAACACCAGCACCCACTCGTCTCGACAGATCACAACCGTTATCAATAATCTTATTACCGTTTCTCTCGGTAGCAAAACGCGTGTCAATATCACCGGCAGCCAATTGTCTCGTAAACTCAGCTCGACACTCTTTGCAATTCCCCAGGCGTATCATCTCAGGCTCCTGACAGCAGCAATCACACTCCTCCTCATAATCACCACAGCACTCTTCTTTTATCAGGATAATATAATCCGCAGCAAAAAATTCATTCAACTTTTCGTTTATCGTCACGCGATTCTTCTGCGTTCGTTGTTTACTGTGCCCGGGTTTCTTCAGCAGGGATTTAAGCGTTCGTGTGCCCATTGGGACTTCATGCATCTGCTCTAATTCCTTCATTTTTTAATCCTGATTTTTATACCTGCTGAGTTAGTATTCAAAAATTAATAAATTAATTTTTTTTTAAGTAATTATTTTTAAAAAGTTTACAATTTTTATTTTATTTTTAAAATTTTCTTCATAGTAATTTTTAGTGTTATTAAAATCAGCTGACTTTTTTATTAATTATTTTTTAAAAATTAACACTTTAATTTATTTTAAAAATTTTTTTTCATAGTAATTTTTAGTGTTATTAAAATCAGCTGACTTTTTTATTAATTATTTTTTAAAAATTAACACTTTAATTTATTTTAAAAATTTTTTTTCATAGTAATTTTTAGTGTTATTAAAATCAGCTGACTTTTTATAATTAATTATTTTTAATAAATTAACACTTTATTTTATTTTAAAAATTTTTTTATAGTAATTTTTAATGATATTGAAATCAGCTGACTTTTTATAATTAATTATTTTTTTTTAAATTAACACCTTAATTTATTTAAAAAAAATTTTTTATAGTAATTTTTAGTGATACTAAAATCAGCTGACTTTATAATTTTTTTATTAATTAATTTTTTTTAAAAAGTTAACACTAATTTATTTAAAAATTTTTTTTATAGTAATTTTGAATGATATTGAAATCAACTGATTTTTAATAAATTATTTTTAAAAAGTTACTTGTTATTTTATTTTAAAAATATTTTTCATAGTAATTTTATTGTTGTAAAAATAAAAAAAATTGACACATGTCTGTTAACATTTTAAATAAATCAATTACCAAAAAAAAAAAATTCACTTACTTGAAAACTAGCTGACACTTTCAAGCAATAAATTTGTATCCGGCACAATAAAACAATCTTCTTCCGTCATTTGCAAATTTAAAAACTAGCAACTATTAAAAAAGTACTCCAGCTCCATGACAATCACTTGCTCCACCAGCTGCTTACTCATTTCTCAAAAAATTCCAGCTGATATTTTTTATTAAAATTAAATCTAGTTAATAAACATCACCAAAAATAATAAATCATTTTTTTGACACCACAAACACTAATGTCGTGAAGAAAACAAACGGTCTCCATAAAATACGTCCTTAGCGCTCGAAGCCGCGGTACAAACTGGCCCAAACTGTTGACGTTGTAAGTTGTACAGGTATATTGTAAAATTGTAAAGGTACAGGTTGATGTGCCACCACCTCTAGCGAGACACTTGAATCAGGCCCACCAGCCAAACACCTTCTATTCACTCCGGCATCAACACAGCCAGGTTACACACTCACTAGTCACTTGTCACTGTTAGCTGTGTAGAGTAGACTGGTTAGCCCGTTGTCCGTTGTCCGTTGGGTTACTATGACTAGGACTATCACTCTGGATGCTCCCAGCACACTACCACCACTGCTGGCATCCTTCTCAACTGGTTGGCTCTTTCTGTTCCGACGTTCCGTCCACTAGACCGTTTTCCTCGCCAGTAAAACGTAAACGTTATAGCTCGGGTATTGTCGTGGAAATCCGCGAATGAATAAAACCTTTTTTTGCTTTGCCTTGCGACGCTCCTCCTCCCCGACAAGTCCAGCCGTCTTTATCGATCTGTCTCACCCACTAAACATTTTTCTTCTCTCTCTCTCTCTTAAATCTAATCCCTCCTGTCATTTTTCTCTCTCACTTCTCTTCTTTTTTTTATGGGAATATTTTTTAGGCCCAAAAGTGACTCAGCTGTATTTATTTTTTTTTTCCGGCCGTTGCAGGTGTTTATTATAGTGCTTTTTTTGAACTAGCCGGTTTTACCCGCCGGGTTTGAAGAACAAGTACTTAAATTAGCCGCTGGAGCGCACCACTGTCAGCATTTTGTACCTCAGGTTTCTGATAAGATTTTTAGCTTCAGATACTGAAGAATCTACGAAGATTAATGACCGCGGCTTGTTAGTTTTTTATTACCTTGCTTTAAAGATTGCTTTTTAAAGATTGACGAGTTAGATAAGTCTAAGCTTTTAATTAAATTGTTTTTTTCTAATTTAATTTTAATACTCTGACACTTTTTAATTGACCAATTTATTTTATTTAATCTGGTGAAATTCTTTATGGATTAATGAACTTTATTAATTAAATGTACTATCATTTTTTTATATAATATTTTATTTGATCAAAAAATAACAGTTTAATTGCTAATTTTTTTATTTTACAGATAAATTAGATTGATTTACAATAATAATAACAATTTTATCATAAAAATAAATTTTACTTTAATTAAATGATACTAAAGTTAGCTGACAATTTTTTTTAATAACTCGTTCAAAATAAAACAAAAATTTTACCATTTTACTTTTAATTTTCACATTTAATCTATATTATTAAGAGAGTAAGCAAAATTTTGTGGCCAGTATATTTATATGATAAAATGGGTTTATAGGGTCAAATTTGGTATCGTTGGAAAAGATGATAAGTACTTAGGCTGCATTCGAAAATACTGTATCTCGAGATACATAATTAAGAAAAGACCTTGTATTTCGTAAACTATTGAAGTTTTTAAAGATATAAGCTTATACCGATGTTACGCTCATCGAGACCTTTCATTTGAGTACCCACATCAATTTTTCATATATTTTATATATTATATATATGTATATATGAAAAATATATCAAAAATGCATGTGGGTACTCAAATGAAAGCTCTCGATGAGTGTAACATCGGGATGAGCTTATATCTTAAAAAATATCGATAATTAAGAAATGACTTTGTATCTTGTGAACTATTGACATTTTTAAAGATATAAGCTCATCCTGACATTACACTCATCGAGACCTTTCATTTGAGTACCCACATCAATTTTTCATATATTTTATATATTATATATATGTATATATGAAAAATATATCAAAAATGCATGTGGGTACTCAAATGAAAGCTCTCGATGAGTGTAACATCGGGATGAGCTTATATCTTTAAAAATATCGATAATTAAGAAATGACTTTATATCTTGTGAACTATTGACATTTTCAAAGATATAAGCTCATCCCTATGTTATACTTATCAAGACCTTTCATTTGAGTACCCACATCAATTTTTTCATATATATATATATATATATATATATATATATATATATATATATATATATATATATATATATATATATATGTATATATGTAAAATACATCAAAAATGCATGTAGGTACTCAAATGAAAGCTTTTGATGAGTGTAACATCGGGATGAGATTATATCTTTAAAAATGTCAATAGTTAAGAAAGTACAGTGCAATTTAACTAAAGTCATTATTTAATAAAGCATAATTTTATTTATTTATATTTCACAAGTCACGGCAGTCACATAATTGCTAGTATTTTCTAATTGCTATAGAATAATAAAAAAATTTTTAATATTTCCCAACTTCAGTGTCATAAAATAATAAATCCTTACAGTCAACGCTCTCTGTATTTGACTCACCCGTACAGGACCATTCTCTGTATTTACTCGTCCTTGTCCATAAGAGCTGTGTAAAATCGTCAAATACAGAGGAAGAATGTGGTCAAATACAGAGAGCGTCGACTGTATTTGATCGAATACAATGTCTAGAATGTGATTAAATAAAAATGTTCATCTTGATCTAAATATTTAACGAACCACCGTCAAATAGTGTTATTAAATCCAATATTATCCTGCGATCAATATCCTCCTACATAAATTTATAATCCAGCTACTGCATTTAATATTAAAATGCAATACTAAGGTGCATTTAAATATTAAATTAAAGTAAAAATGTAATATAAATTTTTTTTTTTTATAATAATAACACCTAATTTAAATAAAACGTCAAGAATTTCTCGATCGTAATTCAATGTTTAGTTCTCAATAACAAAAGTATCGATCGTCTTTGTTTGAACAATAAATCACGAGTAAGAGAATAAGCGTACGTGAGCAAAAAAAAAATTCACTGTTTTGGTTTTGCCAAACACACTCGAGACTCTGTTGGTGTAGCGCTGTAATAGGGTAAGAATTTCTTTGGTAAACGCACATTTATATACCTACAAATATGTATACCCACATAAATACATATACACAGCGCACGTTTTATCGATTGCGCAATATACAATATATAGTCCAGACTGCGACTACAAATGGAGCATACCTGCGCAAGATCATGTTACAAGCTTGTCATCATATTTCTTAAAACAAAATAACAAATTTTATTTAACCCGACACTTAAAACTAATGACTGATCAACAATTGGAATGTTTTAAATAAAAAAATAAATTTACTCTTGACTATAATCACAGAAAGAACAAGATGACACTGGATATCATCTCAGATTATACTCATTATAATCTGGATTATACTCATTATAATCTGGATTATACTCATTATAATCTGGATTATACTCATTGTAATCTGGATTATACTAGCTACTTTTTTAAAAAAAATTTTCACTCAGTATAATCTGGGATGATATCCAGTGTCATCTTGTTCTTTCCGTTTAATTCTAATTAAATAATAATTAAATCTAGGGAAGAACTTTGTAAGGGTTCAAAATTCCATTGGGATCCATCAAGCTTTTTATTTCCTTCATCAGCTGGATCGCAGACTTGTCTTTGCTATAGCTGAGATATTTTGTTTTTTTAAATCCGATCCCATGCTCGGCGCTCACACTCCCACGCTGCTCCGATACGTACTCAAAGAGGAAAGGCTCAAGTTGAGACTCGATCTCTGGGTCGTACTCGGGTGTTGCCACTATCACATGTAAGTTCCCGTCGCCTGTGGGCATTAAGTTAATGGCTTTTTACGGATCATAAGTCTGGGTGATTCTATTTGTAATATCAATATTTTTTTTTTTTTTTTTTTTTTTATCAATAAAAAATAAATTTTTATCAATTTAGTGAAAAAAAAAAAAAAAATAGTTAATTGTTTTCAGGTGTCAATGTACCTAAATGACCAAATCCGCTGATCCGAACGATGCGTGAAGTGTCTAGACGTTCGTGAAGGGCTTCAATCAGTTTGTAGAAGTGGGGAAGTGGTAGCGATACATCGTATTTGAAGCAGTAGCCGTCACGCAGGCAACCTTCACCCAAACGCTCACGAACTTCCCAAATGTTCTATTAAAATTAATTTGTTTTTAAACTTATTGGAAAAAAATTAAATAAGTAATCGCTGAATTAAAAAAAATTAATTTTTGTCAAGACAAAAAATTCTTTAATCAAAAAATCAAAAAAATTTAATTATCAGATATTTGATAATTTTAAGAATTTTTGTAAAAATTAAATTATTACAAAAAAAATTGACAAGGAGAAAAATTAAAAATGTAATTTAAAAATTATTTTTCGGGAAAAATTTTTTTATTAAATAAAATTAAAAAATACTCAAGTGACTGTTAATTTTAATGTCATAAATAAAAAAAAATTTCTCAGATCACAAATTTTTGTCAAAAACAACTTATGACAAAAAAAAGTTGACAAGTAGAAATTTTAAAAAATAAAAAATGCAATTTAAAAATTATTTTTTATGAAAAATTTTTTTATTAAATAAAATTAAAAAATGCTCAAATGACTGCTAATTTTAATGTCAAAAACAAACAAAAAAAAATAGTCTTAGTTTGAATTTTTCTACTCAAATTAAGATGAAATTTAAAAAATTATTAAAGTAATTTTTTTTTATGTATAATAAGTAATTTAACTAAAAAAAAAAAAAACAAACCTTAATTTTTGCAGGGTCACCACTCATAGTCCCGTCTTCAATAAGTTCCTCAGCCATAGCACTCTCAAGAAAAGACGTAAGTTTATCTTCGTCATGCTCCTGATTGCTTCCAGACGTCTCAATGAGCATGTAAAATTGGTGCTTCTGACCGAGCGGGCTCTTGAGATGCAGCAAATCGGTGCTGATTCCCATCGACCATGAGTCTATCATCTCGCAGGCGGACAAAATTTCTGCGAGCTTTTCTTTCGCCAGCACAAAAGTTTTCAAAACTTTATCGAAACTATTCAGGCCTGCATCGTCAATTAAACACCAAAATAATTTAATTATCCAAAAAATTAACTTATAGGTTTATTATTTTACCGACAAAAGCAACGTTTTGCGCTAGCGGACGAGTGGGACACTGAATCGCAACTTTAGTGACGACTCCCAGAGTGCCTTCGGAGCCGATGAATAAATTCTTCAGGTGATAACCGGTGTTATTTTTCTTCAGTGTACTAATAGAATCGATTACTCGGCCATCGGCTGTAACCTAGTTTTAAGACAAATTAATTCATGAGATTATTAAAATATATATATAGACTCGATCTATTGAATTGATAATACGAACTAAAACTAATACTATTCATAGAGGATGCATCAGATAAAACACTACCTACAGCTTCAAGACCCAATACGGATCCATGTAAATTTCCGTATCTTAATAATCTTTGACCTCCGGCATTCGTAGATATATTTCCCCCGATAAGGCAACTTCCCTTTGCCCCAAGGTCCAGAGGCATCATTAATCCGTATTGTTCAGCATACTTTTCCAAAACTTCCAAAACACATCCAGCTTCACAAACTAAAGCTCCTATAATTGTTTTAATTAACAATTATAATCTTATCTTTATTCCCATAAATTATTTATAAGTAAGAAAGTAATTTAATTTAATTATCTTAAAATTATTATGACCTTAACAGACACTTGATAATTATTTTAATAATAGATTAAGTCCAGAAAATTATTTAAAAAAAATTTCATTTATAATTTTTTAGTCTCTAAAAATTGAATTTTTTAAATAAATTTTTCTTGCTATAATTTATTATTTAAAAAATTTTTAATAAAATTACAGAAAAATTTTTACAAAAAAATTTTTTTTAAATTGAAATAAAATTTTACGGAAGAAATTTTTTATTTCACGAAAAATTTATTCTTAATAATTAATTATAATTGTTTTAATTAACAATTATAATCTTATTTTTATCATAAATTATTTATAAGTAAAAAATTTTATTATCTTAAAATAATTATGACATTATCAGACACTTGATAATTTTTTTAATAATAAATTAAGTCTAAAAAATTTTATTTATAATTTTTTAGAGTCTCTAAAAATGGAATTTTTTAAATAAATTTTTCTTGCTATAATTTATTATTTAAAAAATTTGTAATAAAATTACAAAAAAATTTTATTTAAATTGAAATAAAATTTTGAGGAAGAAATTTTTTATTTCACTAAAAATTTATCCTTAATAATTAATTAAAAAAAAAGATAACTTATTTAATTACCAGAGAGCTGATCAATAGATATTATTTTATTCATCATTTTCATCGACAAAACAATTTCATCAAAAACTGGCACACTTCCACCTACAAGACCAGTATTCCCACTCTGAGGACAAACAGCCAGCCGATTATCATTGCAGAACTTGAGAATTTCCTTAACTTCATCGGTTGTTTTTGGTTTTAGCACCAGCCTACTACTTCCTGAAAGAACCGTTGTGTTAAAAAATATGCCTGAGGATGATAAATACAATCGAATGCAACAGACCTCGCACCGTTTTCACCCAGTCGACATTGTAAGCGTCGCACTCATTTGGATCAGTAATAACTCGATTGTGTCCCAACAATTGCTGAAAAAAGTTGACGTGGGTCCCGGTTATTTCTCCAAAGGGCCCTCGTTTGACTTTATACCTGACTGCTGTCAAATCCGGCATCGTTGAACCCGATCGAGCGAGATCGCCATGACAAATTAATCGATAGATTTTGTCGGCCTTTCTCAACAGCCCTCCAGGCTTCATTATTTCTACAACACAATTATTTCTTCATCATCAATAATTATCAATCATTAAATGACAATTTAATCTCTTAATAATAAATTAACAATAAATTTTTAGACGCAGAATTTTTTTGCAATCAATTTTTTGACTGGAATTAGCAAAAATTCTTAAAAAATAAATTAAGTATAGAAAATAATTTTTAAAAATTTAACTTAACAATCATTTGGCTATTTTTTAATTTTTTTTTTAACAAACAAATTTGTTCCAAAAAATTATTTTTAAAAAAATTGCATTTTTTTATTTTTTTAAATTACATGTCAATTTTTGTTTCCAATTTTTTACACTAATTTATTCCTTAAAAAAATTAATGCTAAATTAATTTTCATAAAAATTTACATATTAATACTTTGTTGGAGTTTCCAAAAATGCAATTTTTAAAATAAATTTTCTTTGTTATAATTTATAAGTCTAAAAATGATTGTGTAATTAAAATTAAATTTTGAGTGAATTTCCAAAAACTGTCAAATGCCTGCTAATTTCAGTATCATTTAAACCTCCCAGTCAAACGCATGCTCATTAATCCATATGAGGTTATATATGTCAGTAGCATGCATTAGACCGGGTCTGTCACACCGCACACATACATCAACCTACAATACAAATATATAGATATACAATATCCACAGTTGAGATATAATAACACTCTCTATTATAACTCCGTCGCGCAAGGCATCATCGATCTATATTTGTGCCCATGCGCGTTCCACCCCTTGACACCTTTTTTCCTTTTGTATAAAATTCCATTAATAAATTCCAAAGTAATCCTGCTGCACACCTAATAATAATAATAATAATAATAACAATAATAATAATAATAATAATAATAATAAAAACAGAAATTGAAGAAAAATAATAAGACTAAAGTTAGCAAACACGTCATTCTTTTGGAATTTAAAAAAAAATAAACTATTTCTAAGAAAATATTTAAAAAAATTACAATTTCTTTCTTACATATCTACAAGTAGAATTTCTTATAATTTTTTTTTTTAAATCTCAGAAATTATCATAAGTCAGCTGACTAGCTGACTTCAATCTTATGAAAAATAATGATCCTGAAGTGAACTGACATCTGTCAATTAGTTTTTATTTTTATAACAATAAAATTATTGTAAAAAAAAATAAAATAAAAAAATTCTATATTTAGAAATTGAAAAAAAAAATTTTTTTTTTTAATAAAAATAAAAATTTTCAAATGTCAGCTGATTAATATCACAAAAAATACATTATACTGAATGACACTGAAGTTGACAGACATTATAAATTTTTTTAGAATTTTATAGCAATTAAATTATTATAAAAAAAAAAATTCAATTAAAAAATTCCACATGTGAAAATTAATAAAAATTACAAGTGAAAATTTTTAGAAGCACTTTTTGATTGTATTTGATATGAAAATGAAGTTAGCTGACATTTAAAAATTTTTAAAAATTTTTTATTAAAAAAATTTAAATTAAAAAAAAATTCACATGTAAAAAAACTTGAAAAACTATAAATGCAATTTTTTTGAAATCTTTTTAGTTGTAATTTAATAAAAAAAAAAAAAAAATCAAAAATTTTTAGACGTCTGCTAACTTCAGTGTCATTATTTGATTTGTTGAAAAAATTTTTAAAATTGACAGCTAACTTCAGTATTATGATAATGAAGTTAGCTGACAATTGTCAATCACTTTAATTTTTACAACAAAACAAATGCTTCAAAAAATTTTCAATTTTAAAATTTTTCTATTAAAATTATTTACATAATAATTTAATAAGTGTAAAATTCTAAAAAAATTTGAAAATATCAGTTAACTTCAGTGTCTCAAAAACTACCGTAGGTCGTTGACAAAACATTTATTAAATTTAAGGAATTCTTGACTAGAATAATAATAAATATCCACGTGAGTATTCCCATTATTTTTTTCCGTCGAGTGACCCTCTAGTAGACGTACCCATAAGAATATTGATGATGTGTCTTTTTGTTCTAATTCTGTTTTCTGTTTCAGTCTGTTCTAACCTCCAAAATCTCCACGACAACTTCTTTGTCCTTGTTTCTGTTCGGAGCTCGAACCAGATACATCTAGAGATAAACTCAACCGCTCTGTTAAAGGTGACAGCGAGAAGGGATAGAAAAATCGGTTGATAACCACGCATGCGTGTTAATGTCGATAAAGAGAAAGAGACGTGTGTTCGGTACGCCCACTGTGCCAGGCGCACTAGATCCCGTCGACACTACTCACGTTAGGCCCGATACCAGTTTGTTCCTTTTATTAAAAAGGCAGAGAGAGACAGAAACAGTTTTGAGGAAGAGAACGGATCCGAGAGATGGCGAGAGGAAGAAAGAGCGACTAGCGCCTGCTACGGTCTAATCTGGAAACACTGTCTTTATTTATTGGCATGTCAACCACCCGTTGGGCGACGGTAGGACCAAAGGACACCGAGTAAGAGCAAAGAGAGAGCAAAGAGCCTGAACTCCCTTGAGCTTACAATGTGTGGGTGCGAGAAGAAAACAGTCTGTGTGTGTTTACGATTGGGGAGAACAGAAGAAGAGAATAAACGCCCGGATAAAGAGGGAGAATTTCATGCTTGGCAGGTAAGGATTCTTGGGTACATTTTGTGACGCAGAGAAGAGAAATGGGGAATTACATACAGCTTGGGGATGCTATGTCGGTTTCGAGGGCTGACGGATTGTCGAGTGGGGGAACCTAACGGGATTCAAGAGCTCGGCATGCTTTATTGTCTACATGCCGCGTTCAGAAATGGAATGGAAGATCATCTATGGGGAGGGATGATTACACACACACACATTCACGACACGCTATGGTTTTTAAGTAGAGGGGACTCCCCTTTTGAATTATGTTGCCTCCTATGAGGGTCATTCTCTCCTGATTCTTCATTTTTTTTTAGATTAATTTTTAGGAGTAGGTAAACTGAAAAAAAAATTGACTTTAGTTGAGAAAATAATTTTTGAACCAAGAAAATATTTTGGAGAATTTTAGTTGATTGATTTGAGACAATAAGTTTTTTAATCAAGTAAAATTTACTTGAACCAGGAAAAATTTAGCAGTTTAAAAATTTTTCTACACAGAAAGAAAAATTTCTTGACTAAGGAAGAAAATTCTTGGCTCAAGAAAATTTTCGGGTGCCTGAAGGAAGACCGAAGTTGTGTTGGCCGAAGTTAAAATTTTTCTTGAAATTCTATTCTTGGTGGAAGTCATTTTTTCTTAACAGCCGAGACCAGTGATTGCAGTTTCAATCGGCTTAGCGAAACGAATGGAAATTTTGAAAAAATGTTTTTAGAGATAATAGATAATTTAATAAACTATTTCACCACAAAGCATTTTTTTCAAAAATTTCATGCGTTTCGTGAAACCAATCGAAACTGCAATTGCTCTGCTGTTGGAAGTGCGACAGAGATAGTTCCGTTGAGCTCCGTGAGAGCAAAGCGAGAAAAAGATGGTCTCGCCTGTTAATTCAAATTATCATAAATACTTGATACAATAAATTTTTATATTTGATCAAGATTTTTAGATACTTTAGGGAAGCAGCGCCATCTACTTCAGCTGAGAAAAAAATTTTCTCACCTTGAGAAAATTTTTCTCTTGAATATTTGATACCCATTTTATATTATTTTAGCGTGCAATTATACATATTGAATGAAAAAAAATGATTCAATATTATTTGATCTTTCCATTTGACATGTTAATCAATAAAAATATTAATGAAAATTTACTTCTATCTTTATATTTAATTTTTTGGAGCAAGAGAGAAATTTTCTCAAGACAAGAAAATTTACTTCTATTAAGAACTAAATTTTTTGGAGCAAGAGGCTGAATTTTCTCAAAACAAGAAGACTTTCTTGACTTAAATACATTTTCTTAGATCAAGATACGTATTACTTAAAGCAAGACAATTAATTTTGTTGGAATAAGTGAAATTTCTTATGTCAAAAAAAAATTTTTTTTTTCGCTCAAGAAAATAATTAGGAAGAAAAATATTTTCTTGGGTCAATTTTGTCTTAACTCTAATGAATTAAACTTTAAAAAAATAATTTTCTTGGTTCAAAAATTTTTCTATAAAATCAATTTCATTTTTTTTTTCAGTATGATTAAAGATTATTATTAATATTTTTTTTTTTTTTTTTTTACAGAAATGGAAGTAAAAATTTAAGGAAGAAATTAATTTGATGAGTAAATAATTAATATACTGTCAATTTGTCTAGCTGTCGATAATTTCAAGGTTTTTAATGAGCAATCATTTAAAAAAAGCACTTTTAAAATGTTCATACATTTATGAGACGCAGATTGTCTAGGAAGAATTCTGTAAATTTTATTTATGCCGACGAAATAGCTGCAAGCATTGAACTTCCTAGACCGTGAGGTGAGTAGGTGAGGTAGGCTAGGTGCAATGCAAACATGCACAGGAAATGATGCAAGCGCGGTACTCTGCCAGCCGGCGCGCGCAACTTCTTATCGGGCTTTCATTCGCTAAGCGGTTTTCCATTTGCGCATATCTACTACTTATGACTTACACTATTATCATCTACGGACTATTATTTACTTTAGTATCCGTAAAATTGATGAGTGACCATTTTAATGGCCATCAGTATCGCTTTTCAAGTGTGCTGTTTTCACAGCTTACGCTAAAAAAATAAAATTACAGTATAAAAGATGAATAAAAGGTTAAATTAATAATATTACATTTAAAAGAACAAACATTGCTATTATCAGAGGACATGTATCTAATCTTTAAAAACGGTATCAATTTTATCTTATTTTTTTTTTTTTTTGGGTCTGTGTTTATTTACCGACTCTTTAAGTCTTAAGTAAACTTAAGATTAAAGACGTTTACATTTTTTTTTTACTTTGAATTAACTATCAAACTTCAAACAAAGAATTATTAGGAAAATAATCTCAGCCAAAAATTTTCTTGAAAAAATAATTTTTTTGATTTAAAAAATGGTGTCGTATTTAGTTCTGCGCTTTTTTTAATTCTATACTAATGATAGAAAAATTTACTTGATTCAAGATAAAAAATTTAAATCAATAAAATTATCTGAAATCAAACAAAAAAAAATTACTGAATAAAGATTTTAGCCAAGAAAGATTTCTTAGTTCAAAAATTTCCCTATTTCACTGTCATTTTTTTTATCAGTCTACTAAAGATTTATTTTCATTACATTGTAAAAAATACTCCAGATTTTTCAACTGCGTAATTTATAAACATAAATTACTCTACAGTAAAAAATAAATGAAAATAAATTAAAAACTAAAAACTGATAGACAATTTAAACTGCTTTAAAAAAAGCCACAAAAAATCATTACAAATAACTTAAAATAAAAGCAAAAAGATATTTTTAAATTCAACACCAAGCTGATAAAATATTTATTGTGTAAATGACGTAAAGCTTAGCCGAGTCTTCACTCTTAAATATTTAAATAATTGCGTCCAATCCATTAATAAACTTTTTATCAATACTCTTAATATAGCTGGAAGTGATCGCAATTTATCCCGATAAATCTTGAACTTTCGACAAAAATACCTTCTTTTATTAAATAAATTCATCCAAAACAGGTTGAATATCCTGAACAAAAACACTTTCTCAAGGATCGCTGATAATTGTTATATAGAACCCATAATACGGAGCGTCAAAATGTCTGACACGCACCAATGATACGTGGGCGTCGTTACATAACTTCCTATTACTATTGCCTATTCCGTAGGATCTCTTTGACCACTAACTCATTAATAGTCATCAATCATCGATTTAATCATTACAAAACCTCTTTAACTCCCACAGCGCTCATTAATTTAATCCCATAATTTCTGAAAAAAAAATAAAAATCCCATAAAAAAATACAAAAAAAAAATTTTCTTTCACTCCATCACAGTAAAAAATTTTTCGTCATTGTGTAAAAATTTTTGGGTAGAACATTACACTCTAGCGTGTAGAATTTCGCATTC
Organism: Cotesia glomerata; assembly: GCF_020080835.1. Lineage (NCBI taxonomy): Eukaryota > Metazoa > Arthropoda > Insecta > Hymenoptera > Braconidae > Cotesia > Cotesia glomerata. The sequence goes on from NC_058163.1 coordinate 22,315,642, forward strand.
TTACGTGTTGATTTAAGACACTAGAATGTGGAATTACCATATAGTTTGTGTAAAAACATTCAGTAACGTTACAGTAATGTTAACATAAATATTTTGGGTCAAATTACAGATTACTAATAAATACAATAGTATTTTTAAAAAATACAATTGATAAATATTGTTTTTAGATGAATATTCATTTTTTATAAGCTATTTTTTACCTCATCTCTATAGAGAAAATAAAATTAACTTGATTCAAGAGAAAAATTCTTGAACCAAGAATATAATTTTGAAGAGGGTAATTGTCTTGAACCAAGACGAAAAATTCTTGAATCAAGTAAAATTTCCTTAAATCAAGAAAAATTTTCTTAAATCAAGAATTTTTCTACTCAAACCAAGAATATTGAGCTCTTCAAAAATATATACACTGAAAAAAAAAAATTCTTGACTGGAGTGTAAATTTTTTTGGCTCAAGAAAATATTAAGGAAAGTTGAAAATTTCTTGAATAAAGTCAATGTTTTTTGAGCCAAGAAAATTTTTTTGAATCAAGAAAATTTTTTCTTACTTCAAAATAACTTTCGTTTTCCTTAAAATTTTCTTGGCGCAAGAAATTTGTTTTTTGTGTGTACTTGATTCAAGAACATTTTTTTTCTGTGTAAAGTTTTCATTTTTAAGGTACGAGGTTGCGTCAGAAAACCATCGATATTTTCAAGAATTGATCGAATTAATCGAATCATTTTTTGTTTAATTCAAGTGAACCTATTCGTTTGTTAATCTATCAAAATTAATGTCAATATTTTATTATCATGATAGATATTGATATTCTTTTGTCAAAAAACCAAAATTTATTTTAAACGATTCTTGAGCCAAGAAATTTTATTCTGGACAAAAAAAAATTTTTTCTCAGTGTACTGTGTCAGTATTAAATTTTTAATTTTTTGGTAATTACGAAAAGACACACACCTTATCGATATCTATAAAATTAATTAGCGGGCCGAAGCCAATCATCAAGTAAAAAATGAACCGCTTAAAAGACATTACAATCAAGCCGAGGCATATGATGAAATGATAGCATATCACAAAAACATATACATATTCTTTATGTACATATACATTCTTCATACATGTGAAGCTTTATATATATACAATATATAAAATATATATGGTATATACATATGTAAAAATAAGTGAGAGCTAACAATAAATGGGGTGGGGAAGAAATAGAGGGGTGGGAAGAAAACCAATCGTCGACAACAAGCGCGTAAGACCAACTCGTCGTCCGCGTTCATGACCCCCGGTCTCTTCACTCGCGAATATCCTCCTCTGGTGGGGGTACGGTAATTTAATATGGGTATGCTTTTATTTCCCGCTTAGAGGGGACGCAAAAACACATTCTCTCTCTACATGCTGTCGCTGAGAATCCTTTGCCAGTCGCCGGCGCTATTAATAAATCTCTCCCTCTCTGTCCTCCGTCTCGCTCTTTCAGCGCTTATTCCTATCTCCATCTCCCTCTCTGTCCTTTTATTTGAAATAGCGAGTGTTTTATCAGTAGATGAGTCACGCATGCGCCAAACAATGCGTTATATGTATAGAGAATATAAAGCAAGCCAATTCCTCTGTAGCCGGTCGAATCATTAACCGGTTTCCTTGGCAACACTCGCGGACCTAAACCATTGGTTGGTTGGTTGCTTATCCCTACTTATTCCGAGTATTATTGTCGGATTACAGTTCATGTGCACCAGCACAGACAAGTACAAGTGCCCAACAATGTCCCTATACTGCTGTTCAGACACACCAGCACACCCTCACTTAAAAATACACACACGCTCTGTAAGATAAATACAAGATACACGAGTGTGTAAGCTGCAAATAGTTTCACGAGCGATTTCTCTGATGAAAAAAAATCCTGAAAAAAATCAACACGCTCTAATTACAATCTCATTGCAAAAAATAATTATCTATTCAAACTTACGCTTTAGAAATATCTAAAAAAATCATAGGATAATTTTGCAATGGAATTTTTTATGAATTTTAAAAAATAGTTTTTATTTTAGATGGGTCAGCTTGCTCCCGATAGGCTGAAGATTTTCGGCTTGATACCTACCACCCAATTCACGAGTAACGAGGGTTTATGTGTTAGTGTTAGGTACACACAGTACTGTACAGACACTACGAGGACGGGGAGTGTAAACGTGGCCACGAGACAGCTGTGCCAGGTGCGTATGTACTATTTTTACCATTGCCCTATTTATTTATTCGCTTTTATAATTTATGTATCTAATCCTCGACTTCCGCTTCAATTAATCTCCAATTTAACTTTTCTATTTTTCATACATTAAAAAGTATAAAAATTTTTTTACTTGATTAATATCAGTACCTGGAATAAAAAAAATATTTTAGAGCAATTTAATTGCATTACTTTGTAATAATCCAATACTTACAGTACTAAATTTTTAAAATTAAATTGAAATAATATATTGAATTATTTAAAATAATTTTTCAAATAAAAAAAATTAATTAGAGTACTTAAAAATGAATTATTAGTACACTCCTGGTGATCCGGGAGGTAGTGTGAGTCTGATGAAGCAAACTTGTGCGAGTGTGAGTGACTAGAAGGGAATGAAATGGAAGAGAAGAAAACTTGTTGGAGCGAGAGGGTGAATAAAAACGAGCTGGAGCTTGAGTGTGCGGTTGTTCGGTAACGATTGAATGAGTGTGTGAGCCGGCAATACATGCGCGTTGCTTTCCGAGGGCTCATACAAATAAAAAGAGCACACTTATATCTGGTTTTTGGAGCGAGGAAGCGAGAGCTGAGTAGAAAGCGCCGATGAGAGAGACAGAGCTGGTAAATGCTCCGCCTTTCTTGGCGATCACGATGCCTCTGGGATTTGTCCATGTCGGACCAATCAACGAGACGAAGCTCCTAGCGGGGTGCTAGTTTCTCTATAGAAGAGTAAGCCAACCTGAGTAGAATAAATGCGAGACCCGGGTGGGAGTCAAGGTGCCTCAGCCGAGGGGTGAGAGGAGCGAGGGGCGTAATTTTACAAACTCCAAGCAGGGAACTCGAGTAGTCGACAGTGCTGGCTATGTTCACGGTATCAACACACCAAATATCCTCGGTGTTTATTCATGGATTTTAACCGTACTTTCCTGGAATTTTTGGATAATTTTTCTGGTGATTTTTATCAGTGTAGTCACAAAGTTTGATTCTTCAAGTACAGTGTGATTGTTTTTAAAAAGTGTGTGTCAACAATGATAATTCATTGGCGTGATTTAAAACGTGTCTAGGTGTGACTGCGCAATCGCCATGTGAGTATCCAAGCGACTAAACTGAAAAAACTTCCAGTAGTGTACTATTCTGCCTGAAACCCAGTTCAATAATATTATTACTAAAAATTTAATTATTTTAATTAGTAATAAATAAATTAATTTACCAATTAGAGTTGTAATTTAAAAGAAGAAAACGCAGTAAGCTAAAATAATCACAAAAGCTTTACGAGGGATATTATTATTATTCTCGCGTGAAATCCATGTCGTTACTCGGTCCCTGGATCTCCCTTTCCCCTTCTATGCTATTCTGTCTCTCTCTTTCTCTATTTTTGTCCTCTCTCGCCCCGCTGGGTTCCCCCGCCCTGTCGGTTTTTAGTCAGGGGAGAAAATTACGGCAAAGGCAACTCCATACTTTGGCTCGAACTTCATCACCCGCTAGGCCTCCATTATTTTTTATCTTCAGCTTGTTTTTTTCTCACTCGCTCTCACACTAATTATGGTGGTCGGCCCCAGGACGACATTTTGTTCCGCAACGTTCCAAGATGGATATCGAGTCAGCCGGGCCAACTTTCTTCCCCTCTTACGAGCAACAGCTTACAGTCTGCCATCAATTATATATACTCATCCATATATATAAGTATATCTCTCACATATAACTTTGTACATACCTAGATACATAAATATATAATAATCAAGTGAAAATAAATGTGAAGAGAAAAAAAAAGTTACTTTTGCAAATTCAACGCTTATACCTTATATATTATTCTCGATATATATTCATACATACATATATAAATATATATTTATGTACATTAAGACTTAAACTTCTCTGCCCTCGACCTTGGACGAATACTTCCGAGCACACGCTTGTTCTCAACCTTGCTGTCTGTTTACTGTTTTTATTATCGAGCGCCATTTTCTTCACTAAAAAAATAATAAATAAATATCTACTCTAGTATATATATATACTTATATATTTTTTTAGATTTTTTTTTAATACTTACATTTTCGATTTTATTTTTTTTAAAGATTAACACTTTTATGACACTGATGTTAATTAATATTAGAAATTTTTTTATAATTTTATAGATAAAATTATTATTAAAAAAAATTAGTGAAAATTTTTTTTATTGCAATTTATTTGTTATAAAATATAATGATGAATTAGCAGGTATTTAATAATTTTTAGAATTTTTTTTTAACAAATAATTTATGGCAAAAAAAAGTGTTAAAAAATTAAAAATCCAATTTTTTTAAATAATAATAAAGTAAGCCGACATTTTTGATTTTATTTCGCTTAATTTATTAAATTATAACTAAAAAATATTTTTAAAAAATTGCACTTATAGTTTTTGAAGTTTTTAACAAATAAAAAATTTTTTTTGTAATAATTCTTTAATAAAAAAAAAATCATAAAAATTTTTAGATGTCGGCTAATTTTATTTTTATTTTTTTTTAAATAATTTTTTGGAACAAATTTTTTTGTTAAAAAAAAAATTAAAAAATTACACTGAAAAAAATGCTTCTAAAAATTTTCACTAATAATTTTTTTCAATTTTCACATGTGGAATCTTTTTATTAATTTTTATTCATATTAATTTAACCGCTATAAAATTATAAAATAATTTTTAATAGCTTTAAACTTCAGTGGTATTATAAAATTAAAAAAAAAAACAATTGACAGTTTTCAGCTAACTTCAGTATAATATATTGAAGACACTGAAGTAAACTGACATTAGAAATTTTTTTATAATTTTATAAAAATTAAATTATTATAAAAAAAAATTATTAAAAAATTCCACATGTAAAAATATAAAAAAAAATTATTATTGAAAATTTTTTTAATTATAATTAATGTTTTAAAATTAAAAAAAAAATACTGACAGTTATCAGCAAACTTCAATATCAAACACTTTTTGTATTTAATATTTTTCTAGTTTTTATCATACACTTAGTTATTGCCCGTCATATATCACTCTCTATTCCCCCACGGATTTTCTCTATCCCTATCTCAGCGGCTCGAAAAAAGTAAAAGAGTAAAAGGAAAAAAAATGTACATTGTTGGCCACCCTCGAACATGCCCAGTGGTTCTCAACCTACTCGCTTATAATCTATATTTACTTTCTTTTAGGTTAGGTACTTTAATTAAATATGATAATTAGTTATTTAAATTTTACGGTAGTATTTTGTAATTTTTTCTCCTTATATTTTTATTTATTTAATTTTTATTATGTAGTAATGAATGAATAATTTAAAATAATAATAACGAAAATTTATTTCAGCGTTATGTCACTCTGACTGTCACTTACGTCAGTATTGTTGTTATTTTGGCTATTGTTTATTTATGAGACGTGCTGATAACAATGGTATGCTAGTAGTAAAGTTATTTGAGTACTTACGGGTTTTTGTTGAAAAGATGAATTATTGAGAGGGCTTTGTTGTTAACTGACGCACTGTTACACAAGAGGTTGGGATGCCGAATGCGAAATTGAGAAATTAACTAGGTTATATATATGCATTTTTATCAGCCGATATTGATGATTTTATTTTAAAGTTTATCAAGTTCAAATGTCATTTATTAATAAGTCACTGCATTTATTTTATGATTTTAAAAGTTATTAAGTACTTGATGGAAATTATTTTTTTTATTTTAAAGCGCACTTTATATTATGACATTAAAGTTAGCACTTGACTATTTTTTAATTTTTTTTTAACAAACAAATTTGTTAAAAGAAATTATTTTTTAAAAAATTGCATTTTTAATTTTCTAAGTGTCAATTTTTTTTTATCATAATTTATTTGTTACAAAAATTTTTAAATTATCAAATATCGGCTAAATTAATTTTCATCTTTATACTTGATCGTATATCTATGAAATTTGCTGTTATTTTAATTTTTATTTATTTAGTTACTATTGCTATGAAAAATTAATTTTTTTTATTAGACTTAATTGGAGTTTATAATTTTAATTCTTAGAAATAATCTTTTTCTGGATAATGAATTTTATCATTCAATTTTTCTATGTATAACAGGAAATATTTCTTGACCATACTCAATTTTTTTTACTATAGAAATATTTACTACAGTAAATAAGTATTTAAATATATATTGCCACTTATTTATTTCAAAATAATTATTTAAAATAATATGACAATTTAAAATTGTAATTTATTAAAATTAAATTTTTTCAATTTTAATTTTCATAAAATTTATGATACTAGACAGCTGACAATTGTCAATTTTTATAACAAATAAGTTACAATAATAAAAATACTTTTAATGATTTCCTTCAATAATTTTTTTTTTTAATTTTCACATGTAAAATACTCAAATTAAGAGACATGATAATTTTTAGAATATTTTTAATAAATTATATCAAGAAAAATTTATTAAAAAAATTCAATTTTCAGAAACTCTAAAAATTTATCAATGCAATTTTTTAAAAATAATTTTCTATATCTATTTTATTTTTGAAAAAAAATGCCAATATACTGAGATTTAAATCCATATAATTTTTTTAATAAATAAATTACAACAAAAAAAAATTTATTAAAAAAATTCCATCTTAAGAAGTTCTAAAAAATTATCAAAGTAATTTTTTAAAAATAATTTTCTAGATTTAATTTATTTTTAAGGAAAAATAAAAAAATTTCAAGTCTCATTTATCAATAATACTATACGATTTAAAAAAAATATCAAGTGTCTGCTAATTTCTGTTTTTTTTTTTTTTTTTTTTTTTTTTTATAATTTTATTGCTAATGCATAAAAATTTTCCGATTATAATTTAAAAAAAATTAAGTTAATATTGTTCATAATCTAAAATTTACTTATAAATTTTTTTTATAAATCCTAACTCGACTATATTTTTTCAGCAAGAAGATTGATAAATCAATAAATATCCACCAAGGAGAGAAAAAAAGGAATTGCCAAGTTAGATGATGATAAACGGTATCGAGATGCAGCAGCAACAGAATGTCCAGCAGCAGCAACAGCTTCAGCAACAAAACCAGCAGCAGTCGCAGGGTCAGCAGCAGACAACAGGCCAGCAGCAGCAAGCCCAACAACAGGGCCAGCAAGAGAACCACGGACAGCAAGTGGCCCAGCAGATCGCTCCCCAGCAACAAATACAACAGGTATCTGTTCAACAGCAACAACAGCCGCAAAACCAGCAGCAAGGAAATGCTCAGCACAATGTCACTCAGGTTCAAGTGCAGTCCCAAGTCGCGGCGAGCATGCCTCAGCAGCTCCAAGGGGCGGTAGCCGTGTCGATGCAGCAGCACCAGCAACAACCGGGGGTCTCGATGGCTCTGGCAGGTCAGCAGGGCGCGACGACCATCACCACCATGGCTGCTCACCCCCAGGCAGTCCAGGTGATCCAGCAGCCCATGCAGAGCGGAGCTTACCATCTCCAACAGCTTTACAACACTCAGGGAACACCAATGCTTCTGCCTGGAAACCTGGCGCTTCACTCAAACCTCAACCCTTCCTCAATCCAGGTCATCACTGCCGGTAAACCGTTTCAATCTGCTGGACAGTTGACTCCTCACATGCTAACCACTGCGTCCACTCAAGGACAGCCTGGTGGTCATGCTGGACCTGGAGGTAAGGTTCAAGGTTTTCCAGCTGGCTACTTGCCTGTGCCCACTTCCAATCCTGGGGGAGGTCAGACCCTGGTTTTTGGGCCCCTGGGTGTTCTTGGATCGCCTCAGCCTCAACAGTCTCTTCAGCAACAGCAACAACAGCAGGGAGGCAACAAAGCTGATCAAGTACAAAAAGTAATTTTTTTTTTTTTAATATTTGATTTAGAATTTTTGGTATGAAAAATTTTTTAAGAAATTTGAACACTGAAAAAAAAATTTTCTTGAATTAAGAGAAAGATTTTTGAATCAAGTAAAATTTATTTAAGCTAAAAAAAAATTTTTTTCTACTCAAATTAAGAAAATGAAGTTCTTCAAAATTATTTACTTAATTCAAGATAATTTTTTTATCAAACTTAATCAAAATATTTTTTTTTTTTATATTTGATGTAGAATTTTTAGTATGAAAAATTAAAAAAAAAATTCACTTGAATTAAGAAAAAGATTTTTGAATCGAGTAAAATTTATTTAAGCTAAAAAAAATTTTCTACTCCAATTAAGAAATTAAAGTTTTTCAAAATTATTTACCTAATTCAAGATAATTTTTTTATCAAACTTAATCAAGGTAATTTTTTTATTTTATATTTGATTTATAATTTTTAGTATGAAAAAATTTTAAAGAAATTTAAACATTGAAAAAAAAAATTTCTTGAATTAAGAGAAAGATTTTTGAATCAAGTAAAATTTGTTTAAGCCAAAAAATTTTTTTTTTCTACTCAAATTAAGAAAATGAAGACTCAAAATTATTTACTTAATTCATGATAATTTTTTTTATTAATTTATATTGAAATAAAAATAAATTAGGTGACAAATTTTTGAACCAAGAAAATTTTTAAAAAGTTTCAATAACTAAAATGAAGACAAAATTTTTGAATTAAGCTTATTTATCTAAGGTTGCTTGGACATAAATGCACTTTTCAAGATCAAAAGCTAATTTTTTGATATATGAGATAAATATAAACAGCTAAGCGCGATGTTGCCAGGTCCACGTTTTGTGAAAAAGTTCTTGAGTCAAATGTTGACTATTTACTGTTTTTGTTAATTAAATTATTGATTTAATCTAATTAATAATAATGTTAGGTAAGGGTTAAATTATAGTAATGAATTTTCGTATTCAAATTTTTAATTTTAATAAAAAAAAATTTAGATTCTATTATGACTTACGGAATACTGTCCGTGCAATCTTAAAAAATACTTAATTTGAGAATTTTTTTACTCAAATTAAGAAAATGATGTTATTCAAAATTGTTTACTTGATCTAAGTAAATTTTTTTATCAATTTATAATGAAAAAAGAATTAATTTGAATTAAGAGAAAAATTCTTGAATCAAGACAAAAAATTTTCGTATCAAATAAAATTTACTTAACCCAAAAAAATTTCTTAATTTAAAAATTTAATACTCAAATTAATATCAAGTTCTTCAAAATTATTTACTTGATTCAAATTAATTTATTTTTTCATTGTAAAAAAATTTAATAAAAATTAATAAGATATTAATTAAATAAAATTATTTTAGTACACAACGTGCACAGCTGGTACACAAAATGCAGCTCGAGGAGGTGGAATGCAATTTGCACCATGGCAATTTACACCGCAAGTCGCGTGGGCCGGATTACAACCACCGGGTACGACACTCCTCGCTGCACCTAATCAGATTTTTATTAGAAGTCCCACGCAACCAGAAATGTACATACAAAGCCCGCAGCCAATCCAGGCTCACAATGGTTTGTTATCTATTTTTTTTTTTTTATTTCCCATTTATCCTGATTTACTTGACAAAGCAAGAGTAATAATTTAAAACCATCAGCTATAGCAACGCAGCAGCAGCTCCAGGGCGTTCAGCAGATTGCAGCGGCCAGTGGAAAACCTCGAGTGATGGACATCCAGCAGCAATCTCAGCAAGCTGGTAAACAAGGTGGTAGCGGACAGCGTCCTCTCAGTATCTTGCCTTCCTCTCTTCAAGGTGTCCAGGGTGCTAACATACGACCGGCTAGCTCGGTTTCTACGCAAACGGTCCATGGAGTACAAACAACGGTACAAACACAGGTTACTACTATTGATAATGGATAGACGAAAAAAAAAAACCACGCCGTGGGGGCTTTTATTTAGTTATATTATTTAATTTTATTACTCAAAAATGAACGCGATTTTTTTAAGTTTCAAAATTTGAAAAAATATTATTTTTAATTGGATAATTATTATAATTTAACGATTTTAAAAATTAATTTAAATTTAATGGACAGAGGATAATTTTTATCCCGGTACTGTATTAAATTTTTGGTCGAAAATTATTAAATATTAAATTTTTAATTTTTAGAAAAAAATTTTTATTAAAATTTAAAAATTAAAATTTAAAAATTAAGAAATTAAAAAATTTGTATTGAAATTTTAAAATTAAGAACACGGAACCAACAAGATGACACTGAATATCATCCCAGATTATACCGAGTGAAAAAAAAATTTTAGATAGTTGCTAGAAAAGTCCAGATTATACTGCGTGATATCTGGATTATACTCATTGTAATCTGGATTATACTAGCTATCACTGAGTATACTAGCTATAATTGGATTATAGCTGGATTATACTAGATATCACTGAGTATAATCTGGAATTATATCCAGTATCATCTTGTTCTTTTCGTGAAATTAAAAAATTTTTATTAAAACTAAAAAATTTTAATTAAAATTTTGAAATTAAACAACTTTAACTAAAATTTTGAAATCAAATAATTTTAATTAAATTTTTAGATTAAAAAATTTTAATTAAATTTTTAGATTGAAAAATTTTTATTAAAATTTTAAAGTTAAGAAATTGAAAAATTGAAAAATTTTTAAATTCTTAAATTAAAAAATTTTAATAAAAATTTAAAAATTTTGATAAAAATCTAAAAATTAAAAAGTTTTGATAAAAATTAAAAAATTTTAATTAAAATTTTTAAATTAAGAAATTGAAAAATTAGAAAATAAAAATTTTTAATTTTAATTAAAAATAGACGACCAAAAATTTTTTAAAGTGTCCATAAATAAAACTGGATTTATTTCATATAATTTGTTATTATTCAGAGCGGCAAGGGCAGTGGGAGTGGTGGTAAAGGCCGTGGTAAGCCGGTGGTTCGCACAAGTCCCGGAACAAATGCCTCACAAGGCACAACAAAAGCCGATGCAGCCAATCAAACGAAATCTAATGTCCATCACGCTACAATGATAATGCAACAACAGGCCAATGCTACAAATAATAACGGAAACAGTAACAAAGTACTTATAACAACGAATTCACCGGTGGTTACTTCTGCGCAACCACCTGGCTCACCTATGTCCACTGCTGACAAACAAAACTTTGGGCAACAAAACAAAACAGTAATGCAATCACCACAGCAGCAGCAGCAGCAGCAGCAGCAGCAGCAACAACAACAGCAACAGCAGGCCCAGCAACAGGCTCAACAGCAAGCCCAGCAACAGCAACAGCAACAGGTCCAGCAGCAAGCCCAGGCGACCTTGCAGACCTCTAATCAACAGTACCAACACATGATCATGCAACAGATGCAATTGCAGCACCAGCAGTTCCAGCAGCTCCAGCAGCAGCACCAACAACAACAACAGCAGCAGCAGCAGCAGCAGCAGCAACAGCAGCAGCAGCAAGCCCAATCCACCCAGCAACAGATACAACCGAAGCCGCTGATGGGTATGTCACCTCAACGTTTTTCCTACCCTCGTTTCATGAACGGTGGCATTAACTTAGGCATGTGGTGTCCAGGCATGGCTATCCAGCCATCTCAGCAACAGCCTGGCGTCGTTCTCGGAACCGAAAGACCCATCATGCCGGTAGTGTCAATGGGTGGAGTTGGGGTTGGCGTTGCAACAACCTTGCAGATGGGACAGGTCCAGCAGTCGAACATGCCTGCGGTCCAGCAGCTGCCCATGCCTGTAAGATACATTCATCTATATTATTAAGAGAATAAGAAAAATTTTGTCTCCAGTATCGTAATATGATAAAATCGCTTTTTTTAGTCAAATTTAGGATCATTGAAAAGGTCTTGACGTGAATTTGTGCCTTTTTAAGGTTTCATATCATTCTCACCGATAAGGTACAAGCCCCAATATATGATCATGTGCCAGTATATGATCATCTATTGGGGCTTTTACCTTAGTCAATTTATTATGATTAGGCTGTATTTGAAAATACTCTATCTCTAGATACATAAATAAAAAATGACCTTGTATCTTCAGAACTATTGACATTTTTAAAGATATAAGCTCACTCCGACATTACACTCATCGAGACCTTTCATTTGAGTACCCACATCAATTTTTCATATATTTATATATATTATATATATGTATATATGAAAAATATATCAAAATGCATGTGGGTACTCAAATGGAAGCTCTTGATGAGTGTAATATCGGGATGAGCTTATATCTTTAAAAACGTCAATCGTTAAGAAAATACAGTGCAATTTAACAAGTCATTATTTAATAAAGCAAAGTTTTATTTATTTATAATTTAGCAGATATTTGATCATTTTTTTGACAAATTAATTGTGGAAAAAAAATTATAAATGCCATTTTTTTTTTAATTATTTTTTGAAAAAATTAGAAAACTATCAAGGAACTGTTAAATTTAATGTCATAAATTCTTAGTTTACTTATCAGGAACTTGGATTAAAAAGTTTTGAAGGTAGATTTTTAAATGTTGCGACGATTCGGTGATTCATTTTTAATTTCAGGCTAATATGTAAATATTTAGGCGATGTAAAAATAAAAAAATTAATTAGACAAATATACTAGACAATAATAAATAAAAATAGTTGGTTACATAATTCATATTATCAAGTCAAATGAAGTTTAGAAAATAAGTATTGTAAAATTTTTATAGGAAAATTTTTCAATTATTTTGTTTTTATGATTGATTTGTTAAAGTAAAAGATCCAGTTATTGATACTGGCCTAGTTGTTTGACACTTGCAATTTTATTCTAATTAAAAAAATTGAATGTTTTCAAAAAACCAATTATCTTAAAATTTAAAATTAAAAAATTATATTTATTAATTTATTAGTCGATTTTTTTTTTTTTTAATTAAAACAAAATTGCAAGTGTCAATAACTGGGTCTTTTACCTTATATAAATTCAAAAAATTGACAGTAAGCTAACTTTAGTATCTATGAAGACGATTAAGAAAACTAACATTAGAATTATTATTTATTATAACAATAAAATTAATATAAAAAAATTTCACGTGTAAAAATTAAAGAAAAATTTTTAGTGAAAATTAAAAAAAAAAACTTTTAATGTAATTTATTTTTTTATTAATTTTGATATCCAATTTTAGGCAATTAATTCTGCGATTATTGGGAACCAAATGGTTGGAGGAGCTCCCCAGGTCCAGGCGATGCCGATTCTGGCTCAACCCAGTGAAGTTCCTGCTCCACCCCAGGACAGCGCTAGCACTCCTATGGTAGTTGCTAGTGATAGGAATCAAGCTACTGAAGGCTCGGTTGTGTTGCAGCAAAATTGTGCTACTGAAGAAGCGAGACAGACTCCGAAGAAAGAGGAAGAAGTTAAAGAAGCTTCTGGTCCTAGTCAAGGTAGAAATTATTTATCAATTTATTATGACTGATAAATATTGAGAATATGTATTAAAGAAAAATTAGCAGAGCTTAATTTTTATAAAATTAATTTTTTTAATTTGAATAATTATATTTTATTAAATTATAACAAAAATTATATTTAAATAATTTAATATTAAAATTAAATTTAAATAATTTTAGATTAAAATTATACTTAAATAATATATTATATTTTTTTAATTTAAATAATTGAATTCTTAATTTAAATAATTATAGATGAGTCTAAACAATCAACTAAAGAAGAAACTGCCGCTAAAACTGATGATAAACTTTCCAACAACCCGTTGGTTAATTTAGCCAATGCTGTAAACTCAATCACCAATGGAATTACTGATGAACCAGCAAATGCTGTATCGACTCCGACATCGAGCGGCAAACAAGCTCTTCCAAAGGCTTTGGTTAAACCACAAGTCCTGACTCATGTTATCGAAGGTTTTGTCATCCAAGAAGGTAATTTATTTTTTCAAAAAAAAAATTTGATTTTTAAATTTTATCAAGTTTTTATTACATTTAAATTAATAAATATTATTATAGCTTCTGAGCCGTTTGCAGTGAATCGATCCACGCTAAACGGATCAGTCACCCAAGAATCGAATCTATTAAACAGAAACAACAATATTAATGAAAAAGACTCCCATGAAGAACCTCCAAGTAAGAAAAGTACTGTTTGCTTCTTCTTTTCTTCTTGAATATTTTCTAAAAATTTTAACTTTAATTATTTCATTTTTTATTTTTTTTCAGGGAAAAAACATACTGCTAATTACTCCAATGAAAATGAGACAATGTCCAAGTGCGAAGCGTGTGGTAACAACTTTGATGAACATACTAGTAAATTCAAGAAAGATAAAAGATTCTGTTCTTCAATATGTGCAAAGAGGTTTGTTGATTTTATTTTAGTAAAAATTTTTTTTTTACTGAATTTTATTATTTTTTTTTTTTTGATTTTTTGTAGTAAAAAACGTGAGACGCGTGATCGCGAAGCTGCGGATAAACAGTGGACGGACATGGATGTTGATAGCAAGAAAGATGATCCAGCGAAGAAAATTGCTGAAGAAAAATCAGTTCTGCCTATTGAAGATCTTACTCCTAAAATTAATCCTATCAAATGGACGGTAAGTGTTTCTTCTTGATAAATAATATTTAATTTAATAGAAAATGAAGTTGATTAATACTAGCAACCTTGCAGTCACTATGTGACTGCCGTAACTTGTGAACTATAAATAGATAAAATTTTGCTTTATTAAATAATGACTTTAAGTAAAATGCACTGTATTTTCTTAAATATTGAAGTTTTTAAAGATATAAGCTCATCCCGATGTTACATTAATCAAGAGCTTTCATTTGAGTACCCACATGCATTTTCATATATTTTTTATATATACATATATGTAATATATATAAATATATGAAAAATTGATGTGGGTATTCAAATGAAAGGTTTCAATGAGTGTAATGTCGGGGTGAGCTTATATCTGAAAAAATTTCAATAGTTCACTAAATATTTGTTAAATTGCACTGTACATTCTCAAATATTGACGTTTTTAAAGATATAAGCTCATCCCGATGTTACATTAATCAAGAGCTTTCATTTGAGTACCCACATGCATTTTTGATATATTTTTATATTTACATATATATAATATATATAAATATATGAAAAATTGATGTGGGTATTCAAATGAAAGGTTTCAATGAGTGTAATGTCGGGGTGAGCTTATATCTGAAAAAATTTCAATAGTTCACTAGATATTTGTTAAATTGCACTGTACTTTCTTAACTATTGACGTTTTTAAAGATATAAGTTCATTCCAATGTTACACTCATCAAGAGCTTTCATTTGAGTACCCACATGCATTTTGATATATTTTTCATATATACATATATGTAATATATATAAATATATAAAAAATTGATGTGGGTACTCAAATAAAAGGTCTCGACGAGTGTAACATCGGAATGAGCTTATATCTTGAAAAATGTCAATAGTTCACAAGACACAAGGTCATTTCTTAATTATTGATATTTTTAAAGATCTAAGCTCATCCTGATGTTACACTCATCAAGAACTTTCATTTGAGTACCCACATGCATTTTTATATATTTTTCATATATACATATATATAATATATATATAAATATATGAAATATATGAAAAGTTGATGTGGGTACTTAAATTAAAGGTCTTGACGAGTGTAACATTGGGATGAGCTTATATATTTAAAAATGTCAATAGTTCACAAGATACAAGGTCATTTCTTAATGTATCTAGAGATAGAACATTTGAAAATTATAAAAAAATTTTTAAAGAATTTTTTTATTGCAATTAATTTGTTATAAAAATAAAAAATCATATAATTTAAGAGTAAAATAATAAATTAAAAAAATTTGATATTTTTTATCAGGTCAACGAAGTGTGCGACTTTATTCGCAACTTACCAGGATGTTCAGACTACGCAGAGGACTTTGCAATCCAGGAGATCGACGGTCAAGCTCTGATGTTGCTCAAAGAAGACCACTTGATGTCTGCAATGAGCATCAAACTAGGTCCAGCATTGAAGATAGTCGCTAAAATAGACTCTATGAGAATAGACAACAGTGTTAGCACCTCACCCTCGTCAAATAGCTCATAAATATCCATTCCGTCCTGGATTATAATTACTTGAACAATTATTCTATTGTGTACAAACTGCTACGTATAAGACAGAAATGAAGACACTATCGTATACGGTATACTCATGTCCGCAAAAAAAAATATACAAATTATAAAAATAGCTATTATTAAGCTGTAAATATTTTAAGTTAATTTTTATTAGATATGTTATGATAATCTTTATATTTAAAGACTTAAGGCCGCGGACGTGTGAACAAAATAAGTTATTACTTTTAAATTGTTTACAAATATTAAACGTCTAGGCGAGATTTTTTTTTTTTTTTAATTGATTTACGGACACATTAAGCGATAATTGTAAGTTTGTAATTAACCAAGTGATGCATTTTGAAGTTATAAGATAAAAAGTACGGAATTTTGAGTTTATTTCTTAACATTTAATGTAAATAATATTTTTTATTTACTTCACACTTTATCTCGTGCAATTGACAGTTTTTTACTCAATTATTAAATAATTATTATTATAAGAAATAATAAACGTAAGGCTAATGTAAAATTTAATAAAACTGCCAATAAAATTAAATGTGATTTAATTAAAGAGCTTTGGTAAATTTTTAAATCTACATTTAAATGGAAATTAAAGTTTATAACTTGAACATTCAGTGATGCTTAAATAAAGATAGAACAAATCTTCTACATAAGTCTATTATTATAAATTTTTGTACAAAATAAATCATTTTACGATATACGATAATTATCCTTATTTATTTGATACATTTTTAGTTTTTTCTAAAGTTGTTTATGACTAAGAGCTGGTTACTTCAGCTTCTGAGATGAAGGGACTGCCTTCTCTGAGTAATTCTCGCTCCTTTTTCAATTTCTCTGCTTGGAGAGCGGGTTTTATATTATAGTAGTAATCGTAGCCCATTTGAGCGAGCCCTACCAAGGTTATTGCGGTCAATCCCATACAGCAATAAACAAATCCATGGTGAAATCTATCAAGCCACTTATTTTTTGCTGAAAGTCTCATTGTTGCTAATTTATAATTCACCTAAACAAAAAATTCATAAATTCTGTCATTAGTTTCATTTTTTTTTTTTTTTTTTTTATATTTTAATAAAAACTTATAATTTTTTTAGCAAATAAATATTAAGAAAAATTTATCAAAAAAATTTCTAATGTCTGTCAATTTCAGTGTGATTTATTTTTTAGTTTTTTTTTAACAAATAAATTTGTTCCGAAAAATTATTTTTAAAAAATCGCATTTTTAATTTTTTAAAATTTCTACATGTTGATTTTTTTTTTTCTAATTTTTTTGCCATAATTTATTTATTACAATTCTTAAAATTATCAAATATCTGCTACATTAATTTGCACTAAAAAATTATAAATGCTATTTTTTAAAATAATTTTGTAAACCTAGTTTATTTTTCAAAACAAATAAAAAAATTTACATTAAAGTTAGCAGTCAGTTTACCATTTTTTAATTTTTTTTTTAACAAATTTGTTCTCATCAATTATTTTTATAAAATTGCATCTTTAATTTTTTCACATGTAAATTTTTTTTCTCATTTTTTTTTGTCATAACTTATTTATTAAAAAAATTATTAAATATCTGCTAAATTAATTTTCATTAAAAAGTTATAAATGCAATTTTTTTAAATAATTTTGTAAACCTAGTTTATTTTTCAAAACAAATAAAAAAAATTACATTAAAATTAGAAGTCAGTTTACCAATTTTTAATTTTTTTTTAAAAACAAATTTGTCCTAAAAAATTATTTTTATAAAATTGCATTTTTAATTTTTTTAAATTATTACGTCAACTTTTTTTCTCATTTTTCTGCCATAACTTATTTAATAAAAAAATTATCAAATATCTGCTAAATGAATTTTCATTAAAAAATTATCAAGTGCCTGCTAATTTTAGTAGCAAATATTTTTTGTAAAATTCCATTTTTTTTTTCTAATTTTCACAATATTTTATTAATTTAACAATTATACATTTTTGTTTTTAATAATTAAAAAAAATTAAATTTCACAAATTTTTTTTAAAACTAACCTCCAAAAATTCTTATTAAATTATTTTATCTTTTAAAATTTTAGAGATATTAATTAACAATTATTTAAATAATCAATTAACCTGTTAACAACAATCTTGCAATTGTTTGCGGTTTGCTGAACACTGTTTTTTTATTCACGTTCTAATCGACAAAAATAAATAACCACACATATAACTATCCCGTACGCAGTGCTCATGCGCGCTTCTCTAAGAAGCGCCAAATTCAATATCAATTTTTTGTTTTATTCTTTTTATATTTTTCTAAGTTTATTATTGTTTTTTATTTCACAAATATATGCTTAATATTTTTTTATTATTTCACTGATTAATAATAATAATAATATTTTTTTCACTGACAGATTGAGATTATTTATTTATTTATTTATTTATTTACACTTAGGCCCAACAGCAATTGCCATTAATACTAATTTTAATTACAATGAGTTTTACACAAGAGAGACACATAAATATAGTTAACACAGATAAATATTGTTAATTAACATAATATATTCATTAAAATGTAATCTGATTCATTAATTGCTATATGCTGTTATTAAAAATTTATTTTGAATTAATTGCGCAAGTTTACTAGAATAGATGCTAGGTCATTGATAGTTACTATTTGAGTAAATCCTAGTAAGTCGCATTCATGGACACTATTTTTTACAATTATATTACAAAGGTTTAACATTTTATAAACAGGGGAAGTTTGTACCAGAACTGACTTGACTATAGATGAATAAAACAAATCTGTTGTTCTTAAATTACACCATGGTACCAATATTGGTTCCTGCTGCAATAATCTAGGACTGTCTACTAGACCTGTAAGCAACTTTTCTGCCCTCCGGCCGGAAAGTGGCAACTTTCTGGCCGCTGCGCTAAACAAAGTTGCCACATTCCGGCTACGTCGAGCAGAAAAATAGTATACACACCTTGGCCAGTAAAAAGTAAAACCTCAGACCACATGTTTGTCAACCTCGGCTTCGCCTCGGCCAACAATTACATGTGATCTGAGACTTTTCTTATTTTTCTCCCCTCCGGGCGGAAAGCGTCAATTTTCCGCCCGCTGCGCTAAATGAAAATGCCGCTTTCCGCCTCCGTCGAGGAGAAAAATAGTATTCTCACCACAGGCAGGAAATAAGAAAGCCTCAGATCACATGTTTGTCGACCTCGGCTTCGCCTCGGTCAACAATTACATGTAATCTGAGACATTTCTTATTTTCCTGCCCTAGGTAAGAAAAATACTATTACTGGCCTAGGTATGTAATATACTATTTTTACAAATAATATAGACGAGCAAGTTCTCCTCTCCTCCAGAGTCAACACCCAGCATCATTGTATAGCTGTATATAGTTAGTACCTAACGCAGGGTATAGACCAGTAATTTTAAAAGATAAGTATTTGAGAAATTTTCTTTGGACTTTCTTAATCTCAAGTATGTGTTTTTTATATGTTGGGGACCATACAAAATCTACAATATACAGTCGACGCTTTACAAGCCTCCCTAGACAGTACGGAGGGTAGAAGTACCCTTCTACCCTCTATAAGCCGGACTGCTTATGCACTTGATTTTAATGCTCAATGCACGCAGAATAGTATATTACATACCTAGGCCAGTAAAATAAGAAAAGTCTCAGATCACATGTAATTGTTGGCCGAGGCGAAGCCGAGGTTGACAAACATGTGATCTGAGGCTTTCTTATTTACTGGCCAAGGTGTGTATACTATTTTTCTGCTCGACGTAGCCGGAATGTGGCAACTTTGTTTAGCGCAGCGGCCAGAAAGTTGCCACTTTCCGGCCGGAGGGCAGAAAAAAAAATTTTGTTAAAATAACTTAAGATATGTTCTAGTAACAAATGCATTTGTTAATATAGGGATAACAAATTATATGTTAAAATAACAAAATTTAGGTTATAGCAAGTTATTAATATGTTATAACAACAAAACTATTTGGTTACTATAGCAAAATCTTTAAGTAGATTCGACTAAATAATTCAGTTAGTATAACAAATTTTTTTGTTGAAACAGCAAAATTATTCTATTAAAATAACAAATAAATTTACATTAAATGTTACAATAAATTTTATAAGAATCCATAATTTAAAAATATGCTATAATCAGTGATATCTGATTTGGAAAATATTTTAGCAATAAATTAGTTTTGTTATTGCAATAAAATGATTTCGTTAGGACAACAAATTGATTTGGTGATTTAACAGACTGGTTTGTTAGTACAACTTGAAAAATTTTGTTAATGCGATTAATGGATTTGTTACTATAACTAAACTCATTTGTTACCAGAACATATTTTTCATATAACCTGCATTGAAAATGTGAGTTTCAATGCCTGTTGAACCAACTGAAACTAGACAATTTCAGACCAATGCGACTGTGCCGAGCAGGTATCAATTATTTCTTCCCGGCGGACAGAAAATGACGATTTTCTGTCCGCGAGGTGAAGTTGCAGCTTTATTTTCAATCCTATCGATTGTTTGTTTATTTTATACCTTTATAATTGTCATTCTAACCGTTAACTGTACTGACATATTATAATTCTGTTATTAAGCATAAATAAGAATGATAAAAGAAAACTTGTCAATTTACGAATAATGTTTGGTAAAAAATAAACTATTACTTTCTATTTTATTATAAGTTTCATAATAAAATGGTATTTTCGCTGTTCGTCTGAAACTATCTAGTTCTGGTTGGCTCCAGACATTGAAACTAGCATTTTTAATGCAACTTATATGAAAAATATAATGTGTGACGCGGGATGAAACACGATTTCAGACCGAGTGATGCCAGCCCTCACTTCGCTCGGGCAGGCAACTTCACTCTGGTCTGAAATCGTTTTGTTTCATCCCTAGTCACACAATATACTATTTTAGTTATCCCGTCTTTCGTTATTTCAACAAAATCATTTTTATGCGTGTGCTTAGCATACATACTCTTATTAAGATTACTATTATTATCATTACGTTACATTAGATACTAGGATATGTATATCTTCATTGTCTCGCTCTTGCTCTTAATGTATTTAAATCCGTTATTCTAACTTATTCTTCAATTTTTTTTTTCTTGCTGGTGTAGTCCAGCTGGTCTCTCTGAATATCATGTACAGCCAATGTTTGTTCGGCAATGAGCCGAGTCCTCACAGTCGAAGACAATCGAAAATTAACCTGGCGCATAGCGAAAATTATTCGACAATGGTGGGACTCGAACCCATGCCTGGCCAGTACCCGTAGTTCGAAGTCAAGCACGTTAGCCACTCGGCTACAGGTACTGGTTTTATTGTCCACTTACTTATTTATTTTTTATTTTACATTTATTATCCTCAGATTCGGTAGAATCTGGCGCCAAGTTCCGTTCAAATCCGTTGTAAACGGAGCGCCAGACTACCGACTGTGTTTACTGTAAGCAGAACGGTATTTCGAGGTTGCAAAATTTTATTTAATTATATGGTTCTCCTTTTTCCAAAATGATATATTATAAAATTAATTTATACTTTATTTTACTGATATTAATTAATTATAATCAATTATACCACTTAATTCACTTAAAATTATTAAATTTTATCAGCACAAACTATAGTAAGCCCAGAAATTTCGATCCTGACTTTTTTTCGATGGGGAATATCAGCGCCACAGACTAGATAAAATAAAAATGTGTAGCAACCCTTCCTATAGACACGCAACTACAGTAAAAAAAAGTGATTCATAGCTTGCATCTATGGCCGCCAGGGTGCACTAGAATTACATCTACATAAACTGTAGCTTCAAGGGGATAGTTTGCAGTAAAAAATGCAGTCAACACGAGATTTAAGTTGTTATCAATTGTAAATTTTCATTATAATTACAAAAAATACTAAAATCCGAACAAAAACAGTTTCACTGTAAAAAAGTCGCGCCAAGTCCACGTTCATAAGACTATTAGGAAAAAAATTTTTTTTCTTTAAAAAGATTCAAAATAAAAATTAAAAATCCAAGTAACCGATATGATTGTTTTGATTTTCGGAAATTAAAAAATTTTATTGTAAATTTAAAAATAAAGAAAAAAATTGTAGAACGTACGTGGTGTGCGTCATTGTCTATTTCAATTTTTTTAAAGTCCTAGTAAATAGATTTTACGAATTTCATTAAAAGTAAAATATTTTGCAACCACGCACACTAAATACGTTCTAAAATTTTTTTTTTAATTTTTAAATTTACAATAAAATTTTTTTTAATTTCCGAAAATCAAAAACAATCATATCGGTTACTTGGATTTTTTAATTTTTTTATTTTGTATCTTTTTTTAAAGAAAAAAAAAAAATTTTTTTTCTAATAGTCTTATGAACGTGGACTTGGCGCGACTTTTTTACAGTGAAACTGTTTTTGTTCGGATATGGTTTTCTCCCAACTACTGCACCGAGTTTTCCACTGCGAATGCGCAGAGTTATTAAAAAATTAAGCGCAATTATTTTACTGATAAATAATAATCATATTTTTTTTGTCAATTTATATATAATTAACAATATTATAATAACAATTATTTATTAATAATACGTAAGTATTATTATTAAATTTATTTTAATAACTGTAGAAAAAATAGAGTAGTGCTTATTAATTTATAATTGTTATTGTTATTGTAATTTTTATGTAATTTATATATAGAGAGCGCAGCAGTCAACCTATTGGACGTCGAATACACAACAAGTGAGTGACAGAAAACATATTTGATCAACGTCACCACAATTATAATTTATATTTTACCTATTATCAAAAACAATTATAAAAATTTGGTAGATTAATTTTTTATTTCTCTGCAAAAATGATGACGCTTCGAGAAAAACAAATCCGTGAGTTTTAAAAATATTTTTTTACAGCTAATTATTTATTTATGAAACTTGGTTATGTTTATATTGAGTTAATTATCAATTAATTTATTTTTTAGAGGCTCTGAAGCAAATGTTAAATTTAAACCAGCAGGAGACAAAAGCCACGACAGCTGTTCCAACCTGGAAAATATTAATTTATGACCGTGTAGGTCAAGATATTATTTCACCGCTGATTTCTGTCAAAGAATTACGTGACTTAGGTATAACATTGCACATGTAAGTAATTCATTTATTTTATTTAATCACTCACTCATCAATTTTATCAAATAAAAGCTTAAAAAATTTTTTATCAAGAAACTTGAGAAAAAAATTTTTTTTATATCTGTAAAAATAGAGAATTATATGATACTGAAATCAGCTGACATTTGAAAATTTTTTTAGTTTTTTATAAATTCATTAAAAAAAAAACATTTATAAAAAATTTGCACTTGTAATTTTTTGAAATCTCTAGACGTAAAATTTTTTAATAAAAAATTTTTTTATAATAATTTAATTATTATAAAAATTTTAATCTATATTATTAAGAGAATGAGAAAAATTTTGTGTCCAAAATAGTCACATGACAAAATCGTTTTTTTTAATTGAAATTTAGCAAGGTCTTGATTTGCATTTTTGCCTTTTCAAGGTTTCATATAATTCTCATCAATAGTCAATTTATTGTGAGAAGTATTTAGGCTGCATTTGAAAATGATCTATCTCTAGACACATAATTAAGAAATGACTTTATCTTGTGAAATATTGACATTTTTAAAGATATAAGATCATCTCGACATTACACTCATCAAAACCTTTCATTTAAGTACCCACATCATTTTTTTATATATTTATATATGAAAAATATACCAAAATGCATGTGGGTATTCAAATGAAAGCTCTCGATGAGTGTAACATCGGGATGAGCTTATATCTTTGAAAATATCAACAACTAAGAAATTACCTTGTATCTTGTGAACTATTGACATTTTTAAACATATAAGCTCGCCCCAACATTACACTCATCAAGACCTTTCATTTGAGTACCCACATCAAATATTCATATATTTATATTTCTATATATATATATATATATATATATATATATAATGAAAATGGTCTTCATTTGAGGCTCAATCACGCCTAAACCACTGATCGTATCGACATGAAACTACCACCATTCGATGCGAAATGTTTCCTATATGGTTTATGGCTATTTATTTTTCGAATTCCAACGTTCCTTCATTTTTTTATTGTTGTTTTACTTTTATGAACATTTATCCCGCTAATAAAAACAGAAGACAAGCATTTTCTCTTGATTCTTTTGCTTTCATGGATTTCAACGGAGTATATTAAACGGATTATGTTCTTTTACATTCAGCTAAGAATCTACTCACACACTCCCATGCACCCACCCGCTCACTCCCACCCACCCACTTCCACTTATACCCAATGGAATAACTAATGAAAAACAAATTTTCTTATAAACTCCGCCGTCCATCTTACGGCATTAAATGAATATTTTTATTTTTAGATTAGAAATTTTATTAATTTTTTTTTTTTTTCAATTAATTTTTTTTTAATTTAGTTGAGAACGGCTGGACCGATTGGGATATTTTTTTTTTGTTATCTTTAGAATTGTCAGGAGAAAGATTTGTATGTAAAAAAAATTTTAAAAAGTCCGCTAAAAAGTTAAAAATTTCAATGATAATCGAAGGATTCCCATCTATATAGTCACTCATCACGAAATATCGGGAACCATAGGACTTAGAAACCTGAAACTTGGTAGGAATATTATTTTTGCTATTTAGAGGTCAGCTAAGAATGGATTTTAAGAAATTCATCCCCCAAAGGGAAACCCAAGAATCATGGAGAAAAGCTGGACCAGTCTATCGACTGAGTGCCCTACGAGTAGCTAGTGCCTTCCGCACTATATCAGAAGAAGCAGTGTGCGTCATTGCTGGAACCCTACCTCTTAGAGTTCTAGCAGAGGAAAGACGGGCCCTTTACCAACGAAAAAGGTCAACTGCACTGAGCCCTGAAGAACTTAGAATCGAAGAACGGCAGAAGAGCATAGGCCGATGGCAACTACAATGGGATGCTGCAGAGAAGGGTAGGTGGACGCACTGTCTCATACCTCGGATCGACATTTGGATTAACCGGAATCACGACGAAGTCAATTACTATCTTACGCAGATGTTGTCGGGACACGGGTGTTTTCGAGAGTACCTACACCGCTTTAAGCACGATGACTCTTCGGAGTGCCCGTCCTGCCCAGGAGTTGCTGAAGGTGCAGAGCACGTCTTCTTTGTATGTCCTCGTTTCGATCCATAGCGTGAAGAGTTGGAGAGGATCCTGAACCAGAAAATGCAACCAGATTCACTAGTGGAAGCAATGTTGTCATCAGAAGCTGCCTGGAACACTACCAACACGTTTGCAACAGAAGTCCTCAAACACTTGCGTTCCACCGAAAGAAGAAGAGCAAATAGCAGAAGATAGAAGAAAGGAAATTAACACCTTAGCCACCGGAAGGAAGAGCAGTAGCTAGATCCTCCATTCACGAAGTAATGCCTGACGGCGGTTTCCATGAGGGATTAGAAGAAAGAAGGAAAAGGGGTTTAGGGTTTAGTGGGTAGGGGCGTTAGCGTCGAGTTTTAGTATGACGCTGCGTCGAGTCGCCACATATCCAGGCCAAACAGCTATGTCTGGAATCCGTAAAAAGGATTCCCCCCCAAGGGGAAAACACACACACACACACACACACACACACACACACACACACACACACACACACACACACACACACACACACACACACACACACACATACAGACACCATCGCGGGAATAGTCAGGGAAGCTTCCTAGGAACTCGAAACGTCGAGATTCGATAAAAACTTGATTTTCGTAAAACGGGGTGAAAACAATAACTTCCCGATTTTTGAAAATCTTCGATTTTCTTAACGGGAAGTTAAAAATATGAAAAAAAAAAAAAAAAATAAAAATGAAATATAAAATTTAATTTATTTCCTTTTTCAATTCGCCCAGCGAAGCGGGCGGGAAACGGCTAGTATTGTATATACGTAAATAAAAAATATATCAAAATGCATGTGGGTACTCAAATGAAAGCTATTGATGAGTGTAACATCGGGATGAGCTTATATCTTTAAAAATGTCAATAATTAAAAACTGACATTGCTATCTTGTCAACCATTGACATTTTTAAATATATAAGCTCACCCCGACATTACACTCATCAAGACCTTTCATTTGAGTACCCACATCAATTTTTCATATATTTATACATATTATATATATGTATATATGAAAAATATATCAAAATGCATGTGGGTACTCAAATGAAAGCTCTTGATGAGTGTAACATCGGGATGAGCTTATATCTTTAAAAACGTCAATATTTAAGAAAGTACAGTGAAATTTAATAAAAGTCATTATTTAATAAAGAAAAATTTTATTTATTTATAGTTCACAAGTCACGGCAGTCACATAGTGCTAGTAACTAAATTAATTATTTAAATTTTCCAGGCAATTACATTCAGACAGAGATGTAATACCCGAAGTCCCAGCAATATATTTCTGCGCTCCAACGGAAGAAAACATAGGTCGTATTGATCAAGACTTCCAAAATGGTCTTTACGACATTTATCACTTGAATTTTATATCCCCAATATCTCGACAAAAAATGGAAGACCTGGCATCAGCAGCACTTTTAGCCGGTGCAGTTGCCAACATCCACAAAGTCTTCGATCAGTATCTCAACTTTATTACCTTGGAAGATGATATGTTCGTACTGAGGCATCAAAACAGCGACATGATATCCTACCACGCGATAAACCGCGGAGAGATTAAGGACACCGAGATGGAATCAATCATGGACATTATAGTCGACAGCCTGTTCTCAGTCTTCGTAACTCTAGGAACTGTTCCAATAATCCGGTGCCCACGTGGTAACGCCGCAGAGATGGTTGCCAAGAAGCTGGACAAAAAGCTCAGGGAGAATGTCTGGGACACGAGGAACAGTTTGTTCCAAGGTGAAGTCGCGGGTACTGGACACTTTTCATTTCAACGACCGCTCTTGATAGTCTTGGACCGTAGTGTTGACATGGCGACGCCGCTGCATCACACTTGGACCTACCAGGCGCTGGCTCACGACGTTCTCGAGCTGGCGCTCAATCGGCTGGTGGTTGAAGAAAATGTTGGGCGGTCTCCAGCTGGAGGCGCCAGGTCCAAAACTCGACCTTGCGAGCTTAATAATACCGACCGCTTTTGGTCTCAGCATAAAGGCAGTCCCTTCCCTCGGGTCGCTGAGGCTATTCAGGAAGAATTGGAGCAGTACCGCGTCTGCGAGGAAGAAGTTAAAAAACTTAAAAGCTCGATGGTTTGTATTCAATTTTAAGATAGAAAAAAATTAATTTTTTTGGATATGCTATTGAAGTTAGACAGCTGCCAATTTTTTTTATTTTAATATAAATTAAAGTAAGGTAAAAGACCCAGTTATTGACATTGGCCTAGTTGTTTGACATTTGCAATTATATTCTAATTATAAAAATAAAATGTCCTCAAAAAATCAATTATCTTAAAATTTATAATTCAAAAATTATGTTTATAAATTTATTGTAAGGTAAAAAACCCAGTTATTGACACTGGCCTAGTTATTGACACTTGCAATTTTATTTTAATTAAATAAAACAAATCGACTTTAATAAATTAATAGAGTGAAAGTTTTTAAAAGTTACCGTAGTTCTATTTCAATTTCTCATAAAACGCTAATAAAAGCAAGAAAGACAACCTGGGTAATTTTTAACAACTTTCACTGTAAATATAATTTTTTAATTATAAATTTTAAGGTTATTGGTTTTTTGAGAACATTTTATTTGTTTAATTATAATAAAATTGCAAGTGTCAATCAACTAGGCCAGTGTCAATAACTGGATCTTTTACCTTAGTTGTTTTGTTTTTTTTTTTAATTAAAATAAAATTGCAAGTGTCAATAACTGGGTCTTTTACCTTAGTTCACTCGGGACATAGTTTGTGCTATTTCTTTCCTTTTCACTCGCTAGTGCAGTCTTTCTCACGAGTTATCTCTTATTCGCTTTTACTAATGGTTATTTTTGTTTAATTAGCCAGTTTATTTACAATTTATAAAAAACCACATGGTTAAAATTTTCAAAATTTCTTTGGATTATTTTAAGTATATTATTCTAACAAGTATCAGTTTTTTTAAACGATCTTAAAATTCTTTTAATGCAATAATCATTAATATTTTTGATTTTCTCAATCTCCAACCATACTGTCTGTACTAAAATGTCATTTTTAGTTACAATTATCTCATTTCTGGTATGACCAATTGATTTAAAATTTCAACAGCACATGTTATGCGTATATGCGTATTCTATTACCCATATTTCAAATTTCGAAAACTTCTTAAAATTTTCCATATATGACCGAACTACTTTAATTACAAAAAAAAATGATTTTAAAAATTTCCATTGATAATTATTTTAAATGTTTTACATGTGGAATTTTTTTAATAATTTTATTACTGTAAAATTATAAAAAATTTCTATCAATTTTATTGTGTGATACTGAAGTTAGTAGACATCTAATAATTTTAAAAATTTTTATAATAAAAAAAAATTTAACAAAATTTCCAGATATAGAAATTAAAAAAAATTTTGTTCAGTGAAATTAAAAAAAATATTTTTCTTATAATAATTGATGGATTAAAAAAATTCCAAGAATTGTCAGATTTTTGCTAATTTCAGCATTATTATTTAATAGACATTTCATAATTTTTATAACAATTAAATTATAATGAAAAAAATTTTGCAAAAAATTCTACATGTAAAAGTTTTAAAAAATTATAAGTGCGAATTTTTTTTATATTTTTTAATTTTAAATATTAAAAAATTTAAGAATTCTTAGATATTAGCTAATGTCCGTATCATATTTATTAATAATAAATGTAAATATATAAACAGGGTATTGACGGTGACATGGACATACCCGGTAATATGGTTGCCAACAACACAGCCCGGCTGACAAATGCAGTAAACTCTTTACCGCAACTATTGGACATGAAGCGGCTGATTGACATGCACACGACGATCGCCACGGGAATTCTAAATTCCATAAAGTCACGTCGACTTGACACGTTCTTTGAAATAGAAGAAAAAATAATGAGCAAGCAAACTTTAGACCGCAGCATTCTCGATATTATTAATGACCCAGAAGCTGGAACACCTGAGGATAAAATTCGGTTGTTTATTATTTATTACCTCTGTACAAACATGTCAGAGGTTGAGTTCAACAAGCATGAAGCTGCGCTAGCCAATGCTGGATGCGATCTCAATCCACTTATGTACATAAAGAGATGGAGGTATTTTTATTTTTTAATTTTTAATTTTTAATATATTATTTTGCTTATTTATTATTTGTGGTGTAATTAATGTAATTGTTTTTTTAGGGGATATACAAAATTATCGGGTATTCAGAATAGTTATGAAGGTGGTGGTACTAAAACTGTTAGTATGTTTTCTAAACTTATGAATCAGGGTTCGTCGTTTGTGATGGAAGGGGTCAAAAATCTTGTGGTTAAAAGACATGTAAGTATTTTTAATTAATTATATGAAACTGAAATTAGAAGATATTGAATAATTTTATTTTATATGAAAATTAATTAGTACTTTAAAAATTATAGCATTCATAGTTTAGAAAAATTTTGACTTGTAAATAAAAAAAAAAAATTTTTTTTTTAATGTTTTTAAATGTCTGATAATTTTAGTATTAATTAATTATTAACAGTATTTTATTAAAAAAAATAATTGATAATTTTTTATTATCAAAAATTATGAATAATTTGTAATTATAAAAATTGTTAATAATATTTAATGTAAAAAATTATTGATAAAATTTAATATTAACAATTATTGATAAAATTGAATTATAAAAATTATTGATAATATTTAATTCTAACAATTATTCACAATATTTATTTCAGAATTTACCTGTGACTAAAATAGTTGACGAATTAATAGAAATGAAACAAAGTTCAAGTACTGAAGATTATTATTATCTTGATCCAAAGCAATTGAAACAAATTGAACATGTACCTAAAAATCGTACTACATTCCAAGACGTTATTGTATTTATCGTTGGTGGTGGTAATTACATTGAGTATCAAAACTTGAACGACTATGTAAAGGTAATTATTAATTATTAATTAAATAAAAAAAGGAATCTCACAATTTTTCTTTCCACAGCAAAAAACAAGTAGCGGTGCCAACAAAAGAGTTATCTACGGTTCAACGACGTTAATAAACGCCCGACAATTTATCAAACAATTGTCATTACTCGGGCAAGAAGTACACTGACTAAAAAACTAATTTATATAACGATAAGTATAATTATTTATAAAAAAAAAAAGTGGGGGTTATTTAGCTAAGCAGGGCTCAGTGTATGTACATTAAATAAAATCATTGTAAAGTAACACAGAATGATTTTGAAAACTCGTGTTATTTTACAATAGCAATTGAGAAAACAAGTAAACAATTACAATTATTTGTACAATGCGGTTTTTGAAATATAAAAACATCAGCAGAGCCTCGACACGTGGCAGTCTTATTGCTGCGCATGGTTACTATTTGTGCTGTAAATAAAAAAAAAATTAAAACATTTATTAATAAATTGTTATATTCAAAGTAACTTACAATTATTTAAAGTTAATAATTGTAATCATTTGATTTACATTACTTATTTTAATAAAGAACATTTTTATAACTATATTTTATCAGTTATCATAGTTATTATAATAATAATGATTTGCGATTTTGAACAATCATTATTATTATTATTGAGCTTGCATTAAAAGAAATAAAAAAAGTAATAATAATAATAATAATAATAATAACTAGCAACATTGCAGTCACTACGTGACTGTCGTGGCTTGTGAACTATGAATAAATAAAATTTTGCTTTATTAAATAATGACTTTTGTTAAATTGCACTGTACTTTCTTAAATATTGACGTTTTTAAAGATATAAGCTCATCCCGATGTTACACTCATCAAGAGCTTTCATTTGAGTACCCACATGCATTTTTATATATTTTTCATATATACATATATATTTTAAAGATATAAGCTCATCCCGATGTTACACTCATCAAGAGCTTTCATTTGAGTACCCACATGCATTTTGATATATTTTTCATTTATACATATATACAATATATATAAATATATGAAAAATTGATGTGGGTACTCAAATGAAAGGCCTCGATGAGTGTAAGATAGGGATGAGCTTATATCTTTAAAAATATCAATAGTTCACAAGATACAAGGTCGTTTCTTAATTATTGATATTTTTAAAGATCTAAGCTCATCTTGATGTTACACTCATCAAGAGCTTTCATTTGAATACCCACATGTATTTTGATATATTTTTCATATATACATATATACAATATATATAAATATATGAAAAATTGATGTGGGTACTCAAATGAAAGGTCTCGATGAGTGTAATGTCGGAGTGAGCTTATATCTTTAAAAATGTCAATAGTTCACAAGACACAAAGTAATTTCTTAATTATGTATCTAGAGATAGAGCATTTTCGAATGCAGCCTAAGTACTTATCATAATAAATTGACTGTTGATGAGAATGATATGAAACCATAAAAAGGCACAACTCTAAGTCAAAACTTTTCCAACGATACTAAATTTAACTATAAAAATCTATTTTATTATCATATGAATACACTGACCACAAAATTTTGCTTATTCTCTTAATAATATAGATAATAATTTGCTATTTCGGAAAAGTATTATTATTATTATTATTATTATTGATTTAGTATTTAAAAAAAAAATAATAATAAATCATTATCATTATTTACTTCAATCTTAATTTAATTATCATCAAAATCGACATCAATACAAATTGAATTATTTTTTTTTTACTCATTCAATTTTAAATACTTATTTTTAATAATCCCTATTTCTAATCCCTAGCTTTTATCCTCAGACTTTATTTCTATTTTCCTCCCTAACAAATCATACTTGACAGGATTAGCATACTCTGCTTCTGAATCCGACGAACAATCAGTATCGCTTGAATCATTATAAGACCCGATTCCTGGAAGAATTCCAATACATTTCATTCCTACTGACTGACTTGTTGGCTGCGCTGTTTTTATTTCTTTTTTTGGCGAGTCGTCATTGGTATCAGTCTCGGACAATTTTCTCTTGGTACCTAATCATCATAAATATCCAATTAAAAGAAACTCAACAAAAAAAAAAAAAGTAGTAAAACCTAAATTAATTTTACCTTGGCTGGATCCTGACTTGTCAGGTCTGTTAACAACAACACCTGCTAATACTTTGACCTGGGAATGTTTACCAGCTGTTTTGCTTCCAGTAGACAGAGGCTTTAACTCGGACTTGAGTCTCTCTTCCTGAATTTTATCTTGCAGAGAAGCAACGGCTTTTTTAAAGTCACGCAGCTCTTGAGCTTCTTCTTCTTTCTTCTTTCTTTCTTCTTCTAGTTTTTTTCTGTCGACCAGGTCTAGAAATTCAACTTCATCGTCATCTAGACCTTTTATCATATTTTCTGTAATAAATTATTTAGTAATTAATCAATTGACAGCTGATAGTTATAGTTATTCTTGATTATTTATTTACAAATAATTGATACAAAAATTAGCAGAAAAAAACTTATAATAATTTAATTAGAAATAAAAAAAATTTTTTTCAAATAAAAAAAAAAATTTTTTTAATAATTTTTTCAATAAAAATTAAATTACAAAAATTTTCAAATGTCTAATATTATTATTTTCAATAAATAACTTACTAAGTTTGTGAGCTTCTTCATATTCAAGATCTCGTTTGTTTTTTTGCTCCTGTAACTTTTCATACAGCGGCCTGGGATCATATTTTTCTTCCGGACGTTCTATAGATAATTAATAATCAAATTAATTAGGTAATAAAGCACTGACTTAATAATTACATTGTTAGTTTATATAATTATTACTAATTTATTTAATTAAATTGTAAATTATTCAAAAAATTCTACAAATAATTGTCAAAATACTAAACGTCAAAAATTCACAAAATTTTTAATTAAAAAAAAATTGTTTCTTCAATTTTTACATAAAAGAAAATTGCAACAATAAAAAAAAATAATTATAATAAAGTAATAACAATCTCCCGGAATTACCAATTGGATCTTCAGCAGTTCTCACACGCTCCCATTCTTCTTGTCTAGCTTTCCGTTGCTCAGCAAGTTCAGCTTCGGACACAAATCCCGAGCTCATTTTTTTAACTAAATAATGATTTATTATTTAAAAAAAGTATATCAAATAGTAAATATTTTTTTTTCTAATTAAGTTATTATATTTACTGGTTAATTTATTTACATGATAACTATAGTTTTCTAATCAACAGCAGTTAGGTATAGTGTGTCACTCACGATAGTGCTGCTGTCTGGCGGCCAGTGATGTAAACAGCTGATTATGCCCCGGCAAAATTTTGAATCATTAATTTAAAAAAAATTTTTTTTATAAGAGTAAGATAAATAAATACATATGACTTATAATTTTTATAATAAAGTTGTTTTATTATCTATCAAGTTTTGTAATTAATAATACTAAAATATACATTAAAAAAATACAATAATTTTTTTTTAACAAAAAAAAACAATTAAAAAAAAAAATATAAAATAAATAATAAAAAAAAGCTACTTCATAAAATCGCTTATTATTTATAAAATTTTACGATAAATAATATTATAATGTATTAAAAAAAAAAAAAAAAAAACAGACTATAATACAATAATTTCTTTCTTAAAGAAAATCAATACAAAAAAAAAGTACTTTTTAAAAAAATACATGTTAAAACGAATATTAAAAAAAAAGCTACTTCATAAGCAGCATTATCACAAATAAAATAAAAAAAGTACCG
Source organism: Cotesia glomerata (assembly GCF_020080835.1). Classification (NCBI taxonomy): domain Eukaryota; kingdom Metazoa; phylum Arthropoda; class Insecta; order Hymenoptera; family Braconidae; genus Cotesia; species Cotesia glomerata. The sequence goes on from NC_058163.1 coordinate 22,349,653, forward strand.
GTTTTAAATAAATAAAACTTTGCCAAAATAAAATAAAAAATAAAAATACTTTGAATTTTCAATTTTCAACGAAGGCTGCAGCTTCCTTCTTGGAAATTTTCTGCAAGTACGAAACCTTATTTCGTATTTGAACTCCAAAAAACTCATTCGCATACTCGAGCTGCTCCGGTCTGAAAATAAAGTCAAAAAAATGAATCTCTAAATTTAAAAATAAATAAATAAATAAGAAAAAAAATAAATACCTGAAAGTCGTAGAAATAAATTGTATCTTATCACTAAGACTAGCGATTAACTTCGCAAAGCTTTTTCTATGCTCTGGATCAAGCGCGTAGTCGCTTTCATCAAGCACATAAAACGGGGTAAAATGGCACTTCTGCGCAGCCAAAATGAAAGCTAAAGCAACAAGTGACTTCTGCCCGCTGGAGAACTGTTCTAAAACCTGATGCTCTTCAGCGGATTCATTGAAAGAGACCTCCATGTCCACTCCAATTAAATCACCAGCCTCTATAATTTCCACCGTAATATCTTCAAAATACTTATCTACTTCTCCATCTATTTTCAAAATCAACTTAGCAGATCCACCAGGAACCAGTTTTTTAAAAGTCCTATTGAAGTGCTTGTTTATCTCTCGAAAAGTAGTACAAGTAATTTCAGTCTTGCTTTCCCTGACAAGCTGGAGAAGCTTCCTTGCTTCCTCGACGTACTGTATTAATTTTTCATGAGTCGCTTTGAATTCTTCACTTAACTCCGTGACCATTTCAAACTGCCGAAGCACATCTATGTTAATATTCTCTAGAGACTTCAAGCTCGCATTAACTTCTCTTAATCTCTCATTTAATTCTCTAAAAGAAAGCTGAACATTGTGATGCCGCGTCATAGGATCCAGAGTATTTAATTTTTCCTTCTGTACAGAAATTTCTTTCTCATAATTCTTAATTTTCGCTTCTAGCTCTTCAACAGAATAATTTAGAGCCCTGAAATTTTCCAAAATTTCTTCTTTTCTTCCCACTTTCTTTTTCAATTCTTCTTCAAGATTTATTTTAATTTTCACCAAATCTGTAATTTTATCTTCGTCAATCCTCTCATTAATCTCATTAATTTTATTTTTAATCTCACTTATTTCTTCTTTAGTCCTTCGCAACTCCAAATTAAATTTTTCTACCCCAACCTCCAGCTCCTGAAGTCTCTCCTCTAATTTTTTTTTCTTCAACAATCCTTTCTTCACAAATTTTTCCAAGCGATATTTTTCATTGCTCAAATCAATCAAGTCATCAACTAATTTTTTCTTCTTACAGCTCAACTGTACAATTAAATCATTAACCTCCTCAAATTGCCTCTGATCCTCATCAGTCAACTGACTAAGTAAATCTTGCTCCAATTCGCTCTCCAAATGCTCTTTATTCCCCCGAACAATCTCCAAGTCAGTCACAAAATCATTCAAAATTCTTTCCGTCTCCTCGCACTTGCTCTCAACATCCCTCTGCTGCTCCTTCAGCCTTTCAATTTCTTCCCTAACATTCTTTTGAATATCATTAGATTTTATCAACTTCACCTCCAACTTATTTATCTCCGTTAAATTTTTATTAGACTCGTCTTCAACTCTTTTAAATTCATCATCAAGCCTCTTCAACTTTCCCTCAGCCCTCCGAATTTTCTCCAATATTTTAGCCCGAGTTCTGTAAGCAACAATCATTGATTTATAATTTTTTTTATGTCCACCAGCTACATCCCCCGACTTAGAAATTTTAGCGCCATTCAAAGTAATACAATTCAACTTATATCTATCAACTGCATTGCTAGCACACTCCAAATTTTTACATACAAGCGTCCTTCCAAAAATACTAGCAATAACAGCATCAAACTTGTCCTCATACCGCAGAGAATATATTAAAGGCCTTGCTTCATCATCATCATCCGGATAATTTTGCTCTTTAAAATTCAATCTATTAATTGCCAAAAAATTAACAACTCCAGGCAATTTTTTTTCGTTCATTTCTTCCAAGATTTTCATTCCAAATTCATCAGACTCAACAATATTATAAAACAGACGAGTCCCAGCAGTCATTTCAATCGCAGTGTTAAGATCTTCTATTGCGCTAAAATTATCAACTACCATCCCATGATAATTTTCTTCTACTTCTTCTCTATCACGCTGCCTAAAAGTCTCAAGAACTTTAGCAACACTATAAAGCCCAATAATAATATCTTTATTAACTCCAATAGCCTGGTCAGCTTTTTTCAACTCATGATTCAAATCATTTAATTCACTCTCATAAATACTCTTCTTCTCAAACAAATCTTTGCGTTGTTTTTGGAGCTGACTTCTTTCATTTTTTCTATCATCCAAAGTTCGCTCAGAATTAATAATAGAAGTTAGCCGTGATTTAAAATAATCTTCAAGCTCTTGAATTTTATTTTCAAAATCACGCTTCTTATTTCTTTCCACTTCAAGTTCTTTTTTGTACTGAGCTCTGTACTGATCAGACTCTTTAATTTTTTTATCTAATAATTGCATGTGTTCTTTAATCCAAGCATCGCGTTCATCTTTATTTTCAAACAATTTTTTACGGTGCTTTTTTAAGATCAATTCTTTCTGGAATTTCTCTGCAACAGTTAAGTCATGTGTAATAATTTTATCTTCAGCTTCTTTAGCTTCACACTCTTTCTTAATAGGAATTAAATCATCGTTAAATTTATCAATTGACTCTATTAATTTTTCCAACTCTTCTTTAATTTCTTCCTGAGCCTCTTCATCTTTGCTGATATTTTCTATCAAACGCTCAAGATTAACCTTCCAATTTTTTTCATTAATCAAAAGTTTTTCCCTTTTAGTAATTAATTCCCGAAAATTAAATTTAGCAAGATCAATTTCTTTTTTAGTCACGTTAATTTTACTAACAAGCTTAGAAATTTCTTCTTCAACTGAATTTAAATCCTGTTTAACGTCAATCAACTCAGCGCTCTGCGCAGAATATCGGCGCTGTGCTTTAGTGAGCAAGCTGGTGAATTTTTTCAGCTCCATTTCACTTAGCAAGAACTCTAATAAGCGACGCTGCTTCTTTAATTCAGCATACTGCTTCATGTCTTGCTCTTCTACTTCTTTCTGCCGCAAGCATCTGTTTACATTGTCAAATAAGTCGTCACGCGACAGGTAAGTCACTATCGGGTACAGCAGTGTCTTCATTTCCTGATACCGGGTTTCGAATAAAGAGATACCCGCTATTTCTTTGAGCTGGTCCAATCTCATTTCATCTGTGCCTGTTACTATTTCTAATAGCTCACGCTGCTTGATGATGTAATAGGGATTGCGAGCTGATAATCCAGCGGACGGGAATAATCTAAGAATTTCTTCTTTTGAAATTCGCTTTTTGTTTAAAAGAAATTGATCTTGCTTTGGACCAATTGTGCGACGGATTATTATTTTTTCTGTTGATTCTCCAAGGAATTGTTTGTCAGAGTTGTTGAAGATTAGTTCTACAAAACAGGAAGGAACTCGAGAAGATGTGCCTTCGTGGAGAAAACTGTTGCGCTCTTCCGGTGATAATTTGTGGTATTCTTCGCACAAGACGAATTGAATCGCTTCAAAGAAACTACTTTTTCCGGATCCATTTCTGCCAACTATAATTTGTAATAATTAATAAGTAATTTGTTATTAAATTTATTTACAATTTTAAGTATTTAATTTTTTTTTTCTCTTAGAAAAAATTTTATTATAAAAAAAAAAATCAAAAATTTTTTCTTAAAATTGAAAATTAGTTTTTTTTTTTAAGAATTTTATTGTAAATAAAAAAACTTGAAATTAAGAAAATTATTTATGATAAAAAAAAATTAACAAGAATTTAAATTACTAATTAAATAAAAATTTTATATTAAAGTATTTACCGTGTTCAGATAATCTGGATAATTTATCATAATAAAGTTAGCCGACATTTTTGATTTTTTAATTTTGCCTATTTATTAAATCAGAACTAAAAAATATTTTTAACTTCCCGCTAGGAAAATTGAAAATTTTCAAAAATCGGGAAGATATTGGTTTTACCCCGTTTTTCGAAAATCGAGTTTTCATCAGATCTCGACGTTTTGAGGTCCTAGGAAGCTTTCCTGACTATTCCCGCGAGGGTGTCACTATGTCTGTCTGTCTGTGTGTGTGTGTGTGTGTGTGTGTGTGTGTGTGTGTGTGTGTGTGTGTGTGTGTGTGTGTGTGTGTGTGTGTGTGTGTGTGTGTGTGTGTGTAAACCACTTATAACTTTTGAACGGTTGAACCGATTTCATCGCGGTTGGTGCCATTCGAAAGGGCTTCACCAAACTTAGATTTTCTGTTAATTTGAACCGATTCGGACCGATAGATTTTGAGATATTTGGAGAAGTCTAAAAAAAAATAGGAAAAAAAATTTTTTCAGAAGTGATTTTTTTAGGATAACTTTTAAACAGCTTTACCGATCGATTTCAAAAATTAATCAGCTCTCAACCTTGAAAAACCACGTCGATCTCCGCCAATCCGGTCAAAATCGGTTGATTCGTTCGAGAGATATCGTGAACGAAAGAAAACTGAAAAAAGTGTTTTTTCGAAGTTACTCCGAAATTTCTAGTTTGACCAATTAAAACTTAGAAATTCTTTATGAGGCTTAAAAAACTACGTAGAATGCCGCCAACCACGTAAAAATCGGTTCATTCATTTAAACGTTATTGCAGTTTGAAAATTCAAAAAATAGTGTTCTATGAAACTTCTATCAGACTTTTAAGCTCAAAGAGCTCAAAAGCATAGAAAAGGTATCTTTTTGAGCTCGGAGAGCTCAAAAGAACATACACAGATTCTATTTTTGAGCTCGAAGAGCTCAAAAAAAGCGGCCAGGTATTAACGGAATTGGCGGGAAGTTGCAGGGATGGCCTTTAGGGTCAACCGTTTTCCTAATTTTTTTTTCTCATTTTCTTTGACATAATTTAATTGTTAAAAAAATTCTTAAAATTATATAATATCTACTAAATTAATTTTCATTAAAAAGAATTGTAAAAATTTTTAAATGTCGGCTAACTTAATTTTCATGGATAATTTATACGTACCAATTACATTGTATCCTGGATGGAATGGACCGATAGTAATTGGCCCTTGGTAAGACCTGAAGCCCTCAATGATGATCTGAAAAAAAAAAATAAAATTAATTTTATCATTAAAATAAATCAATATTAAAAAAAGATAAATTTATTTTTTTAATGTTACTATTAATTATTAAATATTATAATAATATAATATTATGTTATTAATTTTAAGTTAAGAATCTTCAAAAAAACTTCTAACCTTACATTTTTTTTTTTTTTTATAAAAATAACAAGTAAAGAATTTTTACCTTTTCAATATACATATTTATTTAGTAAATTTTGTAAAATGATTGAATTTTTTATCTTTAATTTCTTTTAGAATATAATAATTGATTTTTTACATCGCACACGAGAAGACAGCGATCCGCGTAACGTAAGAATGGAAGAAATGGCGAAGATTGTGCGATTGGCGGTTAAAATGGCTTGTAGTGCGAAAATCTTGTCGGTTAAAAAATTCCAAGAAGTTCGACAGTTACTTATAAATCAAAATAATGTATGAATTTTTTTTTTGTTTTTAATTCCTGTAATACTTATTTTCAATATTTCAATAATAAATTTTTTATTTTTATTTATAATTATTTAATTATCCAACAAGGTTAATAATCAGTCAGTTTTATTTATTTAATGAAATGACTTTGCTATTTTTTACACTTATAGTTAAAAAAAATTTGGCAACAGCGCGATGATAATTTTTTAAAATTTCTATAAATGGAAGTTTTTTTTTGCCGTAATTAATTTAATAAAAAAAATTGTAAAATGTCTCTTCAATTAATTTTTATAAAAATTCAGTAATAATAAGTCAGTAATTAAAAAGTCAATTATAGCGTTTGCATATGATACTGAAATTAATGTCTGTCAATTTTATGAAAATTAAGTTAGCCGACGTCTAAAAATTTTTAGAATTTTTTTTTCATTGAAAAAATTATTATAAAAAAATTTCATTTGTAAAAAACTTAAAAAACTGTAAGTGCAATTCTTCAAAAATATTTTTTTGTTTTAATTTCATTAATGAAAAAAAAAATCAAAAAATTAAAAACGTCGGCTGACTTAATTTTTGTTTCAATTTTTTAGATTTATATAACAACTAAATTACTATGAAACTAAAATTAGCCGACAGCGAAAAATTTTTATTTTTTTTTTTATTAATTGAATAGAAATAAAAAAATATTTTTAAAAAATTGCACGTATAGTTTTTCAAATTTTTTACATGTGCAATTTTTTCTTTTAATTTTTTTATTTTATTAATAAAAAAAATTTTGTTAAATTGTCAGCTGTCGCTAATTTTATTTTCATAAATTACTATGAAAAAATTTTAATAAAAAAATTCCACAGGTAAAAATTAAAAAAAATTATTACTTGAAATCTTTAGAATTTTTTTTTTAATTGTTACAAAATTAAAAAAAAAAAATTAACAGCTTTCAGCTAACTTCAGTTTCATAAAAATTTTCAATGTCTGCAATTAGGTGATTGTAATTAATTAGCAAGTTCAATGAAAAAAGTGAGCATTCATTAAAATATTTAATTAAAATATTTATATGCAATTATTAAAATTTTTTAATTATTAATAATGTGTAATTTCACTCACCGAGATTAACAATGTCAAAATCTCACTATTAACAATTCAATAATAACAACAACAATAAAAACTTTGAAATAGTAGCGCTATAGTTTCTTAAAGCGCCACTGTGGTGAAATTGTGAACTACAACTTAACCCACCAGACGGCGCATTTAATTACCACCATGTGGCGGTTCTGTCGCCTCGGTCGCGCCTCTAGCGGCCAGAAGTCAAATCAAACCTACCAAAGCGCCAGTCATCGGAGCGGGAAACCCTCTCACTCTCTCCAATAAACAATCCCGCACAAACTCAAATAATCCCGCCTTTTTGTACGCCATAGCTGTGGCGTGATTGTGCATTATTATTATTATTATTATTATTATCTAGATTATTATTATATTATCGATTGTGACCTGACTAATTATAAATGAGACGCTAACTAATTTATGTAATAAATAAGTGAATAAATATTATTAAATACGAATTAATCTTGCAAATATTGTCAGTATTATTAATATATAGTGTAGTATCCTTTAACAACTACAACCTGTTATGTCCTTCTCCTGGTGGACAACGATGGAAATCTTGATTTAAATTTAAAGTTACCGACGTGGTCTTTGATTCGCCCGGGAATATTGAAATACTCAACTTCCCTGATTTTGAAACACAGTTTCAAACCAACCAAGTTGGTGTCAGATAGTTGCCACCAACTTAGCGACAACTTGCGGTCAACTTCCGAATTTGTAACTGTTGGCGCCAAGTTGGCTACAAGTTTCTGAGAAAAAAGAGACCAATCTACTGCCGTAATATGTCGCCAAATTTCTTGAGAAACTTATTATCGTCAACTTGGTGTGAAAAAGTTTCAGAGCAACTTTTGCCGACAACTTGGTAACAACTTGGTGAACAAGTTGACACCAACCGAGTTACTTTCCAAGAGTTGCCGCCAAGTTGGTGACAAGTTGCGGCAGTAGATTGACAGAAAGTTGCGGCCAACTTGGCTATCAGGGGAGTGGTTGAGCTAGACTCGTCATAAATGAGGGTCACTAGTCGGCTCAGACTATTTTCTCGCATTTTTTTATACAACATTTTATATTTCTTAAGAAATTAAAATATATTTTCTAATTTCTATAATTACTTAGGTCGAGAGCAATTAGGTAGTAAATTTATATATTTATGGCTTAATCCTCTTTACTATCTTATTATTCCTAGTCTATTGTGATAAATTTTCAGAGAGTAAAAATACATTTTAACAATAACCTTTTTTACTAATGGCTAAAACTCTAGACTTAGGTTGTGGGGTTTTCCCAAAATTTTCGGGTTGCGGTCAACCAGTCAGATCGACAGCATTCCGAATTATCAAAACTTTAGAAAATTAAAAATTCCGCTACATTCAAAGTTTATAAAATACATTAACTTAAATATAATACCAGCCGAAAAACAATTTTGCAAATTATAAAATACCGAGCTATCGAATATAGGTAAACATAAATCTTATATTCCTCAAGAGTTAAAATTGATTTAATTTCGAAAAAAGTTCGTTCCGACGTATATTCATCCGAATACTCATCCATACGAATAATGATTCGGCCGAAAATTACTCATCCAAATAACTATATATTTACATTTTTCGGCTAAATGAATGTTCGTCTGTTCATTCATTTTGGCGTAAAAATTTTCGTTGTTATGTTTTTTAATTTATTGAGACTTTGTGACTTTGAAAGATTCTATTAATATAATTTTAGTTTTTTCATTATTCAAATTTATATTTTTCGAAATTTTAAAATTTGTAAAATTAATTATTTTAAATTATATTTTATATTTACTTTCTGAGTTCTAGAAATTTATTAATTCGGAATGTTGTCAATCTGACTAGTTGACTGCAACCCAAATTTTCTTATAAATATAAATAGATCTAATGTTAAATTTAGCGCTATCAAAGGGGTATCGTCAGTGCTCGCGAGGCGGCGCCAGTCGCGATTCAGCTAAACCGTGATATGATATCACACCTTTAACAACTACAACCAGACCACCACCAGAGTGTGTTGAACCTTTGTAACCTAAACACCTTCAAATCATCCATCCGCATTTGCATCATTGTTGTTGTGTCTAAAAATAAATTTTGCTAATTAATTATCAATATAAAAAATTAAAAAGCATTAAAAATGTCGAGTACTTCGCAAAAGCATAAGAACTTCGTAGCCGAGCCGATGGGAGAAAAACCAGTCACAGATTTAGCTGGTGTCGGTGAAACTTTGGCAAGGCGGTTAGAAGCTGCCGGCTTTGATAAGGTATGTAGATGAAAATTAAGTTAGCCGACATCTAAAAATTAAAAAAATTTTTTTTTATTGAAAAAATTATTACAAAAAAATTTTATTTGTAAAAAACTGTAAGTGGAATTTTTAAAAAATATTTTTTTGTTCCAATTTAATAAATGAAAAAAAAATTAAAAACGTCGGCTAACTTTATTATTATGGTATGTAGTGTATAATCAGTGCTATAAATAATTTTTCTCACCTCCGGACGGAAAGCGTCAATTTTCCTCCCGCTGCGCTAAACGAAAATGCCGCTTTCCGCCTCCGTCGAGGAGAAAAATAGTATACACACCACGGGCAGTAAATAAGAAAGCCTCAGATCACATGTTTATTGACCTCGGCTTCGCCTCGGACAACAATTGCATGTGATCTGAGACATTTCTTATTTTACTGCCCTAGATGTGTAATATACTATTCCACTCATTGATCAGTTCGTTGATCTTTATTTATAAATTCTGATTTATTCTTCAGGCGTACGTGGTGCTAGGACAGTACTTGGTGCTTAAGAAAGATAAAGAGCTGTTCCAAGAATGGATGAAGGACGTCTGCTCAGCGAATTCCAAACAGTCGAACGATTGTTACCAGTGTCTTAATGACTGGTGTGATGAATTTTTGTAATTTTGTTTTAATATATTATCTTTTTATCATTATAAAGGTAGATAATTCCGAAATGTGTCTATTGTCTATTAGAAAATTATAAGATTGTTTTGTGTCTGATTCAGACACAATGTTGCTAATTAACTCTAATGATAATTAATACTAATGATAAATAGTTGATTATATTTTAATCGAAAGATATTTTTATATACTGATAGTTAACCAAATAGACTAATGTAATGTGTTTCTTATCGCAAAAATGATTGTATTTTAATATCTAATTAATTCTTGTCTCAGATAAAATAAAAATGTCACTAATTATTGTAAAAACTTGACGGATGTTTGGTATCTTTAGTGACACTGATAATTAAAAACAAAGAGATGTTTATTTTATACACAAGTTTAATTACCATAAACATAACAATGCATGTATTGTATACAAATAAAAGTAAATTTTCTTACAGTGGTTTTAAAAAGTATGATTAGTTATGAGTTATTTATAATTTATACTACGTGGCTAATTAGAATAATTTTCTTCTCTTTCTAAATGTATGTCTTCGATTTGTTGGGATCCTTTTCCATTGCTTTCTTTTTTCCAATCTGAAAGACAAAAATAAATTTAATATTTTTTTTTAACAAATAAATTCTACTAAATTATTGAAAGTAACTTTTTTTACATCTAAAATTTTTTCAGTCATAAATTATTTGTTAAAAAAAAATCCTGAAGCTTATGAATTGTTATGTCTTGGAAAACAATTAATATTTTTACTACTAATTTTGATTTATTTTAAACTTATGAAAATTTACATGGATATAAAAATAAATTTAGTTATTAAAATTACCTGCGTATTCAATTTTATAAGGGAAACGTTTTCCTATTTTTTTCAGTCCTTCTTTTAGATCCAATATCATCACATTCCGTACAACATTATCCCGGAATCGGCTTTTTACTTCATTGAAAATTTTCAGTGAGTCTTCAAATCGTTCAAGTGAATCTGTAGAAAAAAATTCGCAATTTTAATAATTTAAAAAATAAAATTATTATTAACAATGCTAAAATTGAGACACGATAATTTTTATAATTTTTTTAAAAAATAAATTCTAACAAAAAAAATTCTATCTTAAAAAATTCTAAAAATTATCAACATAATTTTTTAAAAATCATTTTCTAGATTTAATTTATTTTTAAAGAATTGAGAGCCATGTAATACTTTTTTAAATGAATAAATTATATCAAAAAAAAAAAATTATTTAAAAAATTCAACTTTTAAAAGCTCTAAAAAATAATCAATGCAATCTTTCAAAAATAATTTTCTAGATCTTATTTATTTTAAACGAAAAGTAAAAAAATTTTCACGTCTCATTTATCAATAATACTAAAATTGAGAGCCATATAATTTTTCAAATAAATAAATTATATAAAAAAAAAATTTATTTAAAAAATTCCATTTTTAAAAGCTCTAAAAAATAATAAATGCAATTTTTTAAAAATTATTTTCTAAATCTAAAAAAAGTACTAATTTCAGTGTTATTAAAATAATCATCACAAAACTTACTATAAAGCTCTATTAAATCGCTATAAATCCTAGCAGAAGCATTGTTAGCCAACCCTGGATGGCTCTCAAATTTCTTCTTGAGCATCTCCATCAACTGAATATCTTTATTCTGTAAAGCATACTCAGTAATAGGTTTCGTAAGGGGCGAGGGACTCTGCTGAATCTCAGTTTTCCATAGATCTTCTGCCTTGGGATCCCTCTTGATAAAGTAGTAACACCAAATGGCGTGTTTGCCTCTTGAAAGTCCCTTATCAGCCAATTTATTCACCCAGCTCTCAAAGATCTCCAAGCAACTTTCATCTTTCAACAGTCCCTCGGTTATAGCTCCAAAGTGAAGATTTTTCTGTACATCTTTTAGATTGTCTGACTGAACTGCTTCCATGTCATAAGTCTCAACAAAATGTCTTAAGCCTTTGTCCTTGATCTTCGCAATACAAACAATTTTTCCAAAATTAATAGCATCCTTAGTCCTTACAGACAACAAAGTGCCCAGCTCTTCAATCGCGTCAAATCGCTTTGTCTCGACCAACTTCATAGCCAAGTTTGTGAAAGTGTTAGACTTGACATATCCGTATTTGGTGAGAAGAGTCTTCATCATTTCAAACGCGAGGTCGATCTGGTCCACGGCAACCGCGTTGTTGATCAACCTGGTGTACTTTCCAACAGCTTCAATCTTTGGAATGAAAATTAATTTAGCAGATGTTTTAAGAATTTTTTTAACAAATAAATTATAGCAAAAATAAATTAGAAAAAAAATTGACTTGTAGAAATTTTAATAAGTTAAAAATGCAATTTTTTTTAATAATTCTTCAAAACAAATTTGTTCGTTAAAAAAATTAAAAATTGGTCAAGACTGCTAATTTTAATGCTATATCTTTATGAAAATTAATTTAGCAGATGTTTAAAGAATTTTTTTAAATAAATAAATTATGGCAAAATATGAGGAAAAAAAAATTGATCTGTAGAAACTTAAATAAATAAAAAATGCAATTTTTTTTAATAATTTTTCAAAACAAATTTGTTCATAAAAAAGAAAAAAATAAAAAATTGGTCAAGACTGCTAACTTTAATACCATACCTTTATAAAAATTAATTTATCAGATATTTAATAGTTTTTCAAGAATTTTTTTTAACAAATAAATTATAGCAAAAATAAATTTAAAAAAAATTGATTTGTAGAAGTTTAAATAAATTAAAAATTCGATTTTTTTTTTAATAATTTTTTAAAACAAATTTGTTGGTAAAAAAAAAATTAAAAAATGGTCAAGACGGCTAACTTCAATGTCACACCTTTATGGAAATTAATTTAGCAGATGTTTTAAGAATTTTTTTAAATAAATAAATTATGGCAAAAAAAATTAGAAAAAAAATTGACATGTAGAAATTTTGAAAAATCAAAAATACAATTTTTTTTAAATAATTTTTTGTAACAAATTTGTTTGTTAAAAAAAATAAAAAAATGGTCAAGACTGTTAACTTTAATGTCATACTTTTATGAAAAGTAATTTATCAGATGTTTGATAGTTTTAAGAATTTTTTTGAACAAATAAATTATAATTAACAAAAAAAATCGACCTGTAGAAATTTAAATAAATTAAAAATGCAATTTTTTTTTAATGATTTTTCAAAACAAATTTGTTCGTAAAAAAAAAAATCGAAAAATAGTCAAAGCTGCTAACTTTAACGTCATAATTTCATGACAATTAATTTATTAGATGTTTAACACTTTTAATAATTTTTTTTAACACGTAAATTATTGCAAAAAAAATTAGAAAGAAAAATTGACCTGTAGAAATTTAAATAAAAAATGCAATTTTTTAATAATAATTTTTCAAAAAAAATTTGTTGGTAAAAAAAAATTAAAAAATGGACAAGACTGCTAACTTTAATGTCAAAGCTTTATGAAAAATAATTTAGCAGATATTTAATAGTTTTAAGAATTTTTTTAAACAATTAAATTATAGCAAAAAAAAATTGACCTGTAGAAATTTAAGTAAATTAAAAATACAATTTTTTTTTTAATAATTTTTCAAAAAAAATTTGTCCGTAAAAAAAAGTTAAAAAATGTTCAAAACTCCTTAATGTCATACCTTTGGAGTATCATCAGAAATCATCATCGCCGCCTTCTTGAAGTCTTTCTCCTGAATTGCGTCTTCAAAAGGTCCAAGACGCACCGGGGTGAGTTTCCTCGTCAAAATCAATACATCTTTGGTCAAAGGGGTCCTAGTCTCCTGACTCACCTCCGGGTCAAATACAAAAGGAACCTTCTGATTATTTTTTACAAGCAGATCGCTGAGTTTCTTTAAAAAATTATTAGTCGGCTGTATAAAATCATCCTGCATCTCAGTCCACAACGCGAGTCCTTGCTCCCAATTGTTATCCTCAATAAACACATCCAACAATTTACTATACATAAACCCTCTATCCATCCTCGCAACACTCTTAGTAATATTAACCAACTGAATCAAATGCTCAGGATGAAACTTCACCAAATGTTCAATCGCAGTAGCTATCTTCGGATTCTGAACCTGCAACCCAGGAGTCTCGAATATTTTCCTAGCCTGTCGCATCTTCCCGCACTCCATGAACGCGAAAGCCAGATCCACCAGAGCGCTGCTCTCTCCATGAACCTGGGTAGTCATGTCCGTGAGTTTCTGTAAATTACTAGCATCTTCCGCTTCAATCAGCAGCGTAGCCAACTTATTCTTATACGGCGCGCAGTTGTACTGAGCACAGGCTCGTTCAAAAGCTTCCATAGCCTTCGGGAGGTCATTGGCAAGAGCATGAGCCTTGACCAAGGGTCCCAAAGTAAAATTATCCGCCTCGACGTAATTTTTCTGCCTCAGAAGCTCAAAGAAGTTAAAAGCTTGCTCAATACTCTGGGTACCAGCAACTTTCTCCAGCAAGAGTCTAAGATTGAAGTCGTACTTATTCAACCCATTGTTACTCGGCAGCTCCGGTTGCTCTGCAATGAACTTAACAGCTTCCTCAAACTGTCCATTCCTCACCAGCAAGTCAGCAAACTTAATCGCCTTTTTAGCGTCTAAAGACGCTTCTGGGAAAGAAACTTTGAATTTTTTTACACAGTCCTTAGCAAGCTCCAAGGAGTCTTTTTCCGAAAAAACACCAATCGCTTGAGCCAGCGCCCAGGGAGTGATTTGTCCAAAAGCTTCCATCTTCTGCAAAGAATCCTCAATAGCTTTAACATCATGCTGCTCTATCAACTCATTAAACTTCCTTCCTATATTGCGTACGTGTCTGTTAAGAGCTGAATTCATCGGCTTGTCGGGCAGAGGATGATACTCCGAAATAGGAACGATGGTCAAGTCACCAGAGGTCAATTTATTGATACTCTCATTCAGCTCCGGAGTAACTTTAGATCCCAAATAATTCCTGAGTTCATCCCCAGTCTCTTTAGAAATACTCAGCCCTGAAGCGACTAGCTCATTGATTAAATTAACCACAGCCGTGGGCTGGGTGCTTGAAACTACAGACATAACTTTCTTGATAGCTTCATCAACAAGCGTAATAGGAACCTGGTCAGGATTAGCAGCTTCAGAATTATCAGACAAGTACCTGAGGTTCATTATGAACTGCTTGGGCGAGTTCTCCCAAGAAGCCAAGGCCAGGCGGTTCAACAAGACGTCTTTGGAGTACGGAGCCGGGTAGTTGGCCATAGTAGCAGCAGCTGACAATAATTTCCTCTCAATCATCTGCCTCTCGACAGTCACCAGCAAGATATCGTTCTTGGAGATGCCCAGAGGAGTCAACAGCTCGATAGTGTAGTCCAAGTTTCCGTACATAAAAGGAATCGCGTAGTCTCTGATAGTTTCTATCGACGGAGAAATATTAAAGTCTTCCTTCATAGTCTTCAGAATCTCCGCAACGCCTTTGGGATTCCCGGCTTTGCCGTGGGAGACCATCAAAGGCCAGAAGAAGTGCTCGTGGATCTTACCCCCAGCTTTTAACCAAGCCTGCATTATTTTTAAGGTCGTTCTTGAGTCTACGCCCTCCTGCAAGCAATCAAGAACGATCACAGCGAAATTTCTGTCGCTCTTGAGCTCGATTTTAGCGAAATTGCAGATGTGGATCACGTCTTCAACCTTGCCTCCGTTGAGCACCAAAGCTTTTGCGATGAGAGAAGACCTGTATAACTCCCTGGTAGGATCTTCAGCTGTGGAGTTCAACAACTTTAACGCGAGCTCCAAGTATCCTTCAAAAGCAAGCTTAATCAAAGTCCTGCAGATGTCTGTATCAGAGCGAATTATACTCGGCAACTGGGTGAAAAATTCTTCTGCTTCAGTGACAAACCCATTGGAAGCTAGCACGTTGATGATTTCTAGGTAATGATTGTCTAACAGAGATATTTCTTCTTTTTTCATCAGCTCAAAAGTACTCCTGATGCCGTCCATGTTGCCTTTTTTAGCGTGCGCGCACATCAAAGTCGCGTAGATGTCTGCTGAGGGATGGATCCCCGCTGCTTTCATTGACTCCAGGGTTTTTAGAGCGCTCTCCATGTCTCCAGCTTGGCTGTGGCCGTTGATCAGCGAGATGAAGATGTCTTCGCTCAAAGGCATGTCTTTGTTCTTCATTTCTGCCAACATTTTTGTCGCTCCAGCGATGTCTCCTTTGTTACAATACCCAGCAATCAATCTCTGGAAAGTAATCCGGTTAGGTTCGATATTTTTCTCTTCCATCATTGATAAAAATTTATCTGGAGAAAAATCATAGTCTTTTTCTAAGTAGACATTTAAAAGCGCGTTATAGTGTGACACATCCATTTTTATTTGCAAGCTTTCCAAAGTTTTGAACACTTTTTGCACGAGCTGGATACTTCTTTTGGAGTCTGCGTCAATTAAGGATTTTCCGCAGCTGCGGATTAATAACAAAGCGTTTAAACTAGACATATTCTTCTGAGATTGGGTTTCTTCCAGCCAGTGTTCTATTTCTACGGCAAACACTCGGCCAGTTCGCTTCAGCTGACTCTCCATGTTTTGGAATGTCGCTGTTGGAAGCGGCTTTTGTCGCACCGCCAGGTTCGTTGCATAACTCCTACGGGAAGACAATCCAAGTTTTGAATTTCTTAATTTTAATTAATTGACTTATTTATTTTGTGACAAAAGTTATTAAAACTTACCTTGATAAATTTGTCAGCTGATTTCCGACATTTTTTATACCGGCACCTTCTAATTTGGGTTGATTTAGTGTAACTCGCCACCCGACATGATGTAATTTTCTTAATTGCCGCACGTATCTGAGCATCGTTGACATTATTATTTGGTTTGTTTCTGATGGTCGGTTTGTTTATTTAATTTATCGTTTGATTTATATTATAACTTTGCTAATTATTTATATTTTTATTTAGTGAGTAATTATTTCACATGTAGCAACAATGGCCGCCTTAGACACACGTGTTTTACACTGTAGACTGTACTTGAGTATACATACACATTCTGATTTTTTTAAATGTGTTTCGTAACACGGAATTTAACACACACATACACTCTACATGAAACTGAAGTTAACTGACACTCAAAATTTTATAATAATTAAATTATTGATAAAAAAATTTAAGTGAAAAAATTCCACGTGTAGAAATTAAGAAAAAATTATTAGTGAAAATTTTTTAAAGCATTTTTTAATTGTTATTGATTGTTAAAAAAATTTTAAAGAATTGTCAGTTGTCAGCTAACTTCAGTATCATACACTCTACAATTATTGGATAGTAGCGTTTAGCAGTTGGGAATTCTTCAGTGTCTCCAACTTATGGTTTATATTTTTTAATTTTTTTTTTTATAATCCCAAGCGGCACAAATTTTTTTTTGTTAATGTTTTGTTAAATTTAAGTTGACAATTATAAATTTCTGACTTCTTGTTAAATAAAATCTCTCAGCTCCGCGAGTACTCAGCTCCGCGAGCAGGGTAATTCCCTGTCATTTTGTATATCAAATACTTTAAAAACTTCCGCTGAATTTTCTCAATTCTGCCCAAAAAGTAGTCCATAGTATACAACATTTAATCTTATATTTAAAAGACGATAAAATACTTAGATATTTTAGATTATTAATTAAAAAAAAAAAATATTGAATACAGAAGAAAGAAAACAAATTGGAATTAGTAATCTATAAATAAAATAAATTGGTTACTTAAAAAGTGTCAGAGTCATAAAATTAAATTTAAAAAATGTTTATATCTTAAAGCACTCTCTGATGCTTCGCATTATGATTTAAAAACGTGGTCAGCTGAAAGCAAGATAATAAAATTATTTACTTTCACATTAATTTAATTAAAATTTTTACATTTCTTCTTTAATTTGTTTTTTAATTAATTTTTATTTATTTTATTGGTCAAGATCAACAGAATTTTTAGGAAAATAAATTTAGCAGATATTTAATAATTCTTAGAATTTTTTTAAAAATTAATTATGGCAAAAAAAAATTGACATGTAGAAATTTTAAAAAATAAAAAATGCAATTTTTTAAAAGTAATTTTTTTGAACAAATTTGTTTTTTAAAAAAAATTAAAAAATTCACTAGTACTGCTAACTTTAATGTCAAGGAATTTTTTTGTTAAATTTTTTTTTTAATTATTTTATTGCCATAAAATTATAGAAAAATTTTTTATATCTGTCAACTTCAGTGTCATTTTTTTTCTAAATATTTACAGATTTTTTAAAAAATAAAATTAATTTTTTATAGTAACATATATGTCACTAATCTGCTGACACAATTTTCAATTTTTATTCAGAAAATAAATAATTTTTAAAAAATTGCATTCATAGTTTGTTATAATTTCTGCAAGTCAATTTTTTTTTTTTTATAATTTTTTCTTTAAAAAAATTGTTATATTCTATTTAATCTAGTATAATATTAAAAAATGTAAGTTTTATATAAATTATTAATTAAAATATTTTTCAAACATCTTTTACAAGTATGAAGAAAGAAGAAATTATTCAAAAAATCAAGTGGTCTTAATAAAAATAAAATTCACAAAAACTAAGTTTTTTTAACAACTTTATCAAATATATAATTTGTATAAATAATTATCCAACTAATCCCGAAACTTCCCTATCACTCTTATAACTATCTTCACAAATAAAAGGAACTTTCTGTTGATGCCTAACAAGTAACTTCTTCAAAGTAACTAAAAATTCACGATCAGGATTAATTTCATTTTCTTGCATCTTCATCCAAAGATCCATCGCTCCTTCCCAGTCATTGTACTTAACATAAACCTTGAGCGCTCTTTTAAACAAATTAGTGTGATTTCCATCCAAGCGCTTAGTAATTTCAATGAATTCTTCAAGTGCCTCAAAGTTTTCCGTCTTCTCAAGGTAGTCAATAAAAAAGCCAATTTGAAAATTCGAAACAAACGAGCCGAAATTTTTAAAATACTTCTCAACAAGTTGATACTTTCCAATGCTTAAATTCACCAGCGCCATACAGAAGTCCGTGTTTTCTTCCCCCCAAGTATCACTAATAAAATCTAAAAATCTTTTAAGATTAACCTGATCATCCCTCAGTACCAAAGTCTCTAACAATTTAATTTTATTAGGAGTACACATATACTCAGTCACAGCTCGCTCAAAAACTTCCAGAGCTTTAGTGTGTTCTTTTTTTTCAAGAAAAGATTCAATAATAATCCCGAGTGGAAAAGTGGCCGCTTTCAACAATTTCTTGTTCGCTAACAAGTCAATCATCTGAAAAGTCTTCTCAAGACTTTCTTGATTTGCCGTCAGTGCAAGAAGAGACTCCACAGCTTTGACATTCGTCCGAGAAAAAGCTCGCTTGTCTTCTGCGACCGGCTGCCTCTTAATAAACCTAACAGCTTCTTCAAACCGATTATTTTTCACCAACAACTCCGCAAACTTAAGACCTTTCCCAAAACTCAAATTATGCTGAGGTAATTTCTCTGAAAATTGCTCAACATATTTTGCAGCAGTCTCCAGATCTCCCAAATCGCAAAAAACTCCAATCGCCATGGCATAAAACGGCGGAGTTACATACCCTATAGCATCTAATTGCTTGCAAATAGCAGCTGCGCGCTCATTATCAAACTCCGTAACATATTTATTGAACTCATTCCTCAATTTATACACCTGACTATGAGGAATAATATCTCCAGAACCTTCAGATCGCTGCAGCAAATAAGGATTGTACTCAGACATTGGAACTTCTGTTAATTCTCCAGATTCTAATTTTTTAATAACATCATCAACTTCTTCAGCAGTATTTCCTAGATAGCTTCTAATTTCCCCTGCAATCTCCTTAGAAATACTCAACCCAGCTACCATTAGCTCCTGAAGGAGACTAATCATCACACTCGGCCGATAATCCGGTACTACATCAATAATTTTCCTCAAAATTTTATCCATACAAACCGCTGAAATCTTTCCCGAGTCACTGTACAAAAGTCTTAAAATTACAACAAAAGATTTTACATCATTTTTGGCGTTGAGAGTCTCTACGAATCGATGGAGGAATTCATCATCCGTAGGGAATTTAGTTTCATGAAAAGTCATCAAGATCGCAGCATTTTTGAGCTGTCGCTCAATAATACACCTGTCGGCCATCGCTATCACAATAGTGTCCGAGGAAATATTCAGCGGCTTCAGTCTATTAATGATTTCTTTTCGAGAACCAAACATGTAAGGAATTGTAAAGTCTCTGAGTGTCCTCAAAGAAGGGGTAATTTTAAAATCTTCAATCATTGATCTAAGGACGTTTAAAATCCCGTCGACATTGCTGGCTTTGCTTTCGAGGACTAGCAGCGGCCAAAAAAAATGATCGTGGATTTCTCCACCAGCTTTGTGCCAGGCTTTCATCATCTCGAGAGTTGAAGATGGGTTTATCCCGTTGAACAGGTAGAAGTAGACTGCGTCTTTAAAAGGATCTTCACTAGCAAAGTCTTTTTTTATTCTCTCGCAAATTAGAATTACTTCTTCTACCTTGGTGTCGGTTTTTATTAAAGATCCAAGGAATATATTTATACGGGCGTGTAATCTCAGAGAATTCGACGTCGTAGACTTTAAAAGCCTTAAAGCCAGATCAGTGTGCTGCATCTTGATAAGTTTTATGATCAGCCGGCTGATGTCTATGTCCGAGTTAATATCTTTGGGCATTTTTGATAAAAAATTCTCAGCTTGCTCCAAGTGTCCGTTAACTACTAAGCTTTGAAAAATTTCCATGTAATGTCTCTCCTCGAGATCAAAATTGTTAGCTGCTAATTTTTCAAATGAGTCATTCAGAGACTTGAAGTCACCTTGTTTGGCATACGCGCACATTAAAGCAGTTTCGGTGTCAATTGAAGGGACAATTCCCTTGTCCTTCATGATGGCCAGGGTATTAATCGCGCTTTCAATGTCCCCCGCTTGGCTGTGACCCAAGATTAGCATATTGAAATTCTCCTCGGTTAAAGGAAGGTTTCGGCTCTTCATTTCTACCAACAGAGTCATCACTTCTGCGATGTCGCCTTTTTTGCAGCAAGCTGCTATTAGTCGCTGGAAAGTCACGCGGTTGGGTTCTACTGATTTTTCAATCATTGTTGAGAGAAATTGATTTGGTGAAAAGTCGAAGTCTTTTTCTAAGTACACTTCTAACAGAGCATTGTAATGAGACACTTCGAGTTTTACTTCGAGGCTTTCCAGGGTGTCCCATAAGTAGTGGACCAGCTCGATACTCTCCTTAGCGTCTGCGTCCATCAAAGACTTACCGCAACTTTTTATGACTAGGAATCCGTCGAAGTTATGGATTTTTCCAAAGTTTTGAAGCTCGATTATCAAACGCTCGACTAATTTTTTGGGGATCGGGTTTCCTTTTTGAAGTTTTATGTCGATTTGATACAGGAGGTTTTCATTGAAAACTGTTGAAACTGGTCCTGGACTGTTTCCATAACTCCTGGAAATTTTATATGATTTTTTAGAAATTTTTAATTGTATAAACTTCAACAATTAGTTTAAAAAAATAACATTAAAGTTAACAGCAGTTTGATCATTTTATTAATTTTATTTGAAAAACAAATTTGTTCCGAAAAAATATTAAAAAAAAAATTGCATTTTTAATTTTTAAAAATTTTTACGTCAATTTTTTTTGCCATAATTTACTTGTTAAAAAAATTATTAAAATGATCAAATAATTTTTTAATTAATTCTCATTTCAAAAAATTATTTTAAAGTATGATTGTTAATTTTTATGATTATTACATTGTTCATTGTATAAATTTCAAGATTTAGTTTTAAAAAAATCACATTAAAGTTAGCAATCGTTTAATAATTTTATTAAAAAAAAATTTTATCCGAAAAAAAATTTTTTTAAATTGTATTAAGGCGCGCAGTAAAGCATTGGACCGGGTTCGAGTCCGGCGTACACCAATGAATATTTTCAATATTTAAGTGTATTATTCTGCTCAGCCCAAAAAATAAAACGAGTTCCAATCTCAAAAAGTTTACCCCCTACCGTAGTCGCTCATGACCTTAGTAGTTTATGCGACTTTAAAACAAATTAGAAAAAAAAAAAAAAACAAAAAAAAAATTGTATTTTTCAATTCTTTAATATAAAATTTTACATGTCAATTTTTTTTGCCATAATTTACTTGTTAAGAAAATTATTAAAATAATCAAATAATTTTTTAATTAATTTTCATTTCTAAAAATTATTTTAAAGTATGATTGTTAATTTTTATGATTGTTACATTTTTAATTGTATAAACTTCAAGATTTAGTTGAAAAAAATCACATTAAAATTAGCAATCATTTGATTTAAATTTGATCATTTTATTTAAAAAACAAATTTGTTCCGAAAAAATATTTTTAAAAAAATGCATTTTTAATTTTTAAAAATTTTGACATGCCAATTATTTTTTTCCATAATTTACTTGTTAAAAAAATGATTAAAATGATCAAATAATTTTTTAATTGATTTTCATTTCAAAAAATAATTTTTAAGTAGATCAAAATAATTTACCTTGACAAATTTTGTGCATAATGCACTGGGTTGTTACTGACTAGTAAATGGGGTTGATAAATAGGACATCTCCAACGAAATCTATTTCTTATCACTTGTATTATATACCTTGATAATGGTCTCATTGTTTCACATATAATTTATCTAAAAAAATAAATTAATTTTTTTAATTAAAATTAATAAAACACTCCAGTTAATAAAATAATTATTTTTTTTTGACTAAAGAAAACAAAATTAATTTTTAATAAAATTTTTTTAATTATTAAAAAAAAATAAATAAAATAATTTATAGTGTCAAAAATTAATAACATACCTAGTTGTTAACAAATACTAAATTTCAATAACTATGCGCATGTCCATAAAATATTTTCTAAAAAAAAAAAACATACCTGTCATAATTGTTTATTCATAATTATAATTTTAAATAATTTTCATTATTGTCAAAAACTAACCTTAAATATCAATGTAAACATAACAGAGTAAAAATTTAAACAACGTGAATAATAAATAATTGTCAGTTTTATTAAATTTTGACAGATAGCGCCAAATGTCAACTCCCAGATCCCAAAAAATAAAATAAAACTCTAAAAACAATTTTCAATAATTGCAAAAAATCAGAGTAATTATTTACACAATTATATAAAAAATATTTCACTAAATTTGAAGTTAAAAAAAATTAAAAAACTCTAAAACAAATACTAACACACGAGGTTACTGAAATGATAAAAAATTCAAAATGGCGCTTAATTTTTTAATAACTGCGCATGCGCAGTGGAAAATTCAGTGCAGTAGTTGGGAGAAAAACATATAATAAATGGAAAATAAAAGATAAATAAGTAAGTGGTGAATAAGTTAGAATAACGGATTTAAATACATTAAGAGCAAGAGCGAGACAATGAAGATATATCCTAGTATCTAATGTAACGTAATGATAATAATAGTAATCTTAATAAGAGTATGTATGCTAAGCATTGAGCATTAAAATCAAGTGCATAAGCATATGTAGCACAGTATAGTTGAACACAGTGACGATCGCAAAAACTTTATGTACTGTAGTATAGATCTGCTTAAATAACTTTTTATATTTTATTTAGCTTTTACGTTTCAGTTTATCTTAAATACACCCGCGTTAGTTATTTTATAATAATTATTTATTGAAGTGATTAATTTATATTAATAATTATTTTTTATATTTTTTTGTAGCAGCTCAGTATTATTAAAATAAAATCCAACATATTACTTGGTCCGGATGCTGTGGGAGATAAAAATACTTGAATCAAACAGTATTTACAAGTTCAGTACGTGGTTTATTTGAAAGCCAGCGTGGATCCAAGATGTTTTGGGCTAACATCTATGCATTGTCTCCACAAATTGAGGCATTACTTAACAAAGAAGTTTGTATTTTTTATGTTAACCTTACTTGCTGCATGACATTAAATTTAGGAGTCACTTGATTATTTTTTTTTTATTTTATTTAACAAACAAATTTGTTCCAAAAAATTATTTCTAAAAAATTGCATTTTTTAATTTTTACATGTCAATTTTTTTTGCCATAATTTATTTGTTGAAAAAATTATTAAAATTTAATAATATCTGCTAAATTAATTTTCATAATTTTTTTTATGATTTTATATCAATAATAAAATTATTATGACGAAAAACTTAGTAAAAACATTCGACGAGTGAAAATTTAAAAAAATTAATGAAAATTAAATTAGCCGACATCTGAAAATTTTGGTAATTTATTTTATTGAAAAATTATTAAAAAACAATTAAAAGAAAAAATTTCACGTATAGAAAATTTCAAAATTTATACGTGCGATTTTTTTTAAAATATTTTTTAGCTGACTGACATTAAATTTAGCCGTCAATTAACAATTTTTTAATTTTATTTATCAAAAAAATTTGCTCCAAAAAATTATTTTTAAAAAATTGCATTTTTTTTATTTCTACATATCAATTTTTTTTCTATTTTTTTTTGTCATAATTTATTTGCTATAAAATTTTAAAAATTATTAAATAAATGCTAAGTTAATTTTCATAAAAATTTCTACAATTTTTTTCTCATTTTTTTGCCATAATTTATTTGTTAAAAAAAATTATCAAATATCTGCTGAATTAATTTTCATTTTACTTGCACGTAAAAATCCACTTAGTAATTTTATTATTTTATTTTATTGCCAAAGCTGATGTTCACGTTTTTTTTTTTTAAGGATGTCACACTCCAAGAGCTGATGGATCAAGAGGAAATAGTGCCTGAGTGTAAAAGTCAGAACAAAAAATTAGTTGAATAGTAAGTGTGGTTAGATTATTTAATATTTGTTGGTATTTAAAAAAAAATTATTATTTAAATTAATTGGTATTTAAAAAAAATTTATTTTAGTTTGACGAGGCCTGAAGTTATCGAAGAATTAGTATCGCTGACCACTAAAGAACCGCCTGAAGACATCGAGGAGAGGTGGAGGTACAAATACCCTAACGTAGCCTGTGAATTACTCACATGTAATGTTCCGACTCTTAATGAAAAGTTGGCAGGTAATTTATTGGAGCAACTTCAATTATACTTCTTATTCTTGTTAGTTTTACTATTTTTAATGGTAACTGTTACAAGGTGTGATTATGTTAAATTATGTTTTGTTTTTAAATTTAATTGACGCTTGGCTCTTGTCTGACTAACGGAGTAAAAATATCATAAAATAATTCTCTTAATTTTGACAAATTTTTCTTTGTCGTCTTATTGATTTCTTAGGGCAAATTTTTTTTAATCTGAAAATTATTAATTAAAAATTTTATTGAAATAATTAAATTTTTTATAATTTTTTTATCAAATAAATGAGTATTTAGGCTGCATTCGAAAATGCTCTATCTCTAAATACATAATTAAGAAATTACCTTGTATCTTGTGAACTATTGGAATTTTTAAATATATAAGCTCACCCCGATGTTACACTCATCGAAACCTTTCATTTGAGTAACCACATCAGTTTTTCATATATTTATATATATTATATATATGTATATATGAAAAATATATCAAAATGCATGTGGGTACTCAAATGAAAGCTCTTGATGAGTGTAACATCGGGATGAGCTTATATCTTTAAAAATATCAACAATTAAGAAATTAGCTTATATCTTGAGAACAATTGACATTTTTAAAGATATAAGCTCATTCCGATGTTACACTCATCGAGACCTTTCATTTGAGTACCCACATCAATTTTGATATATTTTTCATATATAATATATATATAAATATATGAAAAATTGATGTGGGTACTCAAATGAAAGCTCTTGATGAATGTAACATCGGGATAAGCTTATATCTTTAAAAACGCCAATAGTTAAGAAAGTACACTGCAATTTAACAAAAGTCATTATTTAATAAAGAAAAATTTTATTTATTTATTGTTCACAAGTCTCAGCAGTCACATCGTGACTGCAAGGTTGCTAGTAAATTATAAATAAAATTCTTTTAAACAATTTTCTAGACCTATTTTACTTTTCAAGAAAAATTAAAAAATTGTCATGTCCGCTAATTTCAGTCTCATGAATTTTAACATTTTTTTTTTATTCTGAAAATTATTCGATTAATTAATTAAAAAAAAAATTTATTTATTTAATTTAGAATAAAATTTTTTTTTTCAGGTTCCGAAACATTGTTGGCAAAATTATATTCATTTATCGACACCGATGAACCATTGAATCCACTTCTTGCCTCATTTTTCAGTAAAATAATAGGAGTACTTTTGATCCGTAAAAGTGACCAGGTAATTAATAAATAAAATCCTAAATTAGTCAGTTTAAAAGCGCTATTTAATTTCTGAGTATCATAATTTCTGGCATTTTTAAAATTTAATAGTCTAACTGACGCTTAGAAACCTTTCTAAATGAATACTAATAGTACAGCATTTAAAAAAAATATTGCTGTAAGCTAAGTTAATAGTTAATATATGAGTCTTTTTCCTCCACCAACCCTTTTGCTCCGTCACTGAATCCTGATCCATTCCTCACTACCAGAATTGGTACTCCTATCAGTTCATGTGCTTGCAGGTCTTAGAGTTTCTTAAAGGTCGCCAGAAGTGCGTGGATCGTCTTCTCGAGCACCTTGAGACCTCGGCGATAATGGACTTGGTGCTGAAGCTTGTCACCAAGGTCGAGGGCGTTGACATGCGTCAGAATATACTAAATGTGAGAAAAATTATATGTTTTAGCGTATGCCTGGGGATTGATACTAGAACGACCTATTTTTTTATTTTAGTTTATTTTTATTGAAATAATTTTTTTTTTTTTTATAAAAGTGGTTGGATACTCAGCAACTAGTACAACGATTGATTAAATTATTATCGTCTGAAGCTGATTCAGACAAACATACTAATGCGGCACAGTTACTTTGTGATATTGTTAAATTAGCAAGGGAGTACAGGTTAACGTGCACTGAACGCACTGATCCTGATCCTATTCTCAATACATTAGAGTCGTAAGTTTTTATTTATTTATTTATTTATTTTTTTAATTAATTAATATAAATATTAATAATATTTTTTTTTTTTTTTTTTTACAGAGAAGAAACCGTGTCATTAATACTAGAGACTATTTTATCTGGTGAACATAAAGAAAGTAGCATTGTAGGAGGTATTCAAGTACTATTAGTTTTACTTGGCCAAGAAACAAACAAGTATGATTATTTTTAATATTAGTTATGATAATTTAAAATAATATTGAATTTAGCGGACATATAATAATTTTTTAGATTTTTATAACAATTTTATTATGGTAAAAGACCCAGTTATTGACACTGGCCTAGTTATTGACACTTGTAATTTTATTTTAATTAAAAAAAAAACAAATCATTTTTAATAAATTCGGCTGCCCAATTTCGAAACACAGTAATTGACAATTTTAAGATTTTTAAAAATTTTTCTTGTCAAAAAAAAGTTTGCGCGCCTAATAGATAAAAAATTTGATTTATGAACAGACAATACTCGAATATAAATATTTTTAAGAAAAAATACTTGAAATTAAGGTCTAAAAGTTATAAAAAATGCAGCAATACTAAAAAAGATTAGGTATAAAAATTTTTCACTTACTGTGTTTTAATATTGGGCAGCCGAATTGATAAATATAATTTTTGAATTATAAATTTTAAGAAAATTGTTTTTTTGAGTACATTTAATTTTTTTTAATTAGAATAAAATTGCAAGTGTCGAACAACTAGACCAGTGTCAATAACTGGGTCTTTTTCCTTATAATTAAAAAAAAAATTCTTTTTATTTTTTTAAATTTAAAATCAAAGCAACTTTTTAATTAAAAAAAAAAAAAAAAATTAGTAATTATTTACAAGTGCGGTCAACCTCATTTTGGGCCATAACTAGGTAAAAAATTAATAGTTTCAAATTTTTTTTTATTCTGCTTGTTTTTACGGCGCATTTATGATAAAAAATGTGAAAGAAAAAAATAAAGATTTCGATAGCTTTTTTGCTTTCAAAAGTTGGAAAAAATTTTGGCTCATGTTTTTGAATAAAATTTCTATTTTATCTTTTTTTGATTTATTTTTTTTTTAAGTATATAAAAAAACGAACAATAAAAAAAAAAAGACTAGGTATCACAATTTTCTAAAAAATTTATAAAATTTTTAAAATTGTGATGATCAACTTTTTTTTTTTAATTGTTCATTTTTTTATGTATTTAAAAAAAATATATCAATAAAATCAAATAGAAATTTCGTTCAAAAAAATGAAAATTAAAATGGTTGCAAATATTTACCAAAAAATTTTAAAAATTATTGAATGTCTACTAATTTAATTATAATTAATTTAAAACTAATAATAAAAAAATAACAATTTTTAAAAATAAAAAATAAAATTTATTTCAGTATTTTAATTGATCCAAAACAAGGTAATAATTCTGGTGAAGATACAACAGAAAATATGGACCATATTAAAATCCAAAATGCCACTTTACCGTACCTGGAAAAATTACAAAAGCTATTATTTGACCCACCGCCTGTAAGAAAATATCGACTAACCAACATTAAAAATAATAATAATTCATTTTAAAATATAATTAAATATTCTGTTCTATATTTGCTCAACAGAAGCCCACAGTTAAGACAACAGCTGGATTATTAGAGATTCCGTTAGGGAATACCCGCCTGCATATTGCCAAATTATTAACAGCTCTTCTTTCGTCGGAGAATATTAAAGTATTCCAGAAGCTCGCTGAGCTAGGTACATTCCAAACGTTGTTGGATCTATTTTTCAAGTACTGTTGGAATAACTTCCTTCATACTCAAGTAGAACAATGCCTGGCTTTAGTTATTAGTGGAGAGTGGCAAGAGAATAGCAATTCAGTATATTCGCACGTAAGGCTTAAAATTTTTACATAAATCAATCAGCTTATTTTATTTTTACTTTATAAATTTTATTAAATATCATTATCAATTTTTGCAACAGATATTTGTTCAGTGTAAATTGATCGAGCGTATACTAGACGCCTGGGTGATAAATGACGATAAACAGTATGTTTTTATTTATTTAATTATCTTAATTTACGTCAATGACAATTTATATTAACCAGATAATTTATTTAACCCAGAAAAAAAGAAAATGGAATCCGTCAAGGCTACATGGGCCATTTAATAAATATAGCTAATAATATTGTGAAAAAGTCTGAAAAGAGCGAAGAATTGAGCAAGTATTTAAAAGAAAATGTTCCTCAAGAGTGCTTTGAAAAGTGGGAAGCACTTGTAAATACTCAACTTGCTGAAATTAACAAAACACACCAAATATTCCTGGTAATTTTTTTTTTTAAATAATATTTATTAAAAAATTCATCGATAAATTTTAATTAAATTTTTCAATAATTAAATTTTAGGGCGGAAAAACACAGCCGTACATCACGTCGTCTGAGGACAGCACAGAAGATTTTAATTCTTACTCCCAAGATAATTATTGCCAGCAGGTAGTTGACTTAAAAATATTTTTATTAAAATTTTTATTATCTATATGGATATAATTATTTTATAAATTTATTTAGGTTTATGAAAACTATCAAGAACAACAAATGACATCACGTTTTACCGATCATTACGGCTTATATGACGATAAATTTAATGATGGAAATGATGCTTTGCAGTAAGAATAAAAAATTATTTTTTTATTATTTAACAATTAATAAGTAAATAATTCAGGTTGTTACGGATCAAATCTTTTTTATCTCAATTTTTTATTTCAATTCAGCGACGTTTCGCCATGGATCATGGCTTCTTCAAGTATCTAATTAGATCCATATAAAAATTAGTAATGTTATCTTCTATCTATATATATATATATATATATATATATATATATATATATATATATATATATATATATATATATATATATAAATGAATTGCTGTGCGTTATTCTGGCTATAACTCAAAAACGGCTTGACCGATATTGATAATTTATTTTTGTTTTGTACGTTGTAGTTCGAGGATGGTTTAGAAAAAAAAAAAGTTGAAAAAAAAAATCCTAAATATTAAAAAATCATAAATATCAAGTAACATCAATTATTTCCCGCTTCACAGCAGTATTTTATTTGTCACCTATATAAGTCTATATATATATATATATATATATATAAAAATGACTAGCTGTGCATTAGTCTCGCTAAAACTCAAAAACGACTGGACCAATTTCAACAATTTTTTTTTTTTTTTTGTTCGCTATAGTTCAGGGATGTTTTCGAAAGAATAAAATTTTTGGAAAATCCAAAAGTTCAGCTAAGGAAATCAACAGATCTAAAATCGTTAATCTTCTATCTTCTGTATATATGGACAAAAAAAATTTTCATAAATTCAGTGTTGATTTTTCGGGATCTTGATTTTCAGGCGATAATGAGAAGCGAATTTCATTTAATAACTTTACAAAATTCTAACCGCACTTCATACAGCCAGTATTTATTATTTATCGAAGTAGATTAGAGTTTAAAGATTGATAATCGCTGATCGAAAGGTGTAATAAAATATATTGTATACAATATATTACAATATAATACAATATAAATAACAAAAATATTAAAAAAAAATTTTTTCTACAATATGGATAATCGACTTTTTAGAAAAAATTTTTCAAAAGCAAAAAAATTTTTTTTTAAAATTAAAAAAAAATTCTTTTAAAATTTTAAATATAAATAACATTTAAAAAAAAAAAAAACAATACCTTGAAAATTGATTATTAACATAAGAATCAAAGAATTTTTTATCAGCATTACATTGAATTGATGTTAGTCATGTAGCAAGTACACAACATAAATGACATGACATATACTCTACAGCTAACAATAATTATTATTTGTAAAGATAATAATTATTAACTATAGCAATTAATTTCGTCAATTGCACTACTCAAATAAATAGTTAATAATCAATAATCGTGATTTTACCAATCACTTTATAATATTTATCATTTAAATGCTATACAATTTATTATTTACATGGAAGAAAATACTATTTCAAACAGTAATATTCGCTATGTGAAAGTTGAAAATGTTAAAGTATAATAATTAAGAATTTTGACTTTGATATTTATCATTTCGTACCTAAAAAATGATCGCATAATATGTAAAAAATATAAACTATAGTTACTAAATTTCTATACAAGCAACGTCAATATTTACAAAGTAAAATGGTAAATTTTTAACGCAACGCTAAAAATCAAACTAATTATTAATTTGCTTAGACTAGTAAAATATTTATTTTAAGAGTAGAATTTTTACTGTTTCAAATGTTAAATTCTCCGAGAGTGAGACCTTCCCCTTCTCCTCATAGTGTAGACTATATATTGAAAGGGCAATTTTTACTGTTTGAAACTGTAATTTTTTAAGATAACAGAGTCGTTATTTACTATAATGACAGCTACTAATCACTTATTTTGGATATTAAATTATAAATTGTGGCTTTTATACTTTCTACATTAAGTTCTGTAATATTTATATTTTTGCCACCCCGATGTCCGCTGTACTGTTTGAAACTAAAAATTAACCGGAATCCGAGTGAATATTACAGTTTACTTTTTTCCGTGAAAAGTCACATATATGTCAGCGTCTAGGTATATAGATTTGATCCGCAACGACTTGAATTATTTATTTATTATATTAACTGGGATCTGAAATAATACGTACGACAATTAATAATATTAATTATTTAATATTAAAATGAAATTTTTAACAGGCCCAGTAATTCGGTTGATCAGATAGCCACGATGCCTTTCACATTAACTGAAGAAGATCTTATTCAACAAGAAGATGCATTTAATAAAGTAAATAATTTTTTTTTATTAAAAAATTGAATTGAAAAATATAATTGTTTAATAATTTAAATAGATATGTCAGCAAAAACAAAAAGCCGGCCTAGAGGAAGAAGGTCTTGAATGGGGCGATGAAGGCGAACTAACTTTCCAAACAGTTATTGATAAACGCGATTGGCCATTCAAGCAACAGCAGCATGATTCTATTTCTTCCGACGAGGACGAAGATACTAAAGACATTCAGATGGAAATAGATTCTGCTGATCGTTAGTTTCAATTATTGATTTATTATTTAATTTAAAACAATTTTTACAATTATGATTAAACTGAATAAATAAATAAATTATTAATTAACTTTATTATTAATCAGCTTGGGACACGCCAGAGCCTTTATCAAACAATACAATTCTACCAGAAGTAAGCCCTTGGGATTCATCGACATCGCCTACAGATGAATCGTCAGGCTGGGCTAATTTTGACAACTTTGATAGTACGCTTAACATTGCAAACCCTGCACAAACAACCATGCAACCTAACGCTGAACCTGAAAAGCAGGAAGTACCTGAGACAACGACTAGTACAACAGACAAACTAGCTACTTCTAATCCCGAACCAATTGCCACTTCTTCTCCTTTTTTGACTAATTCTTCTTCTTCTCCTAATGATATTAAGTCCCCAGAAGCATCTGCTGATCAAGATCCAATTAAAGCTAATATCATTGAGAATAAGAATACTAAGGATTCAGTTAGAGAAAATCCAGATAATAATGTGTCTTCAAATGTAAATGATAATGCTAATGTAGAGCCAATTGAAAATATTCCTCCAAGTGATAGGTAAATATTAAATATTAAATATTATTATTATTATTATTTATTTGAATTTATGCCTTTTCAAGGTTTCATATAATTCTCAATTTATTATGTTAAGTATTTAAGCTGCATATGAAAATTCTCTATCTCTAGATACATCATTAAGAAATGACCTTGTATCTTGTGAACTATTGACACTTTCAAAGATATAAGCTCATCCCGATGTTACACTTATCGAGACCTTTCATTTGAGTCCCACATGACTTTTTCATATATTTCATAAATTTATATATATATTATATATTTGTCTGTATGAAAAATATATCAAAATGCATGTGGGTAATCAAATGAAAGCTCTCGATGGGTGAAACATCGGGATGAGCTTATATCTTTAAAAATGTCAATAATTGAGAAATGACCTTGCATCTTGTGAATTATTGACATCTTAAAAGATGTAAGCTCATCCCGACATTACACTCATCGAGACCTTTCATTTGAGTACCCACATCAATTTTTCATATATTTTATATATTATATATATGTATATATGAAAAATATATCAAAATGCATGTGGGTACTCAAATGAAAGCTCTTCATGAGTGTATCATCGGGATGAGCTTATATCTTTAAAAATGTCAATAATTAAGAAATTACATTGCTATCTTGTCAACTAATGACATTTTTAAAGATATAAGCTCATCCTGACATTACACTCTTCGAGACCTTTCATTTGAGTACCCACATCAAATTTTCATATATTTTGTATACTTATATATATTAAATATATGTAAATATACAAAATATATGAAAAATTGATGTGGATACTCAAATGAATGATTTTGGTGAGTGCAACATCGGGATGAGCTTATATCTTTAAAAATGTCAATAATTAAGAAATTATCTTGTATCTTGTGAACTATTGACACTTTTAAAGATATAAGCTCATCCCTATGTCCCACTCATCAAGACCTTTCATTTGAGTACCCACATCAATTTTTCACATATTTATATATATATATATATATATATATATATATATATATATATATATATATATATATATATATATATATATATATATATATATATATATATATATATATATATATGTATATATGAAAATGCATGTCGGTACTCAAATGAAAGCTCTTGACGAGTGTAACATCGGGATGAGCTTATATCTTAAAAAACGTCAATAGTTAAGAAAATACAATGCAATTAAACAAAAGTCATTATTTAATGACGCAAAATTTTATTTATTTATAGTTCACAAGTCACTGCAGTCACATAGTGACTGCGAGGTTGCTAGTTATTATTATTATTATTGTTATTATTTTATAAATTAATAAAATCTTTAAAATTATTTTTCAGAAAATCAGAAGAGCCTGAAGATAAAACACGTGCACTTACAAATTTATAAACAAACCAACTGATTGTTAAATTGTAAATTTATAAGGATGAGATTTATTTGTTTAGTTAATTGGTGATTATGTATGAGTGAATGCATCGAAGAAGTTTAAAAAAAAAATAATAATAAGTATATTAAATTTTGATTAAAGAATTATGATTATATTTCTGTATTATACATAAATCATATCAGATGGAAAAAAAAAAACATTGTCCACAAATGACAGAGTTATTTAAATTTATACTTAAAAAATGAAAAACATCGTATAAACATGGCTTCAAGTTATGTATTGCAGGGTATTGTTATCAATTATTAATTATTATTATTATTATTATTATTATTATTATTATTATTATTATTATTACTATTATTATTGTCATCGATTTATTATTACTATTATTAATGCATTGTATTAATTAGTTAATTAGATACGATGAATGCGAGTTATTTGATGCTCAACTGTTTTATATAGTGAAATTGTTCGATGTCTATACAGTAGTTAATTGAAGAAACAAACAAACAGAAAGAAACAAATGAAATATTATTTAATTAAAACTAGTAGAATTAAAGTAACTGTAATATGAATTAATCCTTGTATTTTTATCATAAAATTAATTACCATGACGCTAAATGATGTTACAATGAATAAAAAATTCATCTCGACTTTTACACTAATTTTTTTGCTACAATAAACCTTAAATTAAATTTATATTCTTCCTGAAATTTTATTTATAGATTAATTGTTTACTTATGATAAGAATTAATTTATTTATTGGTAATAAAAATTAA
The DNA here is from genome assembly GCF_020080835.1 of Cotesia glomerata. Classification (NCBI taxonomy): domain Eukaryota; kingdom Metazoa; phylum Arthropoda; class Insecta; order Hymenoptera; family Braconidae; genus Cotesia; species Cotesia glomerata. The sequence continues at coordinate 22,384,031 of NC_058163.1, forward strand.
TTACTTTACCATCATAATGAAGTCAGCTGGCAGCTGTCAATTTTTTCAACAAATTAATTTCAATAAAAAAACTTCTAAAAATTTTCATTAATAATTTTTATGCTACTAAAATTAGTCGACGTTCAACAATTTTTGACTTTTTTTTATTAATTAAATTAAAACTAAAAAATATTTTTAAAAAATTATACGTATAATTTTTATGAAAATTAATTTAGCAGATATTTGATAATTTTAAGAATTTTTTTAACAGATAAATTATGGCAAAAAAAAGAAGAAAAAAAATTGACATATGTAGAAATTTTATAAAATGAAAAATGCAATTTTTTTTTAATAATTTTTTGGAAAAAATCTATTTAAAAAAAAATAAAAAATGGTTAAGTGACTGCTAACTTTAATGTCAAAAATTTCTATAACAAATCAATAATAATAAAAAATGCTTCTAAAAATTTTCACTTGTAATTTTTATTAATTTTCACATGTAGAATTTTTTAATTAAATTTTTTTATAATAATTTAATTGCCATAAAATTCTAAAAAAATTTTTAATGTCTGTCAACTCTAGTGTCATTTAATGTCATATAATTTTTTTAATTTTCTATCCGTGAAATTTTTTCTTTTATAAATTGTTTTTTAATAATTTTTCAATAAAATAAATTACAAAAATTTTCAGATGTCAGCTAATTGAATTTTCATTAATTTTTTTTAATTTTCACCCGTGAAATGTTTTTATTAAATTTTTTTCACAATAATTTTAATGTTGTTATAAAATTATAAAAAAAATTTCTAATGTCTTCTCTTTAAAACATCTGACAGGTTTCTACTTAAAAAATAAAACCTGCGCGCGCAGTTTTTTATTTATCTCTGTCAATACACGTACACGTGTGTACCGGTGAATTATTATTTGTTTACTAATAAGATTTGTATTTTTTTCCAAATGGGATGACAAATATCCAGATGATTATCCTTACCTCCAAAATTAATTGAATAAATTTAATTTATCATCAATATTTATCCTAAACTGTAAAACTAAGTGAAGTCTTACAATTAAATTAGATTAATTGTGTAAAATGGAACTAAGAAGGTAAATTTTATTTTAAATAATATGTTTTGCAATAGATTATTAATAAAAATCACTTTTTTTTTTTTTAATTTATAAACTTTAATTATTTTTAAACCGAAATTTGTAAAATAATCGACTAGGTTATGTTGGTACAAAAAAAAGAAACATTTATCTATTTTTTTTTTTATTTTAATTAAGTATTTTTTTTTTTTAATTGAATTTATAAATATTAAAAATTTACACAAGTTAATTTTTATTTTTTGTAATTATTTATCAAAAAAAAAATCCAAGAATTATCAAACGTTTCTTAAATAAAATAAAATTAAGAAAAAAACTAATAAATAATTTTTTGACAGTTAATTAAGCAATGGACATTAATTTCCAAGGTTTAACAAGAACATCAAGCTTCACAGACTTGTCATCAGCTCGAAAATTAATATTCCAACAAGTGACAGCTTCTGAAGGTCTCGTTAAACACTACAGCTGTGAGCAGATTTTTGACAAGGATTCAAACGTCAGGTTAGTAATTTACCCTCTATAAAACAACATCCTGAATTTATCAGACATCTAACAATTTTTTAGATTTTTACAACAATTAAACTAATACTGAAGTTACCTGACAGCTGTCAAGTTTTTAAATTTTCTAACAAATCAATTAAAATAAAAAAAAAATGCTTTCAAAAATTTCCACTAATAATTTATTGACATTTTTTTATTAAATTTATTTTTAAAAATTTTTAAATGTCGGCTAATTTAATTTTCATTAAAAAAAATTTCACAAGTAGAAATTTAAAGACTATTTTATTTATAATAAAACTTTGAAGAAATATTATATGTCTGTGAGCCGACTTTTCTAATTTTTTTATTTATTAAATTAGAAAAAAAATTTTTTTTTAAATTGCGTTCAAAGTTTTTCTACAAGTGAAATTTTTTTATGAAAATTAAAACATTTAAAAAGTTTTATAAATTTTTTTATCAAAAAAATTATTACAAAAAAATAAAATTCATTTGTAAAATATTTGAAAAACTACACGTGCAATTTTTAAAAAATATTTTTTAGTAGTAATTAAATGATTAAAAAAAAATTAAAAACGTCGGCTAACTTCTGTATCATAATTTTTTTATAATAATAAAGTTAGCCGACATTTTTGATTTTTTTATTTTGCTTAATTTATTAATTTATAAATAAATAATATTTTTAAAAAATTGCACTTATAGTTTTTGAAGTTTTTAACGAATAAAAACATTTTTTTTTTACTTTTTTGTAATAATTCTTTGATAAAAACATAAAAATTTTTAGATGTCGGCTAACTTTATTTCCATAATTTTTTATGATACTAAAAAGTTAGCCGACGTTTTTAATTATTTTATTTTTTTTTAATAATTAAATTAAAACAGATAAATATTTTTTAAAAATTTCACTTACAGTTTTTGAAGTTTTTTACAAGTGGCATTTTTTAAAAAATTTTTTTGTAATAAATTTTTTAATAAAAAAAAATTCTAAAAATTTTCAAATGTCGGCTAACTTAATTTTCATTAATTTTTTTTCTTAATTATTAAATAAAAACTGATAATTTCCAGACAAGTAAAAGTTTCAACGCTAATAACAGCAGCAGGTAAACCTCAGAGCGAAGAGATCTGGACCACAAGCTTCCCACGTGTGTCAAACTATGTAAAAAACCCGAAATCATCTTCCTTGAACAAGCTTCCGATGCAAATAAAAGAAAAGTCAGAACCTTGTCATCTACAGGCACTAAATTTAAGTCTCTTGCAGATATCTCATGATTCACGTCGCGGAACTTCATGCGAAATAAGAAAACATAGACGCAGTCGGTCGAGTTACGACGACCGCCGAAGAGCAGACTCGCCGGTATCTGTCCGAAAACCTGCTTTAGATATGAATGCCTCCAAAGATCCAGAATTAAAAGTTCAAGGTGATTCCAAAAACAAGGAAGCTATCGAGGACTTGAAAAAACTCCGACCTTTAGCCCAAGAGTTCACCGTGAAGGCCGCGAGGTCCAGCAGGTCCGTCAAGCTCTTGTTCTTCGGACTTGTGGCCTTGAGTATCTTAATTATCTCCAGCCTCATCACGGAGATCTACGAGCCGTCGTTCGACTTCAGGAACGCCAGCTTGGAGCTCAGTCGGAAGATCTACGGGCAAGATCTCGCTGTGGTAAAACTGTCTGAGTATTTTCAGGAAAATTCTCTGGACTTTAAAGTCGTCGCTTTGGTTGGAGGCACTGGAGTTGGAAAAACTTACGCAGGGAAGATTATAAAGAAACATTTTCCTCACACTCATAATATTTATGAGTACATTCCCCCGCTAGCTGACGTCATTCCTGAAGCTTATGATATTCTGTCTGCCTTACACTCCAATTTGGTGGTCCTGGAAAATTTGAGGCTTAAAGATCTCCAGGATTTTGTCTACTTTGTCAGGTATTTCTTCGAGCAGAAAAACAGACCGAAGGTTATTATTCTTGCGATGATAAATCCTGAAACTGTGGATAATAATTTGAGGAAGTCGCTTGATTTAGAAATGAGTATCAGGATTATTCAAGAAGCTTTTTCGAAGGTTGATGTTCCAGTTAAGACTGTTGCTTTTCAAGCTTTAGGATCTGAAGCTCTGGAAGCTTGTGTTAGAGAAGAAGCGAAGAAGTTGAATTTTAAGATTAATGATTTTCAAATTGAAGAAATTAAGAAGAGTATCATTTCTTCACAGAGCGGGTGTAAAGGCGCTTATGCTAAAGTTCAACTTTATGTTAAGTGAAATGATTAATTTTTGGATAATTTTTTTATCAAAAAATTATATAGTTTAATTTAATGTAAAAAATTTATTTATCATTTTAAATTAATAATGATGAAGAAAAATAAAATTTTTTTTGGTTAAAAAATTTTTGTCAATCTAATTAAAAATACTAAATAAAATTTAATTGATAATTTTAAATAATCTATATTATAAATAAGCAAAATTTTGTGGCCAGTGTATTTTATATGATAAAATGGGTTTTTATGGTTAAATTTGATATCGTTGGAAAAGTCTTGACCAGGAGTTGTGACTTTTAATAATAGTTTCATATTATTCTCACCAATAGGCAATTTATTAGGATAAGAATTTAGGCTGCATTCGAAAATGCTCTATCTCTAGATACATAATTAAGAAATGACCTTGTATCTTGTGAAATATTGACATTTTTAAAGACATAAGTTCATTCCGATGTTACACTCATTGAGACCTTTCATTTGAGTACCCACATCAATTTTTTATATATTTATATGTATTATATATATGTATACATGAAAAATATAATAAAATGCATGTGAGTATTCAAATAAAAGCTCTTGATGAGTGTAATATTGGGATGAGCTAATATCTTTAAAAATATCAATAATTAAGAAATAACCTTCTATCTTGTGCACGATTGACATTTTTAAAGATATAAGCTCACCCCGACGTTACACTCATCGAGACCTTTCATTTGAGTACTAACATCAATTTTTCATATATTTATATATTTATATATATATATATATATATATATATATATATATATATATATATATATATATATATATATATATGAAAAATATATAAGAATGCATGTGGGTACTCAAATGAAAGCTCTTAATGAGTGTAACATCAGGATGAGCTTATATCTTTAAAAACGTCAATATTTAAGAAAGTACAGTGCAATTTAACAAACTTCTTGTGAACTATTGAAATTTTTATAGATATAAGCTCACCCCGACGTTACACTCATCGAGACCTTTCATTTGAGTACTAACATCAATTTTTCATATATTTATATATTTTTATTTATATATATATATATATATATATATATATATATATATATATATATAAGAATGCATGTAGGTACTCAAATGAAAGCTCTTAATGAGTGTAACATCAGGATGAGCTTATATCTTTAAAAATGTCAATATTTAAGAAATTACAGTGCAATTTAACAAAAGTCATTATTCAATAACGCAAAATTTCATTTATTTATAGTTCACAAGTCACGGCAGTCACATGGTGACTGCAAGGTTGCTAGTTAAATAATTATTTTATCAATTTTTGATAAAATGTAATGAAATTACAATTTAATATAAAAAAATAAAATTAATAATTTAAAAAAAATTATATAATTTTTTTGATAAGATAATAAAGAAAAATAAATTAAATTACCGAGCAATATATCATTTTTATATAAAACACGTAATAAAAATTCACTATAAATAATTAATTACTGTAGACAGGCAACGCGAAGAAAGTAATAATAGTACTTAATAAATAAACTGTATTAATTTTTCGCTTTAATTAAAGACCGCGCATGAAATGAGTTTTTTAAAGCCCATCCAAGTGTAAGTATTAACAAATAATATAATTTAAAAAAAGTATTGAGTTGAAGAATAGTAATGACCATTGTGTTGTACTTTTTTCAGGGTATAGACAAAATTTCACTTTTTATTATTATATGAAGCCAACAACCGGGACGTCCCTTGGAATATTGTTGCGTGTCTACAAGTTTGATACCAACGCTGAAACTCATGAAATTGTAGGAAAGTATATTATTGCGTTACACATTATTATTACGTTCGTTCAGTTATGCAAAATGAAAAAAAAAATATATTTAACCAGAAGAAAGTTACTAGCCACTAAGTATCGCGTCCAAGACGTTGGCAAAAAATAAACAGAGTCCTGGGAGCAAAGCACCGGTGAGATATTTACGAAGATATTAACTGGGACATAAATAATTGGGATTTTTACCGGACACAGCAAGCAGGGATAATTGTCTTAGATAATATTGGGTAATCATACGTATAAATAAAATCTAATAATACTACTATTGATAATAATTTATTTATAAATATGCGTATGTATATATAAATATCATTATAAGTAATTATTTTCATTTAAATATCGTTTAGGCTAAAATTACTTAATATAATGTTTACCTGTTACATGTCTTAAATGATGTAACGGGTACGGACCACGGAATTTAAATTATAGAAATGCCTTTTTTTAGTCACACTCAATTGCTTTCAACTATTTTTTATTACTCGCTATTGTACCTTGTTTATATAAACATTTTTATTATTGTTTCAGTTTTAATATTACTCAATGGACTGTTTAATTGTTGAGCTGGAGAAATGCACGCATTTCCTTTAATTATTTCTGGCTTATGTTATGATTTATGATTTATGATTGAGAAGATTATAAAAGATAATGCAAAAGAAGTTAAGTGAATTATGAATGATAAGCCAGATATCATCTTGTTAACAAAACCGTGTCTTTTAGATTTAAGATATCATCAAGCTGGTCGTTCCTATTTTATTGTACCGGAAAACTTTCACTAAATTTGTCTCTTAATATTTTTTTACTCGGTAAATTCAATTTTATAAAAAGTTTTATGTCTAGTTGTTATGGTTTTTTTTCTTTAATTACTTGAGTCATTTCTTCTTTGAAAAATATTTCGCTTACGTATAAATTACTTTTTTTTTGCAAACATAAATTATTTTATACAAAAAAATTACAATTTTTTAATTATGAATTTATTATTATTTCTTCTTGAAATTTATCTTTTAAATTATTTAAAAATAATAATTAAATTATTAATTATTTTTCTTGGAATTTATTTTAAGAATTGTAATTTAAAAATATTGTAATTTTTTGAAAAAAATATTGTTGTTTAAAAAATACGCTTTTAATTTTACAATACTTTAATTTTTATAGAAATTTTTATAGACTAAATTTTAAAAAATTTTGTAATTTTCATATACATATCTTCTTTGAAAAATTTTTTGCTTACGTATAAATTACTTTTTTTTTACAAACATAAATTATTTTATGTAAAAAAATTACAATTTTTTAATTATTTGTCATTATTTCTTCTTGAAATTTATTGCTAAAATTATTTAAAAATAAAATTCTAATAATAATCAAATTGTTAATTATTTTTCTAGGAATTTATTTTAAGATAATTGTAATTTTGTGAAAAAAATATCATTGCTTAAAAAATACGTTGTTAATTTTACAATACTTGAATTTAAAGAAAAGAAGAAATAAAACTTTTGTAGAGAAAAAATTAATAGAAATTTTTACAGACTAAATTTGAAAAAAATTTTGTAATTTTCATATACATTTCTTCATTGAAAAATTTTTCGCTTACGTATAAATTACTTTTTTTTTACAAACATAAATTATTTTATACAAAAAAATTACAATTTTTTAACTATGAATTTATGTCATTATTTCTTCTTGAAATTAATCGTCTAAAATAATTTAAAAATAAAATTCTAATAATAATTGAATTATTAATTATTTTCCTTAAAATTTTTTTTAAGATAATTGTAATTTTGTGAAAAAGATATCATTGCTTAAAAAATACGTTGTTAATTTTACAATATTTTAATTGTAAGAAAAGAAGAAATAAAAATTTTATATAGACAAAATTTATAGAAGTTTTTAGACTAAATTTTAAAAAATTTTATCACTTTTATATATATTTCTTTTAAAAATTTTAATTGATTTAGTATAGAGAAAATTTATAATAATTAAATTCTAAAAAATTTTATAATTTTTATATGAATTTCTTCTTTTAAAAATTCAATAAAAAAAAATTTTATAATATTCATATCTATTTCTTCTTTTAATAATTTAATTAAAAATTTCTATAAAGGCTAAATTATAAAAAATTTTATATGTATTTCTTCTTTTAAAAATTTTAATAAAAAAAATTTTATAACATTCATATTCATTTCTTCTTTTAATAATTAAATTAATATTCCCAAAATTTTAAAACAACTTAAAGATAATAAAATTGAAATTTGACCCATGTATTACTATTACAATTGATAATCAACTTATGTTATTCTTGTAAATTAAATTAAAAATTTCTTGGAAATAAAGTAAACTATACACATGTATCTGTAAAACAGTAGTCGCTAATAACATTATGTAGTTGATCCGACTTTAAATAAATTAAAACAAAAAAAAATAATTTAATTAAAAATTTTTATAAAAACTAAATTTTATAATTTTTTATAAATATTTCTTCTTTTAAAAATTTAAATAAAAATTAAATTTTATAATTTTTCATACATATTTCTTCTTTTAAAAATTTAATTAAAAATTTTTATTGATTTAGTAACAAGTAATTTTTTTTTTCAAGGAAGTATAATGTAATAATTTATCTAATAAAATAATGTCTTTCATCATAAAATAGTTGATTAATATCCTTTTTTTAATAACAGATCAAAAGACCGAATAAAAAAATGGCAATAACATAGACAAAGATGAGTGTTAGTCCGAGTGTTGGGCGATTAAATAAATCTCGGTAGCAGACCATGACGTTGGGACAAAACTGATAGCCTCAGGTGGTACCCGAGAGCTTGGAGAAAGAGAGGAGCTCGTCAAAATTATAAAAGAGTGATCAAGCCTTGGCGAAGGGGCAGTTGCTTACAAGTTTGCCGCAAAGCAACAGCGTTTGGGGTACGTGTTTTTAAAATTATTATACTTTTATAATACTAATTAGAATAAGTGATTAATTTTTGTGAAGCTAACTTTCAGTTATAAATAAAAAATTAAAACAAGTGTGTGACAGATTATTTCACTGCATTTTTAAATTAAAAGTGGCATTTTAAAATAATAAAACTTTATTTAATTAACTAATCTTGAAATTATTTTATTGCATGCAGTGAGATAATTTAAACCGTAATAATAATTACCGTAAATGTAATTTCATAATATATAATTATTCTAACACATAATATTATACAACTAATTTTTTAATAAATTCAAGTTGTTCTTTGTTCATTTCTCCGCGGAGCAATAATGCTGATAAAAAATTAAATTAAATTTTTTATTAAAAAAAAATTTAATTTAATTAAATTTTTTAATAAAAAAAATTTACCTTATATTAATTAAGTTAGATAATTAATTTCTTCTACAGTTTTAACTTTCCACGCGGAAAACATTTATCGAAGCGATTCCATTTCTTCTTAACGTTTAATTTTTTACTTAGCAATCATAGACCATATATATCAATCATTTTTTCTATATATATTATTGTAAAAAAAAAAAAAAAAAATTATAGATGATTACTAATAACATACGTCAATACTATTCTAAGGAGAGCGCATTACAATTCAAATTCGTTAATGCGTGTCGGGGTCAAGTTACCCTCAACTGTCCTGCTCATCAGTTAAATATTAATACACTTTACTTATATTCCGCATTTATCAGGTGTCATCTTAAAACTTGAGCCCTCTTGAATACAAATTGCTGACGAATAATGCAATATAAGCATTACCAGTTGAACTTGATGGTTTCATCATTTTATTCATTTATTTATTTGTCAAGGATAGTTTTTCTAATTAACATTCATTCTGGACTAGTAAAAGGCCGCTGGAGATAGTTTTTTTGGCATTCAAATTTCATCCCAAGGATAACCAGAATTTATTTTTTTTTTTATTTTTTAAACTTGTTTATTCTTTCAAGAATTTAGTTTTCTTCTTTTCTTTGTTTTTTTTTTTTAATTGCCTGAAAATTTAACTTCCTATTATAATTTAACAATTAACAACAAATAATAATCAATTATTTACAATAAAAATTTATAAACTTACGAGCATTGTTCAACAATAATAATAAATTTTATAAAAAATTATAAATTATAAATTCCGTTCAAAATTTTAAATATTTTCTAGTTAAAGAAATTCTATAAAAATTTCTTCTAAATTATAAAATCCGTCAAAAATTTTTTAGTTAAATAAATTTTATAGAAAATTATAAATTTCGTCTAAAATTTTAAATATTTTCTATTAAATAAATTAAAAAAAAAATTCTTCTGAATTATAAATTCTGTTTAAAATTTTGAATATCTTCTATTAAATAAATTTTATAAAGAATTTATTCTGAATTATAAATTCTGTTTAAAATTTTGAATATCTTCTATTAAATAAATTTTATAAAGAATTTATTCTGAATAATAAATTCTGTCTAAAATTTTAAATATCTTCTATTAAATAAATTTTATAAAAAATTATAAATTATAAATTCCGTCAAAAATTTTAAATATCTTCTATTAAATAAATTTTATAAAAAATTTATCTAAATTATAAATTTTGGGTAAAATTTTAAATGTTTTCTATTAAATAAATTTTATAAAGTAAATAAAATAAAATAAAATAAAGAATTTCTTCTGAATTATAAATTCTGTCAAAAATTTTGAATATTTTCTAGTTAAATAAATTTTATAAAAAATTTATCTAAATTATAAATTCCGTTCAAAATTTTGAATATCTTCTATTAAATAAATTTGATAAAAAATTATAAATTCCGTCCAAAATTATAAGTATCTAATTAAATAAATTATATATCAACTTTTTAATTATTAAAAAATTATTAAGCTATCAAAAAGAGTCTTTAATGAATAATAAATCAACCCGGAAGAAAAGGTAAATATAATCTATATAAAACAAGTGTGATTAGCTGAAATAAGTTATTAACAACTATCTAATTTCAGTAAAAAAATAGTTATTACAGTAATATCAATAGTTTATATCTCTTCTCTCGTAAGAGATAAAGCGACCAAAGGAAACCAAAGGCCCAGTGACTCAGAGAAGAAAGATGGGTGAACAACCCATACTTTATATCCAACACTCGACATATAAATGTTATATAACTGGAGAAAGTTATTACGAAAGAGCTAATACGAGTTAAACCGTTTATTTCTTCCACATCTCCATCTCTACCTCCATGCAACATAACATTACTCTGGAGCGAGATATTACGCGTACATTATATTATCCATTACATGTTATATCATTCAATCCTGTAAATATTACGTTAGATTATTACAAGTTATTATTTTTTAATTTCTTTCAAGGTTTTTCTTTCTTCGCGGACGTAATTTGATGTAATGATATTTTATATGTAACACTTTTTGTTTTCAATCTGTAATAGTTTAGTTTAATTTAGTTTATTAACAATTATGCCAAGGCTAATGCCGAATAGCAAAGAGAAAATATACATAATAATTTTTTACATTATTTTGCAGTTTACTACATACATTTAGAGGGTTTTATATAAGAATATTTTAAGGATAGATAATATTGAATCGATATAAAATTATGAATGAATATAAAATTGAATTTATAAAGAACTAGCTGACCCGGTAAACTTTGTATCACCTACAATATATTTTGTTACACCTTTCGATCAGCGATTATCAATCTTTAAACTCTAATATACTTCGATAAAGAATAAATACTGGCTGTATGAAGTACAGTTAGAATTTTATCAAGTTATTAAATGAAACTCGCTTCTTCTTATCGTCTGAAAATCAAGATCCCAAAAAATCAACACTGAATTTATAAAATTTTTTTTTTGTCCACACAGAAAAAAGTAAACTGTAATTTAAAGTTTTTTCATGCCTACTGGTCAAGTGACTAGTGAACCTTATTCAAGCCAAGCGATGGACATTCCATCTGCACTATTGGAGATCCAGGTTCGATTCCTGGCTTGGTAACCTACTCCATTTATTTTTTCAAAGTTTATCTTTGCTCTCATGTAGTTTCTTTCATTTGTTTAACATCTTTACAACTCGAACAGATACCACAAAACTTCCAGCTTTACTAGTATTCAAGTTCGATGGACCCCATAGAACTAATGCAAAGAGAGAATGTCTCTCGACCAATAGTGCAGATGGAATGTCCATCGCTTGGCTTGAATAAGGTTCACTAGTCACTTGACCAGTAGCCATGAAAAAACTTTAATTTATAGATACATAATGGGTCATGAAGAAAAAAAAATTAGGAAAACGGTTGACCCTAAAGGCCATCCCTGAAACTTCCCGCTAATTCCGTTAATACCTGGCCGCTTTTTTGAGCTCTTCGAGCTCAAAAGTACAATCTGTGTGTTGTTTTAAGCTCTCCGAGCTCAAAAAGATACCTTTTCTATGCTTTTGAGCTCTTTGAGCTCAAAAGTCTGATAGAAGTTTCATAGAACACTATTTTTTGAATGTTCATACCGCAATAACTTTTGAATGAATGAACCGATTTTTACGTGGTTGGCGGCATTCTACGTAGTTTTTTAAGCCTCATAAAGAATTTCTAAGTTTCAATCGGTCAAACTAGAAATTTCGGAGTAACTCTGAAAAAACTCTTTTTCGGTTTTCTTTCGTTCACGATATCTCTCGAACGAATCAACTGATTTTGACCGGATTGGCGGCGATCGATGTGGTTTTTCAAGTTTGAAAGTTGATTAGTTTTTGGAATCGATCGGTTGAGCCGTTTAAAAGTTATCCCAAAAAAACCACTTCAGAAAAATTTTTTTTTCCTACTTTTTTTTAGATTTCTCCAAATTTCTCCAAATCTATCGGTCCGAATCTAATCGGTTCAAATTAAGAGGAAATCTAAGTTTGGCGAAGTCCTTTCGAATGGCATCAACCGCGATGAAATCGGTTCAACCGTTCAAAAGTTATAAGAAGTTTACATACTTACACACATACACACATACATACAGACATAGTGACACCCTCGCGGGAATAGTCAGGAAAGCTTCCTAAGACCTCAAAACGTCGAGATCTGATGAAAACTCGATTTTCGAAAAACGGGGTAAAACCAATAACTTCCCGATTTTTGAAAATTTTCAATTTTCTTAGCGGGAAGTTAATAGTTGTAAACTGTAATATTCACTCGGATTCCGACATCGGGGTGGCCAAAATATAAATATTACAGAACTTAATGTAGAAAGTATAAAAGCCACAATTTATAATTTAATATCCAAAATAAGTAATTAGTAGCCGTCACTATAGTAAATAACGACACTTTCATCTTTAAAAATTACAGTTTCAAACAGTAAAAATTTCCATTTCAATATATAGTCGATATTATGAGGAGAAAGGGAACTCAGATGAAAGAGAAGGGGGTCTCACTCTGGGAGAATTTAACGTTTGAAACAGTAAAAATTATACTTTTAAAATATACATTTTATCAGTCCGAACAAGTCAATAATTACAGTTTGATTTTTAGCGTTGCATTTAAAATTTACCATTTTACTTTGTAAATATTGACGTTGCTTGTATTAGAAATTTACTAACTTTATTTTATACTTTTTACATATCATAAGATCATTTTTTAGGTACGAAATGATAAATATCAAAGTCTGAATTCTTAATTATTATACTTTAACATTTTAGACATTTACATAGCGAATATTACTGTTTGAAATAGTATTTTCTTCCATGTAAAGAGTAAATTGTAACGTTTAAATGGTAAATATTATAAAGTGAATAGTAAAATCACGATTTTACTGTTTGAAATGGTAATTTTTAGCAGTTGATCACTACTTATTATAAATCGACTGTTATTTATTACAGTTTAATTTTTTCCGTGCATATATACAGAATATAGACGATTAACAATTTTAGATCTGTCGATTTCCTTAGCTGAACTTACGGGTTTTTCAAAAATTTTATTCTTTTGAAAACATTCCTGAATGATAGCGAACAAAACAAAAAAACAATTTTAAATATTGGTCCAGCCGTTTTTGAGTTTTAGCGAGACTAACGCACAGCTATTCATTTTTTTTTTATTTTTTTAGCTGAACTTTCGGGTTTTTCAAAAATTTTTATATCTCTAAACCATTCCTGAACTATAGCGAACAAAACAAAAAAAATTTTGAAAATCGGTCCAGCCGTTTTTGAGTTTTAACGAGACTAACGCACAGCAATTTATTTTTATATATATATATATATAGATTAACTAACAAATTTAAGTCTTTAAGATAACGGTAAAAACAAAAAAAAATTTTAATTATATTATAAAGAAGCTATATCGTGTAAGTTTACTAAGAATTTGAAGACTAACAATAAAAATAAGAGAATTTACTTACAGCTTAGGATCAAACATCAAGATTAAATAAATAATCAAACATCTTATTTTTGAAAACTTTCAAACTAAACGAATTTATAATATCTTCTGCACGGAAAAAAAAAAAAAAAAAAAAACTTGAAAAATTACATTATAAATAGTAATCCTTGTTTAAAAATATTGATTGAAAAGAATTAAAAATGATGAAATTCGAATTCTTTTCAATAATTTCAATTCTTTTATTTGTATATACAAAAATTTATTAATATTTAATAAATTAATATCAGACTTATTAAATACAAACAAATCAATTTTAATACTAAGAAATATTTGTTTAATACTAAAAAGTGGTCTCTAAAAAATGATTTGTTTAATATTAACAAATATTTTTTTATATACAAATAAATCCTTCTATCAGTGCATATTCTTCTTGCTTTAAATTAAAGATGAAGCGTATTGCTGAATTCAGAGAGTAATAATAGAGTCTAGAGAGTAATAGAGTAATTTATAATATATATTATATAAATTTTTTTTTTTATATGGATATTTATAATTAGACACTTATCAGAAAGGATAAAAAAAAATTTCGAGGTCACATTGACCCAGGGAAAGTGAAAGTGAGCAGTTGGTCTGGCGACGTTGACCTACATCACTTTCTTTGTTTCCTTGACATAACATGTAACATATAATATCACACACTTACATCTGTTGATGCTCTAATTCCTTTGTTTGTATTTCAGTTTTCTAGATTTCATTAAATCTCGTTTATTTCTTGATTAACAATGGGTTTCGGAGAAGGTACCAAATGGGTTACTGAGCCAGACACCTACGTTTGTAAGCTGACTAAAGAAACTCAAGAAGTCGCCAAGGAGGAACTGAGGGAAGATGAGTCGAGACGTAACACTGCTTTGGAACAAATGCGTGATTATATTATGCGGAATGAGCGCATTGAAAATTGCCGTCTTGGTGAGTTTGTACACAGAAAAAAAATTAATTTTAATCAAGAGCAAAATTCTTGAATCAAATAAATGACATCAAAGTTGACAATTTTTTAATTTTATTTAATAAAAAAATTTCTTCTAAAAAATGATTTTTAAAAAATTGCCTTTTTTATTTTTTACAATTTTTTTTGCATTAATTTATTTCTTAAAAAAATTCTAAACATGATTAAATATCTGCTACTTTAATTTTTATGTCAAATAAAATTTACTTAAGCCAAGAAAAATTTCTCAGTTTAAGAATTTTTCTGCTCAAATCAAAAAAATTAAATTCTTCAAAATTATTTACTTGATTCAAGTTAATTTTTTCTTCTGTGTAATACTTAACTTAAAAAAATTATCAATGTTTATTTATTTATTTGAAAAGAAACGCCCTCGACAATTTACAGAAATATATTATATTTTCATGAGTAGAATGTTTAGTTAATATTTATATACAATAAATAACATCTGTAAAGAGAAGATAGATTTAAGAGATTTGAGAGAAGAGAACAACAAAATAAAATTTTTAATAATTGATAATTGATAATTTATAATCAATATTTGCACACCTGGAATGTTATTTTAGAATTACCCTTTTTGCTTTACTTTTTTTCTTATCTGCTGGTCCTCCAATATTTTTCATTAATTTCTTCTTTACACTGTTATTAATTTCTATGATCCTAAAATTAGCAGACATTTAAAAATTTTTTATTTTTTCAATTAATAAAAATTATAAGTAAAAAAATATTTTTAAAAAATTGGACTTAAAATTTTTCAAATTTTCGGATCCATGATTAATTCCAATGATTTAATAAAAATCCAGATTATACTGAATGAAAAAAAAATTTAGATAGTAGCTAGTATAATCCAGATTACAATAAGTATAATCCAGATATCACGCAGTATAATCTGGATTTTTTTAGCTACAATCTGAAATTTTTTTCACCACAGATATTACTGAGTATAATCTGGGATTATATTTAGTGTCATCTTGTTCTTTCCGTGCACTTGACAATTTTTTAATTTTATTTAACAAAAAGATTTTTTCGAAAAATTATTTTTAAAAAATTGCATTTTTTATTTTTTTAAATTTCTAAATGTCACTTTTTTTTCTTATTTTTTTTTGCCATAATTTATTTGTTATAAAATTTTTAAAATAATCAAATATGTGCTACATTAATTTTCTACTTGTCAAATTTTTTCATTAATAAAAAAATTATAAAAATTTTCAGATGCTCAATTTCTTCTTAGATTTTTGAGAGTTAAAAAATTCAGCGTACCAATGTCTCAGGAAGCTGTCGAAAGATATTTGTTACTGAGACAAGTTTATCATCCAGCTTTTAATAACTTGGATATCAATGAGCCCAATATGGATGAGTTGCTATCACTTGGGTAAGTTTTTAGTTTATATTTCTTCTTATACATGTAAATAATTATGTTTATTTCACTTTTAAGGTACATTTTTGCTGCACCAGGCCGTGATGCAAATGGCCGACGGGTTATTATTAACAGACCTGGTAAATTGATTATATAAATTTTTTAAAAATATTTTTACCTAAATGATTTTTTTTTCTAGGAGTTTTTGATCCATACAAATATACCAACGTTGACATGTGCAAAATCCACGGAATTGCTTATGAAACATTAATGGAGGACGAAGAAAATCAAGTGCGCGGATTTTCGCACTTCGCAGATGGGGCTGGAGTTGGATTTCCGCATATTACTTTGTTTACACCACGTGAAGCTGTTCGCATTGTTAAGAATGGCGAAGTAAGTATCACTTTTAATGGCACTAGAAGTTTTTTTTATAATTTAACAACAAATCAATTACAATAAAAAAAATTCCAAATGTGAAAATTAAAATAAATTATTAGTGGAAATTTTTTAAAACATTTTTTTATTATAATTGATTTGTTGCAAAAATTAAAAAAATTGACAGTTCTCAGCTAACTTCAGTATCATCATCTATATTATTAAGAAAATAAGAAGAATTTTATGTCCAGGATAGTCATATGATAAAATCGGTTGATTTAGTGAAATTTAGTGTCATTGCAAAGGTCTTTCAAGATTTCATATCATTTTCAACGATAGTCAATTTATTATGATAAGTATTTAGGCTGCATTGGAAAATGCTCTATCTCTAGATATATAATTAAGAAATGACCTTGTATCTTGTGAACTATTGACATTTTTAAAGATATAAGCTCATCTCAATGTTACACTCATCAAGACCTTTCATTTGAGTACCCACATCAATTTTTCATATATTTATATATATTGTATATATGTATATATGAAAAATATATCAAAAATGCATGTGGGTACTCAAATAAAAGCTATTGATGAGTGTAACATCGGGATGAGCTTATATCTTTAAAAATGTCAATAATTAAGAACTGACTTTGTATCTTGTGAACTATTGACATTTTTAAAGATATAAGCTCATCTCGATGTTACACTCATCAAGACCTTTCATTTGAGTACCCACACCAATTTTTCATATATTTTGTATATTTATATATATTATATATATATGTATATATGAAAAATATATCAAAAATGCAAGTTGGTACCCAAATGAAAAATCTTGATGAGTGTAACATCGGGATGAGCTCATATCTTTAAGAACGTCAATAGTTAAGAAAGTGCGGTGCAATTTAACAAATGTCTTGCGAACTATTGAAAATTTTAAAGATATAAGCTCACCCCGATATTACACTCATTGAGACCTTTCATTTGAGTACTCACACCAATTTTTCATATATTTTATATATATATATATATATATATAATATATATATATATATATATATATATATATATATATATATATATATATATATATATATATATATATGAAAAATATATGAAAAATGCAAGTGGGTACTCAAATGAAAGCTCTTGATGAGTTTGACATCAGGATGAGCTTATATCTTTAAAAACATCAATATTCAAGAAAGTGGGGTGCAATTTAACAAATGTCTTGTAAACTATTGAAATTTTTGAAGATATAAGCTCATCCCGACATTACACTCATTGAGACCTTTCATTTGAGTACCCACATCAATTTTTCATATAATTATATAAATTATATATATATATATATATATATATATCAAAATGCACGTGGGTACTCAAATAAAAGCTCTTGATGAGTGTAACATCAGGATGAGCTTATATCTTTAAAAACATCAATATTTAAGAAAGTACAGTGCAATTTAACAAAAGTCATTATTTAATAACGCAAAATTTTATTTATTTATAGTTCACAAGTCACGGCAGTCACATAGTGACTGCAAGGTTGCTAGTTTTCATTATTTAATTTAGTAGTAAAATAAATAAACTTAATTACAAATACATTGATAAATTAAAACCATTCAGTATTATGTAAATAAAGAGATGTCAGATCTTTCTTTTTTGTTTGTTACGTTGTTGGTTAATCAACTCACCAAGGACACTCACATAATATATGAATATGTTACACGATAAATTAATAAAAAATATAAAAACCGGTTCCAATATCCGGGCTCGAGATTCGGTGATAAAATTTTGGTTTGTTAGGAAACGGAATTTATTAGTTAGATATTTAGAGGTTCGCCAAATATAAAAAGTGAAAGTCGATGAAGTAATTTTACTTTTATGTAATTTTAATTAATCTTTTATTTTATTTTATTGCAGCGCACCATTCCAATGAGGCATAAAGAGGTCGTCGGGATAAACGTCCCGAAAAAACTGCAGTACGTTCTAGATTTCGGGATGTCCTTGGTATCCGAGAAGATAAAGAAGCGCGTTACTTTGTATGAAAATTTGGAAGAAGCTATTGCCAAGGGAATGGACACCAGCATGTTGCCGAAAGAGTATGGCGGTAAAATGCCCATGAAAGAGATGATTGGTAAGCGTTTTATTTCATTAGGTTGAGTAATTATAATTACTCTGACAGAAAATTCTGTTGAAATATTTTGGTTTGAATAAATTTATTTGATAATTTATCTGTTTTATCTTGATAGAACTATGGAGAAAGGAAGTAATAGAAGCACGACCAATTCTATTGAGAAATGACAAAATGAAAGTACGCATTAATATGTATTCGGAAAAAGCACGCGAAGGAGCTGTTTCGGCTTTAAAACAGGGCTTGGGCTGCGGAGACTTGAATTCCGGTGACTCAACGATACACGGGCTCAGTGGATCTTTCAGAAAATTAGAAGTTGATTGATTTATTTATTAGTTTTTTTATTTAAATTAAGTTATTTTTATTTCAATTTGGTATACTTTTAATTTAGAAATTTTTTTTCTCTTCGTGAAGAAGTAGGTTTCAAAGTTTCTCAAATTATTTTAAATAAGGTGATGTTTAGTTTTAGTCTATAAATATTTCATTTATTTTATTAAATAATTAAAAAATAAAATTAATATTTGCCGACATTTTTTATTTTTTTAACAATTAAGTTTCAAGTGAAAAATTGCACTTGTAACTTTTCAAATCTACAAGTGAGAATTTTTCTTGTAATTTTTTTCAATAAAAAAAATTATTAAAATTTTCAAATGTCGGCTAATTTAATTTTCATAAAAAAATTTACTAGTTTTGAAAAAACTTGCACAAGATTTTTTTTTGAAATCTCACTAGTAATTATTTGCCGAATTTGTAATTTTTAATTATAAAAATAAAATAAAATTAATTACAAATTTATTTACATTAAATTTATTTACTATTTCGACTTCTGAAGACTCGGACCACCGCCAGTTTGGGGGCGTTCATAAATTACGTGAGGCATTTTTGAGAATTTTTTGACCCTCCCCTTGATGAGATTTCGTAAGATTTTCCCAAACTCTCTCCCCCCTCCCCTAATCTCACGCGAGATTCTTCAAAATTTATGTTTTGGCTGTAAGGTAAAAGCCCCAATAGATGATCATGTACCAGTATATGATCACTCCATGTATTTGTATACCTATATTTGTGAATATAGATATACTGGTACGTGATCATCTATTGGGGCTTTTACCTTAAACGTGTTGGATTATTGAGAAAAAAAAAGCGCCATTCGGCTACACCCGACATGGATAGGTAGATTTCTTGTTTGAATATTGAAAAAAACACGTTATTAAAAGGCCGTAATGTCCTAAAATTTATTTTTCATTATATTTTTGCAAATAACGACATGAGATTGACTATAACAAATAGATATTCAAAGACATCTACCTAAAAAATAGGATTTTTTACAGATAAAAGTCATTTGATGATAAAAGCTAAAATTTAATTTATTATTGATTTTTTTTGAATTTTCTCAACTACGAAATAAATTGAAAAAAGTATTAAAAGTCGACGAACAATAGCTTAAATTGAAGATAATTAAACATATTATGACAAAATTTGATTAAAATTACGACATGAGACCGGCTACCACCGATAGATTTCTAAAGAAATCTACCTAATAAATAATAGTTTAAAAAAACTAAAAACACGCTTTTTATAGAAAACCAAACTAAAAAATAGAAAATAAATTTAAATTAAGAATAGTGTTAAAAATTTCAATAAATATAAATTAATAATAGTGTAAATAAAAAAAATGTATTTTATTTTAAAAAAAGCGTGAGGTGCATGGTGTCAATAGTTATAAATATTTTATTGACAGATATGAGTAGAGTGATTATCATTTTGATAATATCTTAAAAAGCACCCCACGCTTTTTTTAAAATAAAATACATTTTTTTTATTTACACTATTATTAATTTATATTTATTGAAATTTTTAACACTATTCTTAATTTAAATTTATTTTCTATTTTTAGTTTGGTTTTCTATAAAAGCGTGTTTTTAGTTTTTAAACTATTATTTATTTTACTTTTTAGTTTGGTTTATTTATAAAAGCGTGATTTTTTAGTTTTTTTAAACTATTATTTGTTGATTATCAAAAATATTCAGGCGCGCAAATTACCCACGGAGAGTTACATACTGACATACTGACATACTGACATACAAGTGAAGCTAATAAAAAATAATTATTTATAAATATTATAAATACGGGGAATCAGAGTTCGATTTCGGAGAGCGAGCCTGAGAAACGGCTACCAGAACCAAGGAAGGCCGCAGGCGCACAGATTACCCACGGAGAGTTACTGACAAACTGACATACAAGTGAAGCTAATATAAAGCGTGTAAAAAATTAGTGAATCCTATCGATCAATAATCAAATTAAACAATCGAGCGCTTCTTTGCTGCTCTGCAGGGTTCAGACGAATACGACAAACACTATTGTGTCAAATTTGGCCATATTTTATTATAGAAATACTTTTTCACGCAATTTTACACTGTTTTCTGTTAGAGAAAAAATTACGTGATATTTGTTAAGATCCCCCCTCCCCCCTAAGTGAGATTTGGTAAGATTTAGCTTGATCCGCTCCCCCCCTAGAACACCTCACGTAATTTATGGACGCCCCCTTTCTGCCATGAGTGTTTTCTGCTCTCTACAATTAAAGTAGTACCTCCACGAAAAGCATATTTTAAGAAACTTATGGAATTTTTTTTTTATAGAAAGATAAACATATTAATAATTCACCACCAAAATTTCAGATCAATTCACCACACCGTTTTTGAGTAATTAATTTTCAAAATTGCATCTTTTACACGTAGAGGTATAGAGAGATGGTAAAGTTGATATGAAATCTATTTGCATCACTCGAGTTGTATGGAAGATTTTATACTAACTTTACCATCTCTCTATACCTCTACGTGTAAAAGATGCAATTTCGAAAATTAATTGCTCAAAAACGGTGCGGTGAATTGATCTGAAATTTTGGTGGTGAATTATTAATATTTTTATCTTTCGATAAAAAAAATTCCATAAGTTTCTTAAAATATGCTTTTCGTGGAGGTACTACCTTAATTAAAAAAAAACGTAAACTAAGATTAGCCGACATTTTAAATGTTTAAATTAAAATTCAAGTAAAAAATTACTAAAAAAAAATTGCACTTATAATTTTTCAAATCTACAAGTGAAAATTTTTCTTTTAATTTTTTTCAATAAAAAAAAATTATAAAAATTTTGAAATGTAGGCCTATTTAATTTTCATAAAAAAGTTTACTAATTTTCAAAAAACACAAGATTTTCTTTTGAAATCTCACAAGCATTCTGTAGAGTTTGTAATTTTTAATTATAAAAATAAAATTAATTACAATTTATTTACATTTTATCAAGAACTCTGAATCAGTAGTATCCTAACCGGAGCGAATTTTTCCTTGATCCACTTTATCAAAATAATCTCTAGAATTTTCTTGTTATATCTTCTTTAAATTTCTTCCTCAATTTATTTTCCTTCAACTCTCCATTTTCTTTATCTTTATCACTTCTACGTTTCTTCTTTTTACAAAAATAATTATACCTAGATTCTCAAGAATGTCTTCTAAATTTCAGTCTCTCTTCTTTCTTCAAGCTTACAGCTTCTAATTCGACTTCTGAAGACTCAGACCATCTCCAGTTGCGATGAATGTCTTCTCTTCTCTATAATTAAAAAAAAAATATAAAACTAAAATTAGCCGACATTTTTAATTTTTTTAATAATTAAATTTCAGTAAAAAAATACTTAAAAAAAATTGCATTTATAATTTTTCAAATCTACAAGTGAAAAATTTTCTTTCAATTTTTTTCAATAAAAAAAAATAATAAAAATTTTCAAATGTCGGCTAATTCAATTTTCATAAAAAAAATTCAAATAATTTACTAGTTTTAAAAAAAAACTTGCACAAGATTTTCTTTTGAAATCTCACTAAGGTAAAAGACCTCATTATTGGCGGGGATCCCATTACTGACACTTTCTTTGATTTTGGTACTTATTTAATTAATGAAATCATTAATTTCTATTATGAACATATTTCTAATCTTTAAGATCTTTAGATCAAAAAAATTTTTATTCCAAGTAGAACATTTTTTCATTGAAAGAAAAAGTGCCACTAATAGGGCTTAGAGGTGTCATAAATAAGAGTCTTTTACCTTAATATTTTATAGAGTTTGTAATTTTGAATTATAAAAATAAATGATTAGATCTTGGGAATTTGGACAATAAATGAAGATGTTAAATTATAGGAATTGCAACGTTTCGCTGATTTATTTCAGCTTCATCAGGCAAACTAAAAATAAAAAATTATTTTTAGTTAATACAAATAATTGACATATACAACAAAATAAGTTAAGATAACAAAAGTTACTCTTATGGTTAACATCCTTGTCTCATTTTTACACAGTCAATAGATGTAATAGAGTAAAACAGCATATTCATAATCTGGAACATTTTTTTTAAATTACAATTTCAACAACTTGTTAAGATTTCTCTTAAATACCATTCTAATTAGTAAATTAATTATATAAAATAAACATTCAACAACGTCAAACTGTCAAGCGTGTTTACAACTGACATCTATTGACTGTGTAAAAATGAGACAAGGATGTTAACCATAAGAGTAACTATTGTTATCTTAACTTATTTTGTTGTATATGTCAATTATTTGTATTAACTAAAAATAATTTTTTATTTTTAGTTTGCCTGATGAAGCTGAAATAAATCAGCGAAACGTTGCAATTCCTATAATTTAACATCTTCATTTATTGTCCAAATTCCCAAGATCTAATCATTTAAATATTTTAAAATATGAACGAGAACTTAAATATTAATATAAAAATAAAATTAATTACAATTTATTTACATTTTATTAAGAACTATCTTCTGAATCAGTAGTATCCCAACCAGTGCGAATTTTTCCTTGATCTCTTCTAGACTTCCTTGCCATATCTTCTTTAGATTTCTTCCTCAATTTATTTTCCTTCAACTCTCCATTTTCTTTATCCTTATCACTTCTTCTTTTCTTCTTTTTAAAATAATCATACCTAGATTCCGAAGAATGTCTTCTAGAAGTTTTCTTA
This sequence comes from Cotesia glomerata, assembly GCF_020080835.1. Classification (NCBI taxonomy): domain Eukaryota; kingdom Metazoa; phylum Arthropoda; class Insecta; order Hymenoptera; family Braconidae; genus Cotesia; species Cotesia glomerata. The sequence goes on from NC_058163.1 coordinate 22,407,851, forward strand.
TCCCCCCTAGAATCTCTAGCCTTAGAATGTCTTTCAGACCTCGAGGATGGAGTTTCAGATCGTCTTCTAGATTTCAGTCTCTCCTTCTCTTTCTTCGAGCTTATAGCTTCCATCTCCACTTCTGGAGACTCAGACCATCTCCAATTCCGATGAGTGTCATCTCTTCTCCTAGATTCTTCTTCCATCCTGTCTCTGCGGCTGCTGGTGGATTCTCTGTCGGCCCTAACACCGCGCCAAGGCGGACTCTTGATGTCGTACTCATCTCCAGGGTTCCTAAAAGCGTGAATAAAATTGCAAGCCCGACCCTTAGGGCAGTGGAACATTCCACAGACGGCGTTCCTCCAGGACACAATATTAGCAAATTCGCAATTAATTTGTCTTCCAGCGTACCAGCGACTTCTGAGCTTCCTCCAGGCCCTGGCAGCTTCTCGCTCAGTCTCATACTCGACGTACAAATTTCCTCTGAGATGAATGTCGCTGTTGAAGCAGCACTTGAGAGTCCTGATCCTACCGAAGCTCTCCAGTTCAGGTACTACGTCCTTGTAAAATTCCCTGAAGTGATTACGCGTTTCTGAAGATTCAAACTCCAGTCCCACGTCGGTGTCATACTCATTAGAATTCTTTTCCAGCGAAAAGTGGGAGTAGAAGCCGGGAATCAGGATCACTTTGGTAAGAGATTTTCTTTGGTGGTTCCTGGAACAAGCGTCGCCATATTTGCAAGCTCCAGTTTTGGTAAAGAACACGCAAGGCTCCTTTGTTGGGTGCGTGTCGCTAGTTAATCTCAAATATTCAGGAGTTCTTGCGCCATTGTCTATGTAATCATCTATCTCTTTTTCTAATTGGACTTGTCTGTTAATTTCTTCGTCCTGCAGGCGCTTTATTTCTTCACGCTTTTTCTTTAGCGCTTCTTGCTTTTCTTCAAATTCTTTTCTTATTATTTCTTCCTGGCGCAGCTGTTCCGCTCGGGCTCGAGCTTTGCGCTCTTGAGATTCTTGCCATTCTTTTTGAGCTCTAACCTGAAATTTTATTTATAATTAGTTACTAAAACATAAATAATTAATCTTCTATATTATTAAGAGAATAAGAAAAATTTTGGGTCCAGGATAATCATATGATAAAATCGTTTTTTTTTGTGAAATTTAGAGTCATTGCAAAGATCTTGACTTGAATTTTTGCCTTTTCAAGGTTTCATTTCATTCTCACCGATAGTCAATTTATTATGATAAATATTTAGGCTGCATTCAAAAATGCTTTATCGGTAGATACATAATACGAAATGACCTTTTATCTTAAGATAATTAATTGTGAAATATTGATATTTTTAAAAATATAAGCTCATCTCGATGTTACACTCATCGAGAGCTTTCATTTCAGTACCCACATCAATTTTTCATATATTTTATATATGTATACATGAAAAATATATCAAAATGTATGTGGGTACTCAAATGAAAGCTCTTGATGAGTATAACATCGGGATGAGCTTATATCTTTAAAATCATCAATAATTAAGAAAGTACAGTGCAATTTAACAAAATTCATTATTTAGTAAAGACCTTGTATCTTGTGAATTATTGACATTTTTAAAGATATAAGCTCACCTCGACATTATACTCATCGAGACCTTTCATTTGAGTACCCACATCAATTTTTTATATATTTATATATATTACATATGTGTATATATGAAAAATATATCAAAATGCATGTGGGTACTCAAATGAAAGCTCTTGATAACTGTAACATCGGGATGAGCTTATATCTTTAAAAACGTCAATCGTTAAGAAAGTGCGGAGCAATTTAACAAATGTCTTGTGAACTATTGACATTTTTAGAGATATAAGCTCACCCCGACATTATATTCATGGAGACCTTTCATTTGAGTACCCACATCATTTTTTCATATATTTATATATATTACATATATGTATATATGAAAAATATATCAAAATGCATGTGGGTACTCAAATGAAAGCTCTTGATGAGTGTAACATCAGGATGAGCTTATATCTTTAAAAACGTCAATCGTTAAGAAAGTACAGTGCAATTTAATGAATGTCTTGTGAACTATTGACATTTTTAAAGATATAAGCTCATCTCGATGTTACACTCATCGAGAGCTTTCATTTGAGTACCCACATCAATTTTTCATATATTTTATATATGTATACATGAAAAATATATCAAAATGTATGTGGGTACTCAAATGAAAGCTCTTGATGAGTATAACATCGGGATGAGCTTATATCTTTAAAATCATCAATAATTAAGAAAGTACAGTGCAATTTAACAAAATTCATTATTTAGTAAAGACCTTGTATCTTGTGAATTATTGACATTTTTAAAGATATAAGCTCACCTCGACATTATACTCATCGAGACCTTTCATTTGAGTACCCACATCAATTTTTTATATATTTATATATATTACATATGTGTATATATGAAAAATATATCAAAATGCATGTGGGTACTCAAATGAAAGCTCTTGATAACTGTAACATCGGGATGAGCTTATATCTTTAAAAACGTCAATCGTTAAGAAAGTGCGGAGCAATTTAACAAATGTCTTGTGAACTATTGACATTTTTAAAGATATAAGCTCACCCCAACATTTCCTTCATCGAGATCTTTCATTTGAGTACCCACATCAATTTTTCATATATTTTATATATTTATAAATATGAATATGTGAAAAATATATCAAAATGCATGTGGGTACTCAAATGAAAGCTCTTGATGAGTGTAACACCAGGATGAGCTTATATCTTTAAAAATGTCAATATTCAAGAAAGTACAGTGGAATTTAATAAATGTCTTGTGAACTATTGACATTTTTAAAGATATAAGCTCATCCTGATGTTACACTCATCGAGACCTTTCATTTAAGTACCCACATCAATTTTTCATATATTATATATATATATATATATATATATATATATATATATATATATATATATATATATATATATAGCAGCATATATATATATATATATATATATATATATTTATATCAATATATGAAAAATTTATCAAAATGCATGTGGGTACTCAAATGAATGCTCTTGATACTAATAATTTTTTTTCTAATTTTCACAAGTGAAATTTTGTTATTTTTTTTTGTAATTATTTAATTGCTATAAAACAAAAAAAAATTTCTAATATCTTTCTGTCTGTCAACTTCAGTGTTATTAATAAGGCTGTTGTTAGTGATCCGACGATTCGGACAAATAAGAAATAATTATTCATCCAATAATTTAAAAAATGTTATTATAACATAAAAAATATTAATCTCAATTATCGGACGAATTTCAAAATAATTATTCGTCCGACAATTCTACGAATATAAAATAAATTCCCTATTATTAACAATCCTCGTCTGAGTTATCGGATAAATAATTATACTTTAGTCGTCCGATAATTTCAAAAATATTAATTCCAATTATCGGACGAATTTCAAAAGCATTCATATAATTGTAATTAATTTCTTAAAAGAATTAAAAAAATATCAGCTGACTTAATTATAATTGTAAAAAAAGAAAATAAAAATTACCTCATTTTCCAGCCATTGTTTCTCTTGTTCCGCCAACTCTTCTACTTCCCTCCTCTCTTTCTCCTCTTGCAACAATTTCTGTTCAAGAAGCCAGTTCAAATATCCCGCACTCCTCTCGAGCGCCGCCTGCAGCTGTTTCTCCTCGGCATCTCTCAGCTGAGCGGTTTTCCGTCTCACCCGTTTACGTCGTTCTTTTTTAACAATCTTTCTCCATTCCTTATGACGCAATTTGACTTTTTCACAATTATATTCCTCCATAACACATCATTTATATCTATCACTCGTTATTATTTATAAAAAGTAAATAACAAACTTTTAACCAAGTTAATTTACCACCCGTCACAACATTTCGTGGCTCGTGTGCTTTTATGACAGCCATTTTTTTTTTAATCCTCTGTCTTGGGTGTCTTGGGTTCTTTTTTTTTATTGTCATTTCTTCTCAGCCGGTAATACAGATTTTAAATTATAAAAAAAATTATTTACTGTCACATTAATAATTTAATTAACAATTTTATATACATTTCTTCTTTAATTTTTGTTAAAGTTAATTTTTATTTATTGACAAATTTATTTATTTTTTTTTTAACCTAAAAGTGAATTAAAAAAAAATATTTTTAATTAATAATTTTATAAATTATTTCAAGTGAAGAAATAATGAAAATAATTTTAGAAGAAAAAAATAAATTATCAAATGTGGAATGTAAGTAAAATAATTGATAATATTAAAGATGAAAATAAAAGCCGACATTTAAAAAATTTTGATTTTTTTTATCAAAAAATTATTACAAAAAAATTAAAAAAAAATTTTTTCATTTGTTAAAACTTCAAAAACTACAAGTGCAATTTTTAAAAAATATATTTTTTAGTTTTAATTTAATAAATTAAGCATAATAAAAAAATTAAAAATGTTGGCTAACTTTATTGGCATTTAAGTTAGCAGTCATTAACAATTTTTTAATTTTATTTATCAAAAAAATGTCTTCCAAAAAATTATTTTTAAAAAATTGTATTTTTTATTTTTTTAAATTTCTACATGTCAATTTTTTTTTGCCATAATTTACTTGTTATAAAATTTTTAAAATTATTAAATATATGCTAAATAAATTTTGATCTAACTTTATTATATATTAAAGTTAGCCGCCATTTTTAATTTTTTAATTTTTTTTAATAATTAAATAATAAAAAAAAAATATTTTTAAAAAATTGCACTTACAATTTTGAAAGTTTTTTACAAAAGAAAAATTTTTTTCTTTTTTTCTGTAGTCAATTTTTTTAATAAAAAAAAATAAAAAAATTTTTTAAGTGTCGCCTAGCTTAATTTTTATAATTAGCTGACGTTTTTAATTTTTTGATTCTTTTTCATTTATTTAATTGAAATTAAAAAATATTTTTAAAAAAATGCACTTATAGTTTTTCAAATTTTTTATGAATGAAAATTTTTTTTATAATAATTTTTTCAATAAAAAAAATTATAAAAATTCTGAGATGTAGGCTAACTTAATTTTCATAAACAATTATTAATTATTAAGTCATTGGCCTACTTTTGATAGCTCATGGTCAAGATCAAGGTATGAGTATATAAACCGGTGGAAATGGAAGGAAGAAAATATATTTTAAAGAAATAAGTAGAAGAGAGGGAAAAGGAATCCTCTGTAATGAATCCACGTCAGGTATATTCCCGTTATTTCTCAGGTACTGACGTGTGTTTACGGTTGCAGTTTACCTGTGCTGTAGTTTAACGGACGCACAGCCATTAATGAAGTAAGAAGAGGTGAGATACAGTTTACTACTCTCCTTATATACTATATGTATGTATAAATATATATAAGCACCTGAGTGTGCATTTGACATAAAACATTTGATCTAACAAACTTACAATAGTTTTAATGCAGTTAAAAAATGCCGACTTAACATACTCGTGACTACGTGTCATTTTTCTCTGTGACAAAACTCCGTTTTAGAGCCTATGTGTTGAAAATAAAATATTTTAAGACGTTTCCAAGGTCACGAAACTGTAAATACAAATTTTTAATTATTTAAAACTTCATGTGAAAATTATCAATATTTAAAAATTGAATATTTTTTATTAAATTAAAAAATATTGGTGTAATTTGTTTGAATTATTTTTATTGTAGTTTCTCAGCAAAAATGGAGCTGACAAACGGAACAAAGAAGACGAGTAACAAAGTACATTCAAACGGAACAATTGTACCAGAAAAAAAATTAAAATCAAAATTCTGGGCCTACTTCTGGTGGGTGTTTGGCGGGATATTTGGAGCACACCACCTGTACCTAGGTCGTGACGCGCATGCTTTTATATGGTTAACGACTCTAGGAGGGTACTTTGGGATCGGTTGGCTAAGAGATTTGCTAAGAATTTCTACGTACGTCGATGACGTTAATAATCATCCGCATTTCGTTGAAAGCTTCAAGCTTGCAGTCAGGCACAATAAAAAGGTGAGTAATTTATAGGCAGAAAAATAAACAGTTCTAAAGATATTGAAATTAGCTATAAAAATTAAATTAGCCATCTGAAAATTTTTATTGAAAAAAAAATTAAAATAAACAATTTTATGTGTAGAAGATTTGAAGAATTATACGTGCAATTTTTTAAAAGTTTTTTTTTACTTGTAGTTTAATTGTTGAAAAAAATCAAAAATTGATCATTTTTTAATTTTTCTTGAAAAATAAATTAGAACTAGAAAATTATTTAAAAAAAATTGCATTTACAATTTTTTAAAGCTTCTAAACAGAATTTTTTAAATATATTTTTCTTTTAATATTTTATTTGTTAAAAAATTATCAGATGTCTCTCTATTTCATGAAAGTTAAATTAGCCGACGTGTAAAAAGTTTTTTTTATTGAAAAAATTATTAAAAAAAATTTTTTTAAAGATTTCACACGCAGAAAATTTGGAAAATTGTACGTGCAATTTTTAAAAATATTTTCTTACTCGTAATTTAACTGTTGGAAAATAACAAAAATTGTTGAACGTCAACTAATTTTAGTGTCATAAATCAGCAGACACTCAATAATTTTTTTTTTTTATAAATAAACTAGATCTAGAAAAAAATTTTTAAAAAATTACATTTACAATTTTTTAGAACTTCTAAACATGGAATTTTTAAAATAAATTTTTGTTTAAATATTTTATTTGTTAAAAAATTTCTAAAAATTATCAGATGTCTCTCAATTTTATAAAAGTTAAATTAGTCGACATCTTAAAATTTTTTTCAATTTTTTTCTACTTGTAATTTGTTTAGTTATGTATCTTAATTTTTTATAAGTTATGAAAAAATTGTACTATATTCTTAAGTTTACTTATGTTTTAAAATATTCGACAGACTTTTAACAAAGACGTGATAAAACTTAAAATTCGGAAATTTATGACAGTCAAACTCAAGTAGTTGCCATTGTCAAATAATTCCTTTAATGGCTTAGACGAACCTTCGACATAAACAGACAAAATTTTACAACCCATTTATTTATCAAATGGCAACCAGACTATTTTCAACTCAGCAAATCTTCCCACACTTCATTTAAATAACCCTACGTTAAATAAATAATATTTATTTATTTATTTATTTATTTATTTATTCAAATTTAAACGCCAAAGCAAAAAGCCAAATGGCAAAAATACAGTAGAATAAAATTAAAGTACATGTAAAGCCATAAACGTAGTCATTTTCAAAATGAAAGATTATGACTCAATATGACAGCATAAATAGAAGATAAACGAAAGAAGAGAAAAAAAAAAGAAAAATATAAACAATCATAGATCTGAGCAGTGTAGTTTTTTTTTGTACATATCAATATATACTATAAATTATTTTAGAAAATTTGCAGACTTTGATCCTTAGGCCTCCCTGAATTCAAGCTCATAGAAGAATTCAAAGGCTTTTGATTTAAATGCCTCTATGCTGAGTGAATTTATGACATCTAGTGGCATTTCGCGCCAAAGGCGTATTGATGAGATTAAAAAGGAGTGCTCGTATACTGATGTCGAGAAATTTGGAAAGTAGAAAGAGACATTGTTGTACTTTGAAGCCAGCCTTTCCGAGCGTCTAATACTACCCTTTCTTTAATAACACCCTTTCCAGAATCCTCTCGTTTAACAACAATTCCCCAACCCCAGTTATTTTCCATCAACCAAAAACCAAAATACCCTTCTCAAAATTGCACTCCCTGACTGACGATAGTTGGACTAAAAATCGAACAAGACAGTTACTGACAAAACCTCTGACCACGCTCGCCGAGCGTTTTTACCTGACCTTTAAGCGACTTATATACCGATCCAATTGATGTAAAAGTATAGTCAGTGCTCAATTTTAATAAATAATTAAATAAAACGAAATATTTGTGATTTTTTTAATTAAAAAATCACAAAACCCTTGTCAAATTAATGCCAAATTAATTAACAAGAAAACATAATTTAATTGTTGAAAAAAAATAAAAATGGTTGAATGTCGATTAATTTTAGTATCATACATCAGCAGACACTTGATAATTTTTTTTTTATAAATAAACTAGATCTAGAAAACAATTTTTAAAAAATTGCATTTACAATTTTTTAGAACTACTAAAAATGGAATTTTTTAAATAAATTTTTCTTGAAATATTTTATTAATTAAAAAATTTATAAAAATTATCAGATGTCTCCTCTCAAACTCAGTAGCATGCAATTCTATATTAAATTATTTCCAAACTTCAATAAAAAAAATTTATTTTCCAGCCAACGTTTTCGACTGTGAGATTCATCGGTGCTTTGATAGTCGGATACTTCTGGGGCTTGTTACTCTGGTCAGCAATTCCTCAGGATGAAATTCACGGGTACAATTTACGGCCTTTGATGATCTTTGTGCCTCTAGCAGTCGCTCTAGGTAAATTTTCAACATAATATTAAATAATATTCATTTTAAACAGTTTACCTTGCAGTTATTGTTATCTCTCGCGATAGCGATAAATATTCATTAGTTATAATTTATGATACTTACATGCATACACTATTTGCTCTGATGAGTAATGAGTAATTAAAAATAACAATTGCAGGTGTGTGGGTGATAGGAAACATCGGTCGGGAGCAAGGGTCTCTCTGGCTGACTCTGGCGTGCTCGTACTTGATGTACCCGACACTCTACTACATCGGCGATGACAGCACCTGGCTGAGCTTGATGGTCGTTGTAGATGCTCTAGTTTTCGACACTTTCAGCAAGCAATGGAGACTCAAGCCTCGGGAAAAAAAATCGGTGGGAAAACGGGTAATTACTTTTTCTCTGGCTCTTGCATTGTACTTGGCGCTCTGGACGAGCTACTTCTACTTCAATGCTGTTGTTACTGACAGCGAAGGGGAAGAAATAAAATTATCTGAGGCTGTTAAACATTTTTTTACTTCTCCGATGTGGTTGGATTTAAAAGTAAGTTATTTATATATTTATTACTTTATGATAAAATTTTTTACGCAAATTTAAAATAATAGCTCATAAAAAAAATGTTTTGACAAAAGTTGTTCAAAATTTAAGTTTACAAAAAACATGTTTATGATTTAAAAAAAAAACCAATATTTTCGGTGTAATTTCAAAAATAAGATTCATAATTATCAAAAAATTTGAACTTTTCATTATGAATCTTATTGCACGCCTCATAAGCGAAGTGTTGAGACAGTGCTCTACTCTCAACATTTCAAAAAAAGCAGTTTTCTCAAAACTGAAATTGATTTTTTTTATTTATAATATGAGTGTACTAATATCAAGTCAAATAATTTGTCAGGGACATAAAATATATTTCAATAACAATTATTTTGTTTAATATAGTAAATAATAACATTAAAAATAATCTTTTCTGAACGTCCATGTGTCTGTGTTTATGGTTTGGTGTAAGGTAAAAGACCCAGTTATTGACACTTGCAATTTTATTTTAATTAAAAATAACAAATTAACTCTAATAAATTAATAAATATAATTTTTGAATTATAAATTTTAAGATAATTAAATTTTTTGGGAGCATTTTATTTTTTTAATTGGACTAAAATTGCAAGTGTCAAACAACTAGGCCAGTGTCAATAACTGGGTCTTTTACCTCATCTGGCAGGGAAATTGGTCGAAAAAATGATCATACCGAAATAATTTTTTTCTTATAAAAAACTAATATATCACTGTAGATTTTTTTGTATATCTATCTATACATTTTATTATAGTAATTTTTTTTTCTCAACTTAGAGTTATGGCACCACTAAACCATAGCAGAGTTTTCTGTTTTTTATTATTTTGCTTTTTATATTGTATTTTAATGAATTTTATTGTGAAAAATGAGATTATGAGGCGTGCACTTTTGGATTTTCCAAACTTTTGTTTTGAAATTACACCGACAACATTTGATTTTTTTTTTAAATTATAAGAAACATTTTTTTTATAAAATTTAATTTTGAATTTTTGTTACATGAATTTTTTTATAGAATCAATGTTTTTGCTATAATATTACAAATTTTGAATCGTTTATTTTAAAATTGTGGCACAAATTTTTAATTAAATATAAAGTTTCGACGTTTTTTGTCTATAAAAAATTCAAAAATTATCTTATTAAATTTTTTAATAGACAAAAAAAAATTTCATAAAAATTTTTCAAGAAATTTTGACATTAGATCAATTATTTAAAAGTGAAGAAATAATTTTTAAATATTTTTTTGAATATATTTTTCATCAAAAATAAAATAATCAAAAAATAAAAAAATTAGTTTAGTGTATTTTCCATACACGCTTGTAAATTTACGATTTTAGAAAAAAATTTTTTGTTATTTATAATTATAAAAAAAAAAAATAATAATTATAATAAAAATTATTATTACAATAATAATAATAATAATATTTATAATTATAATTTCAGAAAAAAAATTACTCAGAATAAAAATAATTTTCATAAAAAAAAATTTCCTCAACAAAATAATTTTTTTTTTTTTTTTTAGAAGAAGAATTAAATTTAAAAATTTTAAACACTTACTAATTTTATTTATGAATTAATAAAATATAAATTTAAATTGTCGATTTCAGACAACTCTATGGGCTACATGGGAGCAAGTGAAGAATCAAGGATTCTGGGCAACATGGCAACAATTAGTAGACATGTCAGATTTACGTGGAGAAATGAACGCGTACAAAGTATGTATAAAATAATTTATTATAAATATTTATAATCTATAATTTTAAAACTCCATGTAAATATAAATATATACATACATATGTATTTATATATATATACTCATACTTATACATATTTATCTTAGGTTTTAGAACTTTCTCAAACAGCGTCAGAAAGTGAGATCACAACTAAATGGCGAATGTTATCCAAAGAACATCATCCCGACAAAGTAAAGGGCTCTGAGGAAGAGCGTAGGGCCGCGCAAAATCGATTCATGGAAATCCAAGAGGCCTACGAAATCCTCTCGAGCAAAAAGAACCGACGGCAACGTAAAAATCGTCGGAACGGATGATTTTAATAATAGTCTTTCTCAATCATGTCTTTCCATTAAATCAATAGTCTTCAATTCAATCAATGACTCTGCGCTTTGCGCACTATAAAAATTATTTTTTATTCATAATTATTTAAAATAGATTTCTAATATTGTAAATTTATTATTATTTAAACTTTAAATATAGTTTATAATTTATACCATAAAAGAAAATTATCGCTAAATTTTTTTTGCGATATTGAAAAAAATTTTATAGTGTTAAATATTCACTTTTATTTATTAAATTTTGATTTGGTATTTTTTTAGTAACTAAAAATAATAAGATTGTAAATATTTACAGCAAGGCTCTGAGTAATTTCGTAGGTCAGTCGTGAGTCTGAGAAAATATTATGGAAGAGTCTTTTTTTTACACACCCGGAGCCGTGTATTAAAATCACTTTTATAGTGATTACTTTTATTTAAAAATAACCGCTTATTTACATTTTACGTCTTACGTCTTACCTTCACCCGCCCGCGAGCAAGTATATCTGGAATACTTATACTTTTATCGATCAATACTGGTGCTCCGTCAATTCCACAGCAGTTAATGGCAACTGAAGAGCTCCTTAGACGCTACTTGGTTTTCTTCTTCGTACGGGCTGGTTTCTTCGAGCCTTCTAGTTTGTCTCCGTAGTTCAGCTCGCACTTGTCCAGAATTTCCAACGGTGCGACTAAAGTTACTCTGAAAGTCAATCAGACTGTTATTGAAAAAAAACTTTTTATAAAAAAAAAATAATTTAGCAGATATTTGGTAATTTTTGTAACAAGTTAATTATAGAAAAAAAAATTGAAATTTGTAACTTTAAAAAAACTAATGTTATTATTTTAAAATTATTTTTTGAATGAATTTGTTTGTTAAATAAAATTGTTAACTACTAAATTAAATGCCATAAAAAAATCAAAATTAATTTATCAGATATTTTGTAATTTAAAAATGTTTTCTAACAAATAAATTATGGAAACAAAAATTAAAAATACTTTTTTTTTTTAAATAATTTTTTGAAATAAATTTGTTTAATAAAATTGAAAAATTGTCGAGTAATTGCTAAATTTAATGTTATAAAAAAATGAAAATTAATTTATCAAATATTTTATAATCTATATTATTAAGAGAATAAGAAAAAGCTTGAGCCCAGGATATTCATATGATAAAATCGGTTTTTTTTAGTGAAATTTAGTGTCATTACAAAGGTCTCGATTTGAATTTGTGCCTTTTCAAGATTTCATATCATTCTCACCGATAGTCAATTTATGATGATAAGTATTTAGGCTGCATTCGAAAATGCTCTATTTCTAGATACATAATTAAGAAATTACCTTGTATCTCGTGAAATATTGACATTTTTAAAGATATAAGCTTACCCCGATGTTACACTCGTCGAGACCTTTCATTTGAGTACCCACATCAATTTTTCATATATTTCATATATTTATATATATGTATATACGAAAAATATATTAAAATGCATGTGGGTACTCAAATGAAAGCTCTTGATGAGTGTAACATCAGGATGAGCTTATATCTTTAAAAACGTCAATATTTAAGAAAGTAAAGTGCAATTTATCAAATGTCTTGTGAACTATTGACATTTTTAAAGATATAAGCTCACCCCGACATTATACTCATCGAGACCTTTCATTTGAGTACCCACATCAATTTTTCATATATTTCATATATTTGTATATATTGTATATATTTATATATGAAAAATATATCAAAAATGCATGTGGGTACTCAAATGAAAGCTCTTGATGAGTGTAACATCAGGATGAGCTTATATCTTTAAAAACGTCAATATTTAAGAAAGTAAAGTGCAATTTATCAAATGTCTTGTGAACTATTGACATTTTTAAAGATATAAGCTCACCCCGACATTATACTCATCGAGACCTTTCATTTGAGTACCCACATCAATTTTTCATATATTTCATATATTTATATATATTGTATATATGTATATATGAAAAATATATCAAAAATGCATGTGGGTACTCAAATGAAAGCTCTTGATGAGTGTAACATCAGGATGAGCTTATATCTTCAAAAACGTCAATATTTAAGAAAGTAAAGTGCAATTTATCAAATGTCTTGTGAACTATTGACATTTTTAAAGATATAAGCTCACCCCGACATTATACTCATCGAGACTTTTCATTTGAGTACCCACATCAATTTTTCATATATTTCATATATTTATATATATTGTATATATGTATATGTGAAAAATATATCAAAAATGCATGTGGGTACTCAAATGAAAGCTCTTGATGAGTGTAACATCAGGATGAGCTTATATCTTTAAAAACGTCAATATTTAAGAAAGTAAAGTGCAATTTATCAAATGTCTTGTGAACTATTGACATTTTTAAAGATATAAGCTCACCCCGACATTATACTCATCGAGACCTTTCATTTGAGTACCCACATCAATTTTTCATATATTTCATATATTTGTATATATTGTATATATGTATATATGAAAAATATATCGAAAATGCATGTGGGTACTCAAATGAAAGCTCTTGATGAGTGTAACATCAGGATGAGCTTATATCTTCAAAAACGTCAATATTTAAGAAAGTAAAGTGCAATTTATCAAATGTCTTGTGAACTATTGACATTTTTAAAGATATAAGCTCACTCCGACATTATACTCATCGAGACCTTTCATTTGAGTACCCACATCAATTTTTCATATATTTCATATATTTATATATATTGTATATATGTATATATGAAAAATATATCAAAAATGCATGTGGGTACTCAAATGAAAGCTCTTGATGAGTGTAACATCAGGATGAGCTTATATCTTTAAAAACGTCAATAGTTAAGAAAGTACGGTGCAATTTAACTAATATCTTGTGAACTATTGAAATTTTTAAAAATATAAGCTTACTCTGACATTACACTCATCGAGATCTTTCATTTGAGTACCCACATCAATTTTTCATATATTTATATATATTGTATATATGTATATGTGAAAAATATATCAAAAATGCATGTGGGTACTCAAATGAAAGCTCTTGATGAGTGTAACATCAGGATGAGCTTATATCTTTAAAAACGTCAATATTTAAGAAAGTAAAGTGCAATTTATCAAATGTCTTGTGAACTATTGACATTTTTAAAGATATAAGCTCACCCCGACATTATACTCATCGAGACCTTTCATTTGAGTACCCACATCAATTTTTCATATATTTCATATATTTGTATATATTGTATATATGTATATATGAAAAATATATCGAAAATGCATGTGGGTACTCAAATGAAAGCTCTTGATGAGTGTAACATCAGGATGAGCTTATATCTTCAAAAACGTCAATATTTAAGAAAGTAAAGTGCAATTTATCAAATGTCTTGTGAACTATTGACATTTTTAAAGATATAAGCTCACTCCGACATTATACTCATCGAGACCTTTCATTTGAGTACCCACATCAATTTTTCATATATTTCATATATTTATATATATTGTATATATGTATATATGAAAAATATATCAAAAATGCATGTGGGTACTCAAATGAAAGCTCTTGATGAGTGTAACATCAGGATGAGCTTATATCTTTAAAAACGTCAATAGTTAAGAAAGTACGGTGCAATTTAACTAATATCTTGTGAACTATTGAAATTTTTAAAAATATAAGCTTACTCTGACATTACACTCATCGAGATCTTTCATTTGAGTACCCACATCAATTTTTCATATATTTCATATATTACATATATGTATATATAAAAAATATATAAAAATGCATGTGGGTACTCAAATGAAAGCTCTTGATGAGAGTAATATTGGGATGAGCTTATACCTTTAAAAACGTCAATATTTAAGAAAGTACAGTGCAATTTCGCTAAAGTCATTATTTAATAAAGCAAAATTTTATTTATTTATAGTCCACAAGTCACGGCAGTCACATAGTGACTGCAAGGTTGCTAGTTTAAATAATTTTTGAAGTAAATAAATTATGGCAAAAAAATGAAAAGAAGAAATTAAAAATGCTATTTTTTAAAAATAAATTTGTTTGTTAAATAAAATTAAAAAGTGTTCAAGTAACTGCTAACTTAAATTTCATAAAAAAAAGTGCCAGATCTTTACCTCAGCTGGGGAATATTAAGTGGCCTAATAAAATTTTTAACAGGCGTGTCTCCAGGTTTGGGAAGCGCAGGCGAGCTGGCACAGAGCGCAGCATTGGTGAGCTGAGACACCAAGGAGAAGCTTTTGTCAGACCCAACATTGCGAAAGACTCGCTTGAGCTTCGACTTGAGCCCGGATGACGCGACAGGAACCGGCAGAACCTGAAAATAAATCAGTTTTATGACAGGATTAACGACCGGAAAGGTTCAAGGGTACCTTTCCTTGAAGAACCTTCGCCGCGAGCTCGGGCTCGCTTCCCCAACGGCAGGAAGTCTTCTCCATCAATCGATGCCTTGTGAAGCGCTCGATTACGTCAGCACACACATGCCGGCCGCAAAATCGCGCCCACTGCTCCGCTTTGTATCCTCGGCCGTGGTCTCGCAGGGTTGGATTAGCTCCTAGATAAATTAACAATTATTATTTAATTAATTACCAGAGTATAAAATTAAAAAAATTTTTTATAAATTAAAATTGAAATTTTATTTTAATTAAAAAAAAAAAACCTGCAAAGAGAAGAAATTTCGCGCATTTAGTCCGTCCTTGAAGCGCGGCTTTCATTAGCGGAGTAAAGCCTAAAATATTTCTTGAGTCTAATTGAATGCTTGTACATTTTTGAAGTAAAATATTTAGACACTCTGCTTGTCCTAAAAATAATTAAATTAATTAAAATAAATTATCTAAATAAATAAATTATAAAATAATTAATAAATATAAAATTAAAAAATAAAAATTTAATTAATTTAAGAATTATTTAAGGGAAGAAAAATTATAAAATTAATTAATTTAAAAATTATGTAAGGAAAAAAAATTGTAAAATTAATTAATTTAAAAATTATGTAAGGGAAGAAAAATTATAAAATTAATTAAGTTAAGAATTATTTAAGGGAAAAAAAAATTTTTAAATTAATTAATTTAAGAATTATTTAAGGGAATAAAAATTATAAAATTAATTAATTTAAAAATTATGTAAGTGAAAAAAAAATTGTAAAATTAATTAATTTAAAAATTATGTAAGGAAAAAAAAATTTTTTAATTAATTAATTTAAGAATTATGGGGAAGGTAATTTTTATGTAAGAATTAAGGGGAAGGGATGGAAAGAAAAATTTAAAAATTAATGTACCAGCTTGAGCAGCAAAATGAAGTGGAGTGTTTCCTTCATTGTCTGGAATATCAACGTCTGCTCCAGGAAAATTGAGAACCATTTCTAATAATTCTGCGGCACCATTACCAGCCATGTAACTTATTGCAGTCTGTAAATAAAAATTGAATTAAATTTTATTGTGTGTATATAATAATTGTATTTTAATTATATAATAACATATAGGGTTTTTATTGAGTATTATATCATTTTTAATGATATAAATCCTCTGGGGTTTATCTTCCGGTCATATTTAATCTGGATTCTCAGAATACTCATACAACGTGTTGGGTATTATATTATTATTAATTTATTTATTTTTTTCATTTAAATCATTTTCGAAGAAATATAAAATGTATAAATTTCCGGTTTGGTGTGAGAAAAATTTTTAATTGTAAAAAATTGTGAGGGAAGAAATGAAAAAAATTTTTTAAAATAATTTTGTGAAGAAATAAAAATCATTGGGTATAATTTAATATTTCAAATTCAAAGTCGAAATTTAAATAATCCAAATTGAGCGAATAAAATTTATCGACTATTTTTCCAAATAGATTAGCGACATCGGGGTTAGTGGAGTTGCTTTACAGTTTACGGAATCGTACGGTCAAGGTCTTCAACATTCCGTAAGATCTTGGTTTTATTTAAATAAACACACAAAGTAAAACTTTAACGACATAAAGAGTTGAGTAAAGATCGTTAATAGAAACATAACAATTATAATCTAACTGCAAATATGTGGTATTTGAATAAAAGCTTTTAAATGAAACCGACGAGTGTTTTTACAACAATCCGATTGTTTTGAGTAAACTTATTATACCGTAGTTTTTTTTTATTATTATTATTATTCTTCATGTTTTATTATTTAGTTCAGAATAATATTAAAAGTGTTTTTATAATCAGCGGTATTTAAACGTCTGGCGTTTGACCATGTGTGCAATGTCATGATTTAAATTTTCCAGTCTAAGTAATTATTATTAGAGAATAATATACAAATATTTATAGAGAAGAAATCTATAAATATATCTTCACTCTAATAATAAAAAAAAAAAATAAAAAAAAATAAAAAAAAAAAATAATAATAATAATAATAATTCGCTATTTTGAAAAATTATTATTATTATTATTATTATTATTGATTTGGCATTTCAAAAAAAAAAAAAAATAATAATGTTGATTTAATTTTTAACAGAGATTTGAATTTGATCTATCTATCATTTCGGCACAAGTCAAGGAAAAAAAGTAACAGCTCGTGAAATTGATCGCGTGACGCTTTTACAACACTACTAGTTACAGGGGAAACTATAATAATTTGTGTATCGATTTCTACTTGATAATACATACACACGCGAGGATTAATAAAAATCTTCAATTGCCTTTTGACTTTTCCCAAACATTATATCTATATCTGTATTTACTTTTCACTAATTGATTGTCAATAATTACCCGACCACTCGTGTCAGTTAGATTCACATCAATGGGCTCCAAATTGGATCTTTTGATCCTGGAAATGATGTCACTGAGCGCTAGTTCATCGGCTTCACGAGCCGCTTTTAACAGCAACTGATTCATATTTTCTCGACTAATATCCAGCTTCTTTATTGGAAATTCCAAGTTTTTAACATCTAAAATAAATTAAATAATCTATATTATTAAGAGAATAAGCAAAATTTTGTGGCCAGTGTATTTATATGATAAAATGGGTTTTTATGGTTAAATTTGGTATCATTGCAAAAGTCTTAACTTGAGTTTGTTCCTTTTCAAGGTTTCATATCATTCTCACCAATAGTCAATTTATGATGATAAGTATTTAGGCAGCATTCGAAAATGCTCTATCTCTAGATACATAATTAAGAAATGACGTTGTATCTCGTGAAATATTGACATTTTTAAAGATATAAGCTTAGCCCGATGTTACACTCGTCGAGACCTTTCATTTGAGTACCCACATCAATTTTTCATATATTTATATATTATATATATATATATATATATATATATATATATATATATATATATATATATATATATATATATATATATATATATATGAAAAATATATCAAAATGCATGTGGGTACTCAAATGAAAGCTTTTGATGAGTGTAACATCGGGATGAGCTTATATCTTTAAAAATATCGATAATTAAGAAATGACCTTGTATCTAGTGAACTATTGACATTTTTAAAGATATAAGCTCATCCCGATGTTACACTCATCAAGACCTTTCATTTAAATACCCACATCATTTTTTCATATATTTATATATATTATATATATGTATATATGAAAAATATATCAAAATGCATGTGGGTACTCAAATGAAGGCTCTTGATGAGAGTAACATCGGGATGAGCTTATATCTTTAAAAAAGTCAATAGTAAAGAAAGTGCGGTGCAATTTTACAAATGCCTCGTAAAGTATTGAAATTTTTAAAGATATAAGCTCATTCCGATGTTACATTCATCGAGACCTTTCATTTGAGTACCCACATCAAATTTTCATATATTTATATATATTATATATATGTATGTATGGAAAATATATCAAAATGCATGTGGGTACTCAAATGAAAGCTCTTGATGAGTGTAACATCGGGATGAGGTTATATCTTTGAAAATGTCAATAGATAAAAAAGTACAGTGCAATTTAACATTATTTAATAAAGCAAAATTGTATAGTTCACAAGTCACGGCAGTCACTTAGTGACTGCAAGGTTGTAAGTACTTTTTATTATATAGTACAAAAAAATAATTAATTAAAAAAATTTTATTTACCTCTTAGAACACCTTTGTGATAAACTTTGGCTTCATGAACAGCTGGTTTACGCGTGGGTAGTCGCTTAGCCACAAAGCTCGTATCAGAGCTAAAAGACACTGACTTCTTCACAGCTCTTGGATTATTAATATTATTATTACTAAAATGAATCCTCGAGTCTCTTTTAAAATCAGCGGTACTCAAATTTTGATAACTGCTCGCTTTGATAACTCCGGTTTTTTTAAGCGCTCTGATAACTTCTTTATCCCCGGGTTTGTAAACCTGCGTCGTAGATTTCTTTAGTATTCCATCGGCGGGTATTTTGCCAGGTGGAATCGCTCCCAATCCTGCAACAGTTGTAGTTGTACAACTAAATAACGTCATTGGTATCAATGACGCCCGGCCCTGACCCAACTAAATATACTCCTGGCGTCAACATTCAGGAAATAACACATTTTCACTGTTTGACTTGGCAGTACCTCCAAATTTCAAAAATTAACCACTAAAACTAACCATCCAATTATAATTATTAAGTCATTGACTTGCCTTCTTTAGCAGATTTATTCTTGAGGCTCCGCGACCTAGAACTTGATCTATCTTCGGCCCTTCGTTCCCAATTGCTGGAAGATTTTTGATTTATTCTTCCTTTGGTGTCTTCTCGCCCGTTGACCAGCAACTCGTTCGGATGATTTTTTCTTCGTGAAGAATAGGAAGAAATTGGAGAACAATCCTTGGAGGTTTCGCGGATCGCGAAGAATCCTCGGGTAGCGACAATGTAATCTGGAAGGTTACACGAAGATGATGAAGACTTGCTGGGACGTTTGGTCTTGTGTTCTTCAATTATACGATGAACTTTCTAAAATTTTAAGGTCAGTGATGTTTAATGTCATTAATTGAAAAATTTTTGGAAAAGAAGAATATATGCTGGCAAAAAAATTAAATTGAATTAAGAGAAGAAATTTTTTATTAGAAAATTATTATATACACTGACAAAAAATTAACTTAATTTGAAAGAAGAAATCTTTAATTGTTAAATTTATTCAAAGAAGAAATATATAAAAAAAAATTGTTATTTACGCTGATAAAGAAATTAACTTGAATGAAAAGAAGAAATCTTGAATCAAGTTAAATTAACTTAAAGAAGAAATTTTTAATAAAAAAATTAACCGGAATAAAAAGAAAAAATCTTTAATTAAGTTAAATTTACTCAAAAAAGAAATTTTTAATAAAAATATTATTGTATACTCTGATAAAAAAATTAATTTGAATAAAAAGAAGAAATTTTGAATCAAGTTAAATTTACTCAAAGAAGAAATATAAAAAAAAATTATTGTATACACTGATAAAAATAATTAACTTGAATAAAAAGAAGAAATCTTAAATCAAATTAAATTTACTCAAAGAAGAAATTTTTAATAAAAAATTAACTTGAACAAAAAGAAGAAATCTTGAATCAAGTTAAATTTACACAAAGAAGAAATTTTTAATAAAAATATTATTGTATACACTGATAAAAAAAATAATTTGAATGAAAAGAAATCTTGAATCAAGTTGAATTTTCTCAAAGAAAAAATTTTTAATAAAAAAATTAACTTGGATAAAAAGAAGAAATCTTCAATCAAATAAAATTTACGCAAACCAAGAAATTTTTGATGAAAAAAATTATTATGTACATTGATAAAAAAAATTAACTTAAATCAAAAGAAGAAATATTTAATTAAGTTAAATTTACTCAAAGAAGAAATTTTTAATAAAAATATTTTTATACACTGATAAAAAAATGAATTTGAATAAAAAGAATAAATCTTGAATCAAGTTAAATTTACTCAAAGAAGAAATTTTTAATAAAAAAATTAACTTAGATAAAAAGAAGAAATCTTTAAACAAATAAAATTTACTCAAGCCAAGAAGAAATTTTTAATAAAAAAATTAACTTGAACAAAAAGAAGAAATGTTTAATCAAATGAAATTTACTCAAACCAAGAAGAAATTATTGATGAAAAACATTATTATATACACTGATGAAAAAAATTAACTTGAATATAATTAAAGTAAGAATTTATTGAAGATGCGGGCGTCGATGGTGAAGACTAAACTGGTGTTATCACAAAAGTAATAGCAAGTGGTTGGACTTGTATTATTTACACTTACACTTAAACTTACTCCGGCTGACTGACGTGACTCGACAAGTAGAGAGTCAAAAGTCTATCGTACGATGCAATGTAAAGAGCGGTATAATGATAATATTGAGTAGAGGCAAATTGTAAGTGTACGAATAGACTTATAAGACATAACAGAGCATCCACGTATAAGTGTAAGTACGTTAACTTAAGCTTGAAACTTGGCTTTGCTTAACTTTATATTAATACAGTTTACATATTACTATTGCATTGCATTTGGTTAGATTGAACTTACTTGATGAGTGGTGGGCTCGACATAAGTGGGGAGTCTTTGACCACTGCTGGCCGGGACGTTGATGATGCTCTCCCGATGGTGCGTTAGGCCAGATACTGAACTCCATCTTCGTCCGGTCGTCGTACTTGTTTCCATCATTGAATTCTGCTGACGACAAACAATTCATGGTCACTTGTTCATTTTATTCATTTTATGTACACTTACTCACTACTGTATATGTTATATATCTAAGCAATACATTATTTATCTATTGTATTCTGGTACCGTGGATAAATCACGTTTAGTTATTGTCAAGGAATTATTTAAATTACCAGTCTAATGAGTAATAGCTGGGTGATCAATTGTTGGGTATTCTGATGACAGGATCTATCTTGTATTGTAGTTTTGCAAACCTGATTTCTGATGTGTCATTTTTTCAAGTAAGTATTTTTATTTTTTTGCTTCAAGTGGGTTTTTTGATGATTTTTTTTTTAGGTTGAGATTAGATTATTTTAATAGTGGAGCAGAGTAATGATAATTATTTGATTAATCACAAGGATGATAAGTTGAGTATGTTTTTTAAATTCGATATCCACTGGGGTACTTTTTTTATTCGTGAAATAAATCATCTAAGTTTAGAATATCGATACGGAGTAAACTTGAATTTAATACGAAATCATGTAAAGCTCAGAAGAATAACAAACTTAAATTTCTTCAACAAAAATATGTTCCTGAGAAATTGATGAATTATGATGATGCTAAAATTTAAAGACAGCTGATGATTTTAAGATTTTTTTTTACTAAATAATTACAGCATTAATTTATTTAAATAATTCTATCTTTAGAAGATCTAAAGAATTGTATGACAGTAAAGTTAGCAGTCATCAGAGAATTTTTTAATTTTTTTTAACAAACAAATTTGTTCCAAAAAATAATTTTAAAAAAATTACATTTTTTTAATTTCTACATGCTGATTTTTTTTGCCATAATTTATTTGTTAATAAAAATTCTAAAAATTATTTAATATCTGCTAAATTTATTTTCATAAGAATTGTAAAGGCTATTTTTTAACAATAATTTTCTAAATCTACTCAGGAAAAATTAAAAATTTGTTGCGTCTGCTGATTTCAGTGTCATTAAATCAGAATTAAGTTAGTCGACATTTAAAAATTTTTATATTTTTTTTTATTACAAAAAAATAAAAAAACAATTTCATTTGTATAAAAATTGAAGAACTATAAGTGCAATTTTAAAAAAATATTTTGTAGTTCTAATTTTTAAGAGAAAAAAAGTCACCAAATTAAAAACGTCGGCTAACTTTATTATTATTGTCATTAATTATGATAATTAAGGAAAGATTTTTATAAATTTTAAAAGCTTGAATTTTTTATACCTTAAATAAAAATAAAAATAATGAATATTCACGAAATTATTTCACATATTTAAAGCTGGCGGAGTTTTGATTATTTTTCTAGCTAAAAAAAATTCTTGATCTATTTCAAAGATTTTTATTTCTGTTCTAATAAGCTTACCTAATTTTTAATTTTATACGTTTTGTTATTTTAAATATTTCTTCTTGTACATTAATCAGAAAATGAAATTAAAATAAATTTAGCAGATATTTAATAATTTTTAGAATTTTTTTTTTTTAAATAAATTATGGCAAAAAAATTAGAAAAAAAAATTGACATGTCGCAATTTTAAAAAATAAAAAATGCAATTTTTTAAAAGTAATTTTTTTGAACAAATTTGTTTGTTAAAAAAAATTAAAAAATTCTCTAGTGACTGCTAACTTTAATGTCATGAAAATGAAGTATTTTTTTTTTTTTATATTAATAGAAAAAGTGACAAGTGCATTTTTGAACTTTGCGTCGGTCCGGAAAAAAATCTTACTGATTCGCCGTTTTGTAGAATTAAAAAACAAGACATTGAGTTAACAAACATTAAAAAATTTTTTACAATTTTATAGTAATGAAATTACGGTAAAAAAAATTCGATAAAAAATTCCACGTGTAAAAATTGAATAAAATTATTAGTGAAAAATTTATGACATTAAAGTTAGCAGTTACTTAACCATTTTTTAATTTTTTTTAACAAATAGATTTTTTCCAAAAAAATGTTTTGAGAAAAATTGCATTTTTTACGTTTTAAAATTTCTAAATATCAATTTTTTTTTCTACTTTTAACTTCCCGCTAAGAAAATTGAAAATTTTCAAAAATCGGAAAGTTATTGGTTTTACCCCGTTTTTCGAAAATCGAGTTTTCATCAGATCTCGACGTTTTGAGGTCCTAGGAAGCTTTCCTGACTATTCCCGCGAGGGTGTCACTATGTCTGTATGTATGTGTGTGTGTAAGTATGTAAACCTCTTATAACTTTTGAACGGTTGAACCGATTTCATCGCGGTTGGTGCCATTCGAAAGGGCTTCGCCAAACTTAGATTTCCTGTTAATTTGAACCGATTCGGACCGATAGATTTTGAGAAATTTGGAGAAATCTAAAAAAAAGTAGGAAAAAAAATTTTTTCTGAAGTGGTTTTTTTGGGATAACTTTTAAACGGCTCAACCGATCGATTCCAAAAACTAATCAGCTCTCAACCTTGAAAAACCACGTCGATCGCCGCCAATCCGGTCAAAATCGGTTGATACGTTCGAGAGATATCGTGAACGAAAGAAAACCGAAAAAAGTGTTTTTTCAGAGTTACTCCGAAATTTCTAGTTTGACCAATTGAAACTTAGAAATTCTTTATGAGGCTTAAAAAACTGCGTAGAATGCCGCCAACCGCGTAAAAATCGGTTCATTCATTCAAAAGTTATTGCGGTATGAACATTCAAAAAATAGTGTTCTATGAAACTTCTATCAGACTTTTGAGCTCAAAGAGCTCAAAAAAGCGGCCAGGTATTAACGGAATTAGCGGGAAGTTGCAGGGATGGCCTTTAGGGTCAACCGTTTTCCTAATTTTTTTTTGCTGTTTTTTATTTGTTAAAAAAATTCTAAAAATTATCAAATATCTGCTAAATTAATTTTCATGAAAAATTTTTAAAGCACTTTTTTAGTGGTGATTTTTTTTATAAAAATTTAAAAAATTTGACAGGTGTCAGCTGACTTCAGTATATCATTTAAAAATAAAAAAATTAAATAAAAATTATCCTGAACTATTTAAAAAATGATTTTGAGGTTAATCAGAAGAAAGAGGTCAAGAGTTTCGAGTTAGGATGTATAAATTACTCCCCGGAAATGTTTGATGATTAGATACCGTGCGTGATTAACCCGACGTTGATTGAGCAAGGTGAAGGGTTGAAGCGGCACTGGAACGTGTCAGTAAATTTAATTGCAATCTTTAAAAACATGTCATGTCAGTAATAAGCAGTAGGCATCAGTAAGTATGTAATTTTTATTAATCTGAATCTGAAATAGCCTTTTGTTGTCGCTATTAATTAAATATTAGTCTATCTCTAGACGTACTTATGCGCAAACATTGAAAACTGAGAGCAGAGGCTTGACTTGTCTCTAGAGATTAAGGCGAGGGTGTAATGTGACAAGCCAAAGTGAAAGATAATACTCTCGAGTGGTGTATGCTCCCGAGTGTGTACATACATTTATGTATATTAAATTTATACAACCGAGTAAACTACCTTTCGTGCGAGCTTCCAAGGTCAAGCTTTATACTTGCAGATCAACTCCTTAAATTAATGCAAAATCTCCTTTTATTCACGAGTTAATTATAGCCATCATACACTAGGATTAATTATTAATAATTAATATCTAGATGCATTTATTATTTTTTTTAAATGTCACTATTATTTAATTTTTATTTTAAATAATTAGATTTTTAATTAGCGATTTTTTTTAATATTTTCTTCACTTATTTATTTTTATTTAATGAAAATTAAGTTAGCTGACTTTTAAAAATTTTTAGAATTTATTTTTATTGACAAAATTATTACAAAATAATAAAAAAAATTTTAATTTGTAAAAAACTTAACACCACTGTGACGGTCGACAAAAAAGGTGATTTTCGGAAATTTTTTAGACAAGGAAAATAAAGGAATTTAGGGCTCGGATTTTTTTATTTTATTAAGGATATATTAAAGATTATTACCCTAAATTTTTATAAAAAAATATTTAATTATTACAAAGTTATTAACAATCTATACGAGCACTAGAAAAAATTCGATAACTCAAAAACGGATCATTTGAAAATAAAAAGCCAAATTGCTTTTTAATTAGTAAGGATGTTGTTATCGTTGCATAATACTAAATTTAGCCGACGTTTTTAATTTTTTGATTATTTTTTATTTATTAAATTAAAACCAAAAAAAATTTCACTTATAGTTTTTCAAATTTTTTACAAATGAAAATTTATTTTTTAATTTTTTTATAATAATTTTTTCGATAAAAAGAATTTTTGAAATTTTTGCATGTCGGCTAACTTAATTTTCATTATCGTTGCTTTTTGAATTTTGAAAATTTTAATTTCCAAAAAAATGGCGACTGATTGAAAATTTTTTCATTATTTTTACTGTTTTTTTTTTGTTTTATCTCGGCTAAAAAAATCTTTAAAATCAAAATTTTTAAAATTCCGTACGTGCAACGATAACTACATCCTTACTGATTAAAAAGCAATTTGGCTTTTTATTTTCAGATGATCCGTTTTTGAGTTATCGATGCGGCCATGGAAAGGAGAATTTTTTCGAGTGCTCTACGAGATTGTTAATAACTTTGTAATAATTAAATATTCTTTAATAAAAATTTAGGGTAATAATCTTTAATGTACCCTTAATAAAATAAAAAAAATCCGATCCCAAAATTCCTTTGTTTTCCCTGTCAAAAAAATTCCCGAAAATCACCTTTTTTTTCGACCGTCACAGTAGTGTTCCCCCTTAAAAAAAATTCTTATTTGTAAAAAATTTGAGAAACTATAAGTGTAATTTCTAAAAAATATTTTTTAGTTATTATTTAATAATTAAAAACGTCGGCTAACTTTAGTATTATTTTCATTTATTAAATTAGAACTAAAGAATATTTTTAAAAAATTTCACTTATAATTTTTCAAATTTTTTATAAATAAAAATTTTTTTTTTAATTTTTTAAATAAAAAAAAATTTTCAAATGTCGGCTAATTTAATTTTCATTTATTTATTTTTTTCCAGAGATTTTTTGAGAAGAATTTTCAAATAAACAAATAAATAAATAAAATTTCATTTATAATTTTTCAAATTTTTTAAAAATTAAAATTTTTTTTTTATTTTTTTAATTAAAAAAAATTTTCAAATGTCGGCTAATTTAATTTCCATTTATTTATTTATTTTTTCCAGAGATTCCTTGAGGAGAATTTTCAAATAAACAAATAAATAAATAAATAAAAGTAAACAAAAAAAGCGAGTAGACCAAAATACGATTAAGATTTCTTGCGACCTATTACTTATATTATTATACATGTATATATGCATATATATATATAGAGAACAAAATTTATCACCGCGTCGACTTTGTCGAGGATGTACACGTAGGCTTTTTAATCAAATGACAAAGAGAATAGATTAGAATAGATATATTGAGTTAAATAAAGCGAGCAAACGAAGGAGAGGGAGATACATTTCGTCATCGGTCGCTTTATTTATAAATAACTAAAATCATCAGCGTAAAAATTTACGTAAATCTCACGATGATCACTAATTTTCTCAACTCATCATTTTACAACTAATATTTATTTATATTCCCAAATTGAGAAATTGTTTACTTACGCGGTTAAAAATTATTATTGAATTAATAATGTTATTTACCTGTTTTAAATTCTGGCAGTCGGAGACGCGGTTCAAAACCATCCCGTGGGTGTTTATCTTTCTGAGCCGAACCGTATACTAGAAAAAAGTTTAAATTGTTGTAAACTATCCTCCGGATCACGCAGGCGCGGATTGTCCAGGTGCGAGGCGGTGATACCTGCCTGGAACGTTATCTACACCTTTTTAGTGTGCTGCATTACTTGTGTGTGTTATTGCACTTGTAATCTGTGAGATCACTTAACAGATCTAAAAATCGATCGCTGAAATTTAAAGAAAAAAAATTATTGGATTTTTTTTTTTAGATAAAAAAGAAGGTTCTAGGTCAAAATTTCTTACCAAATATATTCTAAGCAAAAATATCCCCTTTAAATTTTTCCTTGATAAAATATCCCACCATTGTGTCTTTTTATCACACTGATAGGATTTGTTTATATTTAAAAATATTTAACAAATAATTTATTAATATTTAATAACACTAAAGTTAGCCGGTATTTTTAATTTTTTGATTTTTTTTTTAATTATTAAATTAGAACTAAAAAATATTTTTTAAAAATTGTACTTTTAGTTTTTCGAGTTTTTTTACAAATGAAAATTTTTTTTAATTATTTTGTAATAATTTTTTTAATAAAAAAAAATTCTAAAAATTTCTAAATGTCGGCTAACTTAATTTCCATTAATATTTAATAAATAAATATCAGATTTATTAAATACAAACAAATCATTTTAAATACTAAAAAATATTTGTTTAATACTAAAAACTGGTCTCTAATAAATGATTTGTTAAATATTAACAAATATTTTTAGCTAAGGTAAAAGACCCAGTTATTGACACTGGGCCTAGTTGTTTGACACTTTCAATTTTATTCTAATTAATAAAATTAAATGTTCTCAAAAAAAAAAATTTTCTTAAAATTTATAATTCAAAAATTAATTTATTAAAGTTGATTTGGTTTTTTTAATCAAAATAAAATTGCAAATGTCAATAACTAGGCCAGTGTCAATAACTGGGTCTTTTACCTTATAAACAAATCCTTCTAAGTGCATGGTTTTTATGTGTGTTTATTTAACATTAAACCAACACATAAGCTTGTTACCGTGTTGCACCTTTTTTTCATGGTTTTTTTGTGTCTTTATTCAACATTAGACCAACTAAGTGTATGCTATACATACACTGTTTATTTTAGATATTTTTGTCAGGGGATAATTTTGCCATAAGAGATTTTTGTTTTGGAATATATTGCCATGGGATATCTTTTCGATATGATATATTTACTGGGATATTATTTACTAGGATTATTTTATGACCGGATGACAAAAAAGAAGAATATACTGGAAATAAATTGAGGAAGAAAATTTTGTTAATGGGGAAATACGTGTAGAAAAACGTTTTCATGCTGATTTTTTATTAATTTTTTTAAGGTATGAAAAATTAATGTTATTTATTTAAACTATCAGGTTATTTTATACATATATTTATATTTTTCTATATTTTACGACAATACAACTTAAAAATTAGCGAAGATATTAGATGATACATATCGTAGGTTGTCTTCCGACTTAGCAGTTGGTGTGCACTATCTCCCATGAAAAAAAAATATAAGTCGAAAAATATAAAAAATATATTTTAAATACATTAAAAATCTATCAGATAAAATAAAAAATGAAGCAAAAAGGGTGATTCTAAAATAATAACATTCCAAGTGTACAAATAGTGATTATAAACTATCAGACCTATTAAGTTTTTCTTATTCTTTGAAATTTTTTAGAATTTTTTTTTCTTTCAAATTTAATTCTTTAATTTCTTAATTTTTTTTTAAATTTCTTAAATTTATCTTCTTTTTGCAGATGTTATGCACTGTATAAAATCACTGATTCTAAACATTCTATACATAAAAATGTAACATATTGTTGTAAATTGTCGAGGGCGTTTCTTTATAAATAAATAAATAAATGAATAAATAAAAAATATACAAATATATAAAAAATGTGTATAGTAAATATATTTTTAATAACTAACTTTTGGCCGATTTTCATATATATTTTAAATATATTCAAGATATATCATAAAATACATAGCTAAAAATATAAAAAAAATATATTTTGAATATATCTAAAATATATATGAAAATCGGTCGAAAGTTAGTTATTAAAAATATATTTGCTATACATAATTTACATACTTTTTATAAATTTTTGATAAATATAAAATATATTTTTTATGTATTAACACATTTTTTTTTTTTTTTTTTTCATGGGGGTAGGTATGGAAGCCACAATTTTTATCTGAAATTAATGCCACAGAAAAATTACTTTTCTTCATACAATTGCGCTGAATATGAACCATCATAGGCGATATTTTGATTCAAACTATTTTTTTTTTAATAAACAATCTATAAAAAATCACAAGTTAAATTAAAAGCCCTCTAAAAAATGAAATTTTTTTTTGTAATTGAAGTTCTTATAGATACACATATAAAAAAAGTAATTTTTCTGTGCAATTGATTTCAGATAAAAATTGTAGCTTCCATACTGCTATTTGTTAAGTTATATTGTTGCTTAATACAAAAAATACTCATAAATATACGTATAAAATAATCTGATAAATTAAATAAATAATATTAATTTTTTATACCTTAAAAAAATTAATGAAAATCAGCATGAAAACAGCCTTCTCCTTTAAGTAATGTATGTCAAGGTTAAATCGAAAAACTAATTACAAAGTTTGTTTTTAGTATTGAAAATTTTCACTGGAAATTACATAAAAAATTTTATTTTACTCACTCTGGCTTAATTGATTCGCTACGTCCATCAAAAACTATCTTGTGATAGGACAGTATAGCTTAGTGTCGAGCTTTCTGTGTTCTATTTCGGCATGTGCCCTCGAAAAATTTTTACGCGACACTGAATCGAAAAAAACAATGCGCCCTGGCTGTGAGACTGAAATACAAAAGTTGAAAAATAAATAGCGTGGTAACTGTCAACAATGTATGACAACATTATTTAAAAAAAAAGAAAAAGTAATTAAATTAAATTAAATTAATTAAAACCATTACTTTGAAATGAATGTTTTTTATTAACGGTAAGATACATCGAAGATAATCTAATCAACGACAGTAAATTTCATCTTTTAATTATTTATATTTAAAATTAACCATCAGCATATTTCTTCTTTTATTTATTTCTTCACAAGTATTTACAATGCCGAGTGTAAAATATAATTGAACAATAATTATTATTATTATATTTAAATGTCTTTGTCAATTATTTATTTATTTATTTATTATTTATTAATAATAATTATTTGGCAACAATTAATAACAATTTCCACCGGTCTCTCTCTCTCTCTCTCTCCAATTTAATTATTATAATAATAAATAATCAATAATTAATAATCATCAAGGAATTTATATTGTATAATTTAACGTTATTACTTATTATTATTGTTAATTGTAACAAAGATTTAATTTTGCTTATTTTATTGCTACGGTTAGTCTAATTACTCTTTTAGAAAATTTAAATTTCTTAATCTAATTTATAAAATATAATTTCTTACAAAAATTATTTTAACTCAAAAATTTAATTGTTATTATACAATTAGTTCGTCAAATTATAAAATAGTTTTTTAATTTTTTAATTAATTTTTCGAATACTAAATTAATTATTGTGAATTTTAAGTTTAACAAGTAATTGAATATCAAAAAATTGTTCAGGAAAATAGTGAAGATTTTTTTAACAATTAAATATGAGGTAATTTATTTTTAATTAAATAAAAAATGAAAATTTTTTTTGAAAATTAAATTAATCATCAGAAGTTTATTTAAATGATAATGAAATTACGGAATAATAATTAGTCATGAAAAAAAATTTCTTATTATTACTAATAAAAATATTTCAAGAATTTTTATTATAATTTTTGCCGACCTTTAATTTTTTCTTGTATCAGCCAATTTATTATGCCGAAGATATATCCTTTGTAGCAATTAATAATTGTCAAAATGTAAATTTAAAGTGAGTTAGAGAATCAGAATCAGAGGAAGAGAACTTTAACCCAAAAAAATCGGCTGCCCAATTTTAAAACACAGTAACTGCAAAATTTTCATACCTGATTTTTTTTTTTAGTATTGCTGCATTTTTTATAACTTTTAGACTTTAATTTCAAGTATTTTCTATTCATAAATCAAATTTATTATAAATTTCCCGCGCAAACTTTTTTTTAATAAGAAAAACTTTTAAAAATCTTAAAATTATCAGTTACACGGAAAAAACAAAATGACACTGAATATCATCCTAGATTATACTCAGTGATATCGAGGGTGAAAAAATTTCAGATAGTAGCTAGTATAATCCAGATTATACTGAGTGATATCTGGATTATACTCACTGTAATCTCTCTTCACCAAATAATATCTCTGATTATACCGCGTACGATTACACAGGATATAATCCGAGATAGTATCATGTATTATTTGAATTATACTCCGTAGAATCTTAGATTATACCCAATGATATCTCGACCATTTTTTAGCGCCTGCGCACTTAGTATTTCAGATATTAGAATAGTCAAATATTGTTTTAAATACTATCTGAAATTTTTTTTCACCACAGATATCACTGAGTATAATCTGGGATGATATCCAGTGTCATCTTGTTCTTTAGATGTACTGTGGTTTGAAATAGGGCAGCCGAAATGACATTAAAATTAGTAGCTACTTAATAATTTTTAATTTTTTTTAACAAGCAAATTTGTTCCGGAAAATAATTTTTAAAAAATTGAATTTTTTTTTATTTTTCCGTCAATTTTTTTTTGACATAATTTATTTGTTAAAAAAATTATTAAAATTTAATAAATATATGTTAAATAAATTTTCATCCCAAAAAAATATTTTTTAGCTACAAAAGTTTCTGATAGTATTATTAAGGCGATTGACCAAAAGATTGAACGGCAAAAAAAAATTATCGGCTCACATTAAAATAAGACAATGTGAATTCTCAAGAAGAAGCGAGAAAAACATTTTTCAATAATTATTTTTTTACAGAAAAAAAAAAGTTTACGACTTGACTAATATTTTATCCATTAATACTTATTATTATCATTAAATCTCTATACAATTAAATCGATTTTTTTACAATAATTATTAAAATTAAATTTTTAAAATAATTAATTATTAATTAATTAACATGTGTTTTCGTGATCACCACGAGATTAGAGATACTCTCTTGGCAGTGAGGAATTATCCTGGGGGATAATGACACAAATTTAATAATCGTAATTTTTAATGATTTACTTTTGCTTGATAACCAAGTGGAAGATTATGATGAAGGTACTTAGTGGGTAGTGATCATTATTCACGTAGAAGCTTAACAGACTAAGCTAGTGGAAATGGTGCCCGATTACGGCGATGGAACATCATTAATTATTATTTATTTATTTCTCTATATTTTTTCTTCGCGTAATTAATTAATTAATTAATTAATGACTTGATATTCTTCACTGGACCCAAGAAGCGGGAACCCACAGCGGCTCGCTTTCAACCCTGTGTATCGCAGTGACCAGCTGCTCGAATGCGATGGCCAGGTCTCCGTTGACGATAACTTCGTCGAAGAGATGCGAGTAGAGGAACTCAATGCGAGCTGCGCTGTGAAGAATCTCGTTGAACTCGTCGTCGGTGAATCCTCGAGAGTTTGATTCGTCGAAGGTTGATCGAGCGCGAGCCTCATTTCTGGTCTCTTTTAGGATTTCAAACCGCGGAGGCTTTATATAGATCACGTATGGCTTCGAGTAAGGCGTACGCAGCATTTTCAGAGCTTGGTAATGAGGACTGAGAAGACAAACAAACCCGGCGTTTATCAGCGAGCTGACACTCTCACCACTGGTACCATAGAGGTTGCCTTTGTACTCGCCGTATTCTATGAACTTTCCTGATTCTATGTCTTGCTCCATTTGTTCCCGAGTTACGAAGTAGTATTCTTTGCCGTCTACTTCTCCAGGTCGTGGTGGTCTTGATGTGTCTAGAAGTTTTGTAATATATTGTTTTATTACATCAATTTTTATAAGAAATTTCAAAATCAAAATAAATTTAAGGTATACCAAGTAATAAGGCTTAAAATATCCAATTTAATCAACAATTTTTTTTGTTTATTATTATTATTATTATTATTATTATAAATTTTTTTTGAAATAGAAATAAAAAATGCTAACTTGTACGATAAATAAAAATAAAATTGAACACTAAAAAAAAGGAAACAATTTTTTTTCTAATAATTTTTGTAAAATATCCTCAATTTATATTATTAAGAGAATAAGAAAAATTTTTTCTCCAGGGTAGTCATATAATAAAATCGGTTTTTTTAAAATTAAAATTTAGTGTCATTACATAGGTCAATTTATTAGGATGTATTTAGGCCGCATTAGAAAATATTCTATCTCTAGATACATAATTAAGAAATGACTTTGTATCCTGTGAACTATTGACATTTTTAAAGATATAAGCTCACTCTGACATTACACTCATCGAGACCTTTCATTTGAGTACCCACATCAATTTTTCACATATTTTATATATTTATATATTTCACAAATACCATATATATAAAATATATAAAAAATGCCATGTGGGTACTCAAATGAAAGCTCTTGATGAGTATAACATTGTGATGAGTTTATATCTTTAAAAATGTCAATAATTAAGAACTGATACTGCTATCTTCTCAACTAATGATATTTTTAAAGAAATAAACTCACCCTGACATTATACTCAACGAGACCTTTCATTTGAGTACTCACATCAATTTTTCATATATTTATATACATTATATATATATATATATATATATATATATATATATATATATATATATATATAATGTATACATGAAAAATATATGAAAATGCATGTGGGTACTCAAATGAAAGCTATTGATGAGTGTAACATCGGGATGAGCTTATATCTTCAAAAACGTCCATAGTTAAGAAATTACAGTGCAATTTAACTAAATTCATTATTTAATAAAGCAAAATTTTATTTATTTATATTTCACAAGTCACGGCAGTCACATAGTGACTGCAAGGCTGCATGTTAATAATAAAAAATTTTTTTTCTCATTTTAAAAAAGCCTCATTACCTCGCTTGTACCTTAGGCATGTCCAAAAAAAACTTACATGGTACAGGTGTCTTATATTTATCAGGATCAGTAACTAAAAGTCGCCGCTTCAATTCATTTCTGCCAACTCCAGGAGGACCAATAAGTACAACTGGACGATAAAGTCCAGGTCTCGGATACAACTTGGCGACTTCCTCATAAGTGGGAATCTCTTCGCGATCAAAATCGTCGTTCTCTGCAGCGTCATACATTATTTTTTTAGTTTTTATTCCTTGTAAATTGCACTTAGTAGGCGAAGCGTGCAATGAAGAGGTACTGGGACGGGGGCACAATGTGGGCAAAGGCACTGGAACAGAACACAAGCCTAACCGGGCGGGTTAGGTCGCACATTATGCGCTTTATGCGAGTATTAGTGGGACTATGCCAAGCTAATTAATCAAATAAAATTAATTAATTAATAGTATTATTAGAAAAGCAAAGGCAGAGCGAAGCAATCAGATTCGATTACAAAACAACCGAACCCCAGAAAATTGATCCTTGATCCAAAACTAGAAAATTCTTTAGAAAAAAATTGATAATTTTATTAATTATTAATAGTTTCTGTAAAATACTTTAAATAATTTTTGAAGTATTTAAATAATATTTTAAAAGTATTTAAATAATACTTTAAAAAATATTTTAAAATAATTTTTTAGCGGATTAATTTTCTGGTCTTCATTAATCACGTCACTGTCAATATCTTACTCAAGTTATCTTCTTCATCGTCAGTCTTATCCTTCTGCTGGCGCTCTAAGATTATACGACGCTCCTGAAGCGCTCGGCTGGGAATCAATCCAGCTCTCATATTTCTATCTCCTTCTCGGCGGGCTTGCCACCAGTAAGCGTCATCCTGGCTGACTATGTGCAGAACGTCGCCTTTGTTAAAGTCCAATCCGGCTTCTTTGCAGGGAATATAAGGATCATCGGCTGCTTTATATGAAAAGTGAGCTCTAACACGGACCTGAAAAATTAAATTATAAATACAGATTTGTTTTTTAAATAATTTTTATTTTTAACTCTATATTATTTAGAGAATAAGAAAAATTTTGTGTCCAAGATATTCATATGGTAAAATCACTTTTTTTAGTGAAATTTAGTGTCATTGCAAGGGTCTTGATTTGAATTTGTGGCTTTTCACTGATAGTCATCTTATGATGATAAGTATTCAGGCTGTATTAAAAAATGCTCCATCTCTAGATACATAATTAAGAAATGACCTTGTATCTTGTGAACTATTGACATTTTTAAAGATATAAGCTCACCCCGACATTACACTCATCGAGACCTTTCATTTGAGTACTCACATAAATTTTTCATATATTTATATATTTATATATATGTAAATATGAAAAATATATCAAAATGCAAGTGGGTACTTAAATGAAAGCTCTTAATGAGAGTAACATCAGGATGAGCTTATATCTTCAAAAACATTAATATTTAAGAAAGTACAGGGCATTTTAACAAATATCTTGTGAACTATTGAAATTTTTAAAGATATAAGCTCATTCCGTCATTACACTTATCGAGACCTTTCATTTGAGTACCCACATTAATTTTTCATATATTTATATATATGTAAATATGAAAAATATATCAAAATGCATGTGGGTACTTAAATGAAAGCTCTTAATGAGAGTAACATCAGGATGAGCTTATATCTTCGAAAACGTCTATATTTAAGAAATTACAGGACATTTTAACAAATATCTCATGAACTATTCACATTTTTTAAGATATAAGCTCATCCCGATGTTACGCTCGTCAAGACCTTTCATTTAAGTACCCACATCATTTTTTCATATATTTATATATATTATATATATGTATATATGAAAAATATATAAAAATGCATATGGGTACTCAAATGAAAGCTCTTGATGAGTGTATCATCAGGATGAGCTTATATCTTTAAGAACGTCAATAGTTAAGAAAGTGTGGTGCAATTTAACAAATGTCTTGTAAACTATTGACATTTTTAAAGATATAAGCTCATCCTGACATTACACTAATCGAGACCTTTCATTTGAGTACTCACATCAATTTTTCATATATTTACATATATTATATATATGTATATATGAAAAATATATCAAAATGCATGTGGGTACTCAAATGAAAGCTCTTGATGAGTGCAATATCAGGATGAGCTTATATCTTTAAAAACTTCAATATTTAAGAAAGTACAGTACAGTTTAACAAAAGTCATTATTTAATAAAGCAAAATTTTATTTATTCATAATCCTCAAGTCACGGCAGTCACGCAGTGATTATTATTTTTCTATTAAAAAAAAAAATCACCTTGCTTTCTCTGATGCCGCCTTTACTGTCAGCCGGAATGATTTTGAAGGTAATAGTCCCCTCGGAGTTCTGAAGAATCTTCAGCACATCGTTAGGAGTCTTACCTTCGACACTTATATTATTAACTTCGCAAACTTCGTCTCCCACGTGG
This sequence comes from Cotesia glomerata, assembly GCF_020080835.1. Classification (NCBI taxonomy): domain Eukaryota; kingdom Metazoa; phylum Arthropoda; class Insecta; order Hymenoptera; family Braconidae; genus Cotesia; species Cotesia glomerata. The sequence continues at coordinate 22,444,721 of NC_058163.1, forward strand.
ATTAGCCCAGATCTGTCAGCAGCACCACCGTGCATTATTCTTGCTATCACGATCTTCCCTGTTATCTCGCAGGTCTTAATCGTTGCTCCCTATTGTAAGTTTAATATAAATGCATTTATTTAAAGTAATTACTCACTCACACTCAACAAATCATACTATTAAAAAACCTCAAGGATCGGGGTCAGGATCTAAAAAATAAAAATACTAATTACATGCTTAACATAAAATAAAACAATTAAATAAACATAAATGCTTTATTTACAGCATCACATACAGTTCATGCAATTTAAATATAAATAAATTAAATTAATGTAATTTTAAATAAATAAATAAATAATAAATAAAATACTTATCTCTTATTTACAGTAAATAAAATATTTTAGGTACACAATATAAAATAATAAAAGTAATAATTAATATTTATATAAAAAACATAAATCACGGAGAACATTAGCATATTTAAAAAGCTCAGCTGATGCAACTAAAGCCACGGGAAAACTTACCACGATCGGTTCAACGCCGTCACCGCACTTCGAGGCAAGTTTCAGGATAAAACAAAACACGTGATTACTTGGAATTGATTTTGCGGAAAATTTCGCGTAATTAGAAAGTGGATTAAAGGATTTATTTTGTGAAGATAATTTAGTGGGATTTTTTTTTTAATTTTTTTTTTTTAAAGAGGGAACGTGTGGAAAGGACGGACCAAACACATGCAGGTGGAGATCGTGGACCGGCGTCCAGCTAATTACCACTCCACACATTTAATTGACTATTAAATCCCGAAAGCCGAATTAAGGCTCGTATTTACTTTCAGGGCTATAAAATACCGAGATTCTGACGTACCAGTGGCTCATCTGACTTCACCAGCTGGACTATCTTCACAGTCTCCTCGTCCTCGTCTACTTCCAAGGGGATTTCTGAGAGACGTGGGTAGTAATCCTTTTGAGCAACTGCGTCGTGCGTACATAGTAGACCCTTAAAAATTTTTTAAGTAATTTTATTGCTTTTGGAACAATTTTTTTTTTATTTAAAATTTATAATACTGAAGTTAACAGAAGTCCGAGAATTTTTTTTTATTTTTACTATAGTTGATCTAGAGAGTCTTTGCGCTTCAGGTATTTTTTGTTTTTGCCCCTACCATCTTAAATATGTGATTAAAAAATATTTAGTGCATATAATTAGTATAAGGATACATTTAATTTGTTTTTGCTATCGATACACATTTATCAGCTATAAAAATTAGATGATGGGAGCAAAAACCGAAAATACCCGAAGCGCAACGACATAATCCAACAATACTTTAATATTTACTAGCAACCTTGCAGTCACTATGTGACTGCCGTGACTTGTGAACTATCAATAAATAAAATTTTGCTTTGTTAAATAATTATTTTTGTTAAATTGCACTGTACTTTCTTAAATATTGACGTTTTTAAAGATATAAGCTCATCCAGATGTTACACTTATCAAGAGCTTTCATTTGAGTACCCACATGCATTTTGATATATTTTTCATATATACATATATATAAATATATAAAATATATGAAAAATTGATGTGGGTACTCAAATGAAAGGTCTCGATAAGTGTAATGTCAGGGTGAGCTTATATCTTTAAAAATTTCAATATTTCATAAGATACAAGGTCATTCCTTAATTATTGATATTTTTAAGATATAAGCTCATCCCGATGTTTCACTCATTAAGAGCTTTCATTTGAGTACCCACATGCATTTTTATATATTTTTCATATATACATATATATATAATATATATATAAATATATGAAATATATGAAATATATGAAAAATTAATGTGGGTACTCAAATGAAAGGTCTCGATGAGTGTAATGTCGAGGTGAGCTTATATCTTTAAAAATGTCAATAGTTCACGAGACATTTATTAAATTGCACCGCACTTTCTTTACTATTGACGTTTTTGAAGATATAAGCTCATCCCAATGTTACACTCATCAAGAGCTTTAATTTGAGTACCCACATGCATTTTGATATATTTTTCATATATTCATATATATAAATATATGAAAAATTGATGTGGGTATTCAAATGAAAGATCTCGATGAGTGTAATGTCAAAGTGAGCTTATGTCTTTAAAAATGTCAATAGTTCACAAGATACAAGGTCATTTCTTAATTATGTATCTAGATATAGAGTATTTTCGAATGCAGCCTAAATACTTATCATCATAAATTGACTATCGGTGAGAATGATATGAAACCTTGAAAAGGCACAAATTAAAGTTAAGACCTTTGCAATGACACTAAATTTTACTAAAAAAATTGATTTTATCATATGACTATCCTAGAGACAAAATTTCTCTTGTTCTCTTAATAATATAAGATTAATTATTTTAATTTTACATTAATTTTTTATTAAAAAATAACTAAATAATAAATTACAGATCAATTATAGAAAAAAAATCTTTACTAAACACGTGAATAAAAAAATTAATTAACTAACTAATGAATTAATTAATTGACCTAGTAACTTTTTTTTAAATCATATACATAAAATTTTTTCATAATAATTTATTAAAAAAAAAAATTGATAAGTGTCTGTTAATTTCAGTATAACTTAAAGAATTAGCAACTCTACCTGTATGTGAGGTTTTTGTAGCAAATGAAACAACTCCCGACACAATTCCGAGCCATGTGTCTTAGACGCCAGCATATCCAGAATTTCTACATCGATGTCCATTGAGTTGGACAGCACGGGGAAGAATTTGTCGTCTTCGGCATTGGACTGGATCTTTTTGTGAACGTTAACGAGTGCATTTAATTCTTTTGACCGGAGCAAATCACTCAGAAAGCCAAACTCTTCGTCAGTGCAGCTAGGTATTTCAGACTTGTTCTCTTCGAGCGAGTTCAAGAGTGTTGATAATGCTGAAAATTAATAATTTATTTATGAATTACATAATTCAGAGAATAAATAAAAAAACTTGCAAATTAATAAATACTAGCAAACATTTAATCGTATCAGATTTATGCTTGCTATTATTAATATGTAAATATAGAAAATTAGAACGGCCGAGCAGATCAATACGTTAATTTCTACAAGGTATAAAAATATAAATGTTATTTTTTAATCTTTGAGTAGTACAGTGTTATAAATATATAATTATTATTCTACGGCTATAAATAAGAGAAAATTGTTTTTTATGTAAACTAGAGTAAAAATAACATAAGTAAATATTTACATTATTATTATTATCATACATTTTATGTTAGATTCTTCATTTATACAATTAGAGATAATTAAAATTGCTTTTAGCAAATAAAAAAAAAAATTATTCCAGTTTTTTAAAGTTTTTAAAATTTTTGACAATTTTAATTATTTAAAAAAAAAATTAATTTTTAAGTAAATTTTAATTATTATAAAAAAAAATTAATTTTTAAGTAAATTTTAATTTAAAAAAAAAAAACTTAATTTTTAAGTAAATTTTAATTTAAAAAAAAAATTAATTTTTAAGTAAATTTTAATTATTAAAATAAAAATTTAATTTTTAAGTAAATTTTAATTTAAAAAAAAAAAAATATTTTTTAAGTAAATTTTAATTGAAAAAAAAAAATTATTTTAATTTATTTAAAAAAATTTTAATTCTTAAATAAAAATTTTTTCTAATTAAAATTTTTAATTTAAAATTTAATAAAGTAAATTAATAATAAATTTACCCCAGTATAAATATTTAATTTGACTAATTGAAAACTAATGACTCAAAAAAAAAAATACTTAATTATAAATTAACTTACCAGGATTCCAATTAACTTGTTCCATGACTACTGTCATAGCTCGCAGCAAGCACGACTAGGTGGATCGATTGAAGCACTGGTCAATTATTCCCTTCAGACAGACTAAAATCTTGCGTGTTCGATGGCTACTACAAGAATAATAAATTACGCATACATTTAGTAGTAATAGTAGTCCTACTACCAGAGTAATAGTAACAGTAGTAGTTGTTTTTATATTTGTATAATTTAATATAGTCTGCAAACATGTACTCAGGATTCCACAATACAACCGGGTCACTGTATGCGCGTTCTTGGAGTCAACACTTATTTAACTTTTCCCAGAATTTTCTTATTGTAATAATAATAATAATAATAATAATAATAATTACTATTATTTAACTGGCCCGCTACCAGTATACCCAGTAACACAAAAGTTCCGCATCTCTTATCATTGCGAAAATAATTTAGTTACGTAAGCTGTCACTCGACACAGTGTAACAGAGTAGGCTGTTTTGGGGGAGATCAAAAATATTTTATTGTTGTTATTATTGTTAATATTTAATATTCATGCTTAATTGTAAATAAATAAATAAATTTTTTAATACCTTTCTTCATAAACTTTTTTATAAATTTCTTCACATAATTAAATTAATTATAATTATTTTTATTGATTATAAGCACTACCCGCACTGATTTCACAGTCAACAATTACCTTGATGTGATTCTGCCATTTTATTATTGACAGCACTCTAGCGGATGTTTTTGATAATTTAAATTCTGCAATCTTTAAAAATTTATTTTTATTTTAATTATTTATTTTTCATGAAATTATTTTAAAATTTTAATTATTTACTAGTGTTAAAATTTTTATAAACAAATTTTATTGTAAGAATAATTTTTTTGGAGTTTCTAATTTACCAAAAGTTAGTTCCGATACCGACCGCAGATAACGCGCGTCTCTTCATGCACAATTTTCTCAAGTCATTCCCTGCCGCCATTTTCTTCATTTTCTGCCAAAGAAAAAAAAGTAATCTAGAATTATAAAACCTGTCAAAATAAAAATTAAAGTTAATTGCAATTAAATTACATAAAAAAATTTATCTTGTGATAAAAGGAATTAATAATCTTATTTAAAGATAAAATCTAGGCAATAAAAGTAATAAAAGTTATCCGTGAGATAAATGTAAAGCAATTTGTCATTTGTCAGTTTATAAAAAATATAAATAATAACATATGTGTCATTTAGTCAACAGATTATTACCGCGTGTGTATTGAATCAGCTTTAAACATCTGGGTGAGTATTTATGAAAATTAATTCAGCAGATATTTAATCATTTTTTTATTTAATAAATTATGACTAAAAAAAGTTAGAAAAAAATATGAAAATTAAGTTAGCTGACATTTAAAAATTTTTAGAATTTTTTTTTATTAGAAAAATTAAAAAAAAAATCATTTTTAAAAAACTTTTAAAATTATAAGTGCAATTTTTTTAAAATATTTAATTCTCATTTAATAATTAGAAAAAAACTCAAATTATTAACAATCTCTATGGCACGCCGTTTTACTATTTAATCAGGTAATATTTTTGCAGAACATAAAAAAAAAAAATTTATTTTTAATTTGAAAAAGAATTTTTTCAGTGAATTCTTTTTATGTACTGACATAATAAAAATATAATTATTTTATGTCCCGACATAAAATTAAATGCTTATGCATAGGAAGAGGTACTAAAAAACACGAATTATAATTATGTAACGACATAATTATAATGATTAGAAATTATTTAGAAAAAATAAAAACATTTTTATTATCTTGTGACATAATTATAATGAATACAATTCAATTATGATTAAAGATAAAATATGTTTTTTTCATTATAAATAGCATAATAAAATATATTAAAATTTTTATTATGTCCCACCATAATTAATTATACCGATAACGAATTTTAATTATCTAGTAACATAAATTTAATAAAAATTTTTTATCGTAAAAGTAAATAAAATAATAATAATGATAAATAAAAATGATCTTGTAACATAATGATTTTGAGCAATTAATATTATTTCAATACATAATGTTAATTTAAACATTTCTATTATGTACATAATTTTAATTCAAACATTTTTATTATGTACAAAATTTTAATTCAGAATTTTTATTATGTACATAATTTTAATTCCGAATTTCTATTATGTACATAATTTAAATTATAACATTTTTATTATGTACATAATTTTAATTCTGAATTACTATTACACTGATAGAAGGATTTGTTTATAGTTAAAAATATTTGTTAATATTTAACAAATCATTTATTAGAGACCACTTTTTAGTCCTTAACAAATATTTCTTAGTATTTAAAAAGATTTATTAATGTTTAATAAATGAATATCTGATTTATTAAATACAAACAAATCATTTTAAATACTAAGAAATATTTGTTTGATACTAAAAAATGGTCTCTAATAAATGATTTGTTAACTATTAACAAATATTTTTTTAATACAAATAAATCCTTCTATCAGTGTATGTACATAATTTTAATTCCGAATTTCTATTATGTACATAATTTTAATTCCGAATTTCTATTATGTACATAATTTTAATTATAAAATTTTTATTATGTACATAATTTTAATTATAACATTTTTATTATGTACATAATTTTAATTTTGAATTATTATTATGTACATAATATTAATTCTGAATTATTATTATGTACATAATTTCAATTCCGAATTTCTATTATGTACATAATTTTAATTATGACATTTTTATTATGTACATAATTTTAATTCTGAATTATTATTATGTACATAATTTTAATTCTTATTTGTATTAAATTTGAGATTAAAAGAAATTAAAATGTTATAAATAATCACTCCAAAAATATAAATCTACAGGAGCCAATTTAATTTATGTCACTACATAAAAAAATTAGTAAAACGGTTGACCCTAAAGGCCATCTCTGCAACTTCCCGCTCATTTCATACTTAACCGCACAAACCTACATTTATGACGTTTTTAAGCTCTTCGAGCTCAAAAATATAATTTTCGTATCATTTTGAGCTCTCCGAGCTCAAAAATCTGCTAGAAGTTGAATAAAACACTATTTTTCGAATTTTCAAACCGCAATAACTTTTGAATGAATAAACCGATTTTTACGTGGTTGGTAGCATTTAACGCAGTTTTCAAACTTTTCGAACTTTTAAGTTTAAATTGATCAAACAAGGAATTTCAAAGTAATTCCCAAAAAACAATTTTTTCGATTTTTTTCGTTAACGATAACTCACGAACGAATTATCCGATTTTGATCGGGCTGGCGGAAATCGACGTGTTTTTTTTATGTTAAGAGCTGATTAGTTTTTGGAATTGATCGGTCAAGCCGTTTAAAAGTTATTCCAAAAAAACCACATTTGAAAGAATTTTTTTTTGCAGTTTTTTTGGAATTTCTCAAAATCTACTGGGTCGAATCGATCCAAATTATGGTCAAAATTTAAGTATAGTCAAGCCCTTTCGGATGGTGCAAACCGCGATAAAATCGGTCAAGCCATTCAAAAGTTATGAGAGGTTTACATACGGCCGCACACACACATACAGACGTACGGACATCATCGCGGAAACATTCGGGGAGGCTTCCTAGGACCTCAAAACGTCAACATCTGTTGAAAACTCGATTTTCGAAAAACGGGGTGAAACCAATAACTTCCCGATTTTTGAAAATTTTCAATTTTCTTGGCGGGAAGTTAAAAAATTGTTAGTTAAAATTATATCCTCACATAATTATTAAACTCTTATTTTTAATTATCATGACATATAATAAAAATATTCTTTTTGTCATCAGCTCAACTCAGAATTTTAATTCGAATTAAGATCTTTGATATATTATTACGTCCCTACATAATAATTATTCCTTAAAAAATATAAGCATAAACATAAAATTAATCTATTATATTTTGATTATGTTTTAACATAAAATGTGCATTTTTCCTTTTAGTTGTTAATTTTAAGATCGTTTTTTTTCTTCTATTAAATAGTAAAACGACGTGCCATACAATGTCGGCTAACTTTAATATTATAAAAAAATTAACATTCAAAAATTTTAAAAAGTTAAAAATGCAATTTTTAAAAAATTATTTTTAAATAATTACATAAACTATAAAAATTAAGTTAGTTAACATCTAAAAATTTTTAGAATTTTTTTTTTTTTCATGAAAAAAATTATTACAAAAAAATAAAAAATTTTCATTTGTAAAAAACTTTAAAAATTAATAATAATAAAGTTAGCCGACATTTTTGATTTTTTGATTTTGCCTATTTATTAAATTAGAACTAAAAAAAATTTTTTTTATAATTGCACTTACAGTTTTTCAAATTTTCAATGTCAATTTTTTCTATTAATTTTCTTCAATAAAAAAAATGGTAAAAATTAAAAAATGTCGGCTAACTTAATTTATAATCCTAAAATTAGCCAACGTTTTTAATTTTTTGATTTTTTTTTAATAATTAAATTAGAACAAAAAATATATTTTAAAAATTGCACTTACAGCTTTTAAAGTTTTTTACAAATGAAATTTTTTTTTTCTTTTTTTTTTGTAGTCATTTTTTCAATAAAAAATATAAAAAAAATTTTTAAATGTCGGCTAACTTAATTTTTATCTTAATTTTCATGAAAAACTATAAGTGCAATTTTTTATTTTCAATTTAATAAATGAAAAAAGAATTAAAAACATCGGCTAACTTTAGTATTACTCATAAATTACTATTACACATAAAAAACACATAGAATAAATAAATTTTAATATTATTGGTAAGTACTTAAAAGAAAAAATTGCGAAATTGTGAAAATTGCAGAGAATAAACTTGTGCTCGTCACCATAAACTAACATATTGTGCGATATGAAGAGTCTTGGAAGTATAAAAGTAATTTCAGACAATTGTCGCTTAAACTTATGCTAAACACAGGGAAGAAATGTAGCCGGCGGTGTTTATGACAGGGCTGAAAATTAAAATGCTGGGCACGTCAAGGTAATGGGGTCGCGGATCATCCATTTCTTCTCTTTTTAATTTCTTCTTTAAGACGATCATACTATCTTTGTCTTTGCCTCAGATTGCTCGCTCATCAATATATTTATAATGTGTACACAGCAAATGTCAGAGCTCTAAATGCAATTCTTTCTTGTATAGATATAATAAACATACACAACATCGACAGATTTGCACCGATGATTACTTAATTACAGCCTGAGTTCACCCGCCGCCATAATCAGCATATTTAATAAAACCGCTCTCAATCATCATCAGCTCCATCATATGTAGTATATATTTTCTTCGTTCCACGAACTATTTTGTTTACGCAATTATTTAGTGCAATAATCAATTACTGCTACACGTATGTTATTTTACCTGTTTAAAATAATGTTTCTTCATTAGATTAGTTATTATTATAAGGAGAATAGTAATTTAGCTGATTAATATTATTATTAAGATGTTAATACCTGATCTAATATATATTATAACACAGATAAATTTCACAGTAATTTTTTATATTACTAAAAAAAATCAAAAAAGATATTAATTAATTATAAAAGAAGAAATTTAAAAATTCGATTTTAATAAAATTAGTTTTAGAGAAATTTAAAAAACTAGAGAAACAGTAAATGGCAACAATATTATCAAAAATCTCTAAAAAAGAAATTTAAAAATACATTTTAAAGATAATACTAAAGTTAGCCGACATTTAAAAATTTTTAGAATTATTTTTTATTGAAAAAATTATTACAAAATAATAAAAAAAAATTTCTATTTGTCAAAAATTTGATAAACTGTAAGTGCAATTTTGAAAAAATATTTTTTAGTTCTAATTTAATAATTAAAAAAAAATTTAAAACGTCGGCTAACTTTAGTGTTATTTTCAAGTTTTTAACAAAAGAAATTTTTTTTTTAATTTTTTCAATAAAAAAAAAATTCTAAAAATTTTTAAATGTCAGCTGATAACCATAATATTTAAATATTAATCAATAATTATGAAAATTAAGTTAACCGACATCTAACAATTTTTTATAATTTTTTTTTATTGAAAAAATTATAACTTACAAAAACAAAAAATTTAATTTGTAAAAAAATTGAAAAACTATGTGCAATTTTTAAAAAATATTTTTTTAGTTCTAATTTAATAATTAAAAAATTAAAAATGTCGACTAACTTTAGTGTTATTTTCAAGTTTTTAACAAAAGAATTTTTTTTTTTACTTTTTTCAATAAAAAAAAAAAAAAATTCTTAGATGTCAGCTGACTTAACCATAATATTTAAATATTAATCAATAATTATTAAAATCAAGTTAAGCGACATCTAAAAATTTTTTATAATTTTTTTTTATTGAAAAAATTATAACTTACAAAAACAAAAAATTTAATTTGTAAAAAAATTGAAAAACTATAAGTGCAATTTTTAAAAAATATTTTTTAGTTCTAATGTAATAATTAAAAAATTAAAAACGTCGGCTTTTATAATACAGATAAATTTCACGGTAATTTTTTAACCAGTTAAATACTATCCAGACATTAACACGGAATAATAATTTATAAAACATTGATCTACACCCTCATGATTAATTACAGTTACGCAACAAATGACCGAGCATATTACCACCACAGTAATGAAATATTTTCGTACAACATAATAATATTATAAACTATTTCCAGCGACAATTTATCACCTATAATCTCTTTCACAATGACATATATACAATCGTGAATTATTTAATCACAATATCAGATCATTGCTCAAGGACCCTAGACTCAATAAGTCAATAGATTCAATCTTAAGCAAATAAAATTACAAAACTCTAAATATAATAAAAAATATCTATGTATTATATATTATATAGTACTCTAAAATGAATGCGAAATGTATTATTATTTATTATTATCAGACTAAGACATGCTTTAACATTTCTTCCTTACTGTTAATCTTTTTAATGTCTCGCCTGAGCTAAAAGTTCTCGGTTCTAAGTTCTGTTTTGTTCCCAGTACATCATATAACTATAATATTAAATCTCACGGATATAAATATATATATTGTTGAGAGTAGAGAGTACATCGCGACACCACGGCAATTTCTTCTCTCCCCGGGGGCGAACACGCGGTTCACCACCATTCGTCTGTCTGACAGCTGATTCCGTAATCCTTTTGTCTCGTCATTTTCTATCTCTTCTTTGCTTTTAAAACAAACCCGACAATTAATATTCTCTCTCTTTTCAACATTAGCGACGACTGTACTACACCACATTGCTTGGCTTGCTGTATATATAATGCCGTGTCGAGGAATCACGCGGAGCCATTGGTCGGCACAACGGGCCAATCAGCTCCCACTTCCATTCATAAGTTGCGTCGCTCTGCAAGGGAAGTATATAATACGGAGTTAAGTCCAGGGAAAAAGAGATTACACATGCATACAATATACTTACACTATTGATAATGCACATCTTTAATTTCCTCTACCGATTTATTCAGAGGGTTGTGCGCAAACTCGATATAGTCTTCTCACATTACATGATAATAATCAACTTCTTGGGTTAATACTTAAAAACCCATGAATATATTCAGGTAAATCGTTCCTCGTCACGTCATGAAGAATAATATAGATTTATTTATTGTATGACCGCTGGTGAAGACTGGAGTTCCTCGCGGGGGGTCTGCAACTCGCGTATAGGTAAATGGAACGGAAGGCCCGTAAATGTGTATGAAATATGGTTATTGCTGATCGTGTATGTCCATGTCGTGGTGTAGTATGTGGTACTATGTTGAAACCAAAGGAAATTTTAATTTTCATTGAAAATTCATTATATTTTTTGTATGAAAATTATACGAATTTATTTTAGATGATTATTTAGATGATTATTTTTAAGCGTTCCGGGTGTGACCTAAAAGATTTATCATTTTTTAGATTTTTATCACCTATATTAATAAGAAAAATTTTTTGTCCAGGATATTCATGTGATAAAATCGGTTTTTTTAAGTGAAATTTAGTGACATTGCAAAAGTCTTGATTTGAATTTGTGCTTTTTCAAGGATTCATATCATTTTCACAGATAGTCAATTTATGATGATAAGTATTTAGGTTGCATTCGAAAATGCTCTATTTCTAGATACATAATTAAGAAATGACCTTGTATCTTGTGAACTATTGACATTTTTAAAGATATAAGCTCATCCCGGTGTTACACTCATCGAGACCTTCCATTTGAGTACCCACATCAATTTTTCATATATTTACATATATATATATATATATATATATATATATATATATATATATATATATATATATATATATATATATAATATATATGTATATATGAGAAATATATCAAAATGCATGTAGGTACTCAAATTAAAGCTCTTGATGAGTGTAACATCAGGATGAGCTTATATCTTTAAAAATATCAGTAGTTGACAAGATACAAGGTAATTTCTTAATTATTGATATTTTTGAAGATGTAAGCTCATCCCAATGTTACACTTATCAAGAGCTTTCATTTGAGTACCCACATACATTTTGATATATTTTTCATATATACATATATATAATATATATAAATATATGAAAAATTGATGTGGGTACTCATATGAAAGCTCTTGATGAGTGTAACATCGGGATGAGCTTATATCTTTAAAAACGTCAATATTTAAGAAAGTACAGCACAATTTAACAAATGTCTTGTGAACTATTGACATTTTTAAAGATAAGCTCACTCCGACATTACACTCATCGAGACCTTTCATTTGAGTACCAACATCAATTTTTCATATATTCATATATATATTATATATATTTATATATGTATATATGAAAAATATATCAAAATGTATGTGGGTACTCAAATGAAAGCTCTTGATGAGAGTAACATCGGAATGAGTTTATATCTTTAAAAACGTTAATAGTAAAGAAAATACAGTGTAATTTAACAAAAGTCATGATTTAATAAAGCAAAATTTTATTTATTTATAGTTTACAAGTCACAGCATCCACATAGTAACTGCAAGAATGCTAGTAATAGCTTCATTGCATAGAAAAAAAAATTTATCCGAACTAAAAAAACTTTTCGGTAAATTTGAATTATTTCAAAGTAAGAAGAAATTTGGTTCAATAAAATTTCATAAAATATTATAAATATATATGTACACTGAAAAAACAAATTTAATTTGAATCAAGGAAAAAAATCTTTGATGAAATAAAATTTTTTATTTTAATAATTTAATAAAATCTTCAAAATTATTTACTTGATTCAAATTAATTTTTTTTCTGTGAACAAAAGAGATCAAGAGAGAAGAAATAAATATTTTTTATTACTAAATAAGACATACATAGTAAATCTTTATTCTCTCTTACTCTCTATTCTTACCTTTTCTTTGTATTATATGTATGTACTTGTACAGGATAATATATATTTACCACCTTTATCCGTATGTATTGTGTCTTGAGTCTGTATATCCATGATCTCACTACTATAATACAATATATGTAGATGTACTATGTACTAATACATAATATTCAATACATCTAAGCTTGTCGTTTACGAAGCCTTTGTATAATCACGGCTTTTCCATCGATACATCAATACCAATGATCTAGAAGTGTCTTACGTCATAAGACATTCACGACAATAATTGCTTTCCCATCATATCAAGTTGCCTTATTTTATTATTTATGTACATGGATGTAAATACCTTTTTACAAATGTAAAACGGAAACTGTAAAAAAATATATATACTAATTATTATATTTAAATGGAATATTTAAATTTTTATAATTTTATGACTAACCATTAGCTATATTTTTTTATGACTCAATAGTTATTTAAATAATTATATAATAAGTGTACTTGAAAGTAAACAAAAGCTTAAATTAAATTTTAAGCTTTAAATTAATTTAATAAGTAGCTGATCTAAATTTTAATAAAAATTATTTATTTATTGCATTAAACAATTACATTTGTTTTTAGCAATGGAAAGCAATATATACAGTAAATAAAAAAAATAAAAAAAAATATATATGTACATCTCTGTGTGTAAAATATAATAACAATGACAATTATGTGGGAATAACAAGACAGGATCTATATTGATGAGCAAGTTAGAGATTTAAAGCTCAGGAATTTTAATAAAAATAAAAATTGCCTCATACACAGAAAGAACAAGATGACACTGAATATTATCCCAAATTATACTGAGTGAAAAAAAAAAATTCAGGTAGTAGCTAGTATAATCCAGATAACAATGAGCATAATCCAGATTACAATGAGTATAATCCAGATATCACTGAGTATAATCTGTACAGAAAGAAAAATTTCTTGACTGGAGAACAAAATTCTTGGCTCAAGAAAATTTTCGGATGCCTGAAGGAAGACCGAAGTTGTGTTGGCCGAAGTAAAAATTTTTTGAGAAATTCTATTCTTGTTAGAAGTAATTTTTTCTTAATTCAAATTATCATAAATACTTGATACAATAAATTTTTATATTTGATCAAGATTTTTAGATACTTTAGGGAAGCAGCGCCACCTACTTCAGCTGAGAAAAAAATTTTCTCACCTTGAGAAAATTTTTCTCTTGAATATTTGATACCCATTTTATATTATTTTAGCGAGCAATTATACATATTGAATGAAAAAAAATGATGAAATATTATTTGATCTTCCCATTTGACATGTTAATCAATAAAAATATTAATGAAAATTTACTTCTATCTTTATATTTAATTTTTTGGAGCAAGAGAGAAATTTTCTCAAGACAAAAAAATTTACTTCTATCAAGAACTAAACTTTTTGAAGCAAGAGGCTGAACTTTCTCAAAACAACAAGATTTTCCTGACTTAAATAAATTTTCTTGGATCAAGATACGTATTTCTTAAAGCAAGAGAATTAATTTTGTTGGAATAAGTGAAATTTCTTGTCAAAAAAAAATTCTTTTTACTCAAGAAAATAATTATGAAGAAAAATATTTTCTTGACTCAAGTGAACCTTTTTTACTGTGCAGGAATTTTAATAAAAATAAAAATCGCCCCATAAATAAAAATAAAAAATGAATCACAGATTACGTTGAAACTTACTTGATATTTCCTTATAGAACATCACTGCAAGTTTCAAGGAAATAGTATCTTCAAATAATTAATCTATTTAAGTAATAGTTCAAATGTATGATCAGATATTTCCTTTACTGGTTAAATGTTAGCTTCTGAAGACATTTAAAAAGCAAGTATTTATACGGGGTGTTATTCATTCGGCTCATGAGGTGGTTACATGAGAAAAACCCCCGGATAATTGGTGAAGGTCATGTGAAATATCTGCACTTTGTCGAGTGCAATCGTTGAGTTTATAAAACTTGAAAACCTATATAGAAAATAGATAATAAATCGAGTGGTGATGCCTGATGCTAAGCTTGAGAGCCATAGAATAAACGTTTGATTTCACAATCCCAAAGAGAAAGGGAATCTTTTGCGCCTTTCGCGCCTTCTCCACGGGGATGCCGCGTGAGTATCTGCAATAATAATAAATACCTGTTTTACTTATTCTATCCTCTGCAGCAGCTACTCGTGTGTATACAACAATTATCTTATGCATTTATATACTTACATATATTTAATCTCCTTAAAATCATCATCATCATCATCATCATCATTACCATCATTATTATCGTTCTTTAAATTGCAGGTTTTAAAGAACAGTCAGGGAAAATAGTCGGCAATTACACCGATTTCTTATTTTCGATGGTTAAATCTCAAAGATTTAGCAACCAGCACTCGTCTTCGCTGACGTAAATTCAGCGTTGGCGTATAGTGACCATGGATTCGTTGTCTTCACTCCGTTGTCGCAGCTCTTTGGTATATTTAGATTCTCTCCCACTCGTTAGATCCGTATGAATTAAATTGACGTGAACGTTTTTTTCAATTATTCTGACAATTTTTATTGGTAAATATTAATTGATGCTTTAAATTTTGAAAAAATAAATTAAAGAAGATATAAATTGTTGAGGAAGAAATTTAAAAATTTTATATAAATACATTTTTGTCTAAAATAATTTTTTTTTTATATTTAAAAAACTAGATAATTCTAAAAAATTTATAAAAACGAAGTAATGTAAAAAATTGGTTAATGTTGTTGAAATTGAATTAAAAAAAAAATTAATTATTAAAGAAGAAATTAAAAAATTTTTACATAATTGAGTTTTAATAAAAATAATTTTTAGTAAAATTTTACAAACTAGATAAACAGAAAATTTATAAAAAAAAAACAATGTCAAAAATTTGTTAATATTATTAAAAAAATGAAAATTATTTATTATAGAAAACATGCAAAAATTTTTTACAAATAAATTTTCAGAGCCTTTTACATAATTGAGTTTTAATAAAAATAATTTTTAGAAAAACTTTGAAATTAGATACAGAAAATTTATTTTAAAAAAATGTCAAATTCTTTTTTTTATATTACTAAAAAAATTCAAAGAAGATATTAATTATAAAAGAAAAAATCAAAAAATTCCACCTTATTAAATTATAATTAAATTAAAACTATAGTTTTAGTGAAACTTAAAAAACTAGAGAAACAGAGGATGTCAACAATATTATTAAAAATCTCCAAAAAAGACATTTAAAAATAAATTTTAAAGATAATACTAAAGTTAGTGTTATTTTCAAGTTTTTTACAAAAGAATTTTTTTTTTATTTTTTAAATAAAACAAAACATAACAATTCTTAAATGTCAGATGACAACCATAGTATTTAAATATTAATCAATAATTATGAAAATTAAGTGAACCGACATCTAAAAATTTTTTATAATTTTTTTTTTATAGAAAAAATTATTACTTACAAAAAAAAATTTCATTTGTAAAAAAATTGAAAAACTATGTGCAATTTTTAAAAAATATTTAGTTCTAATTTAATAATTAAAAAAAATTAAAAACGTTGACTAACTTTATTATTAATCAATAATTATGAAAATAAAGTTAGCCGACATCTAAAAAATTTTATGATTTTTTTTATTAAAGAACTATTACAAAAAAATTTTGTCATTTGTTAAAAACTTCAAAAACTCTAAGTGCAATTTTTAAAAATATTTTTCAGTTATAATTTAATCAATTAAATAAAAAAAATCAAAAATGTCGGTTAACTTTATCATTGTTCAATAATTAATGAAAATTAAGTTAGCCGACATTTAAAAATTTTTAGAATTTTTTTTTATAGAAAAAATAATTACAAAAAAATAAAAAAAAATTTTTCACTTGTAAAAAACTTTAAAAACTGTAAGTGCAATTTTTAATAAATATTTTTTGTTCTAATTTAATTATTAAAAAAGTTTGGAAAATCCAAAAGTGCACGCCTCATAACGATCATTCATTTTTTAAGAAAAAATAAATTGTGTAACTGATAAAAAAAAAAAAAAATTATAATTAAGTAATTTCTTACAGAGTATTTTTTTTTTTTTAAATATCAGTGCCCTTTTTTCTTGTTATATGCCCAGCACGCAGTCTAAAAAAATCTAGCTTTATCAAGTGGCGCCATAGTTTTCACGTGACAAATAAGAAAAATTCGTTTGTCTTTGTACGGTTATATCGTAATAAATTTTAATAAAAATTTAATTTAAAAAAAAAATACGTAAACTAGGCTACTGATATGAAATACGGACCCAGTTCATCGCATTCGTAAACTAATAAAAAAGGTCCGGTCTTGAAATATCAATTTGTTCGGGAGTAATCGTTGGTATATCCAAAATGGGGTGACATCAGGACGTCCACGTAAAATTTTTTTTTTTCAAAATAGCAACAAGAAATGATTTTAGAAAGTAAAAGATAGTTTAATTTAAGTTTTTTCTTGGTGTACATCTACTTATATTATTGTATAAGTGCAATATGGTTGTGATAGAGACATTTAAAGATCACAAAATTGCTTGACCTTGACGAGTCGAGTATAAAGGACAACCTCACGCGCTTCGCGCTATGAGGCGTGCAAAAAAATAAAAAAATTAAAAACGTCGGCTAACTTTAGTAACATCAATAATTATCAAAAAAATTTCAACCAAAAATAAAAAACGTCGTTTCAAAACACAAAGAGAGAGGAATGATAAGCTTAGGGGGCGTCCATTAATTACGTGAGGTGTTCTAGGGGGGGAGTGGATCATGCTAAATCTTACCAAATCTCACTTAGGGGGAAGGGGAGGATCTTAACAAATATCACGTAATTTTTTCTCTAGCAGAAAACAGTGTAAAATTGCGTGAAAAAGTATTTCTATAATAAAATATGGCCAAATTTGACACAATAGTGTTTGTCGTATTCGTCTGAACCCTGCAGAGCAGCAAAGTAGCACTCGATTGTTTAATTTGATTATTGATCGATAGGATTCACTAATTTTTTAGGTATAGATTTCTTTAGAAATCTATCGGTGGTAGCCGGTCTCATGTCGTAATTTTAATACAATTTTGTCATAATATGTTTAATTATCTTCAATTTAAACTATTGTTCGTCGACTTTTAATACTTTTTTCAATTTATTTCGTAGTTGAGAAAATTCAAAAAAAATCAATAATAAATTAAATTTTAGCTTTTATCATCAAATGACTTTTATATGTAAAAAATCCTATTTTTTAGGTAGATGTCTTTAAATATCTATTTGCTGTAGTCAGTCTCATATCGTTATTTGCAAAAATATAATAAAAAATAAATTTTAGGACATTACGGCCTTTTAATAACGTGTTTTTTTCAATATTCAAACAAGAAATCTACCTATCCATGTCGGGTGTATCCGAATGGCACTTTTTTTTCTCAATAATCCAACCCGTTTACAACCAAAACATAAATTTTGAATAATCTCGCGTGAGATTAGGGGAGGGGGGAGGGAGTTGAGGAAAATCTTACGAAATCTTATCAAGGGGGAGGGGGGGTTAAAAAATTCTCAAAAATGCCTCACGTAATTTATGGACGCCCCCTTACCTGTGCAGAGTGAACTCCGTACTAATAAAAAAAGTTTGGAAAATCCAAAAGTGCACGACTCATAATGTTCATTTAATTATGAAATATAAAAAAAAAAAAAAAAAACTTAAGTCGTTCAAAATTAATTGCCGAAAAAACAGCTGTAGTAGGAAGGTACTGCACAAGCGCCCCTGGTGGAATAAAATGTACATAATATCTATAGATATAGATATATCACCATCCATGTTAATTTTACATGGATATATATAGATATACAGTCTTGTAGTTTTCGTTTTTTATTAATTGCAATTAAACGACACTGAATTAATTAATCATTCGCATTCAGTGACCTACAATCGTCGATTAGAATTTTTTTAAAAAAAATTTAACTCAAATAATGGATTTTTTCACAAGTTACAGTGTTTCCGGGTTTCACACATGACGGACAGGAAAATTTTTTGACCTATTTTGGTGTTTTTTTCCAATTCTATTGCAGTAAATCAATTTTTAAAAAGTATGAAATTAATCTCCATTAAATTATCTCGACAATAGTATGCAAAATATCTTGATTCCGTGAACTAACAAGGCTATAATAATAAAAATAGCCGCCAAAATGAGGCGAAAAAAATTTTTCGATCGTAAAGCACTCTCTGATGCTTCGCATCATGAGTCGTGCAAAAACATTCACAGATTCGGTAGAATCTGGCGCCAAGTTCCGTTCAAATCCGTTGTAAACGGAGCGCCAGACTACCGACTATGTTTACTGTAAGCAGAACGGTTTTTTGAGGCTGCGAAATTTTATTTAATTCTACGGTACTTTTTTTACCCAATTTGTTTATCATAACAGTAATTCATAATTTATTTCACCGTATTAATTAATTATATTCACTTATAACAATTTATTTACTTGAAATTATTAAATTTTATCAGCACATACTATAGCTCGCTCACAAATTTCGATCCTGACTTTTTTTTGATGGAGAAAGGTCAGCGCCACAGACTAGATAAAATAAAAATGTGTAGTAATCCTCCTATAGATAAGCAACTACAGTTAAAAAAAGTAATTCACAGCTTACATTTACGGCCGCCAGGGTGCACTGGAATTACATCTACATGAACTGTAGCTTCAAGGGGATAGTTTGCAGTAAAAAATGCAGTCAACACGAGATTTAAGTTGTTATCAATTTTAAATTTTCATTATAATTAAAAAAATACTAAAATCCGAACAAAAACAGTTTCACTGTAAAAAAGTCGCGCCAAGTCCACGTTCATAAGACTATTAGGAAAAAAAAAATTTTTTTTTTCTTTACAAAAACATACAAAATAAAAAAATTAAAAAATCCAAGTAACCGATATGATTGTTTATGATTTTCGGAAATTAAAAAAAATTTTATTGTAAATTTAAAAATAAAAAAAAAAATTTTAGAACGTACTTGGTGTGCGTCATTATGTATTTCAATTTTTTTAAAGTCCTAGTAAATAGATTTTACGAATTTCATTAAAAGTAAAATATTTTGCAACCACGCACACTAAATACGTTCTAAAATTTTTTTTTAATTTTTAAATTTACAATAAAATTTTTTTTAATTTCCGAAAATCATAAACAATCATATCGGTTACTTGGATTTTTTAATTTTTTTATTTTGTATGTTTTTGTAAAGAAAAAAAAAATTTTTTTTTTCCTAATAGTCTTATGAACGTGGACTTGGCGCGACTTTTTTACAGTGAAACTGTTTTTGTTCGGATTAGTACATACATAAAAACATAAATATATATGCAATGAGATTCTCAATAGTAAATATATAATATAAGAATTAAATTCTTCCAGAAGATATCCATCTGTGTGAGTATTACATTATAAATACATATAAAAGTTGAAAGTTGAGCCCGATGGCCGCCTAGGCTGCGTGGAGCTCGTGGAGCTCGCGCCCGGGGCGTCAGCGTGAGCGTCAGCTCCGGAGACCCTTCCTCTGGTGCTTAGTTGGGTTTGCGGTTCTAGTGGGTCCTGGTACTGGTTGCCGGGTACTTGTTGCTTGCTGGTGGCATACTCACCTCTGTCCTCAACTCTTCAGCGCACTGAATCTCCCGTACGTAGCTATACTAGTACTAGCATACAACATACATACTACATACGTATATTATACACGTTTAGCGTTTAAAGTTGAGTAGAGCGTTGTTGGGTTGTCTCCTTACCTTACTACACTCCTTGGAGTATCGGGACTGGGATAGGATTGTATTGGGGAGAGTGAGGAACGCTGGCTACGTCGTACGCCAAGGCGAGACGAGCACCAGTTACCGCGGAGCCGTTGCCTTGACGACACACGCGTGTGTTGACGCATGCGCCTGGGTTCTACGCGGTCAAGTCTCGCTCGGTTAAGTGTTTGTTTATTGTAAACGATACAACACCTCCAAGAGGACCGCAGCTACTTGTGTGTATTTCTTCAATTGTTTTATTATAATTCCACCAAGGTGCTTTTATTTTTTTTTTACACATTCATTATTTATTAATTATAATAAACCTGTCAAAAAAAATTATTATTATTTTTGTGCTATATATAATATAATAATAATTATTTATATTCGTGAGTTTTGGACTCCTGTCATTGAACTTACCAGTGATTTTATGAAGAAAAAAAGACATGTCGTCGGTATTTGGTTAAATATTGTGAATCAGTGTCATTAATTTTATTTTTTGTGTTTAAAATTTATTTTTTTTTTTTTTTTAAAAAAGTATTTGTAAAATAAAAAAAATAGTTCTTACTAATGTGGACTTGACCAGTTTGGCACGTTTCCGGGGATTTAAACACCAGGAGACATGTTGCCATTTTTTAACGCTCGGGTACAATTGCATGAAAGTGAGAATTGTTAAAAAAAAAAAAATAAACTAGATACTTGACATGTGCTAAGACGGTAAAAGTGTCAAAGTGTTTTGCGTCGATTGTTTTTGTTTTATTTTTTAAAAAATTATAACCTAAAAATTAATTTTTTTACAAGAGACAATTTTTTTTGATAATTTAAATTTCTTCTTAAGTTTTTAACCTAAAAACAATAATATAATAATTAATAAAAAGTTTGAGTTGAAAAAAAAAAAAGAATAATTAATAAAAAAATAAAATTCAAATATAGCAATTAATACAAAGTTTAGGTTGAAAAAAAAAAGAGTTATTAATGAAGAAATAAAAACAATAATATAAAAATTAATAAAAGTTTTGGTTGAAAAAAAAAAGTAATTAATAAAAAAATAAAAATAATAATATAATAATTAATAAAAAAGTTTGAGTTGAAAAAAAAAGAATAATTAATAAAAAAATAAAATTAAAATATAGCAATTAATACAAAGTTTAGGTTGAAAAAAAAAAGAGTAATTAATGAAGAAATAAAAACAATAATATAAAAATTAATAAAAGTTTTGGTTGAAAAAAAAAAGTAATTAATAAAAAAATAAAAACAATAATATAATAATTAATAAAAAAGTTTGAGTTGATAAAAAAAAAAAAAAAAAAAGAGTAATTAATGAAAATTTTGGATTGAATAAAAAAAAAAAAAATAATTATTGATGAAAAAATAAAAATTTGCAGTGTGGTAAGCGGAAAAAAATTATACTTTTGGGTGTCAGTTGAATGGTTCCGCGGGAGGCCGCCCTTGAGAGTGTCTGGGAGCATCCAGAGCCGGAACAGCGAGGCTTTTACGACTCGCCGCCCCCCCGGATGGACGTGAGCGTGTGCTGCTTGCAGCCCAGCGCCGGCTCGGGGGTCCAGCACCCTTCTTCCTCGACTCACCACCACCAGGCTCATCACATAGGGCACCACATCGGGGCCCACCACCACGGCCATCATCATCTCAATCACGTAACACACGGGCATACTCATAACAACCACGGTCACGGGCATCACCACGTCCAGAGTGGCCTCCCGTCCGCGGGCCAGCCGACGATTCACCCGACTTATCAGTATGCTGATCAAATAGTCCCCGATCGGGGTCAGCCCGATGGACTTACGCTGGTCAACGGTGCCCAGGATGCTTGGCAGCAGAATGCTTCCACCGGCGCGACAGGGATACCCAATGCTACTACTTATATTGACTACTCCTGGCTGCAAATGCAGGTAAGTTTCTTTTTTTTCTTTTTTTTTTTGAGATGCTAATTTTTGTAATGTGAAATCTAGGAAATTGCAGATTAATGTTCTGTAAAACCCTCATTCAGAAAGATGATTTGGAATGATTACCTTTATGTTAAATGTATATCTGTATATAGTACTCAAATCAAATGCTTTTAAATTATTTCAAATCATTTTAAATCATTTGAACTTAGATTTCTTAATCAAGGATATTAGGTAGAATATATATGACAAATTTGTCTTCATGATGATTGATAAATTTGTCAATTGACAAATTTGAATTTTCTGCGAGTTCAATAGATAATTTTTTTGGATATAAACTTTTGTTGAATTTCTGCTGAAGATATTTTAGTCTTTGAAAAGACACTGAAAGAAAATTAGTTTAAAAAATTAATTTTAATAGCGAATTAAATTAAAAATTATAAAATTATTTTTAATGAGTTTAAAAGAAGAAAAGAATGATTGACAAAAAATTCATTTTATTGTAAAAGAAGCCAAGTGTGGTTTTTTAAAATGTATTTTAATAACTTTATTTTTATAATTAAAGAGTTCTATATTTCAAAGCCATTATCCCCGATCCAAATTGATGTTAGACTAATTTTTAATTTTTACATTAAATTTTTATTTATTAAATTCTTTAAATTGTAATTTTTACTTATTATTCTTTTACTCAGTGAGACTATAACACTTTTGCTTAATCTTAAATTAAAATAAAGATTTTTAATTGTTAGATATATTCACCCAAGGATGGTATGAGTGCTCATACCGACAATAATGTGTGAAAATAAATAATAAGTAAAAATTAAAATTTAAAGAATTTAATAAATAAAAATTTAATGTAAAAATTTAAAATTAGTCTAACATCAATTTGGATCGGGGATAATGGCTTTGAAATATAGAACTCTTTAATTAGTAAAAACACCGATCTTCGGAAAAAATAGTAAATTTATTTTTATAAATATCTATACAGAAAAAAAAATGTTAAACTAAGAAACTTTCCTTAGTTTAAGTAAATTTTACTTGATTAAAAAATAGTTTGTCTTGATTGAAGACAATCAAACTTTTCAAAATTATTTTCTTGGTTCAAGAATTTTTCTCTTGATTCAAGTTAATTTTTTTTTTCAGTGTAGTCTTCTAAAAGACACTGAAAGAAAATTAGTTTAAAAAATTAATTTTAATAGCGAACTAACTTAAAAATTATAAAATTATTTTTAATAAGTTTAAAAGAAGAAAAGAATGATTGACAAAAAATTCATTTTACTGTAAATGAATCAAAGGGTGGTTTTTAAAATGTTTTTTAAAAACTATTTTTATAAATATCTAGGGTAAAAGATCCCAGTAGTGGCGGGGATCCCATTACTGACATTTTCTTTAATTTTGGTACTTATTCAATTAATGAAATCATTAATTTCTATTATGATTATATTATTTCTAATCTTCAAGACCTTTAGATCAAAAAAAATTTTTAATTTTTACTCCAAGTAGAACATTTTTTCATTGAAAGAAAAAGTGCCATTAATAGAGCTTAGAGGTGCTACTAATAAGGTCTTTTATTTTAATAATAAAATATTGAATGTAATTTTATCAAGCATTCTACACTCATTTTGCAATAAAATTAATTTTTTCTCAATTACTTTACTTTTATTCAATACTTATTAAAGAACATTCTATTTTCTGACTTTAAGCCTCTAAAAATTTGATTAAATGTCAGATAAGTTTCTTCAGAAGCGATGAAAAAAATTTTTTTATACAAAACTTAATATTTTAAACTTAACTTTCTTATAGCGAGACGATTTAGCGACTTCGCGCCATTTGTTGGAAATTTTTAATTCTAAATTTTATTAAAAAATTATAAATTGACCTATCAAATAAAAATTACATTTTTATCTAAAAAAATTTTTTTTAGTCATCATAAAAATCTGTAAAATTGTGAGTTTTTTTTTTAATTTATAATCTTTAGCTTCAGACTTTACTCCATAATAAAATAATTAAATTGAAAGGTGAAAAATGAAAAATGAGCGTTATAACTTTTGATTAAAATCCAAAACGTATGATTTACTCTAATTAGATACAGTCTCCAGGATAAATGAATTCATGATTCTCAATTAGCGATCATCAATCATAACCACTCGTGGTGACTGTTAACCAGGATTGTGTGAGGAAAAAAAAGTAAATAAATTAATAAATTATTAATAACTGTCATTGCAATTTATAAAAAGATAATAACGTAGTGCAGCAGTAATGTAATTTAAAATGGTCCGTGATGCTGATTATTGATATGAGGAGTATACGGGCAGCATGAATGCGTGTACGTGAGGACGGGCGTGAAAGCTCCTTAGAAGAGAATGCGGAACGTCCAGCTCGAGTACCGACAAAAAATCCGTACGTGTCGGGAGGTGCTCGCGTATATCTCCGAGTACTGTACCGTCGAGTACTCTCCAAGCCCGGAGATGAGTACCGGGATGGGATAGATGCGTACACTGGAGGCTTGGGCAGAGGCAATTGATCATCACGATCTTTCCTCGGGTTATTTAGGTCAGGATTGTACGGTACTTGTGTCAAATATTTCACCTGCAATTCTAATGCTTCCTTTTATTTTCTTCGTATCATTTTATTTTCTCTTTTTTTTTAAATAACACTACTTTCGAATATTTTTTCCGACGGATATATTTTTTACAAAAATTGAAAATTTTTATTGAGTATTTTTTTTGTCTGCGTTAAAAGAAGAAATAATAAATTAAATAAAAAATATTGCTATAATTATTTTAAAGAAGAAATTAAAAAGAAAATTTAATGTAAAAAAATTTTTCCAACTTTTAGATTTTTAATTTTTGAAGAATTATTTTTAATAATGTTAATTATAAATAATAGAAAAGATAAATTTTTTTTCTAAATAAGATTTTTTTAAAATTAAGTGTTTAAATTTAGTAAATTTTTGATAAAAAAATATGAATAATTATCTTCTTTTTAAACATGAAAAAAACTTTTTTGGAAAATTTTAATTTTTTTTTGGAGCAAAAAATTTTGCTTAAGCCAAAAAAAATTTTATTTTCTTAAATATTTTTTAAAAAATTTTGCAGTGTCAAGAAAATTTTTTAATATAAAATTATTTTATTCTCAGTGTATCAGCAAAAATCAATGAAAATTAATTTAGCAGATATTTGATCATTTTAAAAATTTTTTTAACAAATAAATTATGGCAAAAAAAATTGGAGAAAAATTGACATGTAGAAATTGAAAATCCAATTTTTTAAAACAAATTTATTTGTTAAAAAAAAATTAAAAAATAGTCAAGCGACTGCTAACTTCAACGTCATCAAAAATCACTATAAAAAATTCATAAATACATATTTTGAATATTTTAAACTTAAAAAATAATGTAAAACATAAAAAGTTGGAAAAATCAGAATAACTTGAAAATATTTAAACATAAATAAGCTTGAAAAGTCGTACAAAAATAATTTATTTAATCTATAAAAGACAATATTTACGCATTACTTTTTCTCTCACAGTATGACAGCGTTGAAAAAACGTGAACGCGTAAACTCTTTGAGTGATATGGATAATGTATTGACTTTATAAAAGGCATCATAAAATAATAAGCCAAAGTAATGATATCTATTATTATGATGATGCTTTTTCAACTCGACTGCTGTCCGTCTTCTCTTTTTTATTTCACTTTATTGTCTTTTTCATCATATATATCTTCTCATACATTTATATGTATATACTATGTGCTCACATATTATGTATGTATGTGATACCAGGTATATAGTACACGATCCCCATACACGTGAAATTTATAATGTTGACAGGGTAAATATCCTTTGATACACCGTCTGTCTCTTGGGACACGCGTCGCATATTACAAACCACGGAATGGAATACATACATATATGTATAATATCTAATTGTATAGACACTACGCATCTCATCGCTTTTTAAACATAATAACTGTATTATATATTTTCTTTGTAATATATTCTTTTTCTTCCTAGTTTTCACGTTAAATTAAATTATCTAAAAAATAACTGTTTCTTAAAAAATTTTCCGGATGTGATGAAAACCGTGAAAAATTACTCAAAAACATTGAAATATTCAAACTTTCTAATATTTCAAAAGTCAACGTTAAATTTTAATAAAAAATACCTTAGTCAGAAAAGAGGTATTGATTTTTTAAAAAATCCCCCTGAAGATTGAATTACAGTGACATCAACTCGCAATATTGGGGTCGACGCTAATTAATTGAAATTGCTACCACTTACTTTCTTGCCTGACGTTGGCACACACGGGAATAGAAGTACACATGTGTGTTAATGTCCATAAAACAGAATTGCAAATAAAAGGAACAATGTAAATTCCTCGGGACTTTGACATGAAATATGTTTCGTATTTGCGAGCGAGTTTATATCAAAGATACAGCGGAAATTTGTTATTACAATATCCGGTTCCATGCTCGGGTTCACCTTAAGTTTGAGTCTTCAGAGGGTGGGAAAATCGGTGATATGTTAAATTAAAATTAATAGAATCAAAAATTCGTATTATTTTTACTTTATTTATACAATTCCTGCATTTAAGAGAAAAATTCTTGAATTAAGAAGATCATTTTGAAGAATTTCATTGTATTACAATCAATAAAGCATGAAAAAAAAAAAAAAATAGAAAAATTACATTTATAATGTAACGTAATATTACAGATTTTGTAAGAACTACATTGTAAAATGTAAATATTACATTGAAAGCTCTGAAAATTAACATTCAAAGTTTGAATTTAGAAAAATGTTATTTCAAACTGTAATTTTTCTAGTTTTGAATACGACGGGACACTTATTACTATTATTAATGTAATTTTTCGAGTTTTCTTTTTTCCGTGAGTAAATGTTTTTAAAAAGATTATTTTTTATTCTAAAATTTTTCTCTTGAATTGAGCTATTTTTTTTTTTTCAGTGTATTAAGGTAATACTACCGTTACCACAAGAGTCAAATCCCAAAACCTAATCTTATTTGATTAACGTAGTAGATTTCCCTATACTAAATCACGTTGGAGAAAGAGAGACAGAGATCAATTTTCAATGTTTTTTATTAATAAATATTCTCATATGCTTGGAAACCATACTGATTGTTATTAAATATGTTCTAGATGTTATTTTCTCTCGTTGTCTTAATTTTTATAAGAATCTGAATGTCCAGTTTTGTGAAATAAAATAAAGTCTTTGATTTTCCATAATGATCAATGGTAAAGGCAAAAATATGTAAATATTAATATCTTTTTTTCAAGACTCGCCAGGCTTCCAAAAATTTTACTGCTTAATTATGATATTATAAAGTACCAATATGCCAAATTTCATTAAATTCTGAACGTAAATTCTTAAACCGGTAGTACTACCTTAAAATAGACTCTGTACAACTTAAATACATCCTTGCTATAAAATCAATTGTAATATACACACTTAAACTTCCTCGAATTATCCAAAGCGACAATCTCCGACGTAATTGTTATAAAGAATCGATAAAAAGAAAGAAATTGAATGAAAATGACGAATATCTTTACAATTCAAAATTATTTAATAATTATGAAGATAATTTAAACACACTCTAATTGTGGAAAGTCGCTCATCAGAAATTGAAGCGCAAATTTGATTAAAAATGGCGGAAAATCGCCCAAGTTGGCAATCTTTCTTCATAAATTGAATAAAAACGAAAACCGAACAAGGAAGAAATGTAAAAAGCTTATAAATATGCACAAGCCGCTGGTTAATAACGTAAACGCAAGTGAACCTGAATATGAAGAGTGACTCATAATATCATGTCTTGAGAAGTCTCGAGTCGAGAGTGTTGGCTCATACTCTCGTCGGTATCGTAGAGTACGAGTGGGCTGGTACCAATCCAGCATTAAACATTAAACATTGAGCATTGAGCATAGCATTAGAGCTAAAAGTCGGCAAAATGTAAAACGTTAATCTCTTATACACATACTTATGCTGATACTCTCTGGAGACTCATATTATATATATACACACATTGATGAGTTGAAATGATACTCCTTTCTCCTTCATCCCACGCTTAAAACTTGCCAAACGGTCATGCAAGTAAACCTAAGACGCTAGTGTGTGCTAGTGTAGGTATAGTCTTGCTTATTCTTACATGCGGTATTATCTCCACTCGGGATAGAGCCAGCTCTCATCCCGACTCGGGCACTGCATATCGTACCGAATACAGATACACAGAATAGAGTACTACAGCCCAAGCGGCAATTGTATCCGCGAATAATGCATATGAGCAAGCCTACTCTGTCTGGCGAAACAAAACCTGAAATGCAGATGGCAATTATCGTTGATGATGGAGGTAAACAGCTTCATTAAGTAGTACACTACTTCATCCAGTAACTATAACTATAACTACAACTAAAACTACTACGATAGAGACGGATCTTAAGCGAATTAAAAAGCAGACCAGAATAATATCTTAACTAAGCCAAACTATGAACTAGTTACTGGATTAGCAGCTTAGCTCTGAAACGTTCCTGGTGAATTAGAGAGCGGTATTGGCCAACTCTGCTGAAAATTCCAGCTCAATCTTGGACTCATACTCGGCAGTGCATGCATTAGCACATTGCTCACGGCCATACAGGCAATTTAGTGTGTGTACCTACAATCAGAGGAATATATGTTAATGTTAATATCCATACACACATAGTATCCACATAGCAGAGAACAAGAGTGCACCAAACCAATGTTCCGGACAATTTACTCACGAAATTAGCTACAAAACGGTCGACCTATCTGCCCATCAGCCACTTCCGCTTCCTCCGCGGGTAAATAGATGGACGACCATTAAATGCTGAGAGTTGCCAAGAGTTATTGTTCACGGAGGCCACCATAATGGATTTTAGAGCTGTAAGAGCTTGGATATGCATACCGATTTATTACCCGACGTACATCGCATATAACACATACTGCTGCAGCTTCGCCCTTACTTGCAGCCCATTATTGTTATGCCTTCAGAGGAAAATCTGCTGTCACTCGGCATCTTGCCCAATGACGCTGCCTAAGCCCTACCCTGGTAATTAAGCCATCAAGTGTCGCTGGGTTGACAAGGTCGAAAATAGTTTTTGCTTGAATTTTAATTACAGATTTAGAAATGTGATGTGCTTGCGAAAATTAGCGAATCAAGATGAATTTGATGGGCAATTAGACATCGCTAAGAGGATAAATATAGAAGAGGATTCGGGTGGTTGGAGAAGGGAGCACGGAACGGTGTTTAGTCAGGAAACAGATATGATGCGCGTCGCGGAGCGTGAAACACCGAACGCGCCCATATACTCACGATTATATGCGCACTCGCACATGTAAATGTATTTACATTATGTTAGACGTGAATAATATATATTATACTGGGTACTATACTGTGTTTCCCTTTCTTCAACGATCACTGATCACCGATCGTCATTATCGTCCTGATTATCATTATCATTATCATTGCTGAGCGTGGGTGCTAGTTTTAGCGAGGGCGTTTGGGTTATTAAAATAGTTATTTCTTCTGTGTTCAATATGGCGGAGTTTCTTCGGTGATTGGCTAGAGGCTTTTATGGAAATAATTTATTGGAAAAATAGATGTTTAATGTATTAAAAATAGATTCATGATATGGAAGAGTATATTAAATGTGTTATTTACAATTAGTAAAAATTGGGGTTCCCTAAGGGACCATCTTGGGGCCTCTTCTCTTTATTATGTACATAAATGATATTTTTAATATTCTGCCTCCTAATGCTCTTGTATCATATGCTGATGACACAGTAGTTCTGTGTAGTGGAACTAATTGGTTAGTAGTCTCTGATTGTTTGTCTGATTGGTTGAATAAGCTAGATCAATGGTTAAAAGTCAATCAGTTAACGCTAAATGTTGATAAATCGACATTTATTACTTTTGGTTGTTATACTGACAGTGTGCCTACTAATTTTCATTTGTACATTAAAGATAGAGAGTTGAAAAGAGTTGAAAGTTGTAAATATCTGGGAGTAGTTTTTGATTGCCACATGAAATGGAACAAACATATTTCAGAACTAATGAAAAAACTCAAGTACTTTACCTTCCTCTTTTACAAATTAAGTAATTGGATAAACACATCATTACTGAAAATCATTTATCATGGTCTATTTGAAAGTGTTATAAACTATAGAATTATAGCCTGGGGAGGTGCATATGATAACACATTAAAACCTATTGTAAATCTACAAAATAAAATGTTAAGCAAAATAACAAATTCTGATGATATGTTAGGACCATTGAAGATGAAACAATCTTTCGTTGTACAAGCCGTAACCTATTATTTTTGTGAATGTAAAACTTTGTACTCTGATAGAGTAATCAATACAAGATCTAGACAGTTAACATTACCAAAAATTAATAGAACAATAAGTACTAAAAGTGCAATTTATATTGCAATTAAATACTTCAATTTACTTCCTAGTAATCTGAAAGAGCTAAATTATAATAAATGGTTAAGAAAGCATATTGTGAGGTGGATAAGATCAATAATACTTTAATTCATGATAAATTGTATTTATGTAAAAATTTTGTAAAATTATTCTTAATATACTCTGTACACTACTTACTTAGTTAATTTCATATTATGTATTAATTTTTATAAATGTATTATATTTTTCTGGTGTCTATGCACAGGTGCTTCTTGCACCTCTATAGAATGTTTTACCAGAAGTAAATAAATAAAATAAAATTAATGTGTTTCAATTGTTGTTAAAATATATATCAGGAAAAAAAAGCAATTGAAAAATTACAGCTTTAAAATGTTTTTAGAAATTTTATAAAAAATACATTTCAAAAAATTAAAATGACATTAAAAACTGTAAAAATAAGTACTTAGGATTTTGTTTTATAAAATTTTTTTAGTCACACACGGAAAAAAAAAGAAAAATTGCATTATATAATGTAAAGTTGCGCTTCATATAAAAAACTGGAAAAAATTTCAGTTTCAGATTGTAATTATTACAGATTTTGTAAGAATTAATTACATCGTAAAATGTAAATATTCCATTGAAAACTCTGAAAATTAACATTAAAAGAATGAATTTATAAAAATGTTATTTCAAATCGCAACTTTTCTAGTTTTTTATACGAAGGGACGCTTATAAGTTATAAGTTATAATTATTTATAATGTAATTTTTACAATTTTTTTTTTTACGTGTAGCTCCTTTTATTGCTACAGAAACTGTAATTTTAATATTTTCTTTTTTCCGTACAGAAAAAAAAAAAAAAAAAAAAACTTGATTCGAGAGAAATTTAATTAGTCCTAAGAATATTTTGATCTTTCTTATCAATTTTCGTGGCTTGAGTAAATTTTTTTCACTTTGTAAATGTTTAATATCGACGTTCTAATTAGCGAATTGTCTAACTCCATTTTAGAGAATCTTCCATTTGTACAAAAAAACAATTAGTTCAAAATTTATTATCACTTCCAAAAACCATTTAATATCATTAATATCTAATAGAGGTATAATATTTTAGTTTGGATCATTCAAATAATTTATAATTGAATTATTGCTACATCGAAATGTTAAAAAATCATCCCTTAAAAAGTAAGGAAGACCAATTGCTAATTAGACCGTCGATATACTTTAACATATTATTTTTAACACATTTTTGATGGACATTTTAACATAAATTTCTGATGTAATTTTTTCCATATAAAAAAGAGGGGGAAGTCATTCATTAAAAAGTTACCTTTACCCCTTTTACAGTTTCTGGTTGTTATTTATTAGATTGAGCGGGGACATTACACGATCACGGAGCTATGTAATAATGTAATCATTATTAAGGTTCAGGGCGTACTGAAGGGTGAAGAGCCAGAGCCAAAGACAAAGACAAAGAAGACAATTGACCAAGAGTTAGACTATGAAAAAAGCAAGAGAGCAAAAGCATACCTTAGGTACTATATATTATAACGGGCGATGCTTTTAAACGGTTGGTTCTATTTGCCATCAGCCAATTTTGAACCCCTCAATGACCAACATTACGAGGTATTTGTTCCTGAGACCTCTTCGGTTAATTTTCCCACAACATTACTTTAAAATCGTAATTAAGATCCGCTCTGAACCCCATCGTTTTATAAATTATAAAATTGAGTATTTACACAGTTGGCCAGTAACTTTACTTAACTGCCAATTCTCCATCGCTATTACTTATTAATAGTGGATGATAGCAATAGTTAACCGCTATTGCTGTGAATTGTGATGATGGTAATAATGAGGCCAAGGTATGACGTACCAAGCTTGTTTATTGGGTGTATTTTAGCGGACAGGATACCGTATTTTTCGGCGATGCTTTGTCTGATAGAGCGATTGTCTTTGCCAGATACAACATAGCACTATTATCACCATCGCGATGTTCAACATTGAACACTTTGGTTGTGTTTTATTGTGATAATGTCTACAATGTTACAATGTTACAATGTATTACGCATCAGCAGTCGTGTTACTAATGAAAAAAAAGCCGTAAAAATACTCATGCAGCCGGCTTGCTGGGACAAAAGCTCGATGTGTCGAGTGGAGGTATTATTGTACATAATACATACCCAATACCTTCCGAGCAAGACTCATAGACAGTAACGACAGGAAATTACCCGGCGACCTTATTGTGTATTGTTGCGGTCCTTTGCTACACTAAATGACAACTCGCTCGATGGGACAGCTATCGACCTATATAAATGTCTACGAATATATACGTATATATATATGTGTCTTCAAACGATTACTTTTTATGGAGATTGTTTTCGTGAGCGGTGAGATTTACAATTTACATTTTAGGTACCGGCCTCATGTTTATCGTATGTGTTTTAGGGAGAAAGAGGAGACTGGAACAATTTATGCTTTCAAGTTAAATTACCTACGACTTGTTATTGTTTTACAATTCAATTATCATTTAAATTTAAATATTCTTTTGAACAATGATTCATTATAATACTTCTTCTTCACTGTGTAATAAAACTAATTCTGTAATTATTATGGGGAACAAGTGTTTCTGCTCAGGTTCAGGGCAGTTGATCTTTTTACATATGTTTTTTTTTTATTTTTATTTATTCAGGTTTTAAAAATAAAAAAACATTTTTTTTAAACTTGGACTTTAGAGAAGAAAAAAAGAAAAATAGCGGATGTTTGAAAAAATGCTGGATTTTTTTGTTAATTTTCGCTAAGAATCTTTTAAAAATAGTAAATATAAAAATTTTTATAGAGACTTTAGAGGGATCGATAGAGAAAGTTTATAGCAAATTTCAAGTAAATTTGTTCATTAGAATTTGAAATAAGTCAAAGATTTTAAAAAAAGTAGTTTAGAAAAATTCGCACAGAAAAAAGGTTCACTTGAGTCAAGAAAATATTTTTCTTTCTAATTATTTTCTTGAGTAAAAAAAAATTTTTTTTTGACACAAGAAATTTCACTTATTCCAACAAAATTAATTCTCTTGCTTTAAGAAATACGTATCTTGATCTAAGAAAATTTATTTAAGTCAAAAAAATCTTGTTGTTTTGAGAAAATTCAGCCTCTTGCTCCAAAAAATTTAGTTCTTGATAGAAATAAATTTTCATTAATATTTTTATTGATTAACATGTCAAATGGGAAGATAAAATAATATTTCATCATTTTTATTCATTTAATATGTATAATTGCACGCTAAAATAATATAAAATGAGTATCAAATATTCAAGAGAAAAATTTTCTCAAGATGAGAAAATTTTTTTCTCAGCTGAAGTAGGTGGCGCTGCCTCCCTAAAGTATCTAAAAATCTTGATCAAATATAAAAATTTATTGTATCAAGTATTTATGATAATTTGAACTAAGAAAAAATTACTTCCATCAAGAATAGAATTTCTCAAAAAATTTTTACTTCGGCCAACACAACTTCGGTCTTCCTACAGGCACCCGAAAATTTTCTTGAGCCAAGAATTTTGTTCACCAGTCAAGAAATTTTTCTTTCTGTGTAAATAATTTCTTAATAAAAATATTTTAAAATCCTTACAAGTAAATTTGAAAAGAAACAGAAGAAATTGGTACAAAAATACTATTTTTCTTGATCTATTTGCTTGGCAATTGTTTTTCTACCGGGTCTGGGCCTATAACCTGTTGAACTTTATAATAGAAGACTTAAAGCCCCACAATAAGCTTCAAAAGGAGTTTTTCTTCACCGAAAGTCAATCAAAAGTTCAGAAACATCTTTTCACCCGCAATTTAATATTTAAACGGAAGTACGTAGACCCTAGACGTATGTTAGAAGGCATAAGACATCCAGAGTCCTAGTCCTCGTTGATTTCGCCGTGTCGCTGGTGGAACCAAACCTGTAAGGCTGTATAACACATTAGCATTGCGAGCTAGCACCGAGGCTGGATTGTAAAGCATTGGTATCTACTGTAATAACTGTGAAGTGGCGTCACGCCATCCATGCTAATGAGCCTCGATTTAATGGTGCGATGAGCCAAAGATACAACTCTCCTCTATTATATATATATATATATCCACGAACTTCTGGCTGGTTCATACCACCAGCTCATACTTTTTAAAAACATACTTTTTTATTCTACCCATTACCAGTCTTTTACTTCTACTTCCTCTTTCAGACCAACACATCTTAACTCTCTGTTCAAGACAAACGTTTCACCAATATTTCGTTATTTCGGGGAATTCCGCTGTTTATACCTTACACCTTGTTCCTTATACCTGCTCGGCCAAGTGTCCTCTTCTTCACCAAAAGTATTAATATTGTTAACAATGTTAATAAAAAAATAGTAGATTTTCTTGATTAATAATAAAATTTACAGTCCAAGAATGTCAGGACAAATTTTTAAATGCACACACTGCGTATTACGTGTACGAATTACTCTGGACAGTCATATATTCGTATATTCATATATATATATATATATATATATATATATATATATATATATATATATATATATATGTATGTATTTATGTTGAATAAAAAATTTACATGCGTTCCATCGTGTCTGACTGTTTGAATCGCGCTTGCTTGGCATGATTGCTACGCAGTCGAGGGACATTGTTATGTTGTTTAATGCGCGACGGTGCGCATCTTAAGACAAGTCTTCGTTCATCTTACAATATTGTTCCTGCCGTATGTTTGTTATTTATTATTTATTTTTATTTTCTCAGATTTTCAGAAAATTTTTTTAATTGATGGATTTAGGTGAAAATTTAAGTGTTTTTTCGGGAAAAGTTACAGTTTTTGTAGCGAAAAACTGAAAAATTTATGAAAATAAAATCATAAGTTAAGTTTTATAGTTTTGAATTTAATTTTACTGTTTTATAGTGTAAAAATTTGATTTTTCTAATTTTTGCTTGGAATATCGAATTTTTATAAATTGTAATTTTTTTTCTGTCGATATTTTGATGTTAAAATTTTTTGTCAAGAGTAAATATTCTGAATTACTAAATTTAAGCCGATTTTTTTTTATATATTTTAAACAACTCAGCAATAATCAAAATATATCTTAGAATACGGAAGGAACTCATGAATAAACACACAGAAAGAAAAATTTCTTGACTGGAGAACAAAATTCTTGGCTCAAGAAAATTTTCGGGTGCCTGAAGGAAGACCGAAGTTGTGTTGGCCGAAGTAAAAATTTTTTGAGAAATTCTATTCTTGGTGGAAGTCATTTTTTCTTAATTCAAATTATCATAAATACTTGATACAATAAATTTTTATATTTGATCAAGATTTTTAGATACTTTAGGAAAGCAGCGCCACCTACTACAGCTGAGAAAAAAATTTTCTCACCTTGAGAAAATTTTTCTCTTGAATATTTGATACCCATTTTATATTATTTTACCGTGCAATTATACATATTGAATGAAAAAAAATGATGAAATATTATTTGACCTTCCTATTTGACATGTTAATCAATAAAAATATTAATGAAAATTTACTTCTATTTTTATATTTAATTTTTTGGAGCAAGAGAGAAATTTTCTCAAAACAAGATTTTCTTGACTTAAATAAATTTTCTTGGATCAAGATACGTATTTTTCAATGCAAGAGAATTAATTTTGTTGGAATAAATAAAATTTCTTGTGTCAAAAATAAAATTTTTTTTCGCTCAAGAAAATAATTAGGAAGAAAAATCTTTTTTTAGCTCAAGTGAACATTTTTTTCTGTGCATCTTTAGAAAATATATTTTAAGATATATAAAAAATATATGAAAAAAACTATATAGCATAAAATCTAAAAAAAATTTTTTTTTAATTTTTATGCGTATTTTTCTTCCATATTTTCAATAAATTTTAATTTATAGTTAAAAAATATAATTCAAAAGTTACCTAATAAAAAAAAAATTTTTTATATTTCACCATATTTTTTGTTCATACACGGAAAAGAAAATATTGTTAAAATGACTATCCAACGTTCCTCAAATGACGTTTCCTTAAAATAACGATCCGGATTGCTGATTTAAGGATTCATTTGTTTGACTTAAGCATACAGAGTATAGCTCTTGTCAATATATGTAGTTTCGTCAAAACAGGCAATTGTTTTATTAACGTGAGGATATGTATAGTTGAATTAACTAAATGTAACGCTAAAATAATGATATGGATCGTCATTTTGATGATCCGTTGTATAACTGAATTGGCTATACAGCGTATATCTCTAAAAAAAATGACTATACAGCGTATAGTCAGAATAACGATACGTATCCTTATTCTATCGATATTTTTTTCTCCGTGTTTAGTTTCTTTTAATAATAAGCCATAAAACATAAAACCCAATCTATAAAAGTCGATCAAATGATTGCGAAATAATATTATCACAATTGGCATAGTTTCTACAAATTTTTCCATCGAGTATCTCTGCAGTGAACCTGAGAAAGAACCAACCCGAGTTAGAAATAAAGAATAAATCGTATAACCCATAAGAAAAAAACCTATAAATACAATCAATCTTTGGTAAAGTAAAAGAGCCATGATCCACGATTTCGCATTTTCGACTTGCAAGTGAAAGTGAGACTTACGGGTATCTGTTTTCTTTTTCGGCTGCACGGCTTCAACATTTATATTTATATAAACAGATTAAGAAAAAAAAAATGTCGAAATAAAAATAAAAAGATCTCTAAGCAGTTACTCGCAATTCTCAATCCAGAAAGTGTATGTCCGCGGTGACGTCAAAACAGCTATGATAGAGATCGAGGGATCTATCAATCTTGATCTATCTGTCTGTTTATCTATCTATCCATCGAATTTGTCCTAAAGACCGGCTCGGAATGTTGATACAAAGTAGTAAACTAGACTAGAGACCAACGACTTGAGCATTAACGAAACCGTCCAGCTCACTGCTCACGAGTTTGACCGAGGCGGTGTGTATCAGGCGGCAGGATGATAATTAAAACGAGAGTGAGCGCGAGTAGGAAACTGAACGGACAACTAAACTGGGAACTTGGAACTGGTAACTGGTATCTGGTATCTCCTGGCTGGATAGACCAGAAGAGGACAGAGCGAGCAATGCAGCCTAAGGATGATGCCATCTGATGGTACATTAATAAGAAAGAGCAAACACTAACCTCTATGCATGTATGGACCAATACAGGATCATAAGTATGTACCTTTGCATTATATACCACAGTTGATCTTATATGAGAGGCATGGTAGCCACGGCGCGTGCTCAAGGCCCGGCGGGAGCGCCCAGGCCCGTGGTCAGGGCCCCAAGATCCCGGACCCGTTTTATCTCATGTGTTTGCATGTATGGATGAGGAGAAGATCAACTGGGATGACCGAGCTAACGGTAACTCCCGACAGAAGTTTAAGGAAAGCCTTCGGAGCACCAGATTTACACCCAAACAGTCCATTCTTGGATCCAACGTTGATTTAATGGGCGCATAGAAGGATTTAGTACGGAGTACTAAACTGATTTAGCAACAGAATTTTTAGTCATTTATTTGGGAGAAACAAATATTTTGTACCCATCAATATTATTTGTTACAGTTTAATAAATGATTTCTTTATATGAACGTAGCCTTATTACATGTAAATAAATATTTATTTCCACCAAATAATATTTAGTAACAGGTACTAAATATTTCTTCGGTAAGTATTGTCGGTAGATAGATATGCTTTAATTCTAATGTTTATATGATACATAACCTATTCACTGACTCAGATTATTTTATTCAGCTCAATTTTGGGAGATTTATCAAACCTTTGAAAACACATACTCCCAAATGGCTTATATTTCATTTCTAAGTGGAGTTTAGTTAACATTTTTCAATTTGTCTATTATTGATATGTTAAAAACTTGTTTAATTTTAAATTTTATAAATGTCTCAAACAAAAAAATATAATTTAATAAGATTCGTTTCTTTATAATACCTTATATTTTTACTTAAAATTATTTATTTTAATTATTTTGATTTATTTTAAGTTAAAAAGTTATAGTTTACATGCTAAAATTAGTTAAAAAATTAATTTTTTTGATACCAATAAATGATTTATTGAGTACCAATAAATCATTTGTTAAATACTACTAAATATTTATTTGATGGAATTAAATGGGCTTTAATAAATGATTTAGTACCTATTACTAAATATTTGGTAATGAAAGGTTTGTTACTAAATCATTTAATATCTGTTACTAAATCTTATTAAATAGAACTAAATCCTTCTATCAGTGTGGAATTGGAGGATTTTTATTTTTCAAAGGCGAAAAGTTTGAAGGAAATGATAGAAGATGATTAATAAGAATTTTGGAAGGTGACCTGGGCCCATAACCTGGTGATCTGAGAAAATTTGGATCAATGTTAAAAGAACTTGGAAAAAATAAAGTATTGATGATCAAGAATGAGATTTCTTATTGAAAATAAGTGGCTCAGTAAATGTTTGATATTTATGTCGATAATGAATATAACAAAGATAAATTTATATTTTCCAATAATCTAGGTAATTAATCAGCCATCAATTATACGGTGATTTATGAAGATTTCTGGAGTCGATATATGCTAGTAATTATGCGGAACCAATTAGCGAGACTTGGGTATAGATTGTTTGGCGGTACGTCTTCATCGTGATCCTCTAGCAATAATATATAATTAATGTAAAAAAAATTATTAATAATGATAATAAATTTGAAAGTTGATAGACAGTGGAAGTTTGAGTTCTTTATTTTTAAAATTCTAGCTCAAGGATTGAAGATATAATAAAATTAATAAGGACCTTTTTTTGTAGAAAATGAAATTTTTTATAAATAAGGTCTGATACACGGAAAAAAGTAAACTGTAATATTTATTCGGATTCCGGTTAACTTTTATAGTTTCAAACAGTAAAGCGGACATCGGGGTGGCAAAAATATAAATATTACAGAAATTAATGTAGAAAGTATAAAAGCCACAATTTATAATTTAATATCCAAAATAAGTGATTAGTAGCTGTCACTATAGTAAATAACGACTCTTTCATCTTAAAAAATTACAGTTTCAAACAGTAAAAATTGCCATTTCAATATATAGTCCATATTGTGAGGAGAAAGGGAACTCAGATGAAAGAGAAGGGGGTCTCACTCTGGGAGAATTTAACATTTGAAACAGTAAAAATTATAATTATAAAATATACATTTTATCAGTCCAAGCAAGTCAATAATTACAGTTTGATTTTTAGCGTTGCGTTTAAAATTTACCATTTTACTTTGAAAATATTGACGTTGCTTGTATTAGAAATTTACTAACTTTATTTTATACTTTTTACATATCATAAGATCATTTTTTAGGTACGAAATGATAAATATCAAAGTCTGAATTCTTAATTATTATACTTTAACATTTTAGACATTTACATAGCGAATATTACTGTTTGAAATAGTATTTTCTTTCATGTAAAGAATAAATTGTAACGTTTAAATGGTAAATATTATAAAGTGAATAGTAAAATTATGATTTTATTGTTTGAAATGGTAATTTTTAGCAGTTGATCATTACTTATTATAAATCGACTGTTATTTATTACAGTTTACTTTTTTTCGTGTACACTGATAGAAGGATTTGCTTGTATTAAATAATATTTGTTAATAGTTAACAAATCATTTATTAGAAACCACTTTTTAGTATTGAACAAATATTTGTTAGTATTTAAAATGATTTGTTTGTATTTAATAAATCTGATATTCATTTATTAAATATTAATAAATCTTTTTAAATACTAAGGAATATTTTTTAAGGACTAACAAATGGCTTCTAATAAATTATTTGTTAAATATTAACAAATCTTTTTAATTATAAACAAATCCTTCTATCAGTGTACGATTCCATATTCTATGGAATCGTAGATTTCAAGATTTCATAGAAATCTAACTATTGCATTGGTCCTCATGACGCAACTTTTGAAAAATTTTGCTATATTCCGACTCAACTCGACGAGCTGAGTCAGAAAATACATATGGTCCAAAATTTTATGTATATATGTATATATATACGATATAACGCGGCTTGTCACGACAATAGCGTCGCCAATTTACAACGGATCCTTACCAAACTCAACATACTTATTCTACAGATAAATACCGAAGTCAAGTTCGAATATGAGTTTAATCGGTCTAGTAATTTAGAAATGCCAAGATTTCAAAAATTTCAAAATCATAAAAATTCATATTTCTTCACATTCTTAATCGAATAATTTTTGAATGGAATAACTTATTGAATTTCTGTAAATTGCATCTGAAAGCTCTTTAAATAAGCTTTAATTTGAGTACCATATCATATGTGTAGTCCCAAAATTATGTCCTATTCCGCTATGCCAATCATGAAATTTGCTATTGCATTCGTTTTATTTTATTTTTTTCATTAGAAAACTTTTATTATAATAATTACAATAAAAATCATCCGTTAAAATTCAATTGTAATTGTGATTGATAAGTAACAAAATGAAATCTACTTCAATTTCGGCTGTCGAATGGTCTTTTTTCAATATTCGATCCATAAATTTGAATTGGAAGATTAGAAACTTGAACAGACTAGTTTTTAATTTTTAAATAACAATTTATTAATTAAAATTAGTGATCAAGATAAAAAGGCGTGAAGATTAATGGGATTCTCCGGATTCTATTAATTTAATTAACATCTATAGAGACAGTAGTGAAGTGTACTGTATCATACAACATACACGTATATGATTGGTAGTACGTGGTGTCGGTTATTCTTCCCGCTCAATGATATCCATCACGTTTTGTCAGGACGTGATCACGTAGGGCATTACATCGTCGTCTTGTAAAATAAATCTACACACATATATATATATATAATATAAGACTGAAGAAAAGTACCGTTGCTCTTGCGCTATTAATTTATCGCATTAAATAACAATTAAAATGGTTATATTAATCCCGAAGTGTTGGATCAGCAAAAACGCTTAATGAGCTATTCTGAGTAGAGTATGTAGCCGGTGTAGCATCAATGAATGAACAAGCTCAAAGGAAGAAACAGAAAAATAAAAAATCAAAGATTACTTATACGTTATGTTAGAGTGAATTGCAACGGAGAATAACAAGATTAATCGCAAAATGAAGATTAACCAGAGCAAGTAAGTATCCGGTGATAGTGTGATGTAAATTGGTGTGTAATTTGTGATGTATAATAACTCGGAATAATTATTTTCGAGGTGTTGCCGTGTGTAAAGTAGAGTCGGGGGAATTTTTCGCGAAGACGCCTTTCAAGATAGCTGTTGCGCAAGGATGCAAACGCGGATATAGGTCAAGAAACAAGATTGGTATCTTGCTGGTTGGCGTGCAGCCCGCGAGCCTCCTTTACTTCTTGCCTATGGTATATACATATCTCTGGTGTACCAAGTTGAAGTGAGCGACGGAGCTGAGCCTGAAAGAGAAAGAGCTGAGAGTTAAGAGAGAAGTTTCAAGACCTGAGAGT
The DNA here is from genome assembly GCF_020080835.1 of Cotesia glomerata. Taxonomy (NCBI): domain Eukaryota; kingdom Metazoa; phylum Arthropoda; class Insecta; order Hymenoptera; family Braconidae; genus Cotesia; species Cotesia glomerata. Next base: position 22,487,472 of record NC_058163.1, read on the forward strand.
AAGTTTACTGCTGGTAAGAAGCTGGAGAACACCAACGAGTGGAGCAATGAAGTCCAGGGATATATAGTGATACAATATAATATGTATAATATAAATAGTATATGTATTTATATTTATATGTATGTGCTGAGACTTTCTAACGTGACTGAGCGCATTCGTAACTTATGAAACAAAGAAGCTCGCCTCGGAAAAATCTTGCTTTTACACCTTTGTAGACCTGAGTTGACTCCGCCCTCAAATGCTATATCTTTTCCGGAATTATTACAATTTCACGCTTTTTAACACGGCATAATAAATACCTATTAATTTTTTCCCTTGATCTATTTTGTCTGCTTGTTGCCAATGCTATTGTCGATATATATGTGTGTGTCGATGTTACATATTTATATGTTTGTATCGAATACTACACGACAATTCGATAGCGATGGAATTCGCGTGACCTATGGATTCCCATGGAAGGATTGCAAACCTGATGGTCTTGTACTGTCTACTGTGGTGAAACCGATTCTGGGTCTTTGTTGCTCTTGGAGGTCTATTAATCATTTTGGAAAAATAAACACTTGCTTTGGGTTTCAATTGGCGAGGAAGATCTGCTTTATCGACAGTAGACGGCTTTTAAAATTTCGGACGCCATTGGCGAGATAGTTTTTTACGTCCAAGTAATTTATAGAAAAATGAAGGAATAATAGTTAAAATATTAAATATATTTCAATTAGCTATGTTAAGTTGATTTTGATTATAATTAAATTACGTTAAATATATGTCTTATGTCATATGAAAAATACATGAAAACAAAATAAAAATATCTTTATAAATGTATAAAAAATGAATTTTTATTTTTTTAAATAATATAGAAAAAGAAATAATTAAATTATAAGTATAAAAATACATTCAAAAAATAATATAGCTTTAAATATATTTTCTTTCGTATTTTTATACATCTATATTATTGAGAAAAAAAGTAAAATTTTGTGGCCAGTGTATTTATGTGATAAAATGGGTTTTTATGGTTAAATTTGGTACCGTTGGAAGTCTTGACCTGGAGTTGTGTCTTTTCAAGGTTTTGTATCATTCTCACCAATAGTCAATTCATGATGATAAGTATTTAGGCTGCATTCGAAAATGCTCTATCTCTAAATACATAATTAAGAAATGATCTGGTATCTCGTGAACTATTGACATTTTTAAAGATATAAGCTCATCCCGATGTTACACTCATCGAGACCTTTCATTTGAGTACCCACATCAATTTTTCATATATTTATATATATATATATATATATGTATATATAAAAAATATATCAAAATGCATGTGGGTACTCAAATGGAAGCTCTCGATGAGTGTAACATCGGGCTGAGCTTATGTCTTTAAAAATGTCAATACTCAAGAAAGTGCAATGCAATTTAATGAATGTCTTGTGAACTATTGGCATTTTTAAAGATATAAGCTCACCCCGACATTACATTCATCAAGACCTTTCATTTGAGTACCCACATCAATTTTTCATATATTTATATATATTACATATATGTATATATGAAAAATATATCAAAATGCATGTGGATACTCAAATGGAAGCTCTTGATGAGTGTAACATCGGGATGAGCTTATATCTTCAAAAACGTTAATGATTTAAAAAGTTAAAAATTTTTTTTCATATTAATACAAATTTAATTAAAAAATTTCCGATATTTTCAAGACTTTTTCTTTTAATTTATTGATAAAATTCAATAAAAATTATTCACGAAAGAATAATCACTAAAATTTGCTCAAAAAAAAAACGTGCAAAACTTAAAATTAAAAAATTGCACACCTCAAGAAGCTTACTTGGGAAAAATTTTTCTTAAATTAGTGAATAAAAATTACATATCTCACACTTGGCGATAAAAATAGACACTTATTAATGATTGACCAGTCCTCTACATAAAATACTGTTACTATCATTACCAGCCTAAGCTCGGTATGCAATTCCGAGTCGCAAAAAGTTACATAATCTGTAAACGGATATTCCCCTCGAAGAAAGCTAAAAGATCTGATCCCTCGAGATGAGCTCGGAATAGCTGGTATGTTTATCACAGAAGTTTATGGTATTTTGATTGTTGATATTTGCTCACCCAGACCACAGATTGGTGTAAATAAAATCTAATAGAGGGGAGATAAGACACTGTGTTACTTAAAATTCCTGGTTAGGTGTTCTGACCCTGACTAGGCTTTTATTGCCCAGTAAAATACATAATACATAAACATAATTATTTAGAAGCTGAATTTATTGAGTTGTACTGGGCAGGACCCAGCTCACGTCGGGGCTCCAGGGTAAAAATAATTTAAGTATCTATTTAAAGTTATAATAATGACATTTTATTTTTATAAGAAAGGGTTGCTGTTTACGATTACACAATGGCTCATATCCTCGAGCACGTTATCCCGGATGTTTTATCGTCAATGTAAAAGATATTAAACCACTCACTCGTACTTTATTTATTAATATTGTATTTGTATACATGTATGTATTTTCAATATATATACGTATGAGAATTATTAGCGGTACTCAATGTCACAATGAGATTATAATGTTTATCATATATATTTATATTCGTTTTATATTTGTCGCTTAACTTTAATTTTTAGTATTTGTTCAGATTATCCGCAAGTTCCGTCGGCCCTTATCAATTACATACTTTACATTAGTCTTCTCGTTAAACATTCACACGTGTCTTTTCTCGTAGAGCTGTTAAAAAACAACGTGTCTAAATAAATATACATTTTTAATATATATCTTGCACAATGCGGAAACTTACGTTATTAATTTAAACTTTAATATTACTTTGTTTTTAATAGACTTTTTTTATTTTTAACTTTACGGAGAAAAAAATATTATTTGAATAGGTTTGTTGACTCAAAAAATTTTTAAAATAATTTTTTTGATAAAAAAATATGAATATTTATTCATTATAATTTACTAGAAAAAAATAAAATTAATTTAAAAAAATTTTGTACCAAAAAAATAATTTTTTTTTTTTTGACAAATTTGAAAATATTTTTAAAATAAAATTTTTTTTTTTATAAATCCGAAAGAAAAAAATTTTATTGTGAAAAAATAAAAATTTAGGACAAAAATTATATCAATTTTTTTTTTAATAAAATAAAAATTATAATTACAAAAAGTTATTTTATAATATAATTTTTTGTCAAGAAAAATTTTTTTAAAAATGTATTGCTAATATTTATTCACATTTATAAATAAGACCATAAAACAATTTATTAATAATAATTTTTAGTCAATGTTTGCCTTGACTTTTATCGTTCTTCTTTTAAATAAAACGAATTTTAATAAAAATTGGTAAGCAAACATTGACCGAGAAAAAAAAAATAAAAAAAACTGAGACACGTGAATTACTTAAGTTAATTACTCACTGATGCCTCAACTCATCTCGGCTAATTTATAGAGTTTTGTTGGGCCTAAAAGCCCTGGGGGTCGAGAGTGCCTTGATTTCTGCAATGTTCAGACAACATGACTCTGCTCGGATCGCGATGTACACCGTTTTACATGTAACATGTAGACTTACTATTACCCACACACCTCACCGGGAGTGAGGTGATAAAAAGTTGATGAATGGCCCGGGAGATGTGTAGATGTGTATACATAAAGGTCTACATAATAAGAGGCGCTGGTTCCTCGTATGCTACAATTTTATTTATCCGGTATATATTATATACAGCAATACACCTCATGACACTTTGTTCCTCGAGACCGGCTAAAAGTTTTACTATATACATACGCTAAAAATAAATTTTAAGATAAATTGCTAAATAAAGTATGCAGCGATTAAAGGTTTAAGTTTCTGCATTATAGAATATTGAATATTGAATAATGGACATTCACTAACATCATACTTCCCAGTATTGATATATTTTTTTATATTAATAATAAATTTAAAAATTGATATACTCAGAAAAAAAGGTTGACTTGAGCCAAGAAAATATTTTTTTTCCTAATTATTTTCTTGAATAAAAAAAAATTTTTTTTGACAAGAAATTTCACTTATTCCAACAAAATTAATTATCTTGCTTTAAGAAATACGTATCTTGATCCAAGAAAGTTTATTTAAGTCAAGAAAATCTTGTTTTGAGAAAATTCAGCCTCTTGCTCAAAAAAATTTAGTTCTTGATAGAAGTAAATTGTGTTGTCTTGAAAAAATTTCTCTCTTGCTCCAAAAAATTAAATATAAAAATAGAAGTAAATTTTTATTAATATTTTTATTGATTAACATGTCAAATAGGAAGGTCAAATAATATTTCATCATTTTTTTTCATTCAATATGTATAATTGCACGCTAAAATAATATAAAATAGGTATCAAATATTCAAGAGAAAAATTTTCTCAAGGTGAGAAAATTTTTTTCTCAGCTGTAGTAGGTGGCGCTGCTTTCCTAAAGTATCTAAAAATCTTGATCAAATATAAAAATTTATTGTATCAAGTATTTATGATAATTTGAATTAAGAAAAAATTATTTTCACCAAGAATAGAATTTCAAGAAAAATTTTTACTTCGGCCAACACAATTTCGGTCTTCCTACAGGCACCCGAAAATTTTCTTGAGCCAAGAATTTTGTTCTTCAGTCAAGAAATTTTTCTTTCTGTGTACGAGACGGTAAAAATTTGAGTTTTTAAAATTATAGCTCAAAAATTGAAGATACGGTAAAATTGATAGATTTTTTTTGTAGAGAATTTAAGCTTCTATAAAAAAAGGTCTCATCATTTTTTTGTTTCTTCAATATTTTAACCACAAACAGTACTTAAAATTTTTGAAAATTACTGGTAAGTTCTATAACTTCAGTTTTGAACTATAAATCCAAATTTTGGAGAAAGAAAGCAAGATAGGACAAAATTCATGAAGACCTTTTGTGAAAACTGAGAAAAAAAAAAGTACTATTCTTGATAATTTTCAAGAATATATTTTCTTGTCTCAAGAATTGATCGAATTATTTTTTGTTTAATTCAAGTGAACCTATTCGTTTGCTAATCTTTCAAAATTAATGCCAATATTTTATTATCATGATAGATATTGATATTCTTTTATCAAAAAATCAAAATTTATTTTAAACAATTCTTGAGCCAAGATATTTTTTTCTAGACAAAAAATTTTTTTTTCTCAGTGTAGGAAATTAAATTTTCTATAAAAAAAAAAGTCTGATATGATTTTTTTGTATTTTTAACATTTAACTAAAAATTTTTAATTTGAACTCAGCATCCAAAATTTGAATAAATAAACTAGTTTTTTAATTGATTATAATAATTTTTAATTCTATAAAAATTAATCCCGGTTAGCAACTACTACAGTGCAATAATAATAATTATAATAATGACAATAACAAACTTACAATCTGTAATAATTTACCTGCTGGTTTTTTTTATCGATAATGATATTAACAATTGTTACTGGTGTTGAAGCAATAATTATTATTATTTTATAAACTTTATTGTCATCCAATTGAATAATGTCACGGTTGAGTAACAAAGACCGATTAATCCGGATTTTAAAAACGCGCGGCCTTGTTAATTCCGAGGTAGAGGGTAAAAAAGAGTCTAAGAGACAGAGAGAAGTAATAAAGTTTCAAAAAGATAAGACAAGTCAATTGTGTTGAGATGTATGTAAAAATACTTTCAGTGGGGAATGTATATAGATGTGTATTTGTATTGCATTATTATAATGGCTTTTAAAAGTACTGTCTCATTATCCTTATCGTTTGTTTGTTCATTGTCAATTTAAACTACAATACACTTTTCAAACAAGAGAAAGGATGCGAGAGAATTTTTTTAATATTACAAGAGATTTTAAATGTTCTTTTTTTTTTTTTTTTAAATGCTGTTATTCGATTCTCGTTAGAACAATGCTCTTGAATTATTGTTATGTTTTTACTATTTTGGTTATCGCTATCGGTAAATAATTAGTTTGTACAACTATGTAAGAAGAAATGTTTTTAATATTTATTTTTAATAATCAATTTTAATAATTATTGTTTCAAAATATATAAACATTTTAAAACAGTAAAAATTAACATTAAAAATTTTATTTTAAAATAGATTTTTTACGGAGCTTGTAAAAAATAAATTATTTGAACTTTTAATATTTCAAATAATTTTTCCCATCGCTTAATTCAAAATTTTCTCTATATAATAAAAAAAAAATTTTTTCAACGCTAAAAAAAATTAATTTATTAAGGAAGTTCGAGCGAATCTAATGTAAAAAATAATTTCCAACTTTGAGCTTTGAAATTAAATATACGTATAAATAAATACGTCATTTATATAATCCCAAAATTTAAAAATGATTCACCGTTTAGTTACTTAGATATTAAATTTAAAAAATCACATATTTTATATCCTTATATACGGGCTCTTATGGCGGACAAACTTTTGTCGAGACTTTGATGATTTTTTTCAATATTAACCTCCCAACTTTAGCGGATAAAAAACTATACACAAAAAACTTGGATTATTGCAAAATATAAAAACAATTTAATAATAGTACATTACCGATATAATTTTTGAAATATTTAAAGTCAAATTTTATGTTTGTAACTGGTTTATCGTCAGCCATTTATTCGAATAAAGATTTGACAACATCGCGTCAACAGCTGAGAAAAAAGAAAAGGATGGAAATATAGTTACAGAGAGAGAAATGTTTAACTCACACACTCATCCACGTCTCTGTTGTGGGTATAATCAAGCGCGCTATTGCCAAATCTGCTTATTTATTCCGTCAAGTAATAAATACCAAAGTCATTTTATTACTTTACTTTATTAAATAAGTAAAAATCATAAATTATTAAATTGTTTAAATTATTTTAAATTAAAATGAAGAATTTTGACGAATATTGGGAAGGCTAAAATTAAAAAAAATTTTTAACATTATTTTGACTCATTAGTTACATTCGAACTTCCCTAAAAAAAATATTTTTAAAGCCATTATAAAAGTTTGAAATTAATTTTTAAAAATATAAAAAAATCCAAATAATAATGTTTTTGAAATAAGTAATATTTTGAGACAATATTAAAAAAAAAAAAAAAGGAATTATTACACAGAAAGAAAAATTTCTGGACTGGAGAACAAAATTCTTGGCTCAAGAAAATTTTCGGGTTAATTCAAAATTTTCACTATAAAATAAAAAAAAATTTTTTTTTAACGCTAAAAAAAATTAATTTATTAAAAAACTTTTTTTAAGCCATTATAAAAGTTTTAAATTTATTTTTAAAAATATAAAAAAATCCAAAAATTATTAATGTTTTTAAAATAAGTAATATTTTAATACAATATTAGGAAAAAAAGAAATTAATAAGTGTTATATATTTTATCTTCTTTAAAAATAGTAAAAAGCTTCAATTATTAAAATTTTTTGAAAGGTAAATTTTGTTAATTATTTTTTTGATTTAATTAGCAAATTTCTTTTTAATAAATGCCCTTTAATACCTCAAAAACCTTGAAAATAAAATATTTCTTTCTTTCTTTCAATATAAACATCAACAAAACTCGATAAAAGCTTACTAATTCCCGAAGAATGCGACCGAATTTTAACAATCTAATCTACTTACCATTTCAATCTATTAAGAAATTGGTTAAATAACAAACTTAGATAAAGAACCGAATTTCGATAACAATATTAAATAAAATTCATTATTTCACCGTTAATTCAGTGAAATGTCATAGATCTAATTGACCTGAACTTTAATCGTTGCCTCACAAACGTAATGATGAAACATGAAACAGTTTCATATCCATAGATATATATACAATATTAAAATTAACTATAACAAAACCTCGAGCATTACATGCTCAAATATTACTGTTAGCTGTTATGAGCTCATGAAGAAATCGATTTTTGTACACAGCCTCGATACAATGCATCCGATCGATCAGATCGGCTTTGAATAGCCAACCACATTCATAATACCCGTATCTATATCTATATCTATCTATATCAACACAATATAAATAATGCTCTCCGGCCTTTATATTTATATTCTTACAAACTCATGCATAATTACATTGTATGATACATAAAATGTAATTATAAATATATCTATTAGCTGTTATACTGAAATAAAATGATCCTTACGTAGATCTCACAATCGATCACTATCTCAATAGTATTATATTGTAAATAAATCAAGTCACCTGATTAGATGTAGTGTCGTTAATATGAGACTAAGACTAAGACTTTGCACGGAGATAATTAAATATTTAAAATTATTATATCGTTATTGTAGTGTTTTAATTTAACTCAGTAGGAATTAATACTACTTAGGTTATTAAACAAACAATCTCTATTAAAGTATCTAACAACTATCATTTTATTTACAACTAGCAACTTTGCAGTCACTGTGTAACCGCCGTGACTTGTGAACTATAAAAATTTTAATTTTGCTTTATTAAATAATGATTCTTTTTAAATTGTACTGTACTTTCTTAAATATTGACGTTTTTATAAATATAAGCTCATCCCGATGTTACACTCATCAAAAGCTTTCATTTGAGTATCCACATGCATTTTCATATATTTTTCATACATTTATATATAATATATATAAATATATGAAAAAATTGATGTAGGTATTCAAATGAAAGGTCTCGATGAGTGTAACATCGATGTGATCTTATATATTTAAAAATGTCCATAATTCACAAGATACAAGGTCATTTCTTAATTATTGATATTTTTAAATATATAAGCTCATCCCTATGGTACACTCATCAAGAGCTTTCATTTGAGTACCCACATGCATTTTCATATATTTTTCATACATTAATATATAATATGTATAAATATATGAAAAAATTGATGTAGGTACTCAAATGAAAGGTCTCGATGCTATCAATGTGATCTTATATATTTAAAAATGTCCATAATTCACAAGATACAAGGTCATTTCTTAATTATTGATATTTTTAAATATATAAGCTCATCCCTATGGTACACTCATCAAGAGCTTTCATTTGAGTACCCACATGCATTTTGATATATTTTTCATATATTCATATATATAAATATTTAAATATATAAAAAATTGATGTGGGTACTCGAATGAAAGGTCTCGACGAGTGTAACATCGGGATGAGCTTATATCTTTAAAAATGTCCATAATTCACAAGATAGAAGGTCATTTCTTAATTATTGATACTTATAAAGATATAACCTCATCTCGATGTTACACTCATCAAGAGCTTTCATTTGAGTACCCACATGCATTTTGATATATTTTTCATATATTCATATATATAAATATATAAATATATAAAAAATTGATGTGGGTACTCGAATGAAAGATCTCGATGAATGTAATGTCGAAGTGAGCTTATATCTTTAAAAATGTCAATATTTCACAAGATACAAAGTCATTTATTAATTACTGATATCTTTAAAGACACTAGTATACGTTGCGCGCGCAAGCGCGCGTGTGAATGTTAGTATGGAATTGTATTTATTTTCATGCTTATGATATATTTGGCCAATCACGTTACGAATAGTTTGCTTACATGATATATTTTCATATTTTTCATCTAAATTATGAGTGGATAAGCTCATCCCGATGTTAAACTCATCGAAATCTTTCATTTAAGTACCCACATGCATTTTTTTATATATTTTATATATAACGTTTTTGTGAAATATATAAATATATAAAATATACATGAAAAATTGATGTGGGTATTCAAATGAAAGGTATCGGTGAGTGTAACATCGGGATAAGCTTATATCTTTAAAAATGTCGATATTTCACAAAATAAAAGGTCATTTCTTAATTATGTATCTAAAGATAGAGCATTATTGAATGCAGCCTAAATACTTATCATAATAAATTGACTATCTGTGAGAATGAAATGAAACCTTGAAAAGGCACAAATTCATGCCCATTGCAATTACACTAAATTTCACTAAAAAGACCGATTTTATCATATGACTATCCTGGAAACAAAATTTTTCTTATTCTTATGATAATATAGATTATTGATATTAATAACAGCTGTCTAATTTTATTTTATAAACATCATAAATATTATAAACGTTATTATCTAATATTAATATTGTTCATCAGAATTAACTAATTTAATCTAAAATTTACAATTATAGAAATTTTGCTATAAACTTTACAGTCTCGAAAAGATATGTATAATAAGAACAATTGAGAGATGGCAACAGTTATCATCACAAAGTACAATAGTTATTATCTACTCTCTAAACATGAATTAGTGAAAATTCACTGGAATAAGTGAATATTCACTTTTCTAATAATCGAACCACTTTGGTTTCAAAGTGGTTCGATTGGCTAGAATTAGTGAATATTCACTTATTCCAGTGAATTTTCACCAATTCATGTTTAGAAAATAACTTCTTAAATTTTACATAAACAATTATGATCCTCGATAGTAATCGTTACCATCCTCAATAATAACTACTACAATTAAAATGATAAATATTAGGATACTCTATTACAGAAAGATCTATTAAATAATTATTAATTCTAATTACAAAATTATAAAACTAATTATTTCAACAGTGGATAAATTTTTCTAGTATCTTAGATGATTAACACTAAAAATTTCGTATTGTAGATCATATAATTGACTTCTGTTTGTGTAACACGGAAAATGTAAATTGGGATCATGCATGTTAACTACAATCAAATGAATCTAACTAAACCGTGCGCGGGTGAGGTGACTATAAAGTATGAAGTATGCGGTGGTCAGTTTAGCACAAGGACGACTCTCATACCTTGTAATCCAGTTGAACATTAAACTACTGATAATAATAAATAATAACAATTATTTATTAACAATCTAATCTGTAATTTGCAGCATTAACATCGCCATTAACATTTCTAAAAAATGAACTCATACGGAATATTAAACGTCTATATTTATCACGTGTTAACGCACACTTACTTATATATAAGATATTAAACAGAGGTTTTTCTCGAACTTGATAATTCCATATCGGTGCATATAAATTAATAGAGATCTGGTTATGCGTGCAAGGTAAACCTCCCACGCGAGTTATCCATGCACATGACGACTGACGTTGAGATTTTCTCATGCTCAGATGCAAAAATTCAACACTCATGCATAATCATTAAGAATGCTCCGTGCTGTTCTTGTTATTATAAATAGTTATAATTATAATTATTATAAACATATATATATATATATATATATATATATATATATATATATATATATATATATATGTAAAAAGTCAACAGCTCATATGTTAATAATTTAATTGCGCAATTGACCAAGTAGTAAAACACTGACAATTCATCTCTATCTCGAGAGTCCTTGCTATGCATCAGCGAACAATTGGCACATGCAGTCTGCAAGTTCATGCGGTTTCAGTACATCTAACATTTATATTGACATCATCCGTCAAATCACTCTCGCTGTGTTTATATATTTGTGCAAATAATATCTCGAGTTAATTATGATCATTTTCTTCGAGTTATTAGTCTTATTAATGAATAAATTAACTTGTTTAAAGATAAAGGATTTTGAACCAAGAAAATTATTTTAAAGAATTAATTAAGTAAAATTTTTTTAAATTGAGAATTTTTAGATCAAGAATTTAAAACAATTGAATTCTTCATAATTTTTTTTGGTTTTATATTCTTCACCTTAAATTAGTTCAATTTCTCCGGCAAAGTAAAAAATTTACAAAAAAAAAAAAAAACTATCTTGAATCAAGAAAAAAACTGTTTAGTTGATTAAGAAAACTATTTTGAAGAATTTGATAATTCTGATAAAGTATGGACATTTTCTTATCTTAAATCGAGTTAATTTTTACTAGCAACCTTGCAGTCACTATGTGACTGCCATGACTTGTGACTTTTGCTTTATTAAATAGTGTTTTTTGTTATATTGCACTTTACTTTCTTAAATATTGGCGTTTTTAAAGATATAAGCTCATCCCGATCTTACACTCTCAAGAGCTTTTATTCAAGTACCCACATGCATTTTGATATATTTTTCATATATACATATATATAATATATATAAATATATGAAAAAATGATGTGGGTACTCAAATGAAAGGACTCGATGAGCGTAACATCGGGATGAGCTTATATCTTTAAAAATGTCAATAGTTCACAAGATACAAGATCGTTTCTTAATTATGTTAAATTGTACTGCACTTTCTTAAATATTGGCGTTTTTAAAGTTATAAGCTCACCCCGATGTAACACTCATCAAGACTTTTTATTTGAGTACCCACATGCATTATGATATATTTTTCATGTATACATATATATATATATATATATATATATATATATATATATATATATATATATATATATATATATATATATATATATATATATATATAAATATATGAAAAATTGATGTGCGTACTCAAATAAAAGGTCTCAATGAATGTATGTATATATATAATGGATGATGAATGTATGTATATATATTTTATGTATATTATATATACATATATATATATAATATATATAAATATATGAAAAATTGATGTGGGTACTTAAATGAAAGGTCTTGATGAGTGTAATGTCAGAATGAGCTTATATCTTTAAAAATGTCAGTAGTTCACAAGATACAAGATAATTTCTTAATTATGAATCTAGAGATAGAGCATTTTCGAATGCAGTCTAAATACTTATCATAATAAATTGTCTATCTGTGAGAATGATATGAAACCTTGAAAAGGAACAAATTAAAATCAATTCCTTTGCAATGACACTCAATTTCACTAAAAAAAAAACCAATTTTATCATATCAGACTATCTGGACACAAAATTTTTCTTATTCTTTTAATAATATAGATTATTGTGCCAAATGCCAAACCATAATTAATTTTCTAAAATTTTTTCCAAATAGTTTCCTCTGTTCCTTTATGAAAAAATCTTTTAGCAAAATAATACAAAATTTAATTTAAATTCCCAAATGGAAGAAAGTTTCGATAAACTCTTCCTATTCCACCTAGATTTCCTTCCACCACCCGGATCATTGGACCAATTTGTAACTAAATATAATCCAATAAATAAAATAAAGTCAATTCTAATCATTAGAGAAAGTGGATGGAAGCTACCTCAATTGATTAAGCCGGTTAAATTCGAGGACCCAACAAATTTAAAGACCGTGCTCGCGAAAGACGTGAGGGGGGGCCTTACGGCCAGGGAAATTGAAAATAAACAGATCTTGCTCGTATGTAGCATAGAGGCAGAGGCAAAAGGCATAATACCAACATGCAGACTCGTATTATTAACAGAGTAAAGGCAGAGCTGGGCATAGAAGTATAGAAGTGCGCTCACATCACATTCTAGGCTATTCCGCATTCTGTTCTCCCACTTTTGGCTCTCATCTAGAGCCACCGGCTCACCTCTACGCCTTCAAGCTGGAAAAGTTGTTGTATACCGATCTGAGTGGTATAGAGGGTATGTCCATGCTTCTACCTATTATATGTCTATGCCTATATTGCCTCACATATAAACACATATAACTACATATGCGTGTATCTGGTACTTATCGAGTGAGAAGAGGAGAAAGGACTGGATCGGTGGATTTAAACGAGGAAAGACCAAAGACGTTGAGAAGCGTGCTTATATATTTATGTATGTATATATAGACATATGTGTAAGTACTCATACGCGTACGCAAGGACCTCTTACTATTATACCACCTTCTCCTTCAGATTCAGCTTCTACTGGTAAAAGTACCTCCAGATGTATGTGCATGTACATATATTTATTTGCAAGTGTGATATAACTTTCCATGTGTGTTTATATGTATATATATATATATATATATATATATATATATATATATATATATATATATATATATATATATATATATATATATATATATATAGAGATTGAAACCGGGCGTACGGCCCACTGATCCCGCGTCTTCAACCAGCCTACGTGAGTTCACGCGAGAGATCGAGGGACTTGTCGAGTTCCCACTTTAGCCCACCACAGACATCCAAATTACTTGGCACTGGAATTTTATGTGCATTTTTATTATTTTTTTTTTTTTTTATTAATATTAATATTTTTATTAATTGGGCTTTCAATTATTTTTTAAATTTTGCATCCTTATGAGATGAAATTTTTATTTTGATTGTTTGAAAAAAACACCGATAAAAAAATTAACTTGACTTAAATATCAAAATCTTGAATCAAGAATACAATTTTGAAGAAAATAAATTATTGAGACAAGAAAAATTTACTTAAATCAAGAATAATTTCTTGACAAGAATTTATTCTCTTGACTCAAAAAAATCATTTTCTTAAAAATTATATTTTTGGCTAAAGTCAAGTTAATTTTTTTATCAGTGTGCATTTTTAAAAATTTTTATTTTATTTAATTTATTATATTTTAGATTTTTAAGTTTTTTAAAAAATTAATTTTGTATAAATTTAAATTTTTTAAAAAATCAATCTCAATTTTTTTTATTATTAATAATTAATTTTTTAAACAATTTTTTTATTCAAATATTTACAATAAAAATAATAAAATAAATTTTTTCAATTAGTAATAATAAATTCCGAAGTTTTTAATAATCTCAAAATTAATTTTATCGATCAAAAATTATCAATAGAATATGTCCTAATCTTTAGTATTTTCTTATCAATTATTTAAAAAATTTTAATTTTATTTTTGAAATTAAAAAAAAAATTTTTTTGAAATAATTTTAAGTTTTTTAAAAAATTATTTTTATAAAAATTTCAATTTTGTAAAAAATCACTCTAATTTTTTTTTTATTATTAATAATTAATCTTTGAAACAATTTTTTTATTTAAAAATTTACAACAAAAATAATAAAATGAATTTTTTAAATAAGTAATAATAAATTTGGAAACTTTTAATAATATCAAAATTAATTTTATGGATCAAAAATTATAAATAAAATATGTCCCAATAAATTAACCAATCTTTAGTATTTTTTTTATTAATTATTCAAAAAATTTTAATTTTATTTTTGAAACTTAAAAAAAATTTTTTTTGAAATAATTTTAAGTTTTTTAAAAAATTGATTTTATTAATATTTCAATTTTTTAAAATATCAGTTAAAATTTTTTTTATTATTGATAATTAATTTTTTAAACAATTTTTTTATATAAATATTTACAACAAAAACAATAAAATAAATTTTTTAAATTAGTAATAATAAATTTTGAAGCTTTTAATAATATCAAAATTAATTTTATCGATACAAAATTATAAATAATAAATGTCCCAATAAATTTACCAATCTTTAGTATTTTTTTTTTATCAATTCAAAAAATTTTAATTTTATTTTTGAAACTTAAAAAAAAATTTTTTATAGTTTAAAATATTCTAGAAAAAAAAAAGTATTTTTTTTTTTTAAATTTCCAATTATTTTACATAATTAAGTGACAAAACTAAGACTATTGTAATTATCCAAGACAATGTCTGATCAAGGAGAGACAAAGAAGCTAATAAGGGAATAAAATCCTCTAACTCAGCTCATAATATATAATTCCATGTAGTTGTTTGGTCCCGTTCTAGCGGCGAAAATCAATCGGATAAAGTTGCCGATCCGATAAAGTCTAACTAAATTAACCAAACACGCCCAGATCAGATAATCTGCGGATAAGCTTTGAGATAAAAAACCGTATAAATATTTTAGTATTCCTTGTGGTGAATATCCATATATATATAGACATATATTCCGGGTATTAGCTTACCTATGTGATACCGGGGATTAATATTTATGAGACACGAGTTGGTAAGTGTAAGACTCTAGTTATGTGTTATATTATGGAGTATAAGTATCGGTAGCTGCATGACACGCGCAATCAGCCAAGTAGAGAAGCGTACACATATCTGTACGGTATTTGCGCTCTCTAGAGTCGAGGACTGGGACTCTAGAGACCAAAACGGGTCCGTGTTTGTCAATGAAGTGATCAGCGATCCGAAAGAACCTCAAGAAACTGGTAGCTGGTAGCTTATTTGAATTTCAACGGATGGATCGATGATAATAGCGAGAAAGAGAATAATTTAATTAATTTTAGTAGTCTCTCTGTCCTCTAATCTCTCATAAGTAATGTATTGTAATTTCAATGTATGCTGATTAATTTAATTCCCGGATTGAAATTAAATGAATGAAAGTGTCGCTTATCAAAATATTAACAAGCAATAATCCGTGGATCAACGGAAATTCCCGTTATGTGGATTCCGATGGTCCGGTCAGGCAACTCCCACGCATTCGTATCGTGCTATGGGTGTACTATGTATGTTAAATAAATATAAATACATGGATAGAGACACTAAGGTCCTAGAATAGAGTCCAACAACGCTCAAAATAAATTACTTTTATGGAGGGAATTTTCTTGACACAGTAATAAGATATAAATATTATTGACAATTTTTAACTTCCCGCTGAGAAAATCGAAGATTTTCAAAAATCGGAAAGTTATTGGTTTCACCCCGTTTTGCAAAAATCGAGTTTTCATCCGATCTCGACGTTTTAAGGTCATAGGAAGCTTCCCTGACTACCCCCGCGATGTTGTCACTATGTCTGTATGTATGTATGTGTGTGTGACTATGTGACTCGCTTATAACTTTTGAACGACTAAACTGATCGGAATCTACTAAACGGTGTTCTAAAGAGTTCCCTCAAACTTAGATTTCCTGTGAATTTGAACCGATTCGGACCGATAGATTTTGAGAAATTTTGAAAAATCTCAAAAAAACTAAGAAAAAAATTTTTTTTGAAAGTGGTTTTTTTGGAATAACTTTTAAACGGCTTTATCGATTAATTTCAAAAACTAATCCGCCCTTAAGCCTGAAAAACCACGTCGATCGCCACCAAGCTGGTCGAAATCGGTTGATTCGTTCGAGAGATATCGTGAACGAAAGAAAACCGAAAAAAGTGTTTTTTCGGGATTACTCCGAAATTTTTGGTTCGATCAATTAAAACCTGAAAATAATTCATGAGGATGATAAAACTGCGTCGAATGCCGCCAACCACGTAAAAATTGGTTGATCCATTCAAAAGTTATTGCGGTTTGAAAATTCCAAAAATAGTGTTCTATGAAACTTCTATCAGACTTTTGAGCTGGGAGAGCTCAAATGCATAGAAATATTATTTTTTTGAACTCAGCGAGCTCAAAATATCACATAAATTATATTTTGAGCTCGAAAATCTCAAAAATGTCATAAGTACAATTTTAAGCGCCCAGGAATGGAATTAGCGGGAAGTTGCAGGGATGGCCTTTAGGGTGAACCGTTTTTCTAATTTTTTTTCTAAAAATTTAATTGAATTTTTAATAAGTTTATTTATTTGGAAACTATATTTTTGTTTTTGATAATTTATTTTGATTAAACGACAAGAGATATGATAAAATTGATAAGGACCTTTTTTTTATAGAGAACTTAATTTTCTATCGAAAAGGTCTCTTCATTTTTTTGAATGTTTGATATTCTAGCCAGGATTTTGAATTGAAATTTTGATATAATACACTGAGAATAAAAAATACGTTTACTCAATTAACAATTTCTTGGTTCAAGAAACTCGCTGACGATCAAATATTTTATTATTATTAATTATTAATTTTTGAAGAGAAGAGCATCAATATATATCGTTAGATAATAGATAAACAAAAGAATAGCTTTATTTAAATTAAGTAAAAATTATTTCAATCAATTTAACAAGTTCATGAGCTAAGACTATGCATACTTGACGCTTTTCAAGAACATAAATTCTTGTATCAAGAAAATTTTCTTAATAAAAGTATTTTTTTCAATATTTTGGCTACACGGTTAGAGATATGATGACATTGATAGAGAATTAAATTTTTTATCAAAAAGGTCTCATCATTTTTCCATATCTTCAATATTTTAGCCAAAATTTTGAATTGAAATATAAAAAAAGTTAAACTTAGTTCACTGTAAACAGAAAGAAAAATTTCTTGACTGGAGGACAAAATTCTTGGCTCAAGAAAATTTTCGGGTGCCTGTAGGAAGACCGAAGTTGTGTTGGCCGAAGTAAAAATTTTTCTTGAAATCATATTCTTGGTGGAAGTAAATTTTTCTTAATTCAAATTATCATAAATACTTGATACAATAAATTTTCGTATTTGATCAAGATTTTTAGATACTTTAAGGAAGCAGCGCCACCTACTTCAGCTGAGAAAAAAATTTTCTCACCTTGAGAAAATTTTTCTCTTGAATATTTGATACCCATTTTATATTATTTTAGCGTGCAATTATACATATTGAATGAAAAAAAATCATGAAATATTATTTGATCTTCCCATTTGACATGTTAGTCAATAAAAATATTAATGAAAATTTACTTCTATCTTTATATTTAATTTTTTGGAGCAAGAAAGGAATTTTCTCAAGACAAGAAAATTTACTTCTATCAAGAACTAAATTTTTTGGAGCAAGAGGCTGCACAGAAAGGAAAATTTCTTGACTGGAGAACAAAATTCTTGACTCAAGAAAATTTTTGGGTGCCTGAAGGAAGACCGAAGTTGTTTTTGCCGAAGTAAAAATTTTTCTTGAAATTTTATTCTTGGTAGAAGTCATTTTTTCTTAATTTAAATTATCATAAATACTTGATACAATAAATTTGTATATTTGATCAAGATTTTTAGATACTTTAGGGAAGCAGCGCCACCTACTTCAGCTGAGAAAAAAATTTTCTCACTTTGAGAAAATTTTTCTCTTGAATATTTGATACCCATTTTATAGTATTTTAACGTGCAATTATACATATTGAATGAAAAAAAATCATGAAATATTATTTGATCTTCCCATTTGACATGTTAGTCAATAAAAATATTAATGAAAATTTACTTCTATCTTTATATTTAATTTTTTGTAGCAAGAGAGAAATTTTCTCAAGACAAGAAAATTTACTTCTATCAAGAACTAAGTTTTTTAGAGCAAGAGGCTGAATTTTCTCAAAACAAGATTTTCTTGACTTAAATAAATTGTCTTGGATCAAGATACGTATTTCTTAAAGCAAGAGAATTAATTTTTTTGGAATAAATGAAATTTCTTGTCAAAAAAAAATTTTTTTTACTCAAGAAAATAATTAGGAAGAAAAATATTTTTCTTGGCTCAAGTGAACCTTTTTTTCTGTGTAGCGTTAATGTAATGAATATTAACTCCGGATCTACGGACGAGTTGCGCCCTTTCGGATCAATTATTATATTATCCATTAAACATGAATATAATATATCAACAGAAGAACCCCTTTGTATTTAATAGAGTGATAGGATTCATAATAAATTACAAACCAGTGCCAAAAGGGGCTCGATTACCGGAAAAATTTCCGGCGGATGTCAGTAAACGGCTCTGTGGGTAAACGGCTGATTTTAACCACTGATTTTGATAATTTGTTCAACTTTATATGTTAGAAGGTTAATCACTGTAAAAAAGAACATTAATTGCAAGTAGATGACTTTTTTTAAAATAAAAGCTTAAAACATAACGACGTTCTAATTAACAAATTGTCTAACTCTATTTTAGAGAATCTTTTATTTGTACGAAAAAAACAATTAGTTCAAAATTTATTAACACTTTAAAAAACCATTTAATATCATTAATATCTAATAGAGATATAATATTTAGGTTTGAATCATTCAAATAATTTATAATTGGATTATTGCTACATCAAAATGTTAAAAAATCACCCTCTAAAAAATAAGGAGTTAGACAAATTGCTAATTAGACCATCGATAAATAAATAATAAAATATATAATAAAAAATAAATAATGAAAAATAAATAAAATGAAAAGCAATTGATTGAAATTCTTATCGAAAAACAACTTAAAAAATGATATTAAATGTCCACATCTTACACATGCTACATTATCTGTCATTACTCAGTCATTAACCATCAAAACAATCTTCAGAAGTTGTTCCCGGTAGCCGTAAATTGAAAAGAAGAAACAAAATATTTATATATTTAAAGCAGCATTAAAATACTAGTGGCTGGATTGTCCATCCATGACTCGTTTACTTGGGCCTGATTCTTGGTGTAACCGTTATGCTACTCAGTAACTCTGGTTACTCTGTACTTATCCACGAGCAAGGACTTGGTTTAACATCCATACATTGATACATACATTCATATAGATATATACGTGTGTTTTAACTCACTCCTAGGAGGGGGACTAATCGTAGCGCTCATCCTCGAGCGATTGCTCTCTGCAACTACAGCACTAGGTGGAGTTGTGGAGTTGTACCTTTCCTGGTTTTCTTATGCTCTTTCTTCTAACTAGGGAGTATCGAGGTCGCGCATTCTTCATCTCAAAACAACCTCACGTTTCTTTTAAATTTATTTCCATAGTCGTGAAACACACAGTTCATTTTTTGGATAAACATTTTTTAATGTATGTATGATTAATAATAAATAAGTCGATTGTTATGTTGATGATATGATGACTTATAATGTAGTCGAATAGTTGACATAGAAAAAAAATGACTTGACGTTCAAAGAAAAAATCTTGAATCAAGAAAATTATTATTTTTAGTGTCGTTGCAAAAGTTTTGAATTGAATTCGTGCCTTTTCAAGGTTTCATTTCATTCTCACTGATATTGAATTTATTATGATAAGTATTTAGGCTGCATTCAAAAATGCTTTATCTCTAGATACATAATTAAGAAATTTTCTTGAATGATTGTGAAATATTGAAATTTTTAAAGATATAAGCTCATCCCGATGTTATACTCATCGAGACCTTTCATTTGAGTACTCACATCAATTTTTCATATATTTTATATATTTATATATATGTATATATGAAAAATATATAAAAAATGTATGTGGGTACTCAAATGAAAGCTCTTGATGAGTGTAATGGCGGGATGAGCTTATATCTTTAAAAACATCAATATTTAAGAAAGTACAGGGTATTTTAACAAATATCTTGTGAACTATTAACATTTTTAAAGATATAAGTTCATCTTGATGTTACACTCATCGAGACCTTTCATTTGAGTACCCACATCAATTTTTCATATATTTATATATAATATATATATGTATATATGAAAAATATATCAAAATGCATGTGGGTACTCAAATAAAAGCTCTTGATGAGTGTAACATTGGGATGAGCTTATATCTTTAAAAACATCAATAGTAAAGAAAGTACAGGGTATTTTAACAAATATCTTGTGAAATATTGACCTTTTTAAAGATATAAGCTCACGCCTACTTTACATTCATCGAAACCTTTTATTTGAGTACCCACATCAATTTGTTATATATTTATATCGACGGTCTAATTAGCAATTTGTCTAACTCCTTATTTTTTAGAGGGTGATTTTTTAACATTTTGATGTAGCCGTAATCGAATTATAAATTATTTGAATGATTCAAACCTAAATATTATATCTCTATTGGATAATAATGATATTAAATGGTTTTTTAAAGTGATAATAAATTTTGAACTAATTGTTTTTTTCTTACAAATAGAAAATTCTCTAAAATGGAGTTAGACAATTTGCTAATTAGAACGTCGATATATATTATATATATTTATATGTGAAAAATATATCAAAAATGTATGTGGGTACTCAAATGAAAGCACTTGATAAGTGTAATATCGGGATGAGCTTATATCTTTAAAAACGTCAATAGTAAAGAAAGTGCGGTGCAATTTAATGAATGTCTTGTGAACTATTGACATTTTTAAAGATATAAGCTCATCCCGATGTTACACTCATCGAGACCTTGCATTTGAGTACCTACATCAATTTTTCATATATTTGATATATTTATATATATATGAATATATGAAAAATATATCAAAATGCATGTGGGTACTCAAATGAAAGCTCTTGATGAGTGCATCATCGGGATGAGCTTATATCTTTAAAAACCTCAATATTTAAGAAAGTATAGTGCAATTTAACAAAATTCAGTATTTAATAAAGCAAAATTTTAATTTTTTTTAGTTCGTAAATCACGGCAGTCACATAGTGACTGCAAGATTGCTAGTTATTATTATTATTATCCATTTTTTTTAAGTACAGATGGATCTAGATTTAATATTTAATAACAATATAACGAGACGATAATAAATAATAAACTTTCTTGGAAGCATATCAAACATTGAATAATGATGATGTATTAAATAAAAATGATATTGTACAGATTCTGCACCTGTAGGGAGCCTCCTGGTAAAAGTGATGCTCGGTCACTCGTAAACATGATTAGTCAAATGGGTTTAATCTGTTTGGGCTTGATCCTCATCTCAGATGATCCCCGCGGGGAGTTTTTGAATTCAATTCTATTCTTCATCAATTCCGATAGATCGCTCACTATTGAAGCTAGTTGGAAGAATAGAAGAAAAGATACGATTACGATATGCTGACTCGGAAAAATTTAGATTAAAAAAAAAAATGTTTTTACCCTACCTCAGAAAAAAACATACTTACCGTTATTCCTAATCCTTTCCGGTCGCAGTTTACAATAATTTCTCCGGGTACATTTACATTTGCAATTCAGTTTGTTTCTGGAATCATTTACAACTCGGGGCATTAACTTTTATAGAATAACATTTTTGAGTTATTAGACTAAATTACCCAGGTATTTATTGAGCTGCTCTGCAAAAAAGATCAGATAATTATTGAAACTAACGGAGAAGAGCTATTTTGATATTTATTGTTTTTTCAATAAATTTAAAAAATTTTTTTTACACTAGAAAATTTTTTATCTAAAAAAATTATTTTAAAAATAATTTTGTCTTCATTAAAAAATTTTTAATTTTACAATTTTTTTTCTCGTTTTTTTTTTTTTAAATTTTATATTTTTATTCAAAAAAAATTTTGTCATTCAAAATAACAAAAAAAAAAAAATATTTTTATTTTATTAAATTTATTCGAGTTTATTTTTAAAATTATTTTAAAAACAATCTTGTCTTGATTAAAAAATTTTTAATTTTACAATTTTTTTTCTCGTTTTTTTTTTTTTAAGAATTTTATATTTTTATTAAAAAAAATTTTTTTCATTAAATATAACAAAAAAATGATTTTTTTTAATAAATTTATTCAAGTTTATTTAAAAAATTATAAGACTTATTTATAATAATAAAAAAAAATAACAAAAAAGTAAATTAAAAAAAAAAATAATTTTAACAATAATATTGTTGAAAATTAATTAATTCTAGATACTTTTTTTATGTGTATAAATGAATGTAGAGGATGATCTCCATTGAAAGACTTGAATGGGCGAGGTCAATAAATTGAAGTGTAAACACTGTGAGCGTGTAGTATATTATATATTATCATTGTTGTTATTGTATATAATGGACTAGCATAGGGACTAAGATGCTGTGAATAAGGGAGTGATATTAATTCCTGTCTCTTGTGCTAGACCACCGAAGGGATCCACAGACAACAGACACGCAGACACACTGCACACTATGTTGACCAACAACCAGGAGACCGAGGAATAAGAATGATATAAGAGTAAATAATAACAATAACAATAAATATATGTGGTAAAAGGAAGAAAGAAGAAAGTGATGTTGCTATAAGGACGGTACTGTTGATTTGTGGTCAACTAATTTTTAGGCTCGACAGGACCGCCCTGGTTCGCCATTAGCTGCCCATTCTTAACCCAAAAATAAGTCCAGCCAACTGGATATTTAGTCTCTCGACTGGACACTGGGATTTGTTGAGTTTTTCGATGAGAACACATCAATATTGACGTTAGTTGTTCAAAAATCAAAATAGGATCTTGTGATAAATTTTTACATTTAAAAAAATGAATTTTATTGAAAAAAAAAATTATTTAAGTTTTATTTTCTTGATTTTTTAATTTTTAAAAATCGCGTGAGTTAAGAAAAAAATTAGATTTATTTAAGCAAAGTATTATTTGAAAATTTCATTCTTTCTTTGTAGGATTAGGTTCAAATTAATTATATTAATAATTATATAACAAAGTTCTTGGCTCAAGAAAATTTTCGGGTGCCTGAAGGAAGACCGAAGTTGTGTTGGCCGAAGAAAAAATTTTTCTTAAAATTCTGTTGTTGGTGGAAGTCATTTTTTCTTAATTTAAATTATCATAAATACTTGATACAATAAATTTTTATATTTGATCAAGATTTTTAGATACTTTAGGGAAGCAGCGCCACCTACTTCAGCTGAGAAAAAAATTTTCTCACCTTGAGAAAATTTTTCTCTTGAATATTTGATACCCATTTTATCGTGCAATTATACATATTGAATGAAAAAAAATCATGAAATATTATTTGATCTTCCCATTTGACATGTTAGTCAATAAAAATATTAATGATAATTTACTTCTATCTTTATATTTAATTTTTTGGGGCAAGAGAGAAATTTTCTCAAGACAAGAAAATTTACTTCTATCAAGAACTAAATTTTTTGGAGCAAGAGGCTGAATTTTCTCAAAACAAGATTTTCTTGACTTAAATAAATTTTCTTGGATCAAGACACGTATTTCTTAAAGCAAGAGAATTAATTTTGTTGGAATAAGTGAAATTTCTTGTTAAAAAAAAATTTTTTTACTCAAGAAAATAATTAGGAAGAAAAAAAATTTCTTGGTTCAAGTGAACCTTTTTTTCTGTGTAAAAAATTTGGAACGAAGAAAATGAAGTGAAAAAATTTAATAATTTTTCTTAAAAATTAATAAATTTGAATAAATAAATATATAAAAAATTTTGTATTTAACAGAAAGTTTTGATTGAGATTGATCATATCTTCTTGAAATCAATTTAAAAAAAAAAATCTTAAAGGGTCCAAAGTTGAAAACTAACTTAGTCAAATCTAAATAAATAAATAGATGAATTCCCCTATGTAGCAATTAATTTCCAAGTGAAAGATAGCCTGAGCTCATATGAGTCCATTAAAAAAACCAAAGTTTTATCTAAAATCGCACAAACTGATCCAGAAGCCCATAGAAAGCATTAGCGTCCCGCTGGGCGTCATCATGTCTATAAGCGAGGACACGATTCGTTCTTATGTATATATTTATATTTATACAAGGAAACGACATCCGGATGAGTCCTGTAGAGCCTCGGCATAATGGAGCCCTGGATATCTATGAATGAAAGAGTAATCGGTGTTTTGATGTCAGGCCTGAGCTGATAAAATTATCCCCGAGACGGATCGGAGTCGAGGAGCTGATTGAGGCTTACTTCAGCCTTCACTTCTTCTTCTTCTTATTCTTATATCTTCTTGGAGTTATTGTTATTCTTGCTCCCGATATTTAATGTCTAGTCCCAGCGAGCTACCGGCTAATCCGGGGGCTATCTGGCTTGATCGGCATAATTGTCTCATTGTATTTGGTGACTTGGCCAATGGGGAATCAATCTTCGAATCGATCTCGATTACCTCCTGCGGGGAATGAAAATCCGAGCACCTGTGGTTTTTCAAAATATATCGCTCCTAAATTCATCGTGACTTTGAATTACTTCCTCTTGATCTTATTTTTTTATTCGGAGGTTAGAATTTAGATTTTTTGTTACATTTTAAATCTTCCCCACTTCTCACGCCTAAACTATTAATTTTGAAATATCGAGCTTTAGATCTTTACTTATGATGGTGGGAGGTCTCGTCGCTGATTTTTGTAGGGAAAAAATTAGGTATTGATTAAAAAGAATGATTATATTCGGTGGATAGTAAAAAATAGGTTTTATTTTACGTAAAAAATTGATATTAAAATTTTTAAATTCATTGAATAATAAATAAAAGTATATAAAATACATTTTTAATCAATATATTAAATCACATAATGTGAAATTATGTGAAGTTATCGCTTGAATGAATCGACTGAAATTATGTGAAATTATGTGAAATTATGTGAAGTTATGTGCAGAATACACTTTTCGGTTTTCTTTCGTTCATGATATCTCTTAAACGAACTGGCTGAAATTATGTGAAATTATGTGAAGTTATGTGCAGAAAACACTTTTCGGTTTTTTTTCGTTCATGATTTCTCTTGAACGAATCGACTGAAATTATGTGAAATTATGTGAAATTATGTGAAGTTATGTGCAGGAAACACTTTTCGGTTTTCTTTCGTTCATGATATCTCTTGAACAAACTGACTGAAAAAATTAGGTATTGATTAAAAAGAATGATTATATTCGGTGGATAATAAAAAATAGGTTTTATTTTACGTAAAAAATTGATATTAAAATTTTTAAATTCATTGAATAATAAATAAAAGTATATAAAATACATTTTTAATCAATATATTAAATTACCAAATTTTTCATTAGTTAAATTTTTGATTTTCTAATTTTTTAAATTATCAAAGAATGTCAAACTTAAAATTAAAGCATATAGATCAAATTTTTCGAAGTTTTTTTTTAAGTTTTTACACTGAATATTTCAATAAGTGAAAGTTTTAGTAATTTTATTTTAGAAAGTAGAAAAATTCCTATCTAAAATACTTCTAATGTTCATTTATAATTTTTTGATTAAAGTTAGTTCTAAAAAACTCCATAGGGTGGCGCATGATCGCTAAATCTTCTCGCTACCAGAAAGTAAAATCTAAAGTATAATAAGACTAACCAAAATAATCATCAAAAGTACTATTTTTATTGAATATCAACTAATAAAACTAAAGATTAAGACTCAAAAGTCCCTTAGCAAAAAAAATGTTCGATTTGAATCTAAAATTAATAAGAATATCATTATCTTGATTATTAATTCAAACAACACAATTAATTTGTGGTATTAAATAAGTAAAAATACTTCTAATGTCTATTTATAATTTTTTGATCAAATTTAGTTCTAAAAATCTCCGTAGGGCGGCGCATGATCGCTACACGGAAAAAAGTAAACTGTAATATTGACTCGGATTCCGGTTAATTTTTATAGTTTCAAACAGTAAAGCGGACATCGGGGTGGCAAAAATATAAATATTACAGAACTTAATGTAGAAAGTATAAAAGCCACAATTTATAATTTAATATCCAAAATAAGTGATTAGTAGCTGTCACTATAGTAAATAACGACTCTTTCATCTTAAAAAATTACAGTTTCAAATAGTAAAAATTGCCATTTCAATATTTAGTCCATATTATGAGGAGAAGGGGAACTCAGATGAGGAGAAGGGGGTCTCACTCTGGGAGAATTTAACATTTGAAACAGTAAAAATTATACTTTTAAAATATACATTTTAACAATCCAAGCAAGTCAATAATTACAGTTTGATTTTTAGCGTTGCGTTTAAAATTTACCATTTTACTTTGTAAATATTGACGTTGCTTGTATTAGAAATTTACTAACATTATTTTATACTTTTTACAAATCATAAGATCATTTTTTAGGTGCGAAATGATAAATATCAAAGTCTGAATTCTTAATTATTATACTTTAACATTTTAGGCATTTACATAGCGAATATTACTGTTTGAAATAGTATTTTCTTCCATGTAAAGAGTAAATTGTAACGTTTAAATGGTAAATATTATAAAGTGAATAGTAAAATTACGATTTTACTGTTTGAAATGGTAATTTTTAGCAGTTGATCATTACTTATTATAAATCGACTGTTATTTATTATAGTTTATTTTTTTCGGTGTAGATTGTCTTGCTATCAGAAAGTTAAATCCACGGTATAATAAGAATAGCTAAAATAATCATCAAAAATACTATTTTTAATGAATATCAACTAGTAAATTAAAACCGAAAATCAAAAAGAATATCATTATCTTGATTATTAATTCAAGCAACAAAATGAATTTGTGGCATTAAATTAGTTGTTCTAAATAGAATTTTGTTGTTCGATTATATTCCTTGCAATCATTAATAATTTCGGTCAATGATTGTGAACTAATAAAAAAATAAACTTGACTTAAAAAAAAATTCTTGAACCGAGAATATGATTTTAAGTATTTTAAATCGAGTAAAAAATTTTTTGAGTGGTTTGGTCTTGATTCAAGTAAATTTTATTAGATTTAAAAATTTTTTTCTTTGATTTAAAACTATTAATCTCTTCAAAATAATATTCTTGGTTCACGAATTTTTCTTTTGAATCAAATAAATTTTCAACTTCCCGCTACGAAAATCGAAGATTTTCAAAAATCGGGAAGTTATTGTTTTCACCCCGTTTTGCAAAAATCGAGTTTTCATCAGATCTCGACGTTTGAAGGTCACAGGAAGCTTCCCTGACTATCCCCGCGAGGTTGTCACGGCGTCTGTGTGTGTGTGTGTGTGTGTGTGTGTGTGTGTGTGTGTGTGTGTGTGTGTGTGTGTGTGAAAGTATGTGAACCGCTTATAACTTTTGAACGGCTTGACCGATTTCATCGCGGTTGGTGCCATTCGGAAGGGCTTGACCAAACTTAGATTTTGAAAACTATTTGGACCGATTCAGATCAATAGATTTTGAGAAATCTTCAAAAAACTGAAAAAAAAATTTTTTTCAAATGTGGTTTTTTTGGAATAGCTTTTAAACGGCTTAATAGTTCAATTCCAAAAACTAATCAGCTCTTAACCTCAAAAAACCACGTCGATCGCCACCAGTCCGGTCAAAATCGGTTGATTCATTCGAGAGGTATCGTGAACGAAAGAAAACCGAAAAAAGTGTTTTTTCGGAATAACTCCAAAATTTCTAGCGCGATCAATTCAAAATTTGAGATTCTTTGTGAGGCTTAAAAAACTGCGTCGAATGCTTCTAACCGCGTAAAAATCGGTTTATTCATTCAAAAGTTATTGTGGTTTAAAAATTCAAAAAATAGTGTCTTATCAAATCTCTATCAGACTTTTGAGCTCGAAGAGCTTTAAAGGATAGGAAAGCAATCTCTTTGAGCTCGGAGAGCTCAAAATAACCCATGAAATTGTATTTTGAGCTCGAAGAGCTCAAAACGTCATTGGTGCAATTTTAAGCGCCTAAGTATGAAATTAGCGGGAAGTTGCAGGGATGGCCTTCAGGGTCAACCGTTTTCCTAATTTTTTTTGGATCGATTTATGTATTATTTTGAGCTCTCCGAGCTTGGAGAGATAGCTTTTCTATGCTTCTTCGAGCTCAAAAGTCTAAAAATTATACTATCTCATCAAAAACGATCCGAAAAGAAATGTTATGTGAACTTATGCAAAATTATGTAAAGTTATGTGAAGTTATGTGGAAAAAACACTTTTCGGTTTTCTTTCGTTCATGATATCTTTTAAACGAACTGGTTGAAATGATGTGAAATTATGTGAAATTATGTGAAGTTATGTGCAGAAAAAACTTTTCGGTTTTCTTTCGTTCATGATTTCTCTTGAACGAATCGACTGAAATTATGTGAAGTTATGTGCAGGAAACACTTTTCGGTTTTCTTTCGTTCATGATATCTCTTGAACAAACTGACTGAAATTATGTGAAATTATGTGAAGTTATGTGCAGGAAACACTTTTCGGTTTTCTTTCGTTCATGATATCTCTTGAACGAATTGACTGCACTGATAGAAGGATTTATTTGTATTAAATAATATTTGTTAATAGCTAACAAATCATTTATTAGAGACCATTTTTTAATGTTAAATAAATATTTCTTAGTATTCAAAATGATTTGTTTGTATTCAATAAATCTGATATTCATTTATTAAGTATTAATAAATCTTTTTAAATACTAAGAAATATTTGTTAAGGCCTAACAAATGGCTTCTAATAAATGATTTGTTAAATATTAACAAATCTTTTTAACTATAAACAAATCTATTAGTGTGAAGTTATGTGAAATTAAATTCTATGTCAAAAGTATAGAAAGACTATCTCTTTGAGCTTGGAGAGCTCAAAATAAGACATAAGTTGTTTTTTTGAGCTCGAAGAGCAATTATTAGTGCAATTTTAAGCGCCTAGGTATGTAAGTGGCGGGAAGTTGCAGGGATGGCCTTCAGGGTCAACCGTTTGTCTAATTTTTTTATCAATCTATCAGTGCTAACTTAACATACGTCAATGATCTAGCTTCTTGTTTAGATTGTGTCCAACATTGTACCCATTGAAGAGAATTGTAATAAAGTGTTGAGAGCGATGTAACCTGGTCTATCAGTGATGTTGATGTTCGTCATCTTTCTGGTGGTACGAGTCCACCCAGTATGTTAATTCCCGTTGATGACCCCATCAGAGAACACGCAGACCGGGCAGCTAAGCCATAATCCTTACTTTTGGTTGTGCCTGCTTACACGCTTTTCTTCTTCTTCATCCTCATCTTGATCCTGAGGCCTTCATATTGAGTTTCCGTCCTCTTCCAGCCCGAACGCCTACACACAATCTAAAATATATAATATACAACATACAAGTTACCAAGTTGAGTCAAGTATACGCGTATAAATATAAATAAATATATACTTACAAATGAGCGAGAATTCCTGGAGCCAATCGTCCTGCGATATATCCTCTCGGTCTTAACAATTCCATCCATCCATCCATCCATCCTCGGAGTGATCTATCCATCCAACATACACCATTCGGTTTATGAACATCAACATGAGCATACATGTACAGCTTGCAAGTCACTAATCGAAGCGAAATTACCGTTGCTCGCCTATAAACATCAATGGTAATTTATTTCCGACTCACGTCTTATATCTCGAGGTGCTTTAATAATTTAATGTTTAGTTTAAATCTATTAGGAATAATGTTACATCGATGAGGTACTCGCGTAGTTATAGCTCCTCGAGATGATCTGTAGGCTCAAGTATACCTTCTACAGTCTGTGCCTGCATATAGGTAACTCTAGACAATAAAGTATCCAGAGTGGTACCTAGTTTATATTCAGATTAAATTTAATGCAAAAATGCACTGGAAAAAAAATTTTCTTATGAAAAAAATTAAAATTTTTGTGACAAGAAATTAATTTTTTAGAAATTTTAAACAATTTTATTTCTTAGCTCAAGAAATGAAAATTTTTTCTTACAGTAACTTTCTTATTAAAGAGTTTTTTTAGATCTAAGAAAAACTAATTTTTGATGAAAATTGTCTATCTAAAATTATCTCTTCAGCTAAGAAAAAGAAAAGCCAACAAATTAATTTTTTGTCACGAAAATGTTCATTTTTTTCAAAAAAAATTTTTTCTCTTAGTATATAATTTAAAAAAAAATTTATAAAATGTAATTATAAATATATCTAATAATTGTTATAATGAAAAAAAAAAAATGCTAATCAAATATTTAAAATTATTATATAGTTATTGTAGAGTTTTTTTTTTCAATTTAACTCGATAGGAATTAATATTTCAGACATAATTCAATTCTCTCAATAATTTTTCTAGTAAAAATATAAGAAAGTCAATTTTTCTGTTTGTATTAACACTATATTTCATATTACTTATATACATTGACTATTATTACCATCCAATGTCTATTAATATTATACAGCTTGTAGTCTACATCTCGTAAAACCTTCAACGCCGTCACTTTTTCGAAGAAAACACACAATTTTATTAAAGACCGCCGTCATTCGTGTGTTTAGTTTAAACAATGATTACCATCGACATCACATACGTTGCTAAGTACACATCGTTGATGATGATGACTAAATTTAGCTCTTCCGGTCTTATGATTACAATATTTTTACATTATGATTACATTATTTCTTCTATTTTTTCATTTTTAAATCTCGTCCGAATTTTATACAAAATTTTCCTGTTAAAAAAAGGTTAGACATTTAAATTAAAAATCTCGGATTTTTCCATTTGATTCCCCAGCGGGCTCGAACCTAGTTCCCTTGGGAGCGCTCTGCCGGTTCCTTTCTTAAAATTTTCAATCTATAATACTCAATAAAAATTCCGTCGATTCATTTTTCGAGGAATAAATATTTAAAATATTTTATTTAATAATACAAACTAGTAACCTTGCAGTCACTATGTGACTGCCGTGACTTATGAACTATGAATAAATAAAATTTTGCTTTATTAATTAATTACTTTTGTTAAATTGCATTCTTTCTTAAATATTGACGTTTTTAAAGATATAAGCTCATCCCGATGTTACACTCATCAAGAGCTTTCATTTGAGTACCCACATGCATTTTTATATATTTTTCATACATACATATATATAATATATATAAATATATGAAAAAATGATGTGGGTACTTAAACGAAAGGTCTCGATGAGTGTAATGTCGGAGTGAGCTTATATCTTCAAAAGTGTCAATAGTTCACAGGATATTTGTTAAAATGCCCTGTACTTTCTTTACTATTAAAGTTTTTAAACCCTAGTAGAAATAATCGAGTTTTCACTGGATATAAACCAGTAACTGGCCAGTGATATCAGTAAAAACTTGAAATCGCGCCACCTACAACTAAGTCATAAACATTGGTTACACCGACAGTGTATCTTTAATAGTGTGTGTATGTTTGTTTATTTTTTGTTAACCTGTACGCATCATTATTGTAATTATTATTATTAAAAAAACAGTATAAATCAATCAAACTTGGTGTTTATTAACGTGTAAATAATTTCCAGTATATATTTCAAAATGGATGCAGTGAAAAAAAAATGCCACAATATATAAATTGCGACTGTGGGTATTAAAACAAATCTCCAATTCAAAATAATTATTTTCTTATTCTATTGTTAGATTTATTATTAGTCTATCAGTCTAATGATGTTATCTATTTTATAATGTACACATAAATGAAACTTTTTATATCATATCGTTTATTAAACATTATTTTGAATTTATTTGACAATTTTAATAACGCCTAATAACCTCAGAATTCGAAACTGACAGTTTCACTAAAGCCGCCATAATGTTTTGTTAGATCTCTAGTAAAACTGGCCAGTTACTGGCTAAAAACTTGATTTCATTTCTACTAGGAAGATATAAACTCATTTCGATGTTACACTCATCAAGAGCTTTCATTTGAGTACCTACATCAATTTTGATATATTTTTCATATATACTTATATATAAATATATGAAAAATTGATGTGGGTACTCAAATGAAAGGTCTCGATGAGTGTAACATCAGAATGAGCTTATATCTTTAAAAATATCAATAGTTCACAAGATATAAGGTAATTTCTTAATTATGTATCTAGAGATAGAGAATTTTAGAATACAGCCTAAATATTTATCATAATAAATTTACTATCGGTGAGAAAGATATGAAACCTTGAAAAGGCACAAATTCAAATCAAACCTTTGCAATGACACTAAATTTCACTTCACCGATTTTATTATATGACTATCTTGGACACAAAATTTTTCTTATTCTCTTAATAATATAGATAAATTATGAAAAAAAAATTTTTTAATTTCTCGATTTGAAATTATTTCATTTGTTATAAAAATTTTAAAAAATTGACAGATGTTAAAAATTTTAATAAAATTCAGAGTATATAATTTTATAATTAAAAATAGTCTACAATATTTAAATGAATAAATTAAAAAGCGACATTATAAAAAATAAATTTCTCTATTATAATATGTAAATAAGAGATCAGCCGAAAATGATGAAGCACCTGGTGAAAGTTATTCCCTTAATGAACAGAAATAATTTTAATATTCCGTGTGACACTCGTTGTATTGATCATGAATCCCGATAAGACCATATGCAACTTACGCCACATGTCGTCCCAGAATCAATATAAAATAAAATAAATTAGACGTTACCAGAACAAGGTAAGCTTCACGCCAACAGCCTGATAATTGGGCCCGAATAAATTAAACAAGAAAACAACCGATATGACATAAATTAAAAAGTATCATTTTAGTGGTTTCCAAAATCCAGCCGGAGAGAGTAGAGGCATAGTATAGTGCTAAGAGAGGTTTAGAGTCTGGTGTGTTATCGATAGCGGTTAGTGGTGTGTAAACTCAGCGAGGTTATCTTGTAAGGTTTGTGTGTGTGGATTAAATGGCGAAAGGGTAGAATAAATCTCACACGTGGATCCCGAGTGGTACCAGTAGATCAAGATTTGGACAGCGCTAAAGAAGGTATATTAGGCAGAGCGAATGGAGCAGAGCTGGACAGAAATGAGCCTCTAACCCAGAGAGGGTTTAAATAAAATAAACCAAGAGTTAAAAATATTCCGGGACTGTTTGGTGTCGCTGCAAAGTTTGGTTTTGCGGTATCCAGCCAACGAGGGAGCTGATTTATGGCGGCCATTCATTCTAATCGTCCTGGATCTTACATCCTCCCTGTCTACGGGGGCTGCACTTCTTTAAGATACCAGCCGGGACCGTGGCTAATTGACTATAAAAAGTTGGATATTTGGTCGCACCCATAAACCATTTAATTAACAACTTTTCGGAGCTCGTGGAGAATCTTGTCGCAAGCTCCAAAGCCAAATGACTATAAATCTAAACCTGATCAACAATGCCCCAGAACTATCCGCTTCGAGACTTTTTCACTTTCTTCATTCATAACTTTCGGGGATTGTCACAATTCGTGTTTGCAAACATCTCGGACAATTGTTGAAGAGTCAATTCTATTTTTGATATTTATTGAGCTTAATCCTTCATTTCTTCTTTTCAGGAGAGTAATTTTTCTTTTTTTTTTTTTGTTATTTCTGGTTATTTAATAAGAGTTTTTGTGCACAGAAGAAAAAATTTACTTGAATCAAGTCTCTAATTTTGAAGAACTTAATTTTTTTCATTCAGATAAAAAAATTGTTAAACTAAGAAATTTTTTTTCATTTCACAGAAAAAAGTAAACTGTAATATTCACTCGGATTCCGGTTAATTTTTATAGTTTCAAACAGTAAAGCGGACATCGGGGTGGCAAAAATATAAATATTACAGAACTTAATGTAGAAAGTATAAAAGCCACAATTTATAATTTAATATCCAAAATAAGTGATTAGTAGCTGTCGCTATAGTGAATAACGAATCTTTCATCTTAAAAAATTACAGTTTCAAAGAGTAAAAATTGCCATTTCAATATGTAGTCCATATTATGAGGAGAAGGGGAACTCAGATGAAAGAGAAGGGGGTCTCACTCTGGGAGAATTTAACATTTGAAACAGTAAAAGTTATACTTTTAAAATATACATTTTACCAGTCCAAGCAAGTCAATAATTACAGTTTGATTTTTAGCGTTGCGTTTAAAATTTACCATTTTACTTTGTAAATATTGACGTTGCTTGTATTAGAAATTTACTAACTTTATTTTATACTTTTTACATATCATAAGATCATTTTTTAGGTACGAAAAAATATCAAACTCTGAATTCTTAATTATTATACTCAAACGAAAGATCTAGATGAGTGTAACATCAGGACGAGCTTATATCTTTAAAAAAGTCAATTAGCAAAGAAAGTACAGGGAATTTTAACAAATATCTTGTCAACTATTGACATTTTTAACGATGTAAGCTTATGCTGATATTACTCTCATCGAGACCTTTCATTTGAGTA
The DNA here is from genome assembly GCF_020080835.1 of Cotesia glomerata. Lineage (NCBI taxonomy): Eukaryota > Metazoa > Arthropoda > Insecta > Hymenoptera > Braconidae > Cotesia > Cotesia glomerata. Next base: position 22,522,807 of record NC_058163.1, read on the forward strand.
CCCACATCAATTTTTCATATATTTTATATATTTATATATATGGATATATGAAAAATATATCAAAATGCATGTGGGTACTCAAATGAAAGCTCTTGATGAGTGTAACATCAGGATGAGCTTATATCTTTAAAAACGTTAATAGCTAAGAAAGTACAGGGAATTTTAACAAGTATCTTGTGAACTATTGACATTTTTAAAGATATAAGCTCATCCCAATGTTACACTCATCGAGACCTTTCATTTGAGTACCCACATCAATTTTTCATATATTTTATATATTTATATATATGTATATATGAAAAATATATCAAAATGCATGTGGGTACTCAAATGAAAGCTCTTGATGAGTGTAACATCGGGATGAGCTTATATCTTTAAAAATATAAATAATTAAGAAATAACTGTATCTGGTCAGCTACTGACATTTTTAAAGATATAAGCTCATCCCGACATTACACTCATCGAGACCTTTCATTTGAGTACCCACATCAGTTTTTCATATATTTATAAATATTATATATATATATATATATATATATATATATATATATATATATATATATATATATATATAAAATATGTCAAAATATGTAAAATGCATGTGGGTACTCAAATGAAAGGTCTCGACAGGTGTAATGTCGGGGTGAGCTTATATCTTTAAAAATGTCAATAGTTGAGAAAGTACGGTGCAATTTAACAAAAGTCATTATTTAATAAAGCAAAATTTTATTTATTTATAGTTACACGTCACGGCAGTCACATAGTGACTGCAAGGTTGCTAGTAAATAATTATATTCAATAAAAAAATTTGTAATTAAAATTTTTTTAAAAATAGATATTTTTATAGAAAAAATTTTTAAATAAATTACCGTCCACAAAAAAATACCATAATTGACTCGCCTAAACAAACAAAATATTTCCTGTGATAAACCCCGTATTTTCTAACAGTACCAGCGGGTTAATTCGGTATTTAATACCGACAGGTCGCGCGCTAAACAACGTTTATTACAATCAACGTTGACGTTTGAGAAAGTTGGAATGTTTTGTAATGAACAATAACCGGTGACACATGTATTCTCGTTGACTCTTATGTCGAATCATAAATATTACTATCAACTTACGTTGTATTTAACGTCTTCTATCTCAATCTTCATTTACTCGTGTACCGTTCAGAATTATTATTTCTTATTCTTATATATTAATATTGGTATAGCCTCCGTATTATACTCTCTATTATATCATGGACCGCAAATGGATAGCATACACTGTCAAATGATTCTCTACAGTTCACTCACGACTTACAGCTTATAGTTTCATCTTTATAACCCCCGAACAAAAAAAAACACAACATACAACAGACTGTTTAGTTTGTTGGTCTTGTATACACCAGAAGTCACGGTGATTTCATAACTATATTTATGTTCCTCGGTGTCAGGTCATACCTTATTGCCTTTATATCCATCATCTCCTTTTACTTGCACCAAGTACTTTTATTTATTTATTTATTTACTTGCACATTAATAAATACTGTACTTTCTTTGTGTGTTATCAGGTGTGCTCCTAATTGTGAGATAAAAATTCCGTGTTTTCCGGACATTTATTACGCTAGATAGACCCTTGTATTGATATTTCCTAAAAATTTTTATTCCTAGTATAAAAATAAATAAAAATAATTCGTTCAATAGTCAATAAATCCATTTATTTAATTATTGTTCTATTAACTTTTGGCTTTAATAAAACAGCCAAATATTCTGTGATTTAGATATTTGTATAAATTTTAAATCAAAATACTGACTGAAATATTGAAGATTTGAAAAAATGATGAGACCTTTTTAATGGGATATTTAAAATTTTCTACAAAAAAGTTTTTTATCAATTTTATCATATCTCCTATTGTTGAGTCAAAATAGTGATTCAAAATTTTCTTCATGAAAAATAAGCAAGTACATAATTCAAATATAATATGTATTGATACATATAATACATATAATAATAGGTACACTGATAGAAGGATTTATTTGTACAAAAAAATATTTGTTAATAGTTAATAAATCATTTATTAGAGACTACTTTTTAGTATTAAAAAATATTTCTTAGTATTTAAAATGATTTGTTTGTATTTAATAAATCTGACATTTATTTATTAAATATTAATAAATCTTTTTAATTGCTAAGAAATATTTGTTAAGGACTAAAAAGTGGTCTCTAATAAATGATTTGTTAAATATTAATAAATATTTTTAACTATAAACAAATCCTTCTATCAGTGTAGAAATTTGGATTTAAAATTTTGAGTTAAATATTGAAAACATGAAAAAATGATATGAAATCTTTTTAAGGTAGTCGGGTCATGCGAGAAAAATTTCAAGAAACCTTCCAAATTTATAATATAAGTAATTAAATGCATAATGCACGTGCTGTTAAAATTTGGAGACGATTTACCACTTCTAACCAAAAATAATTGCACACAGAAAGAAAAATTTCTTGACTGGAGAACAAAATTCTTGGTTCAAGAAAATTTTCGGGTGCCTGAAGGAAGATTGAAGTTGTGTTGGCCGAAGTAAAAATTTTTCTTGAAATTCTATTCTTGGTAGAAGTAATTTTTTCTTAATTCAAATTATCATAAATACTTGATACAATAAATTTTTATATTTGATCAAGATTTTTAGATACTTTAGGGAAGTAGCGCCACCTACTTCAGCTGAAAAAAAAATTATCACCTTGAGAAAATTTTTCTGTTGAATATTTGATACCCATTTTATATTATTTTAGCGTGAAATTATACATATTGAATGAAAAAAAATGATGAAATATTATTTTCTCCCCTCCGGGCGGAAAGCGTCAATTTTCCTCCCGCTGCGCTATACGAAAATGCCGCTTTCCGCCTCCGTCGAGGAGAAAAATAGTATTCTTACCACGGGCAAGAAATAAGAAAGCCTCAGATCACATGTTTGTCGACCTCAGCTTCGCCTCGGTCAACAATTACATGTCATCTGAGACATTTCTTATTTTCCTGCCCTAGGTAAGAAATATACTATTGATCTTCCCATTTGACATGTTAATTAATAAAAATATTAATGAAAATTTACTTCTATCTTTATATTTAATTTTTTGGAGCAAGAGAGAAACTTTCTCAAGACAAGAAAATTTACTTCTATCAAGAACTAAATTTTTTGGAGCAAGAAGCTGAATTTTCTCAAAACAACAAGATTTTCTTGACTTAAATAAATTTTCTTGGATCAAGATGCGTATTTCTTAAAGCAAGAGAATTAATTTTGTTGGAATAAGTGAAATTTCTTGTCAAAAAAAAATTTTTTTTACACAAGAAAATAATTAGGAAGAAAAATATTTACTTTGCTCAAGTGAACCTTTTTTTTGCCCTCTGGGCGGAAAGTGGCAACTTTGGTCTCACTGCGCTAAACAAAGTTGCCGCTTTCCTCCTTCCTCGGACAAAAAAATATTATACAGCCCTTGGAAAGTAAAAAAGAAAACCTCAGATCACATGTTTGTTGACCTCGGCTTCGCCTCGGCCAACAATTATATGTGATCTGAGGCTTTTCTTATTTTCCTTCCCAAGGGGTGTAATATACTATTCTGTGCATTTAGTCATAATTTTGATTCAAAAATTTCTTCATGAAAAATAAATAAGTATCATGATTTAGTATGTCAAAAGTCTAGCTCAAATATCAAAGATACGAAAAAATGATAAAAAATCATTTCTCTAGAAAATTAAATTCTATACAAAAAAGATCCTTATCAATTTTATCACACCTCTTACCGTTTGGTCAGAATATCAATCCAAAAATTTCTTCGCAATTATTCAAAAGAAATAAACAAAGTTTATGGAAGTCTCGTCCAGTACCTGGTTATCACTCATTACTCATTAGTAATTAGCAATTGTGATTAGTTATTGTTACAGAAGTACATTATTTATATTAGTATATATTAAATACTTAACACACAGCTGGGTAGAGGAAGCCTGGAGCATGTCGGTGCCCTGAGTACCTAAATCAAATGTCATCGTGGAGTTTAATTATGAGAGCGCTCCTACAGAGTTACCTGGACGGTGACCCGCTGGGCCTTCGGGTGGTCCACCTTTACCTCAGATACTTGACCAGAGAAACAGATAAACAGGCTAGCTATCCATAATCCATTCGGATTAAGTAGCCTTTGCTGGATGTTAAATTATCGTAGACAGAGTCCATCTGCAGCGCAATAAATATCCCCAGCAACAACGGCATATTAGTTATTAGTTATTAGATATCAGTATCAGTATCAGTATCAGCATTAGTGATTCATCAGCGTACCGCTAGCGCTAAATCGTTAAAATACAACCATTCGGTAACAGGCAATAATATTCAGTAATCTTATTTAAAGATAAAAAGTAACGGGAATTAGTAAATAATGGGATGAGTTTGCACCGGTGGACAGCCGGCACGCGAGGTCAAGCGTCCGTAATACCCCAGTAGTTACCAGGGAGGGTGAGGCCAAAGTCTATTTAATTAATTAAAAGTGCATTAACGGGTCCCCGCTGTCTAGAGCTCTCCAGCACATACATTTATATTTATATGTGTCAGGAGATATATATCTATCTCCTGATTAAAAAAACTATCGCTACGGGCAATAAAGACTCCGTTTTTACCTGAATTATGACAGTCATCTATTTTATGATATTGACTTTTCGGTTCGAGATCGTAATGCCTAACTCCTACCAATTGCTATCGATTTACGGTCTTTAGCCTTGATAAAATTTTCTTTTGATACCAAGGCAAGAAATTTATATTAATTATACTACATAAACCTATTTTTGATCATTTCATTTTCTCACCTCCGGGCGGAAAGCGTCAACTTTCGTCCCGCTGCGCTAAACGACAATGCCGCTTTCCGCCTCCGTTGAGGAGAAAAATAGTATACACACCACGGGCAATAAATAAGAAAGCCTCAGATCACATGTTTATTGACCTCGGCTTCGCCTCGGACAACAATTACATGTGATCTGAGACATTTCTTATTTTACTGCCCTAGATGTGTAATATACTATTTTTATTTTTTAACTTTTGGTACATTACATAAATTTATTTATAATTTATTAGGATAAGTAGTCAAGATATTATGTTTGGAAAATGATTTTTTTTACTGTTAATAATTTATTTTGACCAAACGGTAAGAGCTAAATTGATAATAAAATTTACTTAGATCTTTTTGGGAGAGAATTGGATTTTCTATCGAAAAGGTCTCAACATTTTTTTGTATTTCTGATATTTGAGCCAGACATTTGAATTCAAATTTTGACATAGTAAATCATTATACATATTTATTTTTCATGAAGAAATTTTTGAATCAATATTTTGATTAAATGGTAAGAGATATGATAAAATTGATAAGGACCATTTTTTTTAGAGAATTTAATTTTCTGTTAAGGTAGTTCTTTTCCAACCTATAGTTTATGCTACTGTTGTCTTTTTAATTCGCTAGTGTCGCCTCTCTTACGGGCTATTGCTCACTTACTTCCACGTATGACTTTATTTCTTTACTTCACTAGTTTATCAATGATTTTTCAAAAACTATGGGGTAGAGAATTCTAAAATTTTTTAGGGTAATTATACATGTATTAATCTAAATAATATTAGTTTTTTGTGAAATTCTTAAAATTTCTTCAATACAAAAATAATAAAACTTCGCGGTTTTCTCTCTCTTTTCCCTTACCACACGGAAAAAAGTAAATTGTAATATTCACTCGGATTCCGGTTAATTTTTATAGTTTCAAACAGTAAAGCGGATATCGGGGTGGCAAAAATATAAATATTATAGAACTTAATGTAGAAAGTATAAAAGCCACAATTTATAATTTAATATCCAAAATAAGTGATTAGTAGCTGTCACTATAGTAAATAATGACTCTTTCATCTTAAAAAATTACAGTTTCAAACAGTAAAAATTGCCATTTCAATATATAGTCCATGATATGAGGAGAAGGGGAACTGAGATGAAAGAGAAGGGGGTCTCACTCTGAGAGAATTTAACATTTGAAACAGTAAAAGTTATACTTTTCAAAAGTTATATTTTAAAAGTTATACTTTTAAAATATACTTTTAAAATATACATTTTACCAGTCCAAGCAAGTCAATAATTACAGTTTGATTTTTAGCGTTGCGTTTAAAATTTACCATTTTACTTTGTAAATATTGACGTTGCTTGTATTAGAAATTTACTAACATTATTTTATACTTTTTACATATCATAAGATCATTTTTTAAGTGCGAAATGATAAATATCAAAGTCTGAATTCTTAATTATTATACTTTAACATTTTAGACATTTACCTAGCGAATATTACTGTTTGAAATAGTATTTTCTTCCATGTAAAGAGTAAATTGTAATGTTTAAATGGTAAATATTATAAAGTGAATAGTAAAATTACGATTTTACTGTTTGAAATGGTAATTTTTAGCAGTTGATCATTACTTATTATAAATCGACTGTTATTTATTACAGTTTACTTTCTTCCGTGCACCTGTGTAAAAATGTCATTTTCAATTGCAATTATCTTTGGTTAAAAGTGGGAAAAATCATCTCTAAATTTTAACAGCATGTGCATTATGCATTTAATTACTTATATTATAAATTTGAAAAGTATAGAGGTTGGCAATGGCCTGGTCGGCTCGTCGCTCGCTTTTCGAAAGAGTGGGACCCGGGTTCGATCCCAGCACGCACCAATATTTTTCAATGATTATAATTAAAAAATATGTGCATTACGTTACGTTGCCAGCCTCTGGAAGTGGCAGAGATAGCCGGGCGGCACACGTCTGACTTTGGCGATCACACATTTTAAGCAACAACTTGAATGAGTGACCACTCTAGTCAGCGTTGGCTAGCGCGAGAAATCTCTGCACACTAGGAGAGGGGCCTAATGCTCCAGCGGTCGATAAAGAAGAGTTTCTTATCAATCACTGTAGACTTAACCCAGCTCCGACTGTACTAACATGGGTTTTCTCTGTGGTTTTCCCATGTTACTGTTCCAATAGCCGAGTGGTGAGGATCAGGGCAAATGCGGTACAGAAGGCACAAGTCGGTCCACAGCCGCAATGATAAGGCAGAGTTAACTAAGCAGAATAATAAGGCTTAGGGTGAAAAGGGCGTTATTACGCCTCTACATTAGAAATCCGTATATAAATAATAATATAAATTTGAAAGGTTCCTTGAAATTTTGCTCGCATGACCCAACTACCTTAAAAAGGTTTCATATCATTTTTTCATATTATCAATATTTAACTCAAAATTTTGAATCCACATTTCAACATATAATATTTAAATGATGTAATTGCTTATTTTTCATGAAGAAAGTTTTGAATAACTATTCTGACTAAACGATAAGAGATATGATGAAATTGAAGTACCTTTCTTATCGAGAATATAATTTCCTATCAAAAATATCTCTTATCATTACGTATCTTCAATAATTGAGCCTAAAAGAGGTATAACAGAATTGATTCCATAGAAATTAGATAAGTAAGCAAAAATACTGCTTTTGAAGATTTGATTTTTAACTTTCCAACTTAAAACTAAACCAGCTTGTCACAAAAAGCCCACCGGACCCTTCTCCAATCTCGTTCAAAAATCAGAAACCTCCAGGTGCAAATTACCAGCATATAAAGAGAAGATTGTTGGCAGGATGATTAGACGGCAATAACTATGACGTGATACTCATAACTACACCGCTGGCAGCAATATAGCAGCTGACCTAACTCATCGACTGATCGACCATCTCTTGGGCCATCAACACCGCCAGTAATAGCTAATAGCTAATCGGCTTAATGTACTAACCATCTAACCACCGCTTTTGTTCATCCTTGCCCGTTAGCTCCTTATTATTATATTACAAACCCATCGCCTTCGCCTGAATGACTCATGGTGCTGCACCAGGCAAACAATCAGATGTGCCTTTTATCATCTTCATCCAGACAAATCCTTACTTGACCAGATACTGTTACCAACGAGGATGATCATATGATAGATCGTTAAAAGCTAAAATTTGATGTATTATGATTAATCCATAAGTCATCATCATCATCATTATTATCATCTTGGTACATTGTCCAGGTGAATTCAAATGTAATATTTAAAAGCTAGTATAGTGTGCAAGCGGCTGTAACTGTTGATGGAGGTATGGGAGCGATGAAAAGGGTGTTTAGCTCCGCGGGGATGCGCAAATCGCGTGAGTTGGAGGCCTACAGAGATCGATGATCAACCAGCAGGCGAGAGCTCCAATATATAAGTATATATGTGTGTGTAAGAGAGTTGTGTGAGCACAACAACGTGGAAGATGGTCCTAACAGACTGGGCACAGGTCACGCACGCGACTTTATCACGTCGTTAGGTTACAGGCTTACAGCAGCTCCCTTTCATTCTTCTTCCTTTCAATACCTTCCATTCGTGTTATTCTATTGTATATTGTACTGCCCCTATCCTTTGGATTACCTTTCGGACTACAGGAGTCGGTTATTTGGTTATTATTCGGGACTGGCGCCCAATGGCCAAATGCGTCATACTATTTTTTAATATTTGATCTGTAACTTAAGCTAATTATTAAAATTATTAGCAGGTCAAATATTTAACCAAGACAGTGTATATTGCCTTGTGGGAAAATTTATTTGTCATTAGGATAAACTCGAGGTTTATTATTGTTAGTTGTTTTTATGTTGTACATTACATTAGCTGGTAGTTGGTAGTCAGTACTCAGTTTTTATGAAACTTTTTAATACCGACTAATGCATCGCATGCCTGTCTTCATTAATTCCCATGACCCACAGGCGAAAGCCTTTTTTCATTCTTTTAAACCATTTACTCGACTTTCCTTCATGTTAACTCATTGCCTGAAAAGTAAATAACAAATGGTCAATATTTTTATCCGGATTCGAATCAAATACTATTTATATTTATCAAGCTTTCGTCTGCTTGCTAAGGAACAGACCTTCAATAGTTTTAAATTGCCTTACTGTACATTCAATTCAAGAAGTTGAAAAATTTCATAAAGACATTTAATTTTTAACTTATTTAAAATGTAATTAGTATTATTTATGAAAAATAATTTATTTTTAGGAGTATATATTTCAATTAATATGTTATATTAAATTAAAATAGTTAATTGAAACAAAAATCAATGTCTAATAAGTTTCTTGAAGAAGTCAGAACAAAATTACTTATATTTTTAAATTTAACTCTCTACAATGGAGACGATTTAGCTACCATGCGCCACCTGTTGGATATTTTCAAAATTATTTTTCCTGGAAAATTTATTTTTGGGTATATATGACCATATATGATCTGTTATGCGTATATATGACCTTAAATGGCCCGAAAAATTTTATAATAAGAGTTTTTAATGATATAGTATATTACATACCTAGGCCAGTAAAATAAGAAAAGTTTCAGATCACATGTAATTGTTGGCCGAGGCGAAGCCGAAGTTGACAAACATGTGATCTGAGGCTTTCTTATTTACTGACCAAGGTGTGTATACTATTTTTCTGCTCGACGTAGCCGGAATGTGGCAACTTTGTTTAGCGCAGCGGCCAGAAAGTTGCCACTTTCCGGCCGGAGGGCAGAAAAATAACATTAAATTCAAAGTTCAGGAAGATTTTAGTATTAAAAAATCAATATCAGAAACTTAAAAATATTAAGCATAACTTTTAATTATAATTATTACTACAATATGTATATTTAAAATTAAACTCTCTACAAGGGAGAAGATTGAGCCACCATGCGCCACCTGTCGGATATTTTCAAAACTATTTTTGCTGAAAAATTTATTTTTGGATATATACGACCATATATGATCTGTTATGCGTATTTATGACCTAATATGGCCCAGAAAGTTTTATAATCAGAATTTTTAATGAAAAATAACATTAAATTCAAAATTCAGCAAGATTTTAATATTAAAAAATCAATATTAGAAACTTAAAAGAATTAAGGATAACTTTTAATTATAATTATTATTAGAATATGTATTTTAAAATTACACTCTCTACAAGGGAGGTAATTTAGCTATCATGTACCACCTGTCGGATATTTTAAAAACTATTTTTTCTTATATATTTATATTTGAAAATATATGACCGTATATGATCTATTTTGGATATTTATGACCTTATATAGCCTAAAAATTGTTGAAAAATAATTTTTAATGAGAAACAAAATTATATTAAAAGATTAAGAAGATTTTAATATTAAAAAATTAATATTGAGCATAACTTTTAATTATAATTATTATTATTTTAATATTATTGTATTAAAAAATAATAATAATAATTGAACGGAGTAATGTAATGATGTGTATAAAATTAATAGCTAAATGTTATTTGAAATTTATTAAATGTATAGATAGAGTATAAACTAAAATGTCACTTTGAAGATGTCATCAAATGGCGCAAATGGTGATATTTATGGTATTAAAACGATGGTATAAAGAATCTTGAGTTAATATGTGCAAAGAGTTGATGGTAAGCCGCTGGCTGAATCCAAGGTAAGGTAACCCTTTAACTCGGTATCATTGTTTCAATATGTTTCGTAAGTAGATTGGCATTTGACGCCGGGCGCGAGTTAGCTCTGACCTTTGTATTCAAGTACTTTCTTTGAGCCACGCGTGACTCGATGTGTACCAACGCTCGCTAGGCCTTAATAGACCTCAGACTCCAGACTGCTTCACTAATGTAATGTAATGTAATGTAATGTAATGTAACGTAATGGATAAGAAGGAATCGACTATTATATCGAACCGGGTCTAGCGGGTTCGGTAAGTAAGAGTTTGCTGCATTTTAATTTTCAATCCTGCACTACATGCACCGATCGAATAGTTTATAAACTCTAGGTCTTGCTATTGCTTGTTTTCATTTCTGGATAAACTACATCAGCTGGAAGCTTTCATTTAATTTAATTAAGTTGAGGCAATCACACTTTTCCTTAACACCGATTTTATATTATTAAATCCCAGACAAAGAATCAATCAATCAAACAATTTAATATCCGGTCTTTTAAATTTCTTACCGTAATTGATATATTTATGATAAAATATATTATATATTTTTTATTTTAATATGCTGAAAAAAAAATTAACTCGAATCAAGCGGAAAATTCTTGATTCTAAAGTTAGCAGTCATTTGATCATTTTTAATTTTATCTAACAAATTTGTTCTAAAAAATTATTTTTAAAAAATTGCATAAAATATAAATTTTTTATTAAAATAAATTTAAATTTTTAAATAAAATTTAAATTTTATGCAATTTATTTATTAATTTTATACAATAACTTATAAAATTAAAATTTTTAAATTTCTACTCGTCAATTTTTTTTTCTAATTTTTTTGCTTTAAAAAATTTTAAAAATTATAATTTTAAATGATAATTATCAAATATCTGCTACTTTAATTTTCATGAAAAAAATTACATTAAAGTTAGTAATTACTTGATCATTTTTAATTTTATTTAACAAATAAATTTTTTCTGAAAAATTATTTTTAAAAAATTGCGTTTTTTATTTTTTAAAATTTCTACACGTTAATTTTTTTTTCTAACTTTTTTTACTTGAAAAAATTCTAAAAATTATCAAATAATTGCTACGTTAATTTTCTTAAAAAATGCAATTAAATTTAGCAGTCACTTGATTATTTTTAATTTTATTTAACAACAAAATTTGTTCTAAAAAATTATTTTTGAAAAATTGCATTTTTTATTTTTTAAAATTTCTATACGTCAATTTTTTTTGCTAACTTTTTTTACTTTAAAAAATTATAAAAATTATCAAATATCTGCTACTTTAATTTTCATGAAAAAATGACATTAAAATTAGCAGTCATTTGATCATTTTTAATTTTATTTAACAACTAAATATGTCTGAAAAATTATTTTTTAAAAATTGCATTTTTTATTTTTTAAAATATCTACATGTCAATTTTTTTTTGCAGTAATTTATTTATTAAAAAAAATTATTAAGTACCTGCTACTTTAATTTTCATGAAAAATTCTTGAACCAGTTTGATTGTTTTGAATCAAGACAAAAAATTCTTGAATTAAGTAAAATTTCCTTAAATTAAATAAAATTTCTGAATTTAAGAAATTTTCTAGTCAAATCAAGAAAATATAAGAAATTCTTCAAAATTATTTACTTTTATTTTAATAAAAAAAAACTGAAATTTAATTTTGACCTTTTATGGTTCTCTAATGAATAAAATCTCGAGTTTTTATTTCTTCCATGAGCTGAAAATTTTTTATTGTCTCAGATCAGGACTTTAATCATATCACAAGAGTTTCTAGTGATGTAATGCAGCAAAGAGCGTGTCTCGGATCCGAGGCTCATCTAAAGTTAACAAGAAATAAATGAAATGAAAAAAGATAGTAAGACTTAGCAAAATCTCGAGTGAAGGCTTACGCTACGCGGCTTTGGCTAAAGATACGTGTTATCCCCTGGAATCAGGCATTTCATTCATATCTGAGAAATAATGCTGAATAATTTCACCATAAATATGGAGTTTTGTGGGCGTAAAATAACGATAATGCAAGTAAATAATGGACGTGGAGTTTTATTACCCTCGAGGCGAGTGAATGGAGAGATAGAATCTACGCGTCCATCCGTCCGTTACCACCGTACCAATGTGTTCTTTATTATTATTATTATTTTATTCGTTTAAACTTTCTTTAAGAGAGTATTACCTGTCTCTGTCCATATTCCTCCATGATTCTTCATGAGTACACGCACCTTAAGTATTTTTACCTTTACTATGGTAAATGGAAGACACAGCCCCTTGGCTCTCGCTTTTATAAATCCGAAAAGCCTCCGGCATGGCGCCATCCATTTAACAGGACTTTTCTTATAAGCGAACGCTAATGCCATGAAATTACACTCGTATGAGTAGGCTGAAAATCCTGAAAATTTAATCCTTTTGCAGGGTAAGTGAATTAAATTAAGAAAAAATCCACCTGAGAAGTTTATTTATACACAGAAAAAAAGGTTCACTTGAGCTAAGAAAATATTTTTCTTCCTAATTATTTTCTTGAACGAAAAAAAAATTTTTTTTTGACACAAGAAATTTCACTTATTCTAACAAAATTAATTCTCTTGCTTTAAGAAGTACGTATCTTAATCCAAGAAAATTTATTTAAGTCAAGAAAATCTTGTTGTTTTGAGAAAATTCAGCCTCTTGCTCCAAAAAATTTAGTTCTTGATAGAAGTAAATTTTCTTGTCTTGAGAAAATTTCTCTCTTGGTCCAAAAAATTAAATATAAAGATAGAAGTAAATTTTCATAAATATTTTTATTGATTAACATGTCAAATAATATTGAATAATTTTTTTTATTCAATATGTATTGCACGCTAAAATAATATAAAATGGGTATCAAATATTCAAAAGAAAAATTTTCTCAAGGTGAGAAAATTTTTTTCTCAGCTGAAGTAGGTGGCGCTGCTTCCCTAAAGTATCAAAAATCTTGATCAAATATAAAAATTTATTGTATCAAGTATTTATGATAATTTGAATTAAGAAAAAATGACTTCCACCAAGAATAGAATTTCAAGAAAAATTTTTACTTCGGCCAACACAACTTCGATCTTCCTTCAGGCACCCGAAAATTTTCTTGATCCAAGAATTTTGTTCTCCAGTCAAGAAATTTTTCTTTTTGTGTATTTAAATAAAAATTTACTTGAATCAAGAGAAAATTCTTGAACTAAGAAAATAATTTTTATTTAAAGTATTGAAAATTGCAGCAATATCGAAGAGAAAAAAATACCGTGACCTGGATTCGAACCAGGGATCTTCGAGTAAACACACCGCACGGGAGGGGTATACTGAGGTGGACCTACAACCCCGCTGTCCATCTTACAGCAACAAAGAGAGTTTATTTCTAATGTATTTTTAATATTAAGTAGCAAGTAACAAGTAGCAAGTAGCAAATTTACTCCTAATTTACACCTAAGTTACACCTAAGTTACACCTAAGTTACACCTAATTACTACTTTTTTGCTACTGACCGTATACCTATCCCTGCATGACAATGTCTCGACGCCTTAACCGTTAGGCTACCACGGTAGTTGAGAAACCGAATTACTAAGTTGCTATTTGAGCGTAAACTCGCCTTTCTTTGCTATAACTTGTTAATTTTTGAACTTTTTCAAAATTTTTTTTTTTGCGGGCAAGTTTCAGTGGGTCTGATTGTTCAATATGTTGCAAGTAAAAAATTTTTACTTGAAAAAAAAAAAAAAGAAGGAAAGTGAAAGCGCTGGGATTCGAACCTCGGTCCTAGAAGTCGAAGTTGCGGAGGTATGATCTGATAATGCTGAGTTTGTCGAGGCTTATAAATTTTTCTTTAATTTTTAATAGTAAATAATTTTTGTTTAAACACTTAATTGATCTAAATAATTTAGAAAAATTATCAATGATAGAAAAAATAATAAAAAGGTTGATAATAAAAATCTGAAAGTTTTACAAGAAAATTAATTACTTATTTTGAAATAAATAATTAAATATTTAAATTAAAAAAATTCAATTGCGATTGAATTACTGTTATAAATTTTGCCATGATTAAAGATTATAAATTTTTTTCAAGTAAAATTTTTTCAAACCGAAAAAAATTTCTGAATCTAAGAATTTTTCTATTCAAATTAAGAATATTGATTTCTTTAAAATTATTCACTTGATTCAAGTTAATTTTTTTCTTTCAGTGTATTTATTCTAAAATTTCATTGTGTTTAAAATTGAGACAAACAGATTTATTCTGTTTGAAGACTGTAACAAAAAATTCTAAAACTTAATCAAAATTACCTGAACCAAATATCCTACCTTTCAAGCTCTATAAGGACATAAAAAAAATTTTAAAAGCCCGAAAACAACTCGCAACAAAAACAGCTAAAAGCTCGTAAAACAAAGCGTATTATTTTCCGATCAATTATCCTGATGAGGAGCGCAAAAATGGCCGAGGTAGTGTGCCATTTTGACGTTAAATATATTCGTGTAAGTTATAGTAGAGTGAATCAAACAAGGGTGTGGCCACCCCAGATTGATTCGCCTCAGCACCGGCTTCTGCGCGTTTATATTCACGCACGCGCTTCTACCCCTAGGCAACCATCGCTTTTACTTTTTATTAACTTAGCTGTTACTTCCATTATTATTATTATTATCATTATTATTATGTCTTTTTTATCAGGTAATCAATTACTGAGAGAGACAACAACAATTAGCTTGATGAGCTTTTTTACACAGTAAAAAATTTTGCGTTATTGCGTCAAAAAATTTTGTGTTAAAAATTTTTATGTTAAATATTTTATGTGTGAATTTTTATATTAAATATTTTATGTATAAATTTTTATGTTAAATATTTTATGTGTAAATTTTTATGTTAAATATTTTATGTGTAAATTTTTATATTAAATATTTTATGTATAAATTTTTATGCTAAATATTTTAAATAAATTTTACATAAAAATTTTTAACACAAAATTTTTTGACACAATGACGCAAAATTTTTTACTGTGTACAGATTTATTAAGCGAAGTTTTTTTATTTTATTTTATTCTATTTAGACCAATTTATTTTTTTTTTTATTTTAATTTTCTTTATATCGTTAATTGATCAATCTGCAACAGGAAATTACATGTTACATATCGTAATAAGACATCAAAACGTTCAGTGTCACGGATGACTCTCTTTCTGACTTGGGATGTAGACATATTGTTAGTCTGTTAAAGATTTTCCCATGTCTTTGTCTGTTGGGATAAAAACTGTATTAAAGATTGAAGCGAGGCAATCACAGCTCAAGATTATTGTGTGTACTAAATATTATTATACATAACAGTTCGGGTTAAGCTTCAGAGGATTCGAAGACTAGAGGGATCATTAACACCAACAAACCCTCCTCCCCTATTATACATATATATATTATTAGGAGCATTAATAGTCGGGCCGGCGATCTTTGTTCTTCCTCTGCACTATCATTATCTCACCAACAGAATGACATGGCTTACTCAACAATTATATTTTAAGACAAACATTAAGAATTGTCACACGCCGTACTCCGTGTCCTCTTGTCCTCCCAGTTTAACTCTATACTAATTATATAGTTTTAGTTTTAGTCAATATTCTTCTTTGATTTAATTTTTTTTATTTAAAGAACTTGAAAAAAAATTTTTTTTAATGAAAAAAACAAAAATTTATAAATTTTCACACTTTTATAAAACAATTCTTTAATTCAGAAAAATGTTTGTTTAAATAAATTAATTTAATATTCATTACATTATTAATGAATAAATAATTAAAAAATCGACGTAAATTGTAAAAATTTTTTAATGAAACAGAGGAAAATTTTTTTTTTTTATTATACAATTTTAGTTTTTTGGAAAAAATTAATATAATTGATATTCATATATATTAATTAAGAAAAAATTAAAAAAAAAAGAAATAAACTTTATAAAATTACTCAGAAATTTTATAATTTAAAAATGCAAATTTTTTATGCAATAGAAAACTTTTTCAATTATATAATTTTGGTTTTTTGAGTAATTAGCTCGAATTTGCAAAAAAAAAAAAATAAACAAATTTAATCAACGTTTTAAAAAGAAAAAAAAATTAAAAGATTATTTAGGAATTTTATAAAATTTTGAACATAGAATAAAACTTGATAAATTTTTTTAAAAACCAAATTTACTTTAAAAAATTCTTAAAAAAGAATTATTAAATTTTATCAAGACATAAAATTAACTATTAAAATAGTTTTCTAAATTAAAAAAAAAATGATAAATATTTAAACTTTAATAAAACAATTTTTGTTACGAAAGAATGTTCGAAGCAATAAATTTAATTGATACTCATTACATTATTAATTGAAAAATAATTAAAAGATAAATTGTAGAAATATATTTAGAAATTTCATAATGAAAGTTTATAATGAAATAGAGAAAAGCAATTATTACGAGTTTGTTCGAAAAAATTATTACAATTAATATTTATCCATTATTAATAAAGAAAAAATTGAAATAGGATACGAATTAAACAAAATTACTCAAAAATTAAATGATTTAATATTGAAAATTCAATCAAAGAGAAGAAAATTTTTTTTCAATAATATAAATTCAATTTTTTAAGTGATAAGAGTTTATTAAAAAAAATTATTAAATTTAATTAGCTTATACTAGATGGCGTATTTAACATGGGGATAAGCTTTACGCTTAAACGTATTGTGATAGGATTTATACTTTTTTTTCAGTGTAAAAAAAAATAAATAAAAGACTTGAAAAAATTTTCTAAAATTTTTTAACACACACAGAAAAAAAGGTTCACTTGAGGCAAGAAAATATTTTCTTGAGTGAAAAAAAATTTTTTTTTGACAAGAAATTTCACTTATTCCAACAAAATTAATTCTCTTGCCTTAAAAAATACGTATCTTGATCCAAGAAAATTTATTTAAGTCAAAAAAATCTTGTTGTTTTGAGAAAATTCAGCCTTTTGCTCCAAAAAATTTAGTTCTTGATAGAAGTAAATTTTCTTGTCTTGAGAAAATTTCTCTCTTGCTCCAAAAAATTAAATATAAAGATAGAAGTTAATTTTCATTAATATTTTTATTGATTAACATGTCAAATGGGAAGATCAAATAATATTGAATCATTATTTTTTATTCAATATGTATAATTGCACGCTAAAATAATATAAATTGGGTATCAAATATTCAAGAGAAAAATTTTCTCAAGGTGAGAAAATTTTTTTCTCAGCTGAAGTAGGTGGCGCTGCTTTCCTAAAGTATCTAAAAATCTTGAACAAATATAAAAACTTATTGTATCAAGTATTTATGATAATTTGAATTAAGAAAAAATGACTTCTACCAAGAATAGAATTTCTCGAAAAATTTTTACTTCGGCCAACACAACTTCGGTCTTCCTTCAGGCAACCGAAAATTTTCTTGAACCAAGAATTTTATTCTCCAGTCAAGAAATTTTTCTTTCTGTGTAGAATAATGCTTAATAAATTAAAAAAAAATCAAATCAACTTCCAAAAACTCATTAAAATATATCATCAGAAGTTTTTGATATAAAATTAACCGATTAATACTTTTAAAAAATCAAAAGCATGATTTGTTGTTGAAAGGAATAAAAAAAAATCAATCAGTACAAACAATAAATCAAGTAATAAAAAAGCAAGATCAACCGATTAAGTATTTTAGACACGTCAACAAATTAGTTTGGTTGTTTTGTCAAATCATCGTGATCGCGTTAACATGAAAACAATTTCTGACCTTCTTCACCTCGGATATGCCCCCATATATCTGACAATCATTCACTTACATATAGTATATAACTCATGCCCAGTCATATAAATAATAAATAATAAATAATAAATACGAGTAAAATAAAAAAGCTACGGGAGAGAGTTTAATAAAAATTTAAAATACATGAATAAATTTAAGTGTGTTGCATCCTCTGAATATAATTCATCAATAGTGAGGTTGTCCAAGTAAAGGGGCGTTTGTGTTGCTGTTTACCATTAAAATATTATATTATTTCTGTCCGTGTTTATACATACATAATATTACAGTGTATACTGTCCATAAGTCGTTTGTAAGCCCAGTAATAGATATTATTGTTATGTGTATGGACAAAAAAGGTCCATCTAACTTGCAGTCCGGTGTTTTATAATTTTATAATGTGTGGCACAACTCTGCAAAAAGCTCGACATGCTGCACACTGACAGTGTTTGCGTCCACGGAAAGGGAACGGAATACATAAACATAATATAATAAGATGATATGGTGGATGCTGTATAGGAATATAATGTGACTTGCCGAGTTAGAGCAGATACAGAAGAAGGCGTTACGCGTGTACAAATCATCCAAGAAATGACGCAGCATGGACGGCCTACGACCTAAACATGTTCTTCTTTCTGTATACTCTTGTTTTGTATTATTGTATTGTGTTTTTTATTTATTGTACGATGGACCTATGTTTTGTCTTTCACACCATACGCCACTACTTGAAATATTGAGGAACGTTTTAATATAAAATAAAACGGGATAAAAAGGAAAATAATAAAAATGAGGTTTTATTTAATATACTGTCTGCATATTAACGGGATTATCAGCATACGGCAAGTCATGGGTGTTTTTAATTTAATGTTTTATTATTGTGATTTTAAAAGTCATTGTCAGATTTAATTGTTAGGTTTTAAATTTAGTTAATTTAATAGGCTGATAATTATACCTAGTTTTTGTAGTTAATTGAGGGGAAAATTAGAATTAAAAATGTTTTTTTCTTTTGTTTTATCAGAAATATAGTAACTTAAAAAACTCAATATTTTTATTAAAAAAAATTTTATGGATTTTAAATTTAATAATTGTAAAAAAAATTTTTTTTTTTTTAAAGGAGGATATTAAGAAAAAAAAAGATTTTATTAGATGAAGAAAAGCTCGAAAATTAATTAAAAAAAAATTTTGACTTTTAAATAACTGATAAAATTTTTTGCAAAAATTAATTTCAACTTTTTTTTCAACAAGAATAAGATTAATTGAGTTGAATAAAACAAAAATATTATTTTTTTAATTAAAAAATAAATAATTTATTTTTCCATTTTTAAAATGATAAAATTAAATAATTTTTCAAAATAATCAATATTATTACGAGAGTAAGCAAAATTTTGTGGGCAGTGTATTTATATGATAAAATGGGTTTTTATGGTTAAATTTGGGATTGTTGGAAAAGTTTTGACCTGGAGTTGTGCCTTTTCATGGTTTCATATCATTCTCACCAATAGTCAATTTATGATGATAAATATTTAGGCTGCATTCGTAAATGCTCTATTTTTAGATACATAATTAAGAAATGACTTTGTATCTCGTGAACTATTGACATTTTTTAAGATATAAGCTCACCCCGACATTACACTCATCGAGACCTTTCACTTGAGTACCCACATCAATTTTTCATATATTTATATATATTATATATATATGTATATATGAAAAATATATCAAAATGCATGTGGGTACTCAAATGAAAGCTCATGATGAGTGTAATATCGGGATGAGCTTATATCTTTAAAATTATCAATAGTTAAGAAAGTACAGTGTAATTTACCAAAAGTCATTATTTAACAAAGCAAAATTTTATTTATGTATAGTTCACAAGTCACGGCAGTCACATAGTGACTGCAAGGTTGCTAGTCCTTAATAATTGATCTAAAAAATTTTTAATTTTGCTTGCAGACCTCAGACCTGGACACACTATTATGCCGCCAAGACCTTGAGCAACTCCAAAAGCTGGATGAAGACGACCCGGAAAAGAGCGCGCGCGAGGCCTTACCAATTGAAGACTTCTTCGAGACGGGGCCAGTGGGAGCTTGCAGACCCCAAGCGAGTTTTGTTTCCTCCCGGAGCCAGCCAGCGAGCAGCGACGATGACGTCTTCCTCAGGCCGCCGCTCTGGGAAGACATCACCTCGAGCATCCAGAAGCTGGACCCGGAGAACGCGGACATGCTCGGCTCCCAGTCGACGCTTTCCGCTGCTTCCTCGACCTCTCACGTCAAAATGGAGACCGAGGACGTGACCTCGCCCGTCCTCTCGCCTGTCGAGATAAAAAGCGAGCCTCTCGCCCCCCAGCCGACTCTCCACCTCCTGGAGGGCCGCCAGACCGTCGGCTTCCGGGACCGAAATGGTCTCAAGAGCTTTCAGAACAATAATAATAATAACACTCCTAATAATAACAATAATAATAATAGTAATAGTAATAACAACAATAATAGTAGTAGTAATAATAATAGTAATAGTAATAGTAGTAATAATAATAATAATAATAGTAGTAGTAATAACAATAGTAATAGTAATAATAATAATAATAACAACGAGTCGCCGACGAACCATCACAGTCATCAAGGATCGGGTACCGCGAGCTCGCCACTCTACGGATCGATGACGAGGCTGATGTACGTCTCTCCGTTGACGCCTCCAATCTCAGACCCCGGCTCGCCCCTCGGTGGCCCTCCTAGACGGACTCCTCCGCCTCCTTACCCTCAGCCGCCTATGTTGAATCCTTCGCATAGGATCCAGAGCTCGGGGATCGCTAAGTTTAATCGCAGGAATAATCCTGAGCTGGAGAAACGCAGAGTGCATCATTGCGATTTTATTGGTAGGTTTAAAAAAAAAAAAAAAAAAAAATTGATTCAAGAAAAAATTCTTGAATTTTTTTTAATTTAATTTAATTAACAAAAATTTTTATTTTTAATTTAAGATGATCGAATTCTTAAAAATGATTTTTGGGTTAAAGAATTTTTTTTGAGAAATAAATGATTTTTTTTTAATGGAATTAAAAATTTTAATTTTATATTCTAAAATAATTTATTTAAGGTAAAAGACCCAGTTATTGACACTGGCCTAGTTGATTTACACTTGCAATTTTATTCTGATTAAAAAAATAAAATGTTCTCAAAAAATCAATTATCTAAGAATTTATAATTCAAAAATTATATTTATTAATTTTTTAGAGTCGATTTGTTTTATTTAATTAAAATAAAATTGCAAGTGTCAATAACTAGTTCAGTGTCAATAACCGGGTTTTTTACCTTAAATATTTTTATTTAGATTGAAAAATTATATTCTTCTCTTACACCGGTACAAAATTAACTTGATTTAAGAACAAAATTTTTTAATTTTTTTCGAATTTAATTAAGGGGGACCACGGTGACGGTAGAAAAAAAAGGAGATTTTTTTTATTTTATTAAGGATACATTAAAGATTATTACTCTGAATTTTTATTAAAAAATATTTAATTATTACAAAGTTATTAACAATCTCGTAGAGCACTAGAAAAAATTTCCCTCTCCATGGTCGCATCGATAACTCAAAAACGGATCATCTGAAAAAAAAACCCAAATTGCTTTTTAATCAGTAAGGATGTAGTTATCGTTGCACGTACGGAATTTAAAAAATTTTAATTTTAAACATTTTTTTACCCAGGTTAAAACAAAAAAAAAAACAGTAAAAATAATGAAAAAATTTTCAATCAGTCGCCATTTTTTTAAAAATTAAAATTTTCAAAATTCCATACGTGCAACGATAACTACATCCTTACTGATTGAAAATCAATTCGGGTTTTTATTTCCAGATTAATAAAATAAAAAAAATCCGATTCTAAAATTCCTTTATTTTCCCTGTCAAAAAAATTCCCAAAAATTACCTTTTTTTTCGGCCGTCACAGTGTCGTTCCCCCTTAAATAAATGAAAAATTGTAAGAGAATTTTTATTTTTAATTGAAGGTAATCAAATTCTTAAAAATAAATTTTTGGTCAAAGATTTTTTCTCAAGAATTAATTTTTTTTTTTAAAAGGAATTAAAAATTTTAATCTTATATTCTAAAATAATTTAATTAAATATTTTAATTTAAATTGAAAAGAGTCTTCTATAAAAATATATCAATTAATCAAATTAAAAAATTTTTCATTGAAAAATTAGCTCATTAAAAATTTTATTAAAAAAAAAAAAAAATAGTCTTAATAAAACTCAATTAGTAATTTGAAAAAAAAATTAGAAAAATAGTAATTCTAAACTAAGTAGAGCGCATCCAATAAAAGTGATGAATAAAAAAAAATTTCTATTCCAGGTTGTACAAAGGTCTACACAAAAAGTTCGCACCTGAAAGCCCACCAGCGGATACACACAGGTACTTATTGACGTAAAATATAAATAAAATAACTAGAGCATTGTCAACTTTGCGCAGCTTGTTGCATAATATGAATTGAAAGCTTTTGTTAGCGAGGATATATCCGGAAACCGGCGAGGAAACGATGAAAAATAGGCTTTGATGATGTATGATGTATGTTCCTGCAATGAGCAATGAGCAATGATGGTCAGGGCGTGGCGCGAATCCAGTCCGTGTGGGAGCTAGATACTTCTTCTTTCTTTATCTGTATTTGTATTTGTATTTATATATCTGTAGTTGTTTATCGGGATGATAATGCACGGCAGAAAGCAGAAAGAGTTCAGTACAGCGACGGCAAGGTGTGCGACGAGTTAGCGACCCACATCCAGCAATATCCACAATGTTGATTCGCTAGTCGATATTATTACCGGAGACTACTCGGTACTCTTGACTACACACACAACTATAAATATAAATACATTATCCGTAGTAGTGTGCAGTGTTTGTTGCTCACCTGGTGTCCTCATGAGGAATGCAAGAGGCGTCTCGAGTGCAATGTACCACTTTCAAAATGTCCAGTTTCCTCTTACTCTAGCTCATGAATTATTCAAATCTGAAATAACAGATTACTGATTGTGATTATAGTTAATTATAAATATCTCGAAAATGGATTCTTATGCTCTCTACCTTCTTCGACGTTTTACATTACCGCCGTAATCCGTATCATCCAAAATTATTAACATTCGACAGTTAATATGGACATCCGTTATCATTTTCTTCATTATTTCATAATTATTTTTTTTCAGAAATTCAAAAATTTATTAATTAAAATTTTTAGTATGAAAATTAGAAAATTTTTTTATTTCTTTTTTTTTTATATTTGTTATTGTCATCTTCATTATAAAATTTTATTTTTTATTTCTTCATTTAATAATTTTTTATTCGAAAATTTCAATTTTTATTCAAAAATTTATTAACTAAATTTTTTTTTTTTTTTGTATAATCTTTAATATCATTATCATCTATATTATTAAGAGAATAAGCAAAATTTTGTGGACAATCTATTTATATGATAAAATGGGTTTTTATGGTTCAATTTGGTATCGTTGGAAAACTCTTAACCTGGAGTTTACTAAATTGTGTCTTTTTATGGTTTCATATCATTTCATGTTATCATTCTCACCAATAGTCAATTTATGATGATAAGTATTTTGGCTACATTCGAAAATGCTCTATCTCTAGAGATATAATTAAGAAATGACCTTGTATCTTGTGAACTATTGACATTTTTAAAGATATAAGCTCATCCTGATGTTACACTCATCAAGACCTTTCATTTGAGTACCCACATCAATTTTTCATATATTTATATATATTATATATATATGTATATATGAAAAATATATCAAAATGCATGTGGGTACTCAAATGAAAGCTCTAAATGAGTGTAACATCGAAATGAGCTTATATCTTTAAAATCATCAATAATTAAGAAAGTGCAGTGCAATTTAACAAAAGTAATTATTTAGTAAAGACCTTGTATCTTGTGAACTATTGACATTTTTAAAGATATAAGCTCATCCTGATGTTACACTCATCAAGACCTTTCATTTGAGTACCCACATCAATTTTTCATATATTTATATATATTATATATATGTATATATGAAAAATATATCAAAATGCATGTGGGTACTCAAATGAAAGCTCTTGATGAGTGTAATATCGAAATGAGCTTATATCTTTAAAATTATCAATAATTAAGAAAGTACAGTGCAATTTAACAAGAGTAATTACTTAGTAAAGACTTTGTATCTTGTGAACTATTGACATTTTTAAAGATATAAGTTCACCCCGACATTACACTCATCGAGACTTTTCATTTGAGTACCCACATCAATTTTTCATATATTTATATATATCATATATATGTATATATGAAAAATATATCAAAAATGCATGTGGGTACTCAAATGAAAGCTCTTGATTAGTATAACATTGGGATAAGCTTATATCTTTAAAAATGTCAATACTTAAGAAAGTACATTGCAATTTACCAAAAGTCATTATTTAACAAAGCAAAATTTTATTTATTTACACTTCTCGTCACGGCAGTCACATAGTGACTACAAGGTTGCTAATCTTATTTATCAAATTTTATTTCTTTATTTCATAATTTTAAATTTTACTATAAAAATTTACCGTAAATATTTTTTTTCAATCTATTATTATTATCATCTTTATTAAATTTTATTTTTTATTTTTAAAAGCTCCAACTTTAAAAAAAAATTTCAATTTCTTTTTTTTTTATATTTGTTATTGTCATCTTAATTATTAAATTTTTATTTCTTCATTTTATAATTTTAAGTTCAATAAATTGTTAAAAAATTAATTTATTTCTTCTTAAAAAAATTAACAATTAAAATACCACTAATAATAAAACAAGTAATTTATAATTTCTTCCTGCAACAATTAAATTTAATTTATTTTCAAATTAAGAATAGTATGGAATTTTTTAATGACAAAATAAAGAGATCAAGATCAGAAATTAAAAGAAATCCGTTCATTAGAGTGACAAGTGGAATTCAATAGTCATGTGGCTTTGATAATGAAGATGATGATGAGGGAGATTAATAGACCGGCGTAGTTGTAGTATAGAGCAGCTCTAGGTATATTAGGTACATTATTCATATACATATGTACACATATATAGGCATATAACAAATCGCGAGACTAGACTCTCAATTCTATATTGGGTTTGGTTGATGGTGTTGGGCACGTGGCGGTCTTCTTGAATGGAAGAGCACCAGTACATCAGCATCCGAGCATGATGTGAGTCCAGGACGCATTCATGAATAGATACACTGTATCCAGGCGCCTTCTTACACACTTTCATTCTTCTATACATAATACCAGTAACACGCGGGACGATTAGCCAGCAGTGTGTGAGTCAATATAAACACACACATATATATTACAGACAAGATACTCTTTATGTATAATACGCGAGTAGCGTGTGCGGACTGCATTCCTCCTGTAGTGGATATATATTCCAACAATCCTTTAGTTTTTTATTTTGTTCTAAAATTTTAGAACATTGATTAATAATAATAATAATGCAAATTTCAAATAGCCAGTAGATTATCTATATTATTAAAAGAATGAGAAAAATTTTGTCTTCAGGATAGTCATATGATAAAATCGGTTTTTATAGTAAAATTTAGTGTCATTGTAGAGGTCTTGACTTTAATTTGTGCCTTTTAAAGGTTTCATATTATTCTCACCGATAGTTAATTTATTATGATAAATATTTAGGCTGCATTTAAGAATGCTCTATCTATGGATACATAATGAAAAAATTACCTTGTATCTTGTGAACTATTGACATTTTTAAAGATATAAGCTCATCCCGATGTTACACTCATCGAGATCTTTCATTTGAGTACCCACATCAATTTTTCATATATTTATATATATTATATATATGAATATATGAAAAATATATGAAAATGCATGTGGGTAGTCTAATGAAAGCTCTTGATGAGTGTAACATCGGGATGAGCTTATACTTTTAAAATTATCAATAATTAAGAAAGTACAGTGCAATTTAACAAAAGTCATTATTTGGTAAAGACCTTGTATTTTGTGAACTATTGACATTTTTAAAGATATAAGCTCATCCCGATGTTACAATCATCGAGAGCTTTCGTTTGAGTACCCACATCAATTTTTCATATATTTATATATATTATTTATATGTATATATGCAAAATATATCAAAATGCATGTGAGTACTCAAATGAAAGCTCTTGATAAAAGTAACATCGGGATGAGCTTATATCTTTAAAAACATCAATATTTAATAAAGTACAGTGCAATTTAATGAATGTCTTATAAACTATTGACATTTTTAAAGATATATGCTCACCTTGACATTACACTCATCGAAACCTTTCATTTGAGTACCCACATTAATTTTTCAGATATATATATATATATATATATATTATGAATATATGAAAAATATATCAAAATGCATGTGGGTACTCAAATGAAAGCTCTTAACGAGTGTAACACCGGGATGAGCTTATATTTTTAAAATTGTCAATAATTAAGAAAGTACAGTGCAATTTAACAAAAGTCATTATTTGGTAAAGACCTTGTATCTTGTGAACTATTGACATTTTCAAAGATATAAGCTCACCCCGACATTACACTCATCCAGACCTTTCATTTGAGTACCCACATCAGATTTTCATATATTTATATATATTATATGTATATATATGTATAAATATATAAAAAATACATGTGGGTACTCAAATGAAAGCTCTTGATGAGTATGACATCGGGATGAGCTTATATCTTTAAAACCGCCAATATTTAAAAAAGTACAGGGTATTTTAACAAATATCTTGTGAACTATTGACATTTTTAAAGATATAAGTCCATCCCTACATTACACTCATCGAGACCTTTCATTTGAGTACCCACATGCATTTTGATATATTTTTCGTATAAACATATATATAATATATATAAAAATATGAAAAATTGATGTGGGTATTCAAATGAAAGCTCTCGATGAGTGTAACATCGGGATGAGCTTATATCTTCAAAAACTTCAATATTTAAGAAAGTACAATGCAATTTATCAAAAGTCATTATTTAATAAAGCAAAATTTTATTTATTTATAGTTTACAAGTCTCGGCAGTTACGCAAGGTTGCTAGTTATTATTATTTTCATTATGCCAAATCAATAATAATAACATTAGTAATAATAATAATTTTGAATAACCAGTAAATTGTTGTTATTGATAATAATAAATAAATAAATTTCAGGTGAAAAACCATACCAGTGCCAATGGCCAGAATGCGAATGGAGATTTGCCCGAAGCGACGAATTGACCCGTCATTACCGCAAGCACACAGGTGCTAAACCGTTCAAGTGTGCAGTCTGCGAGCGATCATTTGCGAGAAGTGATCATTTAGCACTGCACATGAAGCGGCATCTCCCTAAGCAACACGCCAAGTGACAAGAGACCACCTCGGTGGAGCACCAGCCCTTCGATATTAACTCACTACCAACTCTATCTTCTCAAGACTGGTCTTGAAGCCGAGTTTCAACCTTTATATCAAATTATTATCAATTATATTTGATCCAGCGGACGTTCTCCAACTCGACGAAACTCTTCGGTTCTTCTTCTTTTTCATCTTTTTTCTGCGCCGCCATCACCTTTACTAATTATAATCATCAATTATCAATAAATATATGTATGTCAAATATTAATTAATTAGCAGCAAACGCACGCGTAATACTTGCCCTGTACTTAATTGTTTACGGTGGCTGGTCCACAAATATCTAATAAGTCTCTCTACTGTATTTTTCATATATTAAATTATAGTTATTCAGTCAAAAATATTCATTTTTAATTATATTTTATGAATTTATGGAAAATTTTTAAATTGATTTTTTAAAATATTGATTGTAAATTATTTTATAAAATTTTAATTTTTTACGCACTTAAAATTAAAGAAAAAAATTTTTTTTTTTATTTAATTTTTCTAATGAATAATTTTAATTAAATATTAATTAAACTATATAAATATTTAATATTTAATATTTTGGTAAATATTTACAAGTGCGGTCAATTTTTTTAAACGAAATTTCGATTTGATTTTATTGATATATTTTTTTTTAAAACAAATAATCGAACAATTAAAGGAAAAAAAAAGTTGAGTATCATAATCTTACAAATTTTCAAAAAAATTTATAAATTTTTTAGAAAATTGTGATATTCAACTTTTTTTTTTAATTGTTCATTTTTTTATGTACTTTTCAAAAAAAAAAAAAAATATATCAAAAAAAGATAAAATAGAAATTTTATCCAAAAACATGAGATCCCAAATTTTTTCCATTATTTGAGGGTAAAAAAATTATCGAATCTTTATTATTTTTTTTTCACGACATTTTTTATTATAAATGCGTCGTAGAAACAAGCAATATTAAGGGGGATAGCCACTGTGAAATTTCAAAAAAAAATTTTTTTTTTTTTTATTAAATCAAAGTTTATACATTCAAAAATATATATCTAGAGTTTTATATGAAAATTCCGAATATTTTTCGAGTTATAGTCATTTTTCTGGCAGCGTGTCAAATGACAATTCGGCTGCCCAATTTAAAAACTCAGTAACTAACATTTAAAATTATTTTTTTTAAAAAAAGTTTGCCCACCAAATTAATGAATAATTTAATTTTTTAATAGAAAATACTTGAATATAAATATTTTTAAGAAAAAATACTTGAAATTGAGCTCTAAAAGTTATAAAAAAATGCAGCAATACTAGAAAAAATCAGGTAGAAAAATTTTGCAGTTACTGTGTTTTAAAATTGGGCAGCCGAATTGCACGCGCGGCGCTCTGACAAAAACGCGTTTTTTTCGAAATTACTTTTTTTGAACTGGTGGGATCTGTAATTTGCATAAACAAGAACCGATTTGAAACTTTTTTTTCCGCATTCGTCTATTCAGTAGCTATAGTTGCACGTAGGGAATTTTGAAAATTTTGATTTTTAAGATTTTTTAAGGCTGTTTGAATCCAAAAAAAATGAGAAAAAAAAACGAAAAAATGTTTATTATGTCTCAATTTCTTTTTAATCCAAATTTTCAAAATCCCCTAGGTGAAACGATAACCACATGCATGCAGATTGCAACGCAGTTCGGTTTTTTTTGGTTTAGATAATCCGTTTTTGAGTTAGAGATTCCACCGTGGTGGGGGAAATTTTTTTAGTGCTCCACAAAAATGCTTATAACTTTGCAACAATATGATATTTTTTAATTAAAATTTAGGAGAATGATTTTCAATGTATACTTTATGAAACAAAAAAATCCGATCGCCAAATTGTTTTATTATTCCATTCAAAAAAATTCCCGAAAATCACCCATTTTTTCGATCTTCACAGTGACTATCCCCCTTAAAAAAAAATTGAAAATGTTAATTTTTCACCTACTTATGGCTCAAAATAGAATTGACCTCACTGATAAATAATTACCAATATTTTAACAAAAATTTACAGCTTACATTTCCAATGTAGCTACAAAATTTTTTTTTTCATTATCAATCCACCAGTGTTAAAAAAAATTTTTTATTATTTCTTCAATTAACCATTAATTAAAATTTAATATTAAAAAAATTTTTTTTTTAATTTTTTAAATTATCTGCAGTTAAAATAAAAATAATTTTTTGTGTCATTAAAGTGCGTATAAATAAAATTTTAATTATTAAATAATCGGCAGCCCAATTTCAAAACACAGTAACAATTTTAAGATTTTTAAAAATTTTTCTTGTTAAAAAAAAGTTTGCGCGCCTAATTGATAAAAAAATTTATTTATGAATAGAAAATACTTGAATATAAATATTTTTAAGAAAAAAATACTAAAAAAAATCAATAATTTTTTAGTTACTGTGTTTTAAAATTGAGCAGCCGTAATTTTGACTGAATTCTATTAAAAATTTCTTCTCAATTGTAAAAAAAAATTCCAAGAATAAGAATTGAAGAATTAACAAAATAAAATAAACTTAATTACACGTAGATCTATCACGTCCACTAAAGACCACCGCGACTTACATGTAGAGTTAAAGTTATCATATTAAATAAAATATATTAAATATAAAATATTAAATAATAATAATATATCCAAAGACTACGTTGCCGAATGTCTTGGGGACGTGTTTTTTAGTTCAGTCAACAGTTAGATATTTCTTCTTTAAAAAAATACTTATTAATAAATAAATAAATAATAGTAATATTAATTATTAACAATTATTAATTATTAATTATAAATATTAATAGACGCCCAGTACTGCAGCAAATGTCACTATCGGAATTAATTGCACGTGTACCCTTAATTAAAATATTATAAATTATAATAAATATTTAAATTATATAAATTTGTAATTTCGGAGTTTCTTTGCCGGATTATGTATAGTGTCTTTAAAAATTAATTATTATTATTTTATGATTGAGGCAAAGAGACCCGATTAATCCGTTTGTGTAAATTAAAATATCCTAGTCGGAGCCGATGTACAAAGATGTACTTAAAGCTAATACTAGATTTATTTCTTAAGTAGTAATTAGTACTACAAAAAAAAAAAATTATCGTTAATGTATGGATTGAAAAAAAATAAAAACACAAAAAAATTTACATTGATTAATATTTAATAAAATTGATTAATTAAAAACTGCACTGGTAACTAATCAAAGTGCATCGTCGATGCTGTAGTTTGTAGAAAAAAAAAAATTTATACAAAATTTTTTTGTTTTTTACCTTTTTTTTTCATATAATAAATACAATTTTATTTAAACAATTATTTTGATGTTTTATGTTTTTTTATTTTATTAATAAAAATATTGTAAATCAGCAAATGTCCAAATGGCTTAATAAATTTTAATTGTATGGCTAATTCTTTTACTTTTATTATATATTTTGTATTTTTTTTGATATTTGTATTTTGTATATTTTGAGTCCCAGTAGATTTTAATATACAGGAAGAATCACATTGTATTTATATAATTATATTTATGTAAGTAAGTATAAGATTTAAATGTTATTAGAGTCAAAATTTTTGCCGCAATTTTAAAATTAATGAAAATATTGGTTATATTGATGAATACAACGGAGCATACGTATCACATTCCCTCGCCTTTCCTATTATTATCACTGGCCGAGAAAGGACCAAGCCCTGTATCACTATTGTATGTATAGTTAGTTATAATAAATCAGTCTAGATGATAAGACGTTGTTTTAACTCCTTTGATCTTACCAGCTCCTCAAACTCTAACAGGTTATGGGCCCAGGGACTGGTTGAAAGTAAAGTATAAAGTAAAGTTAAAGTTGAACTGTCGAGTAAAATTGAAGTTTGAGTAAAGTTAAAGTTGAATTGTTAATTAAAAAATAAAGAAAAATTTTTTGAACAAAACTTGTTCAAAATGTAATTTTATAAAAAATAATGTCATGTTGTTTTTCTTAGGATCAATAATTTCACCGTAATTTTAGAAGTATGATTTATAATTATAATAAAATTTGAATTTTTTATTATGAATCTTAATTTTCGAATTACACCGAAAATATTGGGTTTTTTGTAAAATTAAATTTTGAATTTTTGTTCGAAAAAATTTTTTATAGGACCAATATTGTCGCCGGAATAATAAAAATTTGAACCATTAATTTTGTTTGAAAAATGTTAGCCTTAAATATAACTCAAACAAATGATTTTCGATATTGCGGCGAAAATATTGATCCTAAATAAATTTTTTTGAAATAAAAATTCAAAATTTAATTTTATAAAAAAAAATTTTCTTATGTTTTTTTCTTAGGATCAAATAACTATAAAAGTAAGATTTATAATCATAAAAAAATTTTGATTTTCGATTATGAATTTTAATTTTAAAATTACACCGAAAATATTTATTTTTTTGAAAAATCATAAGAAACATTTTTTTAAAGGTTCAAATTTTGTAATAATTATGAATCTTACTTTTGAAATTATTGATCCTAAAGAAAAAACATAAGAAACATTTTTTTTATAAAATTAAATTTTTAACTTTTTGTTCGACAAAAATTTTTTTAGAACCAATATTTTTTCCAAAATATTTAAAATTCATTATGAATTTTAATTTAAAATTTGTGGCAAAAATCTTGGCACTAGTTATATCACACTGAAAGCAGACTTGTGACTTGTGACAGGATTTATAAAAAATTATAAAAATATAAATGTTCATACTTTTGAGTTATGAATGTTTTAAGATTACTTTGTGGTTTTAGTTTTTAAAAATCCCTGCTGTGTTTTATGACATTTGATATTTAAAATTAGTTTTTGATTTAGTACAATTTTAGATAATTCTGAGACTAACAGTAATTAAAAATTTTTACAAACTAAAATTAACAAAAAAAAAAGTTAAAGTAAAATTTTGATTATTTAATTTTTTCAATAAATTTAATTTATTGGCTTGTAATATATAATATAAAAAATGTCTCAGAATATCCTAGAATATTTTTTAATAAAATAACTTTGTTCGTTAATATTTAAAGAGGTATGTAATAATAATTATAATTATAGTTATCGTTGATTACTATTCATTGGCAACAAGAGCAATCATGGTGAAGCGAACTTCTTCTGGATCACGTTCCATGTATTGTCCACAAACGTTAGCGGCATTTTCCAACATTGTTTCTTCAGTTGCTGGTCCGTGATTTATTGGAATTGATTTACGGCCATCTAAATTTATAATAATAATAATAATAATAATAATAATTATTATTATTATCTTAAAAAAAATTATGAATAACAATAATTTTTTTTTCAACTTTTGAATCTTTAAATTTCAATTCAAAATTCTGGATCAAATTTTTAATGAAAATTTTAATATTCTACAAAAAAATTTCTTGTCAATTTTGTCCTATCTTGCTTCTTTTCTTCAAAATTTAAATTTAAAGCTCAAAACTAAAATTATAAAACTTATCAGTAATTTTTAAAATTTTAAAGAACTGATTGTGGCTAAAATATTGAAGATATTTTTATTTTAAAAATATTTTTATTTATGTGAAATAATTTTTTTCAACTATGTTATGATTATTTAATAATGTAAAATTAAATTTGTGTTTGTTTGAAATAAATGTCTCTCTAATGTCAAAGTCGAAGCCGTAAATTAAATTAAATTAAATTAATGCTAAATATCATTATATTTTTATTATAACTTTTCACTTATTATTATAAACTTAGTAATTCTTTCATTATTATCACCATCATTACTAATTTACGACTTCTCTTTTGTATGTATATTCACTTCAATCACTGTATAAAGCGGGTAGGTGTCGTTTACACATTTCTCGATGATACATATCCCAATTATTAAAGTTTTATTACAGTCAACGCTCTCTGTATTTGACTCGCCCGTACAGGACCATTCTCTGTATTTGACTCGTCCTTGTCCATAAGAGCTGTGTAAAATCGTTAAATACAGAAGAAAAATGTGGTCAAATACAGAGAGGTCCAATACAGAGAGCGTCGACTGTAACACATTTACCCAATGATACATATCATAAAACAAAACGAAATCGCTGATAAAAATAGGTGGCATCTTATTTTTTACGAGGGATTATAATTATAATTTTAATTTGCTACGAATATAATGATAAGTAAAATAGAAAAAATCCAACGCAAGCTCTGCAAATACATTGCATACCGTCTACGTTCAAGGAATATTGACGATATTTACAGTCAGTACAAGATAAATGAGTGGTGAATTAATAGAGTACGTTGAATCGTTTAAATACTTGGGAGTAGTTTTCGATAGCACGCTTTCGTGGCACTCTCACGTAGCAAACATGCGAAAGCGTGCTGCGGGGGCTTTATATCGAATACGCATGAATGATTCTCATCTTAGTGTTGCGCTGAAGCGTAGGCTAGTCACTGCATTGGTACTGCCTATCTATGATTATTGTGCGTGTGTTCTGACGAATCTGTCAGTAGAACTTGAAAGATCGTTACAAGTATCACTTAATAATTATGTGAGATATATAATTCGGATCAGGCGCCGAGAACATATATCACAACATCGGAGGCGGCTTGGGTGGCTTACGGTTCAGAACCGTAGGCTTCTGTTGATAGCTTGTGAGTTTTATAAAGCATTGTGTCTCATGCGGCCGGGGTTGTTTGGTGATCAGCTTGATCTTAGGCCAAATATTGCTTCGCAGCGTGATGTAGGAAAGACAAATACTCTTTAAGTACCATTTGCTAGAACCACTACATATATCAGCGATCATTTGTTGTAGCAGGTTGTAATTTTTGGAATTCGCTGCCATTTGAGATAACTTCTTTATCTACTCTTGGCGAATTTAAAGAAAAATGTACTTTATATCTATTAAATCAAGAGTCGAGTAGACTAGATGAGGAGATGGGATATGATGATAACATGTATGAGCGATGATTAATGTCCGTCTGCAAATGCTGTGTTTTGTAAATTTATAAATTATATTAAAATAGCTAAAAACCTTGTAATAAATGTAAAAGAAATATGGTCCCAAGGAGTTAAGGTAGTATTACTGGTTTTAGAATTTGTATTCAGAATTTAATGAAATTTGGCATATTGGTACTTTATAATATCATAATTAAGCAGTAAAATTTTTGGAAGCGGCGAGTCCTGAAAAAAAGATATTAATATTTACATATTTTTGCCTTTACCATTGATCATTATGGAAAATCAAAGACTTTATTTTATTTCACAAAACTGGACGTTCAGATTCTTATAAAAATTGAGACGACCGAAAATAACATCTAGAACATATTTAATAACAATCAGTATGCTTTCCGAGCATATGAAAATATTTATTAATAAAAAACATTCAAAATTTGTCTCTGTCTCTCTTTCTGCAACGTGATTTAATATAGGAAAATCTACTACGTTAACCGAATAAGGTTAGATTTTGGGATTTGACTCTAGTGGTAACGGTAGCACTACCTTAACTCCAGGATCTAGATAAATAAATAAATAAAAAAAAAAAAAAATAAAAATAAATAGTATGCAGAGTCGTAGACAGTGTGCTGACCTAATCCACTTTTACAAAACAATCAATGGATATATCGATTCTCCTGAAATCTTGGAACAGTTCAGTTTCATCTGCTCAAGACCAGATCTGAGATCCCGAAGGCTGCTGTACTCAATAAAAACAACAAAAAACTACGTGTGTTATGGACCAATAAACAGAATTGCGGATCTAGTTAATTATCACTGTACTGAGTTAGATTTCTTCAGTGGTTCACTCTCCTCCTTTGCGTCTAATGTAAAAAACTTATTACTACTCCATTAGTCTATTAATCTGTGTAATAATTTCTTATCTTTATATTTTTTCTAGTTCACACACAAAAATGATGCTATCTAATCATTTAATTATTTAATCTTGTAAAAACCTTACATATATGTATATAGCCGATCGGCGTTTATTCTTTTTGAAATAAATAAATAAATTATATGTATCATCGGGATATGTATTGTTGCACACATATATCATTGGGTATGTGTGTTAATAAAACTTGAATAATTGGAATATGTATCATCGGGATATACGTAATAAATAAATAAATGAATAAATTAAAAAAAAAAAAATTACCAAGCTCCCATAAAGATCCATCTTTGGCAACAAACGCAACAAAATGATGATAAACTGGAGCATTTTCCTGAGGCGCTGCAGTTTGGCCTTCTTGAGCTAATTGTTCATGAGCGTCGATTATCTCACTGGCGGTGTTCATCAACAATTTGCCTCGATCAGCAAATGACAAGTCTTTAGCTTCTTCATAGAAGTTTTTTAAGATTCCGTCTTCTAGCTCGATCCTGAAAAACATAGGCATTAATTTCTAACGTCAAGAATTAATCTAATTAATTTTGTCTTACACAAGTTACACAAAAAAAATTGAAGTAATTATTAATAATTTAAGATAAATGAAAAAATAATTTATTTAGAATTTTATTCATCAAAAGATCCAAAATTAAATTAAAATTTTTAAGAATTAGCTTGTAAAAAATCTGATTTTTTTTTATGAAGTGTTGAAAAATTAATGAATTTAATATAACTAAATAACTTACTTATCAAGATTGTTAATAATAGCATGAATTAAAGCAACAGTTCCACAGGCATTGGGGACGCACTGCTGCATGTGAAAAACATTTTTTGGCGCCTCCAAACCTTCTTCTTTAATTTTCGCCTCCAATTCGGCGTTGTAAGCTTGTGCCTGTAAAATTATTAAATTTTATTTTAAAAATTTTTTTTAACAAAAAAATTTGTTTCGAAAAGTATTAAAAAAAAAGTTTTTACATGTCAATTTATCTTCCTAATTTTTTTAGCAGTAAAAATAAAAAATTATACATAAAGATTAACAGAAACCTGATGATTGTTTTTTTATTTTTAATAAGTACCTTTTCAGATTCTGGGTAAAGTAAAATAAGAGCCAAAGCTGGTCTAGGAACCATTTGCAGCAATTCCTGGTCCAATCCGTAAACGTCATGGAGGATCCATTTTGATGGCACTCCGATTTGATGGATAAACTGTCAGTTTAAAAAAATAGTTCAATAATTTTTTTTTAAATTATTGAAATGTAATATTTAAATTTCTATTTTAAAATAAAATCATAATTTAAAAACTATACACAATACAAATAAAAAAAAAAAAACAGAATAGATGGGAGCAGTAAATATTAAAAAATTTTTCTTACCAAAAAAATAGAGATAATATCAATGAAAATATTTAAATAAATAAAAAATAATAGTTTTATCTAATTAAAAACAAATAATTAATCATTTTATACTCATAATTTTGGTTCACCTTTGACATAACCTGAAATTAAAAACACAAAATACATTACTGTCAATTTATGTAAATATATATGTAATAAAAAGTCATTAATTTTGTTTTAACTTGTAACTTACCTCGGGATTGGATTCTAGTGGGACCAAAGCCATTTTTTATTAATTATTGGCACTGTGATTTTTTATAAATGATTAGCGTACTAGCGGCGTTGCTTAGGTTCAATTGAAGAGACAGATGACGTGCAATAATTATTAGGTCCATAGTTCTAGAAGTATCCGCTAGGCGCGCTGTTTTCATCTGTTGCTTTGGCGGCAAATTTAAATACAATTTTTAATTTACTTTTCACGCATTTCTCTCGACCCGAAAAAAATTAAAAAAATTAGCTTTAAACTAGGGTAAGTGTGGGTATTACTGCGGGTGTAGGTATTACTGCGGATTTTTTTATTTCAATAATAAATAAATGGTACTTGAGCTTTTTAAATTAAAAAAAAGGCCATTCGGCAGCCGAAATGGAAGTAGATTTCATTTCATTAGTTATTAAATAAAATTACAAATTTATATATATACTAGCCGTTACCCGCCCGCTTCGCGTGGCGTACAATATACGTGTATTTGTATATCTATATTCACAAATATAGGTATACAAATACATAGAGTGATCATATAATGGTACATGATCATCTATTATGGCTTTTACCTTATATAAAAATTTTTAATTTTTTCTATATTTAATGCCTTCTTATTATCCTTTAGGAATTGAATTTTATAATTTTTTAATTAACGCCCACGCAAGGATTTGTGAGGGTGGCATTTCATAAAATTCATTCTTTACAGCTCAAAAACTCCAAAAAAATCCATCTGGCCAAGTTTCAATCCTTTAGCTGCTATAGATTAAAAGGTACAATTTCTTTTAATTTTACGCCCACGCACGGACATGTGGGGGTAGAATTTAATGAAATTTATTCTTAACAGCTCAAAAACGCCAAAAAACCATTCTGGCCATGTTTCAAAGTATTAATAGCTATAGATTGAAATTTACGAATTTTTTCTTAATTTCACGCTCACGCACGGGCACGCCAGGGGGGTGGAATGTCACAGAATTCGTTTTTAAAAAATTTCTAAATGTAATTTGAAACATTCTGACCAAGTTTTGAACTATTAAAAGCCATAATTGAAAAATATGAATTTTTTTTCGTGAACACCCCCGCAACCCCCCTTGTGGGTGGAATTTCGTGAAATCCGTTCTTAGCTGACCTCTACTTGGCAAAAGGAATATTCCTGCCAAATTTCAAGTCTCTAGGTCTTATAGTTCCAGAGATATCGTGATGAGTGACTATCTATATCTATAGAAAGTCTCCTATATATATATATATATATAGATTAGCGTGGCGCAAAAAAGCCGACTATTTTTATTTTTTGAGTCTCGAGTGAAAAAATGTTAGTATTTGATGTTTTAAGAGCCCTCACCAAAGGACAGCTTAAAAAAAAATTTTTAAGAGGTCACTCCAAATTTTTTAAAATTTCAAAAATCGTCAAAAATCGAATTTTTTTTTTTTTTAAATTTTTTTTTTCGTTACGGTATAATTTTTTAGACCAAAAAAAATAAGTTTCTGAAAGTTTCAGTTCAAAATTTAAATTTTGAAAAGTCGCTCATAATTTTTTTTTTTTTTCTCTAATTAGTCATATCGCCGACTTTAAGTGTTGGGAGTGGTACGTTGGGGTCTTTTTGGTTTGAAAAAATCTTAACCTACGCGGCAAGGTCAAATCTCAACCAAGCTGGTTTCTAAGACCAGCTTGGGATTCGAACCCACGCCTGGCAGTTGATTAAATAAAATTATTAAATTAAAAAAAATTATATTTTCTATGTTGTGCTTGATTTTTAGTTCATCTCGTGATGTATTTTTATCGATTATTGTACTAAAGAAAAAAAAAAAAATGCATGGAATTTTAATTTGAATAGTAAAGGTCGCTCGAAAAATCTAAACTAATGCACTAATAAATTGAAAAAATTATGAGCGACTTTTCAAAATTCAAATTTTGAACTGAAATTTTCAGAAACTTGTTTTTTTAGTCTATAAAATTGTCCCGTAACGAGAAAAAAAAAAAAAAAAAATTCGATTTTTGACGATTTTTGAAATTTAAAAAAATTTGGAGCGATATCTTAAAAATTTTTTTTTAAGCTGTCCTCTGGAGAGAGCTCTTAAAACATCAAAAACTAACATTTTTTCACTCGAGACTAAAAAAAAAAAAATAGTCGGTTTTTTTGCGCCACCCTAATATATATATATAATGCGACTTGTGTACACGATAGCACCTACAATTCTCTATGGATTTAGAAGAAACTTAGTACACATATTCTTTGGATAATAACCTTGAACGCGTTCGAAGATGAGCGAAATCCGTCAATGAGTTTAGAAATGTAATGGTAGCTAAATGGAAATTGGTAGATAATGGAAATTATCAAAATAGAGAAAATCACATTTTTGTCGACTTCATTGATGTATTACTTTTGATTGAAAAGGGATGGCGAATTTTAGATTAATTCATGTGAAAGCTCATGAAATTACCTTTAATTTGACGTTATAACATTGACATTTTTAGTTATTTTATCAAAGTTAAGAGTACAATTGAACCATTTTCCAGCAATGCCTAGTAGAACCGACTTCTTATCACATATTCTTTGGATAATAACCTTGAATGAGTTCGAAGATGAGCGAAATTCGTCAATATTTGCTAATATTTCGAAAATTACCACCGCAAGGACTATTAAAAAAATTTATTCGTATAGAGGACATTTAAAAGTACGCGTATTCAAAAATTAAAGAATATTGTAAGAAAAGTGATTTTTCACGGAAATGTAAGGTAGATTTCACAGATTGAATTATCATATCGCGTTACTAATGCCAAAAGGGCGCATCTAAACATCTACGCCCTTCTGGCTCTGCAGAAGGAAATTTTTTTTCTATAATTAGGCTTAGAAAGTGTTAATAAAGCGATTAGTAAAAAAAAAAATTTATACGCCCTTTTGGCATTTGGGTCGCGATATAAACTTTCGAACCAATACTATTTTTGAGCTATACTCGACTATTTAGATGATATCATAGCAAAATTCCGACTTAATTTTGATATGAGGGCCAATGCAATAGATAAATTTCGATTAAATCTACCTAAAAATTTATCAAAAAAATTAGGATGACGGTTGACTCTAAAGGCCATCCCTGCAACTTCCCGCTCATTTTGTACTTAAGCGCTCAAAGTTACACATTACGATTTTGAGCTCTTCGAGCTCAAAATATGATTATTGTGTCATTTTGAGCTCTCCGAGCTCAAAACTCTTATAGCAGTAAAACACAATTTTTTGAATTTTCAAACGGCAATAACTTTTGAATGAATGAACAGATTTTCACGCGGTTGGCGGCATTCGACGCAGTTTTTGAAGCCTCATGAAGAATCATTAAGTTTAAATTGATCAAGCCAGTAATTTCGAAGTAATTTCAAAAAAACACTTTTTTTGGTTTTTTTTCGATAACGATAACTCACGAACGAATCAACCAATTTTGACCGGGCTTGCGGTGATCAACGTGGTTTTTTGATTTTAAGAGCTGATTAGATTTTGGAATTGATCGGTAAAGCCATTTAAAAGTAATTCCAAAAAAACCACATTTCAAAAAATTTTTTTTTGTAGTTTTTTTGAGATTTCTCAAAGTCTACTGATTCGAATCAGTCCAAATAGTATTTCAAATCTAAGTTTAGTCAAGCCCTTTCGAATGGCGCCAACCGCGATGAAATCGGTCAAGCCATTCAAAAGTTATGAGAGGTTTACATACGGCCACACACACTCACACATACATACAGACATACGGACATCATCGCGAAAACATTCAGGGAAGCTTCCTAGGACCTCAAAACGTCAAGATCTGATGAGAACTCGATTTTCGAAAAACGGAGTAAAACCAATAACTTCCCGATTTTTGAAAATTTTCAATTTTCTTAGCGGGAAGTTAAAAATTATTAGGGTAAAAGACCCCATTAGTGGCGAGGACCTCATTACTGACACTTTCTTTGATTTTGGTACTTATTCAATTAATGAAATTAATCCTTTTACCTTAATGCTATTTTTAAAAATTTTTTTCTAGAACTAATTTATTTTTTAAATATTATTAAATAAATAAAAAAAGTCAATAATTAGCTTACTTATAAACAATATTTTTATTTATTCATTTATCACACACCAATATACAAAAATGAATCGTTTAAATATAATGTGCTACTTAAGTAAATCAATAATTTTAATAACAATCTGAGTATTATACAAGATTAGACTCAACGCAGCGCCGAACAAAACACATCTACTTTTTATTAATAATAATTATTACTTTTTCTCACAGTTGGCACAGAATTCTCCGTAGAAAAACAAAATATTTTTCTACATATTACTGTTTACTCGATAAATAATTATTTTATCTTACAGCCTACGCTCTATCAAGTCGCGATAAAAAGAACTGTTCATGTGAAATAGTTTTTAACAGTTATTATTTCTCTAATTGCTTTCACGAATCAAATTAATTATTTATTTTATTATTAAGATATTTATTTATCTGACAATATTGTATGATTATATCACAAGAAAGATTAAAATGTTCTGTACAATTTTTTTCTCAGAACACACCATAAAAATATGCTCTCAAGTTATTTTAAATTTTATTTTTTCTTAACAACTAAAACATTTTCTTAATAATAATATTTTCAATATATTTATATATTTATATATTCATTTATAGAGAATTTATTTATATTTTTTGTTTTTAATTCTAGTAATTAGTTACAAAGTTAGATATGTCTCAGGTTTACCCGATCTTGTACTTGATAATATCGTCATGTAAATGATCGTTCCTTTTTTTATTATTTATTTTTATTTTTTAGTAATTTAAAATTCAAAAAAATTTTTGCGATTTTTATTTTAATATTTTATTGGCACATTTATAATGGCAAGTTTTTATCTGCATTGGCACCATTTTTATTAGAATAATTTTTTTTTTATTAATTAAATAAAAGTTTTTTTTTTTAATATTTCACATAAAAATTATTTTAAAAAATAAAAATAATTAATTTAAAAATTTTATTTTGAAAAATTTTAATCTTTAAATAATTTTGGGCATTAATTTTTTTTATCAATTAAAAAAAAATTTTTTTTTTTTAATATTTCACATAAAAAATAATTAAAAAAATAAAAATAATTAATTTAAACATTTTATTTTGAAAAATTTGTTATAAAAATAACAATTTTTATTTATTTTAAAAAATTTTAATCTTTAAATAATTTTATGCATTAATTTTTTATATCAATTAAAAAAAAAATTTTTTTTTTAATATTTCACATAAAAATTAGTTTAAAAAATAAAAATAATTAATTAAAAAATTTTATTTTGAAAAATTTGTTATAAAAATAACAATTTTTATTAATTTAAAAAAATTTTATTCTTTAAATAATTTTATGCATTAATTTTTTTTTAAATTATAAAATGTTAACTTTTAACTAAAAAATTTCTTGAATAAATTTTTGATTAAAAAAAATTTTTTTTTAATATTTAAAAATAAAATTATCATTAAAATAAAAAAAAGCTCCAAAGATTTATAAAAAATTTTCCAATAAATAAAATTGATTTTTTTTTAATTAATAAATTTTACAATTAAAAATTCGGCATTTTTTAAAATTAATTCTAAATAAATTGTTATTGAAAAAAAAAAG
This sequence comes from Cotesia glomerata, assembly GCF_020080835.1. Classification (NCBI taxonomy): domain Eukaryota; kingdom Metazoa; phylum Arthropoda; class Insecta; order Hymenoptera; family Braconidae; genus Cotesia; species Cotesia glomerata. Next base: position 22,565,583 of record NC_058163.1, read on the forward strand.
CATCTGAGCATTGCAGGTAAACATTAAGTAAGTAATTAGCCTCGGACGGCTTAATACAATTTAAATTAATAAAATTAATAGAATCGACGTTAATTTCTAATTACTTATTAGTCTTATTACTTATTACAACAAATTACGTATTTAAAATAAAACGATACTAAGATTAAGGAACGTACTTAGTATTTTAAGAATGGAAGCGATATCGAGTAACTATTTAATAATAATAATAATATATACATGATAAAGTAATAATATACAGTGCGTAGCTCATTAGAATTTAAAAACGCGTATGCGTCGTAAATATATAATATATAATTTTTGATATTAGATTTAAAAATGTGATTTTTACAAGATTGGTGTTACCTCGACCAGCCAACCTCTTTAATAAATATACAATTAGTGGTCCACTGAAATCTAGTCTTGGACTAGCGCAAAGATTAATTGTAGGGCCAAGAGTGGCTGATTGACGTGACCACGTTTGAGGTAGGCGGGTCTTCCGGGCGTCACTTTTTCATGTCGTTCATCAAGGACCCGTCCTTGTTCTTGTTCTCCATCGAGGATTGCTGACTGCTCGTGACACCGCTTCCGTTACCGGGGTACATTTTTTCCAGGTGCGTCAGTGATTCCGATAAAAATTTCTGAAAATTAATAATTTTGTTAATATTTTATTTTTTTTTTCAATTGATCCTTATAAAAAAAATATATAAACAATTAATTTAAGAAAATTGTAAAAAAAATTTATTTATTATCTGTTAAAAATATATTAAAAATGCAGATATAAATATAATTAAAATTTTTAATATATGGGTGATTCTCTCAGTGTTCCCATCCGTCACATAATTATCGTAAACGTCACATAATTTGAAGCATTATACGATCGTACATCCGACTTTGATTATGTGACGAAAAGTTACGATAAAATGTGTCTTGTACGGTAATTGTACGATAATTTTCGATATGTTTGATTTTCATTCTTATCCATGCGGGTTAACTTTCATTTATTACCTGCTCGAAGTATGCAGCACCCCGCGGGTGCCCTATCGCCCTACACAGTTTATTTTGTTATGCTAATGTTTAATAAATTAATATGAATCAATATATAAAATTGATTATTTTTTTATTTGATTTCATTTCATGAAGAAACATTTTTTTTGTAAATATTTTTCAAGAGTAAATTTATGTCCGAATTTTAAATGAAAATATTTTGGCATAAAAAAAATTTAAACTATGTAAATTTAGTCAAGAACTTAAGTTTAAAATTTTTTTTTTGTGCGTACGATAATTTTTCAGAAGATCCGATAATTTGACGGCACTGTGTCGATCAGACAAGCAAAAGTTTCTGGGAACACTGGATTCTCTATAAGGATGTTTTTTGATGTTCCAGGCATTTTTTTATCGGAAAAATTGTTATTTTGTTACTAAAAAAAATTTATTACGAAAGTAAAAAAACATTTCTATTTGGAGCATTGAAAACTAAAATGAAATAAATTTTGGTTTTTTCGCTATAAATTCGTAAACCACCGAAATAACAATCCCCTGAGCTGTCCCATTCCCAAAATTGAAACTTTAAGATTAAATTTTAAGTTATTCGTCCATAATATATAATTTGGTCCATAATGTTTATAAACTTAATTAGTTAACTAACAATCTTCTTCAATAAAAAGTACCGAAAATTAATTTGTTTCATTAAATTCATTAAATCAAAGTTTGTCCCAGGCATTTTAAGAACAGTCCCTTGCCAGAAATTCAAAGCCAAAAAAAAATCCAGCGTGTTATTTTACCTTTTGTAAGGTTTATAAGGATCTAACTATATCCTTAAGTTAATAACCATAGGGCTGTTAGCGCTTTATCGGCATTTTATTTAGTGTTAAAGCACAGTTTGTGCTAGAAATATGTGTCTGGGCCACTTCAAAACTCAGTCCCCTGGTAACTATTTTTATTTATAATTAATTTATAAAATTGGATCCATAAGTCTTAATATTATTCTAATTAATGTAAACATTCATTGAGAACTTGAAAAGTTTAATGCATTAAAATAGTTTGCTTGATTTTTCTCAATTTGATAAAAAAAAAAACAGTCCCCTGTCATGTTATATGGCAAAACCCGAGTCGAAATTTAAGTCGTAGATTCAACGTTTTAAACGTTCAAATCGTAAATTCGACGTATTGAACGTTGAAAACGTAAGTTCAACGTATTGGACGTTGAAATCGTAATTTGAACGTATTGAACGTAAAAATATAGATTCAACTGTTTTAAAAAAAATATAATTGGATCATATATTTTTTTTAAAACAGTTGAATCTATATTTTTTACATTCAATACGGTCAAATTACAATTTCAACGTCCAATACGTTGAACTTACGTTTTCAACGTTCAATACGTCGAATTTACGATTTGAACGTTTAAAACGTTGAATCTACGACTTAAATTTCGACTCGGGAAGATACACAAATATCGAAAAAACAAAAATTAATTTGGCTGTTTATTTATTATGATTAAGCTGATAGTTTTGTAGCCCTTGTTGATTTTTTTTCTAATAAAATCAAAAATAATTTGGTCGGACAATTTTGTACAGATTTAAGACGTCCTTACAGAGAATTACCCATATGTATAAAAAGTATATTTTATATAGCCAATTTTTAAATATATTTTATATTTTTAAAATGTAATTTAAATATATATTAATAATACAGTGGATTCTTGGTAACTCGAACTTTGTTAAGTCAAAATTCTCAGTAACTCGAAAAAAATTTGTATTTCCTTCCGCTAAACTCTTAAATAAGCGATATCTCGAATTATTTAGACTCTGTAACTCGAACTTTGTGTTGTTACCTTTCCAGTATCGATAAGAGATATTTATACTCTATAACTCGAATTTTAAAAGTGAAACTCTATAAGTCGAAATTAGTAAAATATAAAGATTTTTTTCTCGGAACTATCCAAACTTATAGCAATCAAATCTAAATTTCTATACACTAAAAAAAAATTTAACTTGAGTCAAGATGAAAATTCTTGAACCAAGAAAATAATTTTGAAGAGTTTCATTATTTTAAATCAAGACTAAAAATTCTTGAATCAAGTAAGTTTACTTAAGCCAAGAAAAATTTCTTAGTTTAAGAATTTTTCTACTCCAAGAAGATTAAGTTCTTCAAAATTATTTACTTGATTCAAGTTAATTTCTTTTCTGTGTAGGAATGTTCAATGCTTCTTATATTTTTATTTGTGAACATTGAGGATCATGTATTTGATTAATTATTTAAGCTCGAGAAATTAATTGATAACAAATCTGATAATTTTTTATTTAAAAAAAAATTAATAGACTTTATGTAATATTTATTTTATTAATTTGTAATTTTTAAAAACAAAGATGTTTCTTATAACTGAAATCAAGTGTTTTCTTAATTTTTGGTCTACTTGCAAATTTTTAACATCTTGTTAAGTTTAAAACTCGTGAACAAAGTTTTTATCATCTCTATTGAAGTTCGAGTTATCGAGAGTCCACTGTATATTACAAAGTGTAAACAAAAGTCATTTATTACAATATAAAAAAATTTAGATATAGAAAATATATTATATCTATATTTTTTACATAAATTTCAATGCATAATTAATAAATTTTTTAATAAATTAATTTTAAATACTTTCTATTGATGTATATTGCTGATAGGCGTATGTTGATTAATAAATAAATATTTTTATACAATTTAAATATATACAAAAATTAGTTATTAAAAATAAATTTTTATAATTTTTTTCATATCAGAATTTTGTTTTTTTGATAAATTTTTTTTCATGGAAAAAAAGAATAAAATTTACCTGAATTGCCGTCAAAGCAGCAACAATAGCCGGACTTCCAAACCCGTGAGATATCAGAGAGAAATTGGTCAAATGTCTCTGTATATTCGGGTCCAAGATGTGTGCCGGTCTGGTGTTGCACAGCGGCGACCTGTCCTGATTCAGCAGGTCCATCAGCTCTTTGGTGATTTGTCTGAAAATCGGGAAAAAGTCGGTCAGAAATCAAACTCGACTTCATTTAATTGAATTGAATAAAAAAAGTGAAGCATACTTGGTGGCATGAAGCAGCTCTTTTCTTCTGTAAGAGTCCTGGGGCTCGCAGTGCTGCCGACTGAGGTATTCGGCAACTTGCTTCGCCGGGAACTCCGTCTCACACACGTATCCAAAGTCCCTGGCAAGGTGAATAGCCTCACCTGCAACAAAAAACGTCCCACTTTCAGTCCTCTGGCTCTTACTTGCTCTTACACACTCGCACTCACACTCTGAGAGCAATTTTTATCTTTTTTATTCTATTCTACGTTTTTATTTTCAACGTCCATTCACCTTCTTCCTCGTTCTCAAGTTTATCCTTCTTTTCATAACTTTTCTTGTCCTATCAAATTTTTTTTTTCAATAAATTTTATAGATTTTATAAATTTATTTGATTTTTTTAATTAGTAGAAAAAATTAACTGTTGATTTTTTGGTCTTATCAAAATTAAAACTAAAAATTTTTATAATAATTAAATTTTTATAGAAAAAATTTATTAAAAAAATTCTAAACTTAAAAATTCAGAAAATATCTTTTAAATTAAAAAAAATATTTTTTATGTTATAATTGTGATTTTTATTATTATTACACTGAAAAAAAAAAAATAATAATAAATAATAAAATTAAATTAAATTAAAAAAAATAAAATAAAATAATTTTATTAAAAAGAAAAATTCTTGAGCTAAAAAATTTTTTCTAAGTAATTTTTACTCAATTTAATAATTTTTCTACTTAATTTAATACAATAAAACTTTTAAAAATTATTTAAAAAAATTTTTTTAGTGAATTATAAATTGTTGTTAATATTTAATTTTTTTCATAAAAAATGAATGCTTCAAAATTTATAAAATTATTATTATTAATAAATTTAACAAGATTATGATAAAAAAAATAATAAACAATCTGAAAGCAAAAGATAATGTCCCGATTACTGTAACAACAAAATAATTGCCGACATAAAAATGTTTTAACAATTTCCATCGATAGCGTGTTTTTATTTTATTAAACCAGTGTACGGTGACCAGTGACACGTGTCGTGTCACCCGACGACGTGACACGATAATAACCTACTAGATTTCATTCTTGTTAAATAAAACGCGAGGGAAAAAAATTTCACAAGATCCGTTAAAGCATTTTTCCGCTAAAAGATAAAATAATAATTTTGTACCCGATAAAATTATCATTTAATCTAGAGTGATAAAGTTACAGATTTTTTCTCCATTTTTTTTTTTTTTTTTCGTTCCTTTTGCGTTACACATGATTACAGTAAGAGAGTTAACGAATGTGAAAGTGCAAGATTTATACGCCGTTTACGCGGCTGACGACAATCTCCCAGAGAATCCGGTAACGAGGTCTTATTTTCGAGGCTCTGACACACTCGTGATGAGGATTCATTGTCGACCCACCTATTATAACTATCTTCCACGTCTTACTCCTTATTTATTATTATATATTAATTTTTCTTTTTTTTTTTTTTTTTTTTTTTTTTATAACACATTTGTCAACTTCATAAGTCCAATAATTGTTTGATAAATTTTTATTTTTATAATTTATTATTTTCAGAATTTTTTTTTCTGTCTATCAATTACAAATTAGAGCCTCACTGTTTTATTTTTAAAAAATTTGATTAAAGGAAAGCTCTTGAATAAAAAAATTTTATTTTTTGAGCCTTTTCATAGTTTCATATTATTTTCACCAATAGTCAATTCATGATGATAAGTATTTAGGCTGCATTTAAAAATACTCTGTTTCTAGATACATAATTAAGAAATTACCTTGTATCTTGTGAACTATTGACATTTTTAAAGATATAAGCTCATCCTGATGTTACACTCATCAAGACCTTTCATTTGAGTACCCACATCAATTTTTCATATATTTATATATTTTATATATATGTATATATGAAAAATATATCAAAATGCATGTAGGTACTAAAATGGAAGCTCTTAATGAGTGTAATATCGGAATAAGCTTATATCTTAAAAATTATCAATAATTAAGAAAGTACAGTGCAATTTAACAAAAGTCATTATTTAGTAAAGACCTTGTATCTTGTGCACTATTGACATTTTTAAAGATATAAGCTCTTCCCGATGTTACGCTCATCAAGAGCTTTCATTTGAGTACCCACATCAATTTTTCATATATTTCATATATTTATATATATGTATATATGAAAAATATATCAAAATGCATGTAGGTACTCAAATGGAAGTTCTTGATGAGTGTAATATCGGGATGAGCTTATATCTTTAAAATCATCAATAATTAAGAAAGTACAGTGCAATTTAACAAAAGTCATTATTTAGTAAAGACCTTGTATCTTGTGCACTATTGACATTTGTAAAGATATAAGCTCATTCTGATGTTACACTCATCGAGACCTTTCATTTGAGTACCCACATCAATTTTTCATATATTTATATATTTTATATATATGTATATATGAAAAATATATCAAAATGCATGTGGGTACTCAAATGAAAGCTCTTGATGAGTGTAATATCGGGATGAGCTTATATCTTTAAAATCATCAATAATTAAGAAAGTACAGTGCAATTTAACAAAAGTCATTATTTAGTAAAGACCTTGTATCTTGTGAACTATTAACATTTTTAAAGATATAAGCTCTTCCCGATGTTACGCTCATCAAGAGCTTTTATTTGAGTACCCACATCAATTTTTCATATATTTATATATATGAATATATGAAAAATATATCAAAATGCATGTGGGTACTCAAATGGAAGCTCTTAATGAGTGTAATATCGGAATGAGCTTATATCTTAAAAATTATCAATAATTAAGAAAGTACAGTGCAATTTAACAAAAGTCATTATTTAGTAAAGACCTTGTATCTTGTGCACTATTGACATTTTTAAAGATATCAGCTCATTCTGATGTTACACTCATCGAGACCTTTCATTTGAGTACCCACATCAATTTTTCATATATTTATATATTTTATATATATGAATATATAAAAAATATATCAAAATGCATGTGGGTACTCAAATGAAAGTAAGCTCTTGATGAGTGCAACATCGGGATGAGTTGATATCTTTAAAAACGTCAATAGTTAAAAAAGTACAGTGCAATTCTAACAAAAGACATTATTTATAAAGCAAAATTTTATTTATTTATAGTTTACAAATTACAGCAGTCACATAGTGACTGCAAGGTTGTTATTTTAAATTAGAAGATTTTTTTATTGAATAAAATTGACTCAATCTAAGAAAATTTTAAGTTAAAGATTTTTTTCTATTTAATTTAAGCGAATTAAATTTGTTTAAAAGTTTCTTTTTATTTAAGAATTTTTTTTCTTAAATCGTTAATTTTTCTACAGTAAAAAAATTATTTCTACCTTTTCAAACTAATTTATACAAAATAAAAAAATTATCCTTAATTAAATAAACATATTTAATTTTTTACAAGCACATTTTTGTCGCTCGATACTTTCGATTTAACTCGCCGGTATTTTCCAGATAAATTTATGATATTAATCGCTAAATATTACGAAAACTGGGCAGAATACTCTCGATTTATATAGACATAGACATATATACAATATTCTTATATGATATGAAGGAATAGTCGAAATTCCGAAGAGTTTCATCATTATTGAGGAGGATAATGGAGCAGCGTTTGCGGTCGAGTGAACGTGATTGATCTAAGAATAGATACTTAAATGTATATATATGTATTTTAGATACCGATCATTTAATGTCACACCGGGTGTAAAAGCTTAGTTGCTACACCTGTCGCGCTCTTATCACGATTAAATTCAATAAGCATTTCCAAATAAATATTTAACAATAATTTTGATCGATAAAATTTTAATCAATAATTTTTATTTGTGAAAAATTAAGATTGGAAAGTTTTTAAAAATTTTTAAATATCGATTAAGTAGTTACGAACAATTATCTTAAGGAGAAATATAATTATGCAACGTAATGGATGTAATTACAGACATTGAAGCAAAGTGGGCTGAAAAATTAAAAAATTTTCGAGATTCGGGACCTTTGGCACCTGGTACCTGTACCGGTGTCTCGATAATATACTCAGCGCAGAGTCTAAAGAAAGAAGAGAAGGCAAAAGGCTAAAGGCATGTAATGGAAGAGGCGGTTCCCACACTTTCGCAATGCCGTTAGTATTATGGAGTATATATATTGTATGTAGTATGTAGTATGTAGGGACTCTCTTTATTCATCACCGCGGTATGACCAGGAACCAAGTATGACCGTATGAGCGTGGGCATCCTACGTCCTATCATATCACCTTCTTTCTAACTCTCTACTCATGTTCAAATTTTTATTTTATTTTTTCTAACTTACGGTATCTTATTCTCATCATTGTACGCTCTAGAAATGAATCTGAGTAGAGGCTTTTAGGTATTTTTATTTTTAAGTATCGGCAAATGTTTATTTTAATATGCTCGAGTAGTTATTTAAATCCGTGGGTGGCAAGTGCTAGAGAAATCCGACAATTTATTTTTTATTTTTTATCGCTTAATATTAAATTAGATTTGATAATTTATTTCATTTTGTTTAGTTGATTTAGTGTTATTATTATTTTTTAGCAATTATATTCTTGAAGACTTTTAAAAATTTTTTATTTTTAAGAATTAATAGTGTCAATATTCACAAAATTTTTTATAATTCTTTAAAAATAAAACTGTCTTAGTTTTTTAAATTGAAATTTCTATAATTAAAATCAAGATTTTATTAAACTTACACGGAAAAAAGTGAACTGTAATATTCACTCGGATTCCGGTTAATTTTTATAGTTTCAAACAGTAAAGCGGACATCGGGGTGGCAAAAATATAAATATTACAGAACTTAATGTAGAAAGTATAAAAGCCACAATTTATAATTTAATATCCAAAATAAGTCATTAGTAGCTGTCACTATAGTAAATAACGACTCTTTCATCTTAAAAAATTACAGTTTCAAACAGTAAAAATTGCCATTTCAATATATAGTCCATATTATGAGGAGAAGGGGAACTCAGATGAAAGAGAAGAGGGTCTCACTCTGGGAGAATTTAACATTTGAAACAGCAAAAATCATACTTTTAAAATATACATTTTACCATCCTAAGCAAGTCAATAATTACAGTTTGATTTTTAGCGTTGCGTTTAAAATTTACCATTTTACTTTGTAAATATTGACGTTGCTTGTATTAGAAATTTACTAACATTATTTTATATTTTTTACATATCATAAGATCATTTTTTAGGTACGAAATGATAAATATCAAAGTCTGAATTCTTAATTATTATACTTTAACATTTTAGACATTTACATTGCGAATATTACTGTTTGAAATAGTATTTTCTTCCATGTAAAGAGTAAATTGTAACGTTTAAATGGTAAATATTATAAAATGAATAGTAAAATCACGATTTTACTGTTTGAAATGGTAATTTTTAGCAGTTGATCATTACTTATTATAAATCGACTGTTATTTATTACAGTTTACTTTTTTCCGTGTAAAAAATATCAAATTTTTCAATCAATATAATCATAAAATTTTTAACATTTATTAAATAAAATTTTCAATAAAATCTATTAGTTCTCTTTCAATATGAATTTTTAGAAATATTCTTTGCCAATAAGTCGGATAGGAGGTTTTGGTTTAATATTTATATTAAAGTTATAATATTCAATCAATATAATTATAAAATTCTTAATTTTTCTTAAATAAAATTTTCAATAAAAACTTGATATTTTCTCAACTAAAAAAATATCGATAAAATTTTATCATCTTAAAACATTCTCTAAGAAACAATGACTTCTATTACATTAATTAAATATCTATTGATTTTATATTTTTTTAAAATAAGGCACTTCTAAAAAATGTCTTTATTATCACAGACAGAATATCAAAAATAAAAATTCAGTTTACTTTTACATCTTATTAAAAAATTGAAAAACAATTATAAAAACTCACATAGTTTGCTTCCTTAATTTTAGCCTGATATTTAAACTAAACTTTCAAAATAATTAATCATTTAAATTTTATTTAATATTAAATTAAATATCATTGACTAAATAACTGTTGATTGAACTAAGTACCAAACGAATAATTGAATTTTTATTTTTATTCCAAATAAATGACAATTGAAAAGAACGAATTAATAATTAAAACTAATTATTTTATAAACGAAAAAATACAAGTAACAAATGAGTGATTGGGCATGTATTACATACTAAAACCTTTTCCGAAACACGGTGCATCTTTTGGTATAAGTTTTATGTGCATTGGTTTAGTAGTTTATTCAGATAGGCATTTTAAAAAACCATCTCATTGATAAGCACAAACATACTTATTAAATTATATTATGAGCGCGCAGCGCGCAGTGCGTGTTAGTCTTTGAAACTGACCAAATACCTTAGCCCGGCCGTTCCACTAGCGAGCGCGTATATCGAGGATGCGCCACCTAGCGGATATAAAAGAAAGCAACTAATAAATTACTCAGTAAAAATCTTCAAGCTCGCGAGATGATTTAAGGACGATTCAGAGTGTTGAGTCTCTGTTTGATGAATAAATAAAAGCCAGTTAAATTTTGTAAATAATTTACAATATTCAGTGCTATGAGACGGGGTTCGTTAAAGCAAAGGTTAAAAACGGTGTTTTATGTTGGGGTAATGCTCGTAAATTATAATCAACGTCTTCACCAGCATAGCACACTGTATACAATATATAATAATACTTCTCGGAGTCTTTTAGTACTGACAAACTTCGACGATGTCGTTAAAACATTGTCTTCAAGACTGGCAGGTTTAGGGCTGATGATCTATACGCTCTTATCTCTTCTTCATTCATCTTCTTTGCTCTGTCTTTCTCTCTTTCTTTATTTAGTGGGTATATAATGTGGTACAAGACTACACAATACAATGCAAGAGGCGGAGAGCTCTCGATTAACAGTAAAAAAAAAACGCACTTGTAACTGCGGTCTGATAGGAGCTCAAGTCTCTACTCGCTCGCTGACGTCTCAATCTACCGTCGATATAACCATCACGATTGATATATTTATTTATTTTGTTCTTAATGTCGATCAGGAGCTCAAGAGATTGACTTTTAAGATATTTATTTATGTGTTAACTTTGACCCAACAATTTACCGTGAAAAAAATTTATTTAAAACTAATTAACAAATATGTAAAGTACCTTAAAAAAATATATTTTAAACCATGTAAAAAAATTATTTTGAAATATAAAAAATACAATATTATTAATAAGAAAGAAATAATTAAAAATTTTTAGTAAAAAAAAATTTTTTAAGTACTTTAATAAATAAATCAAGATTAAAAATTAAAAAAAAATTATTTTGAAAAATTTTATTTTTTTGTATAAGGTTAAAAAGATTTTTAACTAAAAAATTGTTTTTAAATTAATCAAATTTTAATTGATTTAAACATTATTTTGCTTGATTGATATCAATCCTTTGAAGTAATTTTTATAAAAATTTACACTTAAAAAAATTTATTTTAATTTAAAAAAAAAGAAACTTTAAATAAGAACAATTTAAAAAGTCAAGAAAATTTTGATAGTTCAAAAATTTTTTTATAAAATTTTTTCTCTTTAATTAATTCGATTTTTTTTTGTCACTATAAAAATATTTCATGGTTTAAAATATATTTTTCATATTTTTTTATAAATTTTAAATATATTTTAATAATAAAATATCGACCAAAATTTCACCATTGAAAATAGATTTTTAAGTACTTTAATAAAGAAATCAAATTGATTGAAAATAAAAAAAAAATTATTTTGAAAAATTTAATTTTTTTATGTAAGGCAAAAAAATTTTTAAGCTAAAAAATTGTTTTTAAATTAATTAAATTTCAATTGATTTAAAAATTTTTTTGCACTTAAAAAAATTTATACTTAAAAAAAATTTATTTTATTTTTAAGAAAAAAAGAAACTTTAAATAAGAACAATTTAGAGTCAAGAAAATTTTCAGTTTAAAAATTTTTTCACCAAATTTTTTCTCTTCAATCAATTCGATTTTTTTTATCACTATAAAAATATTTTATGGTTTAAAATATATTTTCTTATAAATTTTAAATATATTTTAATAATAGAAAATCGACCAAAATTTCACTATAAAAATAGATTTTTAATAAAATTTTTTTCATAAAAGTTAACACAATAAATATTTATTAAATATCATAAAATAATAAATTCTAATTACAAAATAATTTACCTTCGACCAATGACGTAAGTAGAGTAACATTAGCAGCCTTCCTCCTGCCCGCAGGTAAATTAAGCCCAATTTTCTCGAGCTTTTCCCTCAGCAACCTGCCTCCGTTTTTCGACTTGGCTCTGCAAAACAAACAAGCAAATTTGAATAAAATAACCAATTTAAAGAAAATTCTTGCCTCTCTCTCATAACTTTCTCACGCGACAGTTCCCATTGACAAAAAAAAATAAAAGTAACAATTATAATGGCAAATCTGAAGGCACATCTCAATCATCCAGTACAAGCGCGACAAAAATATTCGCGATGAATTTACAAAAGCGAACTATTAATCACCGACAATACTAAAAGTATAATGTAACTTTGTCATAATTGTAATTAGCATATTCTATTGCCGTCGTGTCAATAATTCAGTATAGTCACTATTGAGCAAGCTCACGTCAACATACAACATACTCTTCTCTTTCTCCACTCACAATCAGTGCTACAGATTTATTTCTTACTTCATGTACTGGCTAAACTCCCATCCTATATTATATTATCTTATTATATTATATTATATCCTACATCCTCGATTCTTCAATTCAATTCTCATATTTTTTAACGATCCATCATCGTCATAACGGTTTTCGAAATTCTTTTTTTATTTTTATTATTTCTTATATTCTTATTATACATTACATATTATTGCCTTCTATGGAAAAAATTTATATTGAAAATAATTATACTAAAGTTCACAAAAATTTTCTATTTTTTTTTAATTTAAAAAATTTTAAAGATTTTTAATAAAAAGAAAATTTTAACTTTAATGAATATTTAAATTACATTTTTTTTAAATAAAATAACAAGGCCTTTAATTTAATTAAATTTTAATCATATGAATTTTCTAAAAATTTTTATTGAAAATAATTATACTAAAATTAACAGACATTTTATATTTTTTTAGATTTTTAATTTAATTTAAAAAATGTGAAAGATTTTTAATAAAAAAAAAATTTTAATATTAATGAATATTTAAATTACATTTTTTTAAATAAATTAACAATGCTTTTAATTTAATTAAATTTTAATCATTTATAATTTTCTAAAAATAATTGAGTAATTTTAATATTTTCTTTATGAATTTTGTAATTATTTTTTTAAATTTTCAAACAAATGTATTCAAAAAAATTAAGAAAATTATTAATAAATCATAAAATAAAAAAATTTTATTTTTCAAATTACTGATTGAATAATTCAAACTACTATAATAATAATTACAAGCAAAAATAATACCTGAGCAAGTTTTTGCGTTAAATATTCACAAGGAAAATTTATTTCAATAATGATTTAAAACGAAAAAAATGAGCACCGGACGTGATGCGAAGCATGCTTGACTCATTACGGTGGCTTGTCTTCTTGAGAAACGATATCCTCCGTCTGCGCTCTTTTACCGTCGCAACCAACGTCTTTATATCCACTATAAAGCCCGTCGACTACTGTGTTATATTATATACTATTGCTATTACTATCATTACTATTATTACATGGTGTATATGAGAACAAGGATGAAGATGGTGACGACGAGGACCCTCTGTCTCTTGTCGCCTGTTTCGTGATTACTCTTCGACTAGACAATTTTACTCTTTGTGATCTCAAAATAAATCTGGAAGATCATTAAAACGCACTTCAAGGGCATGCTTTTTTATTTTTGAAGCGAGAGAATTTAATTATATGATCTACAATACGAAATTTTTAGGGTTTATCATCTAAGATAGTAGTAAAATTTGTCTAGTGTTGAAATAATTAGTTTTGTAATTTTGTAATTGGAATTAATAATCATTTAATAAAACTTTCTGTAATAAAGTATCTTAATATTTATCATTTTAATTGTAGTAGTTATTATTGAGGATGGTAACGATTACTATCGAGGATCATGATTTTTTATAAGAAATTTAAATTACACAGTAAAAAATTTTGCGTCAATGCGTCAAAAAATTTTGAGTTAAAAATTTTTATGTTAAATATTTAACACTTTTTTGTGTCAATTTAACACTTTTTTGTGTTAATTTAACACAATAAATGTGAAATTTACATATAAAAGTGTTAAATATTTAACACAAAATTTTTTGACGCAAAATTTTTTACTGTGTAGCTTAGATGATAATTATTATACTTTGTGATGATAACTGTTGCGATCTCTCAATTATTCTTATTATGAATATTTTTTTCGAGATTATAAAGTTTATAGTAAAATTTCCAATTGTAAATTAAAAATTAAATTAGTTAATTCTGATAAACAATATGAATATTAGATAATAACATTTATAATATTGATGATGTTTATAAAATAAAATTAGACAGCTGTTATTAGTATAAATAATTGTAAATAAAATGATAGGGTTGGTAGATACTTTAATAGAGATTGTTTATTTAATAACCTAAGTAATATTAATTCTTATCGAATTAAATTAAAAAAACTCTACAATCACTATATAATAATTTTTATTATTTATTTCTCTTTTAAAAAAATATGTTAAAATTTATTAATCTTTATAGATTATTAATAAATCATTTTTCAACAATAGATAATTCAATAAATATTTACTAACTATTAATTTCGACTACATGGAGATAATTAAATTATATGATTTACAATACGAAATTTTGAGTGTTAATCATCTAAAATAGTAGTAAAATTTGTCTAGTTTAAAATAATTAGTTTTATAATTTTGTAATTAGAATTAGTAATCATTTAATAGAATTTTCTGTAATAAAGTATCCTAAAATTTATTATTTTTATTGTAGTAGTTATTATTGAGGATAGTAACGATTACTATCGAGGATCATGATTTTTTATATGAAATTTAAATTAGCTTAGATGATAACTATTGTACTTTGTGATGATAACTGTTGACATCTCTTAATTATTCCTATTATAAATATCTTTTTCGAGATTATAAAGTTTATAGTAAAATTTCCAATTGTAAACTTAAAATTAAATTAGTTAATTCTGATAAACAATATGAATATTAGATAATAACATTTATAATATTGATGATGTTTATAAAATAAAATTAGACAGCTGTTATTAATATAAATAATTGTAAATAAAGTGATAGGTTTGGTAGATACTTTAATAGAGATTGTTTATTTAATAACCTAAGTAATATTAATTCTTATCGAGTTAAATTAAAAAAACTCTACAATAACGATATGATAATTTTGACTACTTAATTCCCTCCGTGTTGTTATTGATTTATTGAGACATTGGGAACTTCCCAAAGTGGAGCAATTTACCCGGTCGTTAGTCAGAGATTAATTTTATGAGAATTTAGCTCGCGGGTCTTGTGACGCCGATTGTGAGAGATTTGCATGTATATGGAGCTACTAGCTACTAGTTACTAGATGTGGACTCCAGTGGCGGAGAATTAATGTCTGTTATGATTATAGCTGGTAACTGGTATGATACTATATTATGCATGCATGATGATAAATAAGGTACCGAGTTTGGACACTCGAGTACCGGTGGCCGGTCTATCAGGATGATTAAGGATTAAGTAATAGATAGCGCCTGATAAAACAACAAAACTTCCTGGGAAAGTTATTAATCAGGGGCTGGTGTTGTTTTCCGGGCGTTACAAAAACCTTACCAAGGGATATAATATTAATTTACCGTTGGAGAAACCGTAATTTTATAAAGTTGTGATGGAGAGTTATTATTATTATATATATATCTAGTTTTTTTTTTTCTGGGAGCTGTCTTCATGTTACATAAGAGTAATAAAGATCATGTTTTTTGGGATGTAAAATATTTTTGCTTGAAATTTAATATAAAGTTTTTAAGTTTTTTTATTTTAATATTTTATTTTATTTCTAATATCATTTTGTTAGATCAATTTTAAAAAATTTTACTCTAAAATTTATAGAATGAAGTGTTATTTTTAAATTGAAAGTTGTAAAATAAAATTAAGTTCAATTAAATTATATAAATAAAAATTTGGAGTAATAAAATAAAATGAAATTCTTTAAGTAAAAAATTAAACAACTTTTCTAAAGTTTGATTTTTCCAAATAAAATATGGTTGTTGAAGTTTTTTTATAAAATAAATTGAAGTTTTATGAAAAATTTGAATTTATAGAGTTAAAAGTATGATTTGTAAAATGGAGTATGATTTTTTAAGTTGTAAAATAAATTGAAGTTTAATAAAATTATTTAATATTTAGTTTTATTTCTAATATCATTTTGTTTAATCAAATTTAAAAATTTGTTTTTACTAAAAATTTTATTCTAATATTTATAGAATGAAGCGTTATTTTTAAATTAGAAGTTGTAAAATGAAATTAAGTTCAATTAAATTATATAAATAAAAATTTGGAGAAATAAAATAAAATAAAATATCTTAAATAAAAAATTAAACAACTTTTCTAAAGTTTGTAGCATTAAGTTTGATTTTTTCAAATAAAATGAAGTTGTTGAAGTTTTTTATAAAATAAATTGAAGTTTAATGAAAAATTCGAATTTCTAGAGTTAAAAGTAAGATTTTTAAAATGAAGTATGATTTTTAAAGTGGTATATGGGTCATTCCACCAAATAAGAACATTTTTACGGGGCGACCCTCGCGGATTATGTTTAAAATTTATGGAGGTGTTCTCTATAATAAGAAATAAATTCCCTACAAGTTTCAGCCTTTAATATGCAGCGGTTCTAGAGTTATGATTTTTTGAAATTTTGAAAAAAAATATTTTTTAACTTTTTTATTAATTTTTCTGATGAAGGTTGGCAATAGCCTAATCGGCTCGGTACCTGCATTTCGAAAAAGTGGGACCAGGGTTCGATTCCGGCGCGCACCAATATTTTTCAATGATTATAAACTAAGAATATGTGCGTTTCATTGCCAGCCTCTGTACCGGTCGGGTTTTCTGTGGTTTTCCCATATAGTTATGGAGGTAAAATGTCATTATAGAAGTACCTCCATACTATTTAAGACCGTAATGCAAATGCAGGTACTGATTATAATGCGTAAGTCGGCCACAGTCGCAGCACATGTGTGTCGGGCATGAAAAATCCCGACATGCAGGGGTGGGGACGAAAAAGTGGTTGAGAGTTATAATTACGGGGTTGAGAGACTATATTGCGGAGAAAAAGTGGAGAGACAATAATTCCCCATCCTCCCTTGTAAAACACTCTACAGTGATACAAGTAAAACCATCCTCCTCCTACTCCTCCTAATTTTTCTGATGAGGAAAACTTTTTATTAAAATCCACGAAAAATCTTATCCTGTCGGAAAAATCTTCAGCTTTTGAATGAAAATATCCATTTTATCATAAACACATCAGAAGACCCTTTGAAATCCAATTAAAGTGGAAAAATTGATATTTCTCGGTGTGTGGTGCAAGGTACATCCAATTTGACTTTTTTTTCTGAAAGATCAGAATTTTTACACAAAATATATGGTTTTCACGATGAGCATATTTTTTGTTCAATCACAATTAAATTATACGTTATATCGGTTAAGCGTTATACGATTATTCGGGATAGTAAAATAATTTTCTGTTAAATATTTAAAATTTCAAACTGCTCGTTAAAAAATTGAGTTTATACAATGCAGATGGCGTTCACAACTACGATTCCATTTTCTTATTTAGGATGTAATTTTCCAAAATTTGCGAGAAATACTGATTGGATTATGGAAACTTAATCAATTTATAAAAATTTATTGAATAAATTGATTTTTAATAATCCAACGGAATCGTGCTTCTTCAGAAGTTGTAATAGATGTCCAAACAATGAAGAAATCATTAATTACTTTCATCCATCGTTTAAAGAATTTGATGTAAATGAAATCGAATTTAAAATGTGGACATCAACCGATCGATGTACAATTGTAAACGTTATTTCGGATTCCGATGACTTTATTGATACCTTAGCGACACAACTTGAGAAACTTTTAAACCATGACTTTATAGTAAAAATACAAAGTCGGTTTTTCCCTAATGCGAAATTAAATTTGAAGAGTGGTGAATTAGCGGTAGTTTTTAACATGGTAGAAAATTGCGTTTGTTGTGCAGGAAGCTGCTCAAGGCTATCATTGAAATAATGACCAAGCTACTATACTTCAAATGGTGGTTTACTAAAACAAAAATGATACTATTAAGCATTTAGGCTTAGTTGGTATCTCAGATTGCCTTAAACATGACACAGTTTTGATTTATTTATTTCAAGAACAATTGATTTCTTTTTTAAGAGAAAAATTTACTGTTATTGAAAGGATTTTTTACTTCTCAGATGGAGCACCTCAGCAATTTAAAAATAAAAAATCATTTACTAATTTATGTTAATATTATGCTGACTTTAGAATCATCGTTGAGTGGCATTTTTTTGCGACTGCCCATGGCAAAGGACCATGCGATGGGCTTGTAGGTCCAGTAAAACGACATGTTGCTAGAGCTTCATTACAAATGGATAATAAAAAACATATTCTGGCACCACAAGATTTCAATTCCTGGGCAATCAAGAATTTTACAGGCGTTGATTTTACTTTCATAACGAATGATGATTATTTAGACAAAAAAAATGTGTTAGACGTACGATATTCTTTAACAAAAACGGTAAAGGGTACACAGACATTGCACACTTTTACCGATAAATGATGAAATTCGATATGCTCTTATTAAAACTGTATCAACATCTGAAAAAAGTTCAAAAATAAAAGTATTTTAATTATAAAGATTTTACGTTTAATTTAATTGCGATTGAACAAAAAATATGCACATCGTGAAAACCATATATTTTGTGTAAAAAACTCTGATCTTTCAGAAAAAAAAGTCAAATTGGATGTACCTTGCACCGCACACTGAGAAATATCAATTTTTCCACTTTAATTGGATTTCAAAGGGTCTTCTGATGTGTTTATGATAAAATGGATATTTTCATTCAAAAGCTGAGAATTTTTCCGACAAGATAAGATTTTTCGTGGATTTTAATAAAAAAGTTTTCCTCATCAGAAAAATTAATAAAAAAGTTAAAAAAAATTTTTTTTCAAAATTTCAAAAAATCATAACTCCAGAACCGCTGCATATTAAGGGCTGAAACTTGTAGGGAATTTATTTCTTATTATAGAGAACACCTCCATAAATTTTAAACATAATCCGCGAGGGTCGCCCCGTAAAAATGTTCTTATTTGGTGGAATGACCCATATATATAATATCATTTTGTTGGATCAAATTTAAAAATTTGTTTTTATTAAAAATTTTACTCTAAAATTTATAGAATGAAGTGTAATTTTTAAATTGAAGTAAAATAAAATTAAGTTCAATTAAATTATATAAATAAAAATTTGGAGCAATAAAATAAAATAAAATTTTTTTAACAAAAAATTTAATAATTTTTCTAAAGTTTGATTTCTTTGAATAAAATGAAGTTGTTGAAGTTTTTTTTATAAAATAAATTGAAGTTTTATGAAAAATTTGAATTTATAGAGTTAAAAGTAAGATTTGTAGAATGAAGTATGATTTTTGAAGTTGTAAAATAAATTGTAGTTTAATAAAATTAGTTAATATTTAGTTTTATTTCTAATATCATTTTGTTGGATCAAATTAAAAAATTTTACTCTAAAATTTATAGAATGAAGTGTAATTTTTAAATTGAAAGTTTTAAAATAAAATTAAATTCAATTAAATTATATAAATAAAAATTTCGAGTAATAAAATAAAATAAAATTTTTTAAACAAACAACTAAACAACTTTTCTAAAGTTTGATTTTTCCAAATAAAATGAAGTTGTTGAAGTTTTTTTATAAAATAAAGTTTAAATTTATACATGAAGTTTAATGAAAAATTTGAATTTCTAGAGTTAAAAGTAAGATTTGTAAAATGAAGTATGATTGTTAAAGTTGTAAAATAAATTAAATTTCAAATAAAATAATAAAAAAAATGAATAATTAAAAACACTTGAGATAAAATTGAATAATAAATAAGATGTATGAAATATTTGACAGGGCGGAATAAAAACTAAAAATAAAAAAAAAGGTATACGACAAGATACTGTTATGTTATATGAATGAATATAAAGATTGTAAATAATTATTGGTGACTGGCCTTATGAATGAGAGGAGGAGAGAAAGAGATAGAGAAAGAGCTTTGGAGCGAGAGGGTCATTAGCATGGGGTCAGTATGTCTCGCGAGATAGGCGGATAGGTGGACACTGATGGCACAGGTGTGTGAGAATCAACAGATTATTTTTCATAAGCAAACATCGGATTGGATTGGAGATTAAACTATCAACTATCGGCAATCAGCAATCGGCAATCGGCTGTCTCCACTCTCTTTCTTTTCTTCGCTGGTATCAATTGTAAATTGTAGATTTAAATAGTATTTACTTATATTGTATTATATTATGGCCTCACCTTCTTAGAACGCCGCCTAGAAGACTCGCGTTCAGGCACTCGGGTGGTGAGAGTCGTCTTTGAACCTCGGCGACCGTGACCTTATATTTGCTGGTGCTGCTTAGCAGTGATAGTCTTCCTGGTACCGAGCAAAACACATCCACTGGCTGGGCATTGCCTGATAACATTCCTTTTTCTCCTCTGTCTGATTGTTTTATATCTATAACAGTTTTCATAAATCATTAATCATTAAACAATAATCATTAGATTAATTATATAAAGTTTTTATCGTGAAAAAAAATTTTTTGATTTTAACTTAAAAGTTATTATTAATGATTTTAATTAAACATTTTTTTTTTAAATGAAATAGGAAATCTTTTGAATTTTAATTACAGAGGAAAGTTAATGAAAAATGATTAATCATTAATTATCTATATTATTAAGAGAATAAGCAAAATTTTGTGGCCAGTGAATTTATATGATAAAATGGGTATTTATGATTAAATTTGGTATCGTTGGAAAAGTCTTGACCTGGAGTTGTGCCTTTTCATAGTTTCATATAATTCTCACCAATAGTCAATTTATGATGATAAGTATTTAGGCTGCAAGATGCTCTATCTCTAGATACATAATTAAGAAATGACCTTGTATCTTGTGAACTATTGACATTTTTAAAGATATAAGCTCATCCCGATGTTACACTCATCGAGACCTTTCATTTGAGTACCCACATCAATTTTTCATATATTTATATATTTTATATATGTATGTATTAGGGTGAGCCAAAAAAACTAACCTATCGAATTTATGGGTTAAAAAGAACCTGTATATCGAAAAAAAAATTTCCCTGCAAGGCAGGATTTTTAGCTTAATTTTGAAAGGTGTCGGTGAGCATTCAAAGTTTCCCATTTAAATAACACGTAAAAAAATCTTTTTTTATTCAAAATAATATAACTTTTGAAGCGCTTAAGATAAAAATTTTTTGACGACGGATTCTTGAAGAGCATTAAATTTCCTACAAAATCTTACCTGGTTCCATTTTTTAAAGTCAAAAATTCATATATTTACTGGTCATGAAAATTTAACGAAAAATCAAAATAAGCAGTTTTAGGCATTTATTGTTAGAAATTTTTATATTTAAGGAAATAAATTACTTTGAAATAAGATAACTAGGGGGGGGGGAGAGGTATACAAGTATTATTTATGTAAAAGCATGGTTTAAAGCTTCTTGTCCGATAAGCGCTCCAGCTCAAGACTTAGATTTCTTGAAAAAGTTAATTAATTATAAAAATATAAATGAAAAAATTTCAAATGCTACTGAATCAACATTTTTGCGACATTTAAGGTATCTGACAGAAACACTTGCTGCTATATGTCATTTTTCGATTCTAGTATTAGTTTAGAAGTTTAAAAAAAGTGGTAAACGCGATCAAAAAGGAAGAGAACAAAATTTGTGATAAAATAACTGATGTCTTTGGAACAAATCGTGTCGAGTTGATTTTTAAATAATATTATTTTTTTTTCATCAATTTTGTTCTCTTTCTTTTCAATCACGTTTACCATTTTTTTTAACTTTTAAACTAATACTCGAATCGAAAAATGACATATAGCAGCAAGTTTTTCTGTCAGATATCTTAAATGTATTTAATTAACTTTTTTCAAGAAATCTAAGTCTTGAGCTGGAGTGCTTATCGGACAAGAAACTTTAAACCACGCTTTTACATAAATAATATTTGTATACCTCCCCCCCCCCTAGTTATCTCATTTCAAAGTAATTTATTTCCTTAAATATAAGAATTTCTAACAATAAATGCCTAAAATTGCTTATTTTGATTTTTCGTTAAATTTTCATGACCAGTAAATATATAAATTTTTGACTTTAAAAAATGAAACCAGGCATGATTTTGTAGGAAATTTAATGCCCTTTAAGAATCTGCCATCAAAAAATTTTTATCTCAAGCGCTTCAAAAGTTATATTATTTTTAATGAAAAAAGATTTTTTTACGTGTTATTTAAATGGGAAACTTTGAATGCTCACCAACACCTTTCAAAATTAAGATAAAAATCCTGCTTTGCAGGGAAATTTTTTTTTCGATATACAGGTTCATTTTAACCCATAAATTCGATAGGTTAGTTTTTTTGGCTCACCCTAATATGTATATATAAAAAATATATCAAAATGCATGTGGGTACTCAAATGAAAGCTCTTTATGAGTGTAATATCGGGATGAGCTTAGATCTTAAAAATTATCAATAATTAAGAAATTACAGTGCAATTTAACAAAATTCATTATTTAGTAAAGACCTTGTATCTTGTGAACTATTGAAATTTTCAAAGATATAAGCTCATCCCGATGTTACCCTTATCAAGACCTTTCATTTAAGTACCCACATCAATTTTTCATATATTTTATATATTTATATATATGAATATATGAAAAATATATAAAAATGTATGTGGGTACTCAAATGAAAGCTCTTGATGAGTGTAATATCGGGATGAGCTTATATCTTTAAAATCATCAATAATTAAGAAAGTACAGTGCAATTTAACAAAAGTCATTATTTAGTGAAGACCTTGTATCTTGTGAACTATTAACATTTTTAAAGATATAAGCTCTTCCCGATGTTACGCTCATCAAGAGCTTTCATTTGAGTACCCACATCAATTTTTCATATATTTCATATATTTATATATATGAATATATGAAAAATATATCAAAATGCATGTGGGTACTCAAATGGAAGCTCTTATTGAGTGTAATATCGGAATGAGCTTATATCTTAAAAATTATCAATAATTAAGAAAGTATAGTGCAATTTAACAAAAGTCATTATTTAGTAAAGATCTTGTATCTTGTGCACTATTGACATTTTTAAAGATATAAGCTCATTCTGATGTTACACTCATCGAGACTTTTCATTTGAGTACCCACATCAATTTTTCATATATTTATATATATTATATATATGTATATATGAAAAATATATCAAAAGTACATGTGGGTACTCAAATGGAAGCTCTTGATGAGTGTAACATCGGAATGAGCTTATATTTTTAAAAATGTCAATATTTAAGAAAGTACAGTGCAATTTAACAAAAGTCATTATTTAATGAAGCAAAATTTTATTTATTCATAATTCACAAGTCACGGCAGTCACATAGTGACTGCAAGGTCGCTAGTCAACGATTCATCATTAATCATTCATCATTACTGTATTCACAATTTTTTTTTAACTAAACATAATATCTGATGATCTTTATTTATAGTTAAAAAATTTTTATTAAAATCATTAAATCATTAATTATCAGTTTAATCAAAACTTTTCTTTACCAAAACAAAAAATCATTTGATTTTACTCAAAGTTCAAAATTAATTATTAAGAAATAATCATTGATCATTAATCAAAACTTTTATTCAATACAAAATTTTCTATGATTTGAAACAAATTTTTTTTTTTGTTATTCAACTAATTTTTTAATTAACAAATCAATTATTTGATCCTTGTTTAAAGTTCATAAGCGCAAAATTAATTTAACAAAAACTAAATTATTTTTTTGTTCAATAATTCTAAATTTTTATATTTTTTTTCTAGCAACTTAAATAAATAAAAATCCCACACTAAAAATTTTTATCCACAAAACTAATAAAAATAGGTAAAAGAGAATGTGTGAGAGTTTATCATACATATTTCTATGCACTACAGCTCAGGCTCGTGAAAGTTTAACGGGTCATGTCATAATAAACTCCTGCAATCATTTGTTATCGAGCATCAAGCATCAAGCTAAACGTTCAATAAATATGTCGACAGATAGTTAAATTAAAAATAAAAACCAGGGTTTTTAAATTCAAAATTCATACATACTCACAACTTATAACTATTAAAACTTATAGCTGTTTTTAAAGTTCAAAAGTTATAAAAATTTTATTATAAATCACCCGTCAGCTTAAACATGCTATTATTTAAATTATTTATTTTATTGTCTCGAAATCGATTATTACGACGAATTTAAACTTCTCGAGCGATAAATAATATTTTTTTTTATTAAGTTTTTAAGCGTGGTTAATAATAAACTGCTAATTGAATTTATTCGAATTTTATTTCAAAATACTTGACACGTTTAATTAATTTTATGAATTATAAATTATCCTTAACATATATAGAAGTAGTAAATGTATCTAATCTCGACATACAATAATAATATATTAAACGTAGCCCAGATAGTTGATTTATATAATTTATATAATATAATTGATATATAAATAAAAAAGGGTGGAAAGAAAACGTGCGCGTGCTAGCCCGAGGTATTGAAAGCCTCACGGGTATCAGCACACATTTAACATTATTATTTTTTATTATTGCGAAAGTGTTTATAAAATAAATAATATTAATATCAAAAGTTTGTGATCGTAGCGGCATTTAATATCTGATTGATCTTAATTTTTATTTTTTACTCGCAAAGATCCAAGAGCTGAGTCCAATTAAATTGTTTTAGAATTACTTCAATGTATAATAAATATTAATAATAATAATAATAATAGAGGCTATCGATAAATGCAAGGGCCCGCGGCTCTATGGAAGTTTAGCATCCGCTGAACTGAGCAAGATTCGCGATATGCCTTTACTCTTTACTCTTCACTTGACCGTTTATGTTTATATTATAAGCATAAGTATCAGTATAAGGAAACCCACCCTCTCAAGGGAGTGAATAACTCAAGATATTAAGCATTCCAAGGGTGCAATAACTTTGTTTCAGTGCACATACGATTTTTTAAGAAGAAAATTAAATTTTTCAATGGAAAAATTTATTGATTGCAAAATAATTTTTATAGAATAATATCCTGTATTTTGATTTTTGCAGTATTAATTTGAAATTTATTTTTTTACAGCTTAAAAAAATTTTGTTCGCTGACTGTAATTTTTTTTACAACTTTGAAAAGTGGAAAATAATAAAAAGAAAATTTTTTTAATTAAAATAAGCAGAAAAATTCATTTAGAATTGTTTTGCTTAATTTAATATGACCAAATTCATAAAAATAATCTATATTATTATGAGAATAAGAAAAATTTTGTTTCCAGGATAGTCATAATAAAATCGGTTTTTTTTTAGTGAAATTTAGTGTCATTGCAAAGATCTTGACTTAAATTTGTGCTTTTTCAAGGTTTCATTTCATTCTCACTGATAGTTAATTTTTTATGATAAGTATTGAGGCTGAATTCGAAAATGCTCTATCTCTAGATATATAATTAAGAAATGACCTTTTATCTAGTAAAATATTGACATTTTTAATGATATAAGCTCATCCCAATGTTATACTTATTGAGACGTTCCATTTGAGTACCCACATCAATTTTTCATATATTTTATATATTTATATATATGTACATATGAAAAATGTATGAAAAATTGATGTGGGTACTCAAATAAAAGCTCTTGATGAGTGTAACATCGGAATGAGCTTATATCTTAAAAATGATCAATAATTAAGAAAGTACAGTGCAATTTAACAAAATTTATTATTTAGCAAAGACCTTGTATCTTGTGAATTATTGACATTTTTAAAGATATAAGCTCATCCCGATGTTACACTCATCGAGACCTTTCATTTGAGTACCCACATCAATTTTTCATATATTTTATATATCTATATATACACTGATAGAAGGATTTCTTAACATTTAAGAAGATTTCTTTGTATTTAAGAAATCATTTCTTAGTATTTAAAAAATATTTCTTTGTATTTAAGAAATATTTCTTAAATACTACGAAATATTTCTTAAATATTAAGAAATATTTTTTAAATACTAAAAAACGATGATTAAGAAATGATTTCTTAAATACAAAGAAATCTTCTTAAATACTAAGAAATCCTTCTATCAGTGATATATATATATATATATATATATATATAAATATATGAAAAATATATCAAAATGCATGTGGGTACTCAAATGAAAGCTCTTGATGAGTGTAATATCGGGATGAGCTTATATCTTAAAAATTATCAATAATTAAAAAAGTACAGTGCAATTTAACAAAATTCATTATTTAGCAAAGACCTTGTATCTTGTGAACTATTGACATTTTTAAAGATATAAGCTCATCTCGATGTTACACTCATCGAGACCTTTCATTTGTGTACCCACATCAATTTTTCATATATTTTATATATTTATATATACGAATATATGAAAAATATATCAAAAATGCATGTGGGTATTCAAATGAAAGCTTTTGATGAGTCTATCATCGGGATGAGCTTATATCTTTAAAAACGTCAATATTTAAGAAAGTACAGTGCCATTTAACAAATGCCATTATTTAATAAAGCAAAATTTTATTTTTTTTAGTGACTGCTAGGTTGCTAGTTTATTTTTATATTTTTTAGTAAGCTAAAAAATTCTTAATTATTTTTATCTTTATAAACTTCTAAATTTTGACTTTTATCATCAATAAATTTTTACAAAAAAAAATTCTTCAGTCTAAAAATCTAAATTAATTAAAATTTTTAAAAATTTTTATATCACCCGAAAAAATTTCCTCTTTTATTTTTTTAAAGAAATAAAACATTGGTAACATCTAACAACCAGTAATACAAAAATACTAGTGTAACAAAACTATTATCAGGCTCGAGTTACACAAAAAACCCGAGGGACGTAAATTTGTAATAAAACCCGGGGATAAACACCGACCACATACCAAGTCCCTAGATTACCCGCTTATTAGCCCACAACGGTTTTTGTCCCCTTCCACCCTAAAATCCTTCTTCTTGTTCTTCCTCTCACATATTCACATGTTTCAGAATTTAGCATTTTCCATATAGTAGCTTAATCCCAAACCCAAAACCAAAGAAAGATTGTATAAAAATAAAAGTCAACTTTAAAAAATGCTAAAATTGGCAACTATGAGTTTTACGGAGTATAATACTCAGATTTTGACAATAGCAGTGGGACAATTGTGATTGTCGGGTGCTTGACAATGGTAATAAGGGACAAATGCTATAGAATTACCAATGTGTCTCGAGTAGACAAGGTATTCGAGGTGTGAAAAAATAGTGAAAAAAAGCGTGCCCGCGGGCGGATCGAGTTTCGTTATTGTTATTATAATTTTCTCCATGGGTACCAGTTTTTGGGGAGGTCCTTCACCACAGGGGTATGAAATACAGATGGCTGTTTGTCAAAATGTCATCGAGGGTTATTATATGCCTCGTTACTCCCAACTCTGACCCAAAATTACTTTTATTTGGAGTATGGACCGTCACTTTTCTCTACGCCCATTCACCCAATTACTTTATTCTTAATTATTTATAATTACTTAAGTAATAGTTGCCTGTGGTGAAACGAGTCCGGGTAAAGGTTTCAATAATAAATGATATGATAAATAATCTCAATTATAAATATCGGGTTAATAACTAGGATGATTTATTGAGATCTTGTGATTATACTTTTATTAATATTCATCATATCTTTATATTTACCTTTGAGTCATGGTTACTCATCAGCATAATGATAATGATAATGATAATAGTGATCGAGGATTCAGGATGATGTTAGGTATAATAAGAGTTCGGTTGAGATGCGGTTTTATACATGAAAGAGAACACTTGATCAAGAAAAGATCGTTAAAGATCACTAACCCATTATATATATGTATGTGGATTATATGTTACATCAAGGACGTCGATCTGACTCCTATCTGCGGTTACGTAAGCTGATATACATCTTTGCTTGGGTAAATTAAGAGGTTAATTAGTGGCGAATTTGTGGGTAAGAATTATTTGTATTTAATCGGTGACTCTGCTCTGTAATGATATTTTTGGAAATTGTTGTTCATGGAGAAAATTTAGGGAGGTTAAAAAGTACGAATTCAACATTCAAACTCCCAAAATAAAGACTACACAGTAAAAAATTTTCTGCCCTCCAGGCGGAAAGTGGCAACTTTCGGCCCGCTGCGCTAAACGAAATTGCCGCTTTCCGCCTCTGTCGGACAGAAAAATAGTATACAAACCTATGGCAGGAAAATAATAAATATCTCAGATCACATATATGTCGACCTCGGCTTCGCCTCGGGCAACATATATGTGTTCTGAGACATTTCTCATTTTCTTGCCACAGGTGTGTAATATACTATTTCGTCATTGTGTAAAGTGTAAAAATGTTTGTGTAGAATTTAACATTTTAGTGTACAGAATTTAACATTTTAGTATGTTAATTCAACACAATAGAGTGCTGATTCAACATAAATTGTGTAAAAGAAGTCATCAACACAAATTTTTGTGTTAAATTTGACGAAAAATTTTTTACTGTGTAGGATGTTTAATAAGTATTTCAGAAAAAACAAATTCATGACGGATGAAAAACTAAAGCACAATTTATAATTTTTTCGAAAGAAGAGTATCAATATTTTTTTATCGAAAATTTACTTCAAATATCTAAAGTAATTATACACTGATAGAAGGATTTATTTGTATTAAAAAAATATTTGTTAATAGTTAACAAATCATTTATTAGAGACCATTTTTTAGTATCAAACAAATATTTCTTAGTATTTAAAATGATTTGTTTGTATTTAATAAATCAGATATTCATTTATTAAATATTAATAAATCTTTTTAAATACTAAGAAATATTTATTAAGGACTAAAAAGTGGTCTCTAATAAATGATTTGTTAAATATTAACAAATATTTTTAACTATAAACAAATCCTTCTATCAGTGTAGGGTAGAAGTACCATTTTTAGCCACCTTAGCACCGTTTGTGGCCAGTTAACATTTGAATTAATTTATAAAAAAACTATGGATAGATAGATAGATAGATAGATAGATAGATAGATAGTAATTTTATTGGATTCTGGAGCCTAGGCTCCCTCAGAACCATCATCAAATATCCATTTATAATTAGTGTATGATGTACAGAGTTTTAGATACATAAAAATAAATATGATATTATAAGACACTATAATATTATAATACACACACTATAATATTATAACCATATTTTTGTTGAGTTTTAAGAAGTTTATATTGAAACAAATTGAGTTTGTAATGGTTTATTAATATAAATTCATTTCTATGGTTTATTTGAACAATAAATGGCCATAAACGGTACTTCTACCCTACACCAAATATTAATGTTTTTATGTGGAAATATTTCAAGATATTTGAAATTACAAAGTTTTTCTTAGGAAGTGTTAAAAGAAGCTAATAAATGGAATCAATTTGAACTATATTCATTATCGGAAAGGTTTTTCAATCACTTTTTTATTCTTTTTTAATAAAAATTTGCACTGAATTAGTGTAAGCTGATAAGGAATACAGTGATTTAATTACTTCTTTAATTACTTTACTTATGACGCATTTTTCAGAACTCGCAAGCCCAGTCTTCAAACGAAAAAGCTGACGATATATGCGCCACTTAGCGGTAACTGTAAAAATTATATTTTTTCATATTACGGCTGCCCAATTTCAAAACACAGTAACTAACATTCAAAAATTTTTAAAAATTTTTCTTATTAAAAAAAAAAATTTGCCTGCCAAATTGATGAAAATTTGATTTATGAATAGAAAATACTTGGATATAAATATTTTTAAGAAAAATATTTGAAATTATTCTCTAAAAGTTATAAAAATGCAGCAATATTTAAAAAAATTAGGTATAAAAATTTTGCAGTTACTGTGTTTTGAAATTGGGCAGCCGATTATATTTTGAGATTATTCTATCTTTTTCTTGGAAATTATTTCGACGTTCTAATCAGTAAATTGTCTAACTCCATTTTAGAAAATCTTCCATTTGTACGAAAAAACAATTAGTTCAAAATTTATTATCACTTTAAAAAACCATTTAATATCATAATATCTAATAGAGGTATAATATTTTGGTTTGGATCATTCAAATAATTTACAATTGGACTATTGCTGTATCAAAATATTAAAAAATCACCCTCTAAAAAATAAGAAGTTAGACCAATTGCTAATTGGACTGTTGATTTTGAAATTTTTTATTATTAAAACATTATAGAAAGCTCATAATTTTTAATAAAAATAATTTTTAAAAGGTGCCTTGTTTTAAAAATTTTCAACTATAAAATTCTTAAAGAAAATCATTTATAAAAATGTATTTAGCTCGAATTAAATAGAAAATAATTGAATCAATTATAATTTACTTGGTTTAAGAACGATTTCATACTTAAAAAAAATTTTTTCACTTGATTCAAGATAATAAAATTCTAAAAAAAGATTTCCTTGGTTCAAAAACTTTTCTCTCGAATCAAGTGAATTTTTCTTCCACCGTTTTATTAAATTTCAAAAATGGAGGCTGCGAAGGCAGACTTGAAGAGAAAAGGGAATCGCCATTGAGTAACTTAATTTGTAGGGAAAATGAAAGAACGTATAAGCTCTCCATTTCCGAGGTAGTCAGGAGCCAGGAGCTTTTGGGCGCGTGCACACGCACAATTTCCTAGGTAATCAACTCCGCCGGAAGCAAAACCAATCGTCACGGTTCACTTATGTCGTAGGACTCTGTTCGAATGTCGGATTGGTCGGTCAGCTGTTGGGAGTGACTCTTACACCCTTTCATTTTTAGTTTTATTGGCACATTAGAGCATTAGGGCGCCTCGGGCCCAAAAAGTCAACGGCTCACTCGTTAATTCGTCATTTATTGAGTGTGCACTTTTGTCACTTCAGGGATCAAAATTTCTAAATCTCATTATTAATATAAATATAAATATATATTTATGTGCCTAACAGATATAAATACACGTAAAAGTATAATTTGTACGCGGCTGGAATACAGAGCAGAGTACATAACCGAGCAACTGGTTTCAATCGACTTACAATCAGCATCAGCTACAACCAATATGTTGTATGTTTCAACCGATCGAATTGGCTGCCAGTTAGATGTTGGCTCTTTACTTAGCTGATAGCAGTTTGTATCTCCAATCACTTCACATACATGCACCGATAGTGGATTCCAGTCAGAGCTGATCGAATTTTAAGTAAGACTCAGAACGAGATGGGTTTTGCCGTCGATATTTGCGCAATATCAATGAAAGTCTATCGATACACATTTACACTTATACTTACAACTATGTAAAAATATTTTTATCTATGTGTGTGTGGATAAAAATCTAGGTGACTTAGGCGTGTTTCGCACCCAATATGGAAATTCATTCTACTCTGTTTTATATTTTATGTTTGTTAGAATTAACCATATGGTATTTTCGTCATAAATGTCTACTTTTATTACAGTTTTCTGCTAATTAATTGTTTTAATATTTAAATTTTATCCTATTAATTAAAATCTTGCTTATAAAAAAATATATAATGTTTTTTTTAACTAAAACTTATATTTTTAATAATTGTTTAAATGTTTGAATTTTTTTTTAGCGTAAAAATTTTTTTATTTTTTTTTTTAATTTTTTATTTTTAATTTAAAAAAAAACTTCTTGAATTTTTTTTTTTTTATAAAAGATTTGTTGTTTTATTTTATTCTTCTTAAATTATATTTAGTAAAAAAAAAATAGTATTTTTATCGGTATTAATGTTTGAAAAATTTTTATAAAAAAAAAAATTTGATTTTTAAACTACAAAAAAAAATTCTAAAGCGTCACAAAAAATTACTAATTTTTTTTTTAATGTACTAATATTTAAATTTTTTCAATCATTAAATTAAATATTAATTTATCTTATAAGAAATATTTTTACTGAAAAATTAAATGAATTTTTTCATTTTTTCACACCTTATTTTTCGTATAATTATTATAATTATAATAATAAATTAAATGAAAATAACTTACTTTTAAGAAGAGGTAAATCGTTCATAAATCCTCCGTCATCGACATTAGTGTTCTGCAAGACAAAAAAAATGATTTTAAAACCAAACAATTGACTCTTTATCAATAACAACCACAATTATAAATTATAATAATAAATAATGACTATATTTTTTACTCTGGGGCTTGTAATTAATTTCTAATTGCAATTCACGATTGCACAAGCTCTGTCATAACATCGAACAAACAACAAACGGTCGCTTAAATATATTGAACATATATTTATATATTGTGGCCGGTCGGAATACTTTGGAATTACAGTAGGGAGGGTCCGTCGTCCAAGTAGATACCAAAATTAAATTCTTCCGACGTTGTTATGCAATCAATATACCTTCTATAGATATATCTGGAGCCGATGTTATCGCATTTTTTTTTTTTATTTAAGGATGACCGTTGGTATTATAAATAAATATAAATAATATTAATAATAAGTAATTAAAAATGTGCGTTGCGATTACGTACATCGTCGCTCACCTGGGGGTCGTCAACAAGACTCGAGTTGAGGACGAGGTCCGTCTGGTCGAGCCCGTGGGGTGGCAAAAGAGCGTCGGGACGTCTTACTCCATATTCGACGCCTCTACCACCTGTGACACCTGCACCAGCACTTCCTCTGCTTCCGTCGTATGGAAACGACGCGTGCATATTTGTCTGTAATTTTTAAAATAATTTTATTTTTATTATTATAAGATTTATGTTTTAAAAAAATTTAAATTAAAATTTATTAATTATCTATACATTCATTCCTTTTCCATTCTATTTACTATGTAAGTTAGTTAGTCATAATTCATAATAAAGTCTAGCTACTGTAAGGATCGTTTTAGCCATTACACCTGGTCTCCAAACTTAACAGGTTATGGGCCCAGGAGCTGGTGTATAAAATTGAAGTTAAATTTTCTATACAAAATATTCTTATCAATTTTTTCATGTTATTGATTTTTTAGGCAAAATATTAATCTCCAAATAAAAAGTTGGTTTGGTAAGATATGAAGCCTTGTTGCTAGGCAACTGTTGTTATGGGAGCGTTGCCTAGCAACGGTTGCTATGGGGATTTCTATGAAGGCGTTGTCTAGGAGGAGGTTATAATGGCGTTTTTATGGAGTCTTCTATGGGGTTTCTATGAAGATTTCTATGGGTTTTTCATTGAGGTTTCTATGGAGTTGATATAGGGTTTTTATGGGGTCATCTATAGGGGGAGTAGTAGTAAACATTATAAGGGTAGTAAGCGCTCGAAATTATTTTCATCAATTTGATTGTATTAATTTTATTTGTTATTAACTTCACTGATATATTTACTTTTTTTCGTTTTTGACATATTTTGTATTATTAATTTTGTATTTAATAATTATATATCAGTGTTAGTGTACAAATTATTTCTGTGAAATTTTTATTTTAATTTTGTTCTAATGTGATTTTATTGCAGGCATATTATCCGCGCGTAGCCCGCGGTTCATGCTAGTATTAACAAAAAAAGAAAAAATTTGATTTATATTATTTTATTATTATTATTAATGATAATATAATCAAATATTTATTTGGGATTTTAATTGAGTTTCTTGGATGAAGGTGGCAGTGGTTAATGTTAATGTTGAATTGATCGACATATCAACCTGATAGAGTTTTGAAACGTCATGCCGATGAGTCTTAAAAACTAACCGATGTTACTTGTAACCCTGATTCTATTAAGATAACAGTGAATTGATCATTTTTATTTTCGTTTAAGTTATTATTTTTTTTTGCTTCAATTTCAAAGTTTGTCTTTCACTGATTCATTCATTATTACAGCTAACATACATAATATACATAGAATAAATTATTATTCAAAATCTTTTCAAGTTTTAATTAAAAAAAATTATTAAAATTAATACTAATATTTTAGAAAAGTCTGATTTTATAGAAATTTTTAGATCAAATCAATTTTTTTTAAGTAAAAAAGTCAATTAATTTAATACAAAAATAGTATAAAATTTTATTTAAAAAAAAAATTTTTTTACAGTAAAAGTTTGAGTTACCCAGAATACAAATTCAAAAATACTATTTAATTCATATCACATAAAAATTTTAAAAATAATCGCAAAGCAATCAAACCACGTACATAAAAGCTATTTATTCATTCAAATTACAGCGGTCATAAAGATCGGCAAATATCAGAAACATCAAATCGGGAGACAGTGTCAAAAATCCAAAACAAAAACCGGTCCTCTTTTTCCTTTTCCTCTTTCTCATATCTCATGTCTCTTGTCACTATTTGCGATGTATATTCCATTCCATTCCGGCTTCGTATTAACTTCTCACGTAGCATATGTACCTGGAGGCAACATCACCATCCGAAGATCAAATCTTACCCAGAAAAAACCGACATTATTTACTAATTTAATGTCCAAAAAATTGAGTTTTGCTTCCATTTTATTTAATTAGCCGAACAAGAACAGCCAAGATACCTCCAACTTTTCAGCTCCATTAGAAGCACATTTTATTGCTAGTTCTCAATTGCGCAAAGCATACACATATATATCTAGCAGCACCTTTAATTTATTTCATTATTATTATTATTCATAGTCTATTTCTTCAAGTTTTAAATGTTTAACTTTAAATTTATTATTACGAGCTAAGAATTAAATTACATTTTCTAAAAAAAATTTTCTAATCAATTTTGCACTAAGGTAAAAGCCCCATTAGATGATCACGTACCAGTATATGATCACTCCATGTATTTGTATATCTATATTCATAAATATAGGTATACAAATACATGGAGTGATCATATACTGGTACATGATCATCTATTGGGGCTTTTACCTTATCTTTTTTTTTGTCAAAATTTTAATTCAAAGTTCAAAAATAAAGTTTTAGAACTTATCGGTGGATTTTCAATATTTACAGTGCAAATTATGGCTAAAATATTAAAAAATTACAAGAATTTTTTTTTTTTAGATAATTAAATTTCCTACAAAGTATTTTTATCAATTTTATCGTAGCTCTAATCCTTCAGCCGTACACAGAAAAAAAGGTTTACTTGAGCCAAGAAAATATTTTTCTTCCTAATTATTTTCTTGAGCGAAAAAAAAATTTTTTTTTGACACAAGAAATTTCACTTATTCCAACAAAATTAATTTTCTTGCTTTAAGAAATACGTGTCTTGATCCAAGAAAATTTATTTAAGTCAAGAAAATCTTGTTGTTTCGAGAAAATTCAGCCTCTTGCTCCAAAAAATTTAGTTCTTGATAGAAGTAAATTTTCTTGTCTTGAGAAAATTTCTCTCTTGCCCCAAAAAATTAAATATAAAGATAGAAGTAAATTATCATTAATATTTTTATTGACTAACATGTCAAATGGGAAGATCAAATAATATTTCATTATTTTTTTTCATTCAATATGTATAATTGCTCGCTAAAATAATATATAATGGGTATCAAATATTCAAGAGAAAAATTTTCTCTAGGTGAGAAAATTTTTTTCTCAGCTAAAGTAGGTGGCGCTGCTTCCTTAAAGTATCTAAAAATCTTGATCAAATATGAAAATTTATTCTATCAAGTATTTATGATAATTAGAACTAAGAAAAGATGACCCACCAAGAATAGAATTTCAAGAAAAATTTTTACTTCGGCCAACACAACTTCCCGAAAATTTTCTTGAGCCAAGATTTTTGTTCTCCAGTCAAGAAATTTTTCTTTCTGTGTACAAGAAATTTTTTTTAGATAATTAAATTTCCTATGAACAAATTTTTTAACAATTTTATCGTAGCTCTAATCTTAAAATCAAAGATTTGAATATTCAAGATTAGTATTTAAAAAAATATTCTATCATTATTATTATTATTAAATTCTCCTTATGTTACTTTTTACGGAAACTGGCCCACGTACGTGGTAATTTTTTTTATCGTTTCGGCAGCTCAACACACAAAAAGTAGCACACACACTTACTCACGCTCAAATATTTTTATACAAAATATTTGAATCCACGAACACGATAAAATTTTTCACCGTAATTATATTATTATTATTAAAATTATTTATTTTACATAAATTATGTTAATAACATACCTCACATATTACTAAAGGATTCATGTCATTTTTTTTAAGATAACGCTCCTGCTTACCGGTCATTCATTTAAATAAATTATGAATTATGTAACATAAATAATTATGGTCCCTAAATTGTAGTAATATTTATCTCTAAATAAATTGAGCGATTATTATCGTATCGGAAATAAAATAGAAGGTAAATAAAACAAAAAGCACTAAATTTAAAGATTTAAGTAAACCATTTAAATGTTTCATTGCATTACAGTTAAAGTACATTACTAGCGGTGTAGCTGCCGGCTAAACATAAACCGAGACAATTGCTCTTATAGGTGTAGCATGGTATGGGTATGAGTATGTAAACCTCTTTGTACATATCACCCACGAGGATCAGCGGTTATATACACACGCGTGCGATTACCTCCTTTTCCAGTTAATTTAATCTCTGTATTATACTCTAGCAAGCTTGCTTACGTTATGACCCGAGGGTTCATGCACTTGCTTATATATTTTATTTATACAACTGATCACGATTATTCTCAACTCTTAATTTTTTGTTTCGGGCTTTAATTATTCGAGATAAAATTTTAACTCGTCGCTTTGGAGATTTATAATTTTTAAACTTTTTTGATTTTTTGGAGATTACTTTTTTTCTGCATGAAAAAAATTAGAGAATTATTTACAAAAAATAACAAGTAAATTTACAGAGAAAAATTTTTAAATTTACAAAAAAATAAACATGGAAAAGTTTTATATAATTCTATATTATCAAAAAACAAAATTTTTATTTATAGTAAAAAATTACACAGAAAAAAAAATGTTCTTTAATCAAGGATATATTTTTGAAGAGCTCAATATTCTTGGTTTGAGTAGAAGAATTCTTGATTTAAGAAAATTTTTCTTGATTTAAGGAAATTTTACTTAATTCAAGAATTTTTCGTCTTGATTCTACACAATTAACCTTTTCAAAATTATATTCTTGGTTCAAGAATTTTTCTCTTAAGTCAAGTTAATTTTTTTTTCTGTGTATATAACAGTTTTGGCCATATATTACTATGTATAATAAATTTTTTCCAGAATTAAAAGTTTTTTCTAGACTAAATTTACATTTAAAAATAATTAGAATTAGAATTAATTGAAATAATTAGAATTTTTCTCAATTTAAAATCGATATTTTCATTTTAAAAATTTTTGTAATTTAAAAAAATGTAAATTTGTAAATTAAAAAAAATTTTTCTGTATTATTATTAAGTCTTTTTTTCCATGTGTAAAAAAATTTTCTGATGTCTACATACGCACACAGAAAAAAAAAGGTTGGCTTGAGCCAAGAAAATATTTTTCCTAATTATTTTCTTAAGTAAAAAAAATTTTTTTTTAACAAGAAATTTCACTTATTCCAACAAAATTAATTCTCTTGCTTTAAGAAATACGTATCTTGATCCAAGAAAATTTATTTAAATCAAGAAAATCTTGTTGTTTTGAGAAAATTCAGCCTCTTGCTCCAAAAAATTTAGTTCCTGATAGAAGTAAATTTTCTTGTCTTGAAAAAATTTCTCTCTTGCTCCAAAAAATTAAATATAAAGATAAAAGTGAATTTTTATTAATATTTTTATTGACTAACATGTCAAATGGGAAGATCAAATAATATTTCATTATTTTTTTTCATTCAATACGTATAATTTCTCGCTAAAATAATATATAATGGGTATCAAATATTCAAGAGAAAAATTTTCTCTAGGTGAGAAAATTTTTTTCTCAGCTGAAGTAGGTGGCGCTGCTTCCTTAAAGTATCTAAAAATCTTGATCAAATATAAAAATTTATTGTATCAAGTATTTATGATAATTTGGATTAAGAAAAAATGACCCACCAAGAATAGAATTTCAAGAAAAATTTTTACTTCGGCCAACACAACTTCCCGAAAATTTTCTTGAGCCAAGAATTTTGTTTTTCAGTCAAGAAATTTTTCTTTCTGTGTATTAAAAAATTTTTTTTTCAAGAGAGTTCTTTAAAATTAGTCCTAAATTTTTCTAATAAACAATAAAAAATTTCTTTTATCAATTAAAAAATTTCCGTTCATTATTTCCCACTGAAAAAAAAAATTCTTGACTGAAGTGTAAATTTTCTTGGCTCAAGAAAATATTAAGGAAGGTTGAAAATTTCTTGAATGAAGTCAAAGTTTCTCGAGCCAAGAAAATTTTCTTGAGTCAAAAAATTTTTTTCTTACTCCAAAATAATTTTCGTTTTTCTTAAAATTTTCTTGGCGCAAGAAATGTGTTTTTTGTGTGCACAAAAAAAAACTTAAACAATTTCAAGCAAGCGCGTAAGTGAGGCATTTAAAAAACATAATACAAACAAAAATGGTTGTTTTATCGATGGAGGTGTTTTATCTGTTAAAGTACAACGAGAGTGTTCTGAGAATAAACTTTCACGCGAAAAAAGACTAAAAAAAGACGGTGTTAATTAACTGGCGGGCGGCGTAAGTAGCCGAGGACTGAGTACTAAGACTATTCGACTTGAATCGCGGGTTAGCTTATAAATTGATGTAACCTCTACTCCGTTGGGCCCAGTGCAGCTAATGAGATGAAATGTGATCGCCTTTCTCTCGTTAAAGATTATACAGCCATTACATAGTA
Source organism: Cotesia glomerata (assembly GCF_020080835.1). NCBI lineage: Eukaryota > Metazoa > Arthropoda > Insecta > Hymenoptera > Braconidae > Cotesia > Cotesia glomerata. The sequence goes on from NC_058163.1 coordinate 22,604,692, forward strand.
GATATATTTTCCTACAGAGAAATGCGCTGTAGATACAGCTCAGAACTTTTCAGCTTTCTGCCAGCTGCAGTTATTTTATTTGTTGTAAGTTATTATTTTTTACTCAAGCACATACCGGTTTATTAATAATAAAAGTATATATTGTCAGTAGACACTGGCTACTCGTCATGTTTGATTCAATATTGAGATAACGGGTACAATTAATTCCCAATCTATCTATCTCGACAAAGAGATCGCTATCACTGTTTTTAATAATTATCATACTGGATTGTTTTTGTTCCACATAGAAAGTATTTGCCGCAAAAAATTATGATAAACAATCCGTTTATTTTTTTGTTTTTTTTGTTTCTACGTTGGGCTTAATTAATTGTTTGGTATTAAATTATTTTTAATGGGCTTTAATGATAGATATCCCACTGTTATTAAATCGATTACTGTTATTAATTTATTGACAGGAAATGAGGGGGTATTTATTTAAATATTTTTGTCAAGGATAAATTTTTCTTTGTTGTTTTGATTTTATTGTGACATTTTAAAAGGTGGCGTAATTTTTTTTGTTAGAAAGGCATTTTTATTATCATACAGTAAAAAAAAAATTTATTAGATTCAAGAGAAAAATTTTGGAACTAAAAATATTATTTTGAATAGTTAGTTCATTTTTTAATAAGTTTAAAAAAAAATTCTTCAACTGAAAAATTATTTCTTTGGTCAAATAAATTTTACTTGAAAATTTTCAAATTTTTTTTTTTGGTTCAAAATTTATTAGATTCAAGAAAAAAATTTTGGGACTAAAAATATTATTTTTTTAAGAGTTGGTTCATTTTTAAGTAAGTTTAAAAAAAAAAAACTCTTGAACTGAGAAATTATTTTTGTGTTCAAATAAATTTTACTTGAAAATTTTTAATTTTTTTTTTTTGGTTCAAAATTTTTACTTTTTGTTCGTAGTATTTTTTTTAATGCATTAAAAAATTTTACGTCATTGCTTCAAAAATTATTTACAAAATTTCAATTTAAATAATTTAATTTTTAATTATTTTTGGGTGTTAATTTAACACAATTGTAACAAATTAACGCTTAATTGTGTCAAAATAATTCACGAAGGTGTCAAAAATTTTTTTAAGTAATAAAAAATTTTTTTTCTGTACTATTAAATAAATTTTTATAATATTAATAGTAAAAAATTTGAGCAAAAAATTTTTGACAAATTTAAAATGATTTTTTTCGTTCAATATTTTTCTTTTAAGTTAAATTATTTTTTTATTACAAATGCAGTCCTTAAAAAAAAAAAAAAATACTCTTATTAATTATCATTTAAATATTTAACTTAATCAAAACAAATTATTAAAACATCTCTGTCGTGATCAAACAATTTTCAGACAACAAAAATACTAAACCTGAATTTTGCATCTAAGCTCCGAAGTTAATAACAGCAATAAATAAAAATAAATGGGAAGATATTAAAAAGTCTTTGATATAATGCACAATGTATAATGTTGAATGTACAATGTATCTGAAAGGTCGAAGGCAGTAAAAGGTTATCTCGGAGTGTATGAAAGGGCGGCTGCGTTCGGCTTCAAGCCTTTACGCTTACATACAAATCCTCGGATTTTCCGGAGTCGTGAGCATCCATACACTCGACAATATTGTATAATATTGTACTACACGTGTGTAATGTGTAAAGACGCTTGCAAGTTCACCCGGAAGATTTGATGGGTAAAAAATCTCGCTCGTAGCTCATGTGTGTTGTGTCAAGAGTTTGATGCCGGGGGAAGGGGAAAATAAAAATTTTCTTCTATTATAGAATCCAGGACATAAAGAAACTTCAGATAACGGTGATCGTCTCGTATACTTTCGGGGTGAAGATATTTAAGGGGTTCATCGAATAGAACCACTCGGCTGATTATTGGCATTGTGGTTTCGCTGGTTTACTCTTCCTTTCTATTGTACCTTCTTAAAAGGATCTGCGATGTGATACGGGCGGATATCTTATCATTTGACGCACAAAAAGTAATCAGTTTATCGTCCGCTCATCGGCTAATTTTTTTTTTTAATTCTTTAACTCGTGAAAAATTTTTTGATATTAACAAAAAACTCCGAAATTTTTGAGTTTTTTCAAAATATTTCAAAAGTTATGAGTCACAGAAAATATTATTGGTTAAAAATTGTACACAAAAAAAAAAATTTCTTGACTGGAGAACAAAATTCTTAGCTCAAGAAAATTTTCGCGTGCCTGAGGAAGATTGAAGTTGTGTTGGCCGAAGTAAAAATATTTCTTGAAATTCTATTCTTGGTGGAAGTAATTTTTTCCTAATTCAAATTATCATAAATACTTGATACAATAAATTTTTATATTGGATCAAGATTTTTAGATACTTTAGGAAAGCAGCGCCACTTACTTCAGCTGTGAAAAAAATTTTTTCATCTTGAGAAAATTTTTCTCTTGAATATTTGATACCCATTTTATATTATTTTAGCGTGCAATTATACATATTGAATGAAAAAAAAATGATGAAATATTATTTAATCTTCCCATTTGACATGTTAATCAATAAAAATATTAATGAAAATTTACTTCTTTTATATTTAATTTTTTGGAGCAAGAGAAAAATTTTCTCAAGACAAGAAAATTTACTTCTATCAAGAACTAAATTTTTTGGAGCAAGAGGCTGAATTTTCTCAAAACAACAAGATTTTCTTAGATCAATATATGTATATTTCTTAAAGCAAGAGAATTAATTTTTTTGGAATAAGTGAAATTTCTTGTGTCAAAAAACATTTTTTTTCGCTCAAGAAAATTAGGAAGAAAATATTTTCTTGGCTCAAGTGAACCTTTTTTTCAGTGTTCTGTAACTTCACTTTTGAACTTTAAATTCAAATTTTGGAGAAAGGAAGCAAGAAAGAGCAAAATTGATAAACATTTTTGTAGAAAATTAAATTTTTTATAAAAAAAGTCTGATATTTTTTTTTATTTTCAATATTTAGCCCAGAATTTTGAATTGAATCTTGAACATTCAAAATTTAAGTAAATAAAACAGTTTTTGTTTATTAATTATAATTTTTAAAAATATAATAATAATCAAAGCTAAAGAATTTCTTTAAAATTTCTCAATTAGTGTCACATCTGTCGTTACATATTTAATATATTTATAAATTCCCTGTAAATATCTAAATTACTGTCATTATAATATAATAATAAGTCACGTTAGATTGATATTTAGAATGTCTATCAAAATAGTCCGAACAAAATGCGAAGCTACTGAACAGCTGCTGAAATAGTTGTCCATAGTTTTGGTAAAATAACACCCAAGTTATGCCTGACATTATATTGTATACATACAAGAATGAGTAGGGGAGAGTTATGTTACAAATTTATAAAAGTTCTTATTATAAAATAACTTCTTATTTATTATTACTAATTTCGATTCAAATTTCGTATAAAATATCAGAATACATGAAAAAAAAATCCTTCGAATTGTAAAATGAAAATGTCACTTGAATAAATAAATAAAACAAAAATAAAAAAAAGTACCCCGACATACTATGCCGAAGTAATTCGCTTATTAAGTTCTGGGCTTTGACATTCCTCGGAAGTGGATGCCACGGACGTTTGCTTTGAGGGAAAATATGCCAAGAATCGTAAAATGCCGGGAAGTTACGCACAAAGAGGGGGAGGGTTAACCCTGCATTTAAACAAATTAACAATTACTTCAAATGAGTCACTTTAATTCCGACAATAGCAAGAATTTTCTTGGATTATCCGTGAAAAAATTTTTTATACGTTATAATTTGCACATATGTGATCATATAAATGCATATATATGATTTTTCAACAAACAAAAAATTATATAAGAAATCAAAAATTTAAAATTTATAATAAATTATTTTTTTATTCTTCATACAAAATTTTTGTTGCAACTTTGGCGCACTCTATCATTTAAACAAATCGACGAATCAAAAAATCTTGGGTATAAAATTTGTTGAAAATTTTATACGTTACACAGAGAAAAAAATTCACTTGAGTCAAGAAAATATTTTTCTTCCTAATTATTTTCTTGAGCGAAAAAAAATTTTTTTTGACACAAGAAATTTCACTTATTTCAACAAAATTAATTCTCTTGCTTTAAGAAATACGTCTCTTGATCCACGAAAATTTATTTAAGTCAAGAAAAATTTCTTGTTTTGAGAAAATCCAGCCTCTTGCTCCAAAAAATTTGGTTCTTGATAGAAGTAAATTTTCTTATCTTGAGAAAATTTCTCTCTTGCTCCAAAAAATTAAATATAAAGATAGAAGTAAATTTTCATAAATATTTTTATTGATTAACATGTCAAATAGGAAGGTCAAATAATATTAAATCATTTTTTTTCATTCAATATGTATAATTGCACGCTAAAATAATATAAAATGGGTATCAAATATTCAAGAGAAAAATTTTCTCAAGGTGAGAAAAATTTTTTTCTTAGCTGAAGAAGGTGGCGCTGCTTCCCTAAAGTATCTAAAAATCTTGATCAAATATAAAAATTTATTGTATCAAGTATTTATGATAATTTGAATTAAGAAAAAATTATTTTCACCAAGAATAGAATTTCAAGAAAAATTTTTACTTCGGTCAACACAACTTCGGTCTTTCTTCAGGTAATTTTTCTTTCTGTGTAATTTCCAAAAGTTTAAAGTACTATTTGTTGCTAAAATAGGGTAGAAGTACCGTTTGTGGCCATTTATTGTTCAAATAAACGATATAAATGAATTTATATTAATAATTCATTACAAACTCAATTTGTTTTGATATAAATTTTTTTAAAACTCGACAAAAATATGGTTATAATATTATAATTTTTTATAAATTAATTCAAATGTTAACTGGCCAAATATGGCGCTAAGGTGGCCAAAAACGGTACTTCTACCCTATTGATTCTCTATAAAAAAAAATTTAACTCTCTATAAAAAAATTCTTATCAATTTTACCGTATCTTCAATTCTCGAGCTAGAATTTTGAAAAAAAGACTACGGTCCGTGAATTTTTAAATTATTTATTTTTGTATGATTTTTAAAATAAATGTATCGATCCGTGGGACTGTAAATTGAGACGAAAATAAAGAATATAATATGAAGCACGCAATGGTCTCCTCTGAAAAGCGTGTGTGGTATGTGGGCATTAAGGTATTGGGGAATCGCGGAGCGTCAATTAGAGTGAAATTTGGTTTTCGACTGTGTACAGTGAACATAAGAAAGAAATATATGTAAGGTGAGTATGAGACTTGGTGGAGACTGTAGCGTAAAGGAGCATCATATCACATGTGAGGAATAAAATATATAAGACGTAAGATGTGAGTGGGCTCCGTGTCCCATGTGTGTTATTATTTTCGGTGCCGACAATCGCCGATGTGAAAGTTACTCGAGGTCTTACTTATACTCGGGTCCAGCAAGCACTGAATACTCACATCTCCGTCGGGATGATGTACGTGTATGATGAATTTTGCATGAGAAATGACACGCGTCTACTTTTAATATTAACTTATATTATGTATATTCTCCGGTCTGCTGTTGTTGTGCTGGGAATACTTACAGTTGTACTCAATGCAGCAATTAATCATCCGAAAAAATATCACTGGGACTTGGAACTGGAAATTTATTTTTAAATGATAATTTATAATTTTAGAATACCCGATAATTTAGTTGCCGATTTATGAGGCTATCAGTTTATTTCGATCAATCCTCTCCCTGGTCATGTTATTCCGCCGAGAAGTTAACGGGGCTTTCAAATTCTACAATATTACTTTGTTATTTATTTATATTTATGTTTTTTAGTCGGTATATATATCGCATTATTGGATCGATCAGATCAGATCAGATTGATGAGGTCAGATCAACTTTATCTCTTAAAATTCCGCATCCGAATTTTTATCGGTGGATTTTTAGTGGAATAAAGTCGAAGCTTTTTTTCAATATTAATAATAAATTTTAATAATTTATTTAATATTAAAATTCATTTGTAACTAATTTTGAAAATTTTTATTAATTATTTTTTAATACATTTTTTTCCTGTCACAGAATTATTTTTTAATTAAGTCTCAGATAAATTCAATATTTTTTATAACAGTACTAAGATAATTAAAAAAAATTTTTTCTGTCACATTCAATGTCAATCATTGATTAAATTTTTTTTTTTAATAATCAATCTCTAAAGGCTCAAAATAAAAAATATCAAAATTTATATTTAATAAAATTTTAATAATTTACTTTACATATGTAAAATTGAAAACTAAAAAATTTATTCATTTTTCTGACTAAAATTTTTAGCCAAAAAAATTATTCTTCACGGAAAAAAAAATTTCGTTCTGGTAACGTATGCGGAGAAAAAAATTTTGCTATAGGAACTCTATAGTAGTTAGTTAGTTGTAAAAAGTTCCAGTAGGTTAACGTATTCTTATAGTAACAATACCATTTGGCTCCTGCAACTCTACATCGTTGAGCTCTGAGAGCTAAACGTTATTTACCTCTCACAACTCTACAGGATCGTTCTGAGACTATAACAAATTTTTGGAAGTCTGCTTAGTAATTTTTTTTACGATTTAGCATTGATAATTTAATAAATAAATGCGGCAGAACGAATTTATATTGCCAACAATAATTGTATATGACAAATAAGAATAGTATTATAATAGAAATAAAATAATAATAGAACTTATATTACAAATAAAAATTATTTGTAAAATAAAAATATGGTCGTCACAAAATTATCTTATTTTTTTAATTATATCAATAAATATTGGACATAAAATCACTACCGTATATGCACAAGAAAAGATAAATAAACTAAAACAAATTTTATTTTGTGTTAAATGGGGTCTTTTTATTGTATTCAGATAACTTATTACTTATCACAATATACTCAATTAATAAATTAAATTAACAGTCACTGCAAATGAACCTTGAAAAACCATACATACAAAACTGTTCTAACGAAATTTAATTTCAAAAAAAAAAAAACCTATTTCCTTAAATAAATAAACTAGAAGATTAATTGTCCTCATATATTTTTAATAATATGGATGAGTACCAAAATAATTCTGTTTGTCATTATAGAAGGTTATGAAATATGTCAACGCACTCCTACTGCGCAACGTAGAGCGCTCCCAACTATACCGTTTGGCTCTGAGAACAATCCCGTAGAGCTCTGAGAGCTCAACAACATCGAGTCATCAGAACTAAATAACATTATGTTACTGTAACTCTACAACGAATAGTAAACTGTGTATAGTTGTGGTAACTCTACAGTTAGGTTACCAGAACGAAATTTTTTTTTCCGTGTAACTGTAGAGTTACCACAACTATACACAGTTTACTGTTCGTTGTAGAGTTACAGTAACAAAATGTTATTTAGTTCTGATAACTCAATGTTGTTGAGCTCTCAGAGCTCTATGGAATTGTTCTCAGAGCCAAACGGTATAGTTGGGAGCGCTCTACGTTGCGCAGTAGGAGTGCATTGACATATTTCATAACCTTCTATAATGACAAACAGAATTCTTTTGTTACTCATCCATATTATTAAAAATATATGAGGACAATTAAGTTTCTAGTTTAATTATTTAAGGAAATAGGGTTTTTTTTTTGTCAAATTGAATTTCGTTAGAACAGTTTTGTATTTATGGTTTTTCAAGGTTCATTTGCAGTGACTGTTAATTTAATTTATTAGTTGAATATATTGTGATAAGTGATAATTTATCGGAATACATTAAAAAGACCCCATTTAACACAAAATAAAATTTATTTTCGTTTATTTATCTTTTCTTGTGTATATACGGTAGTGATTTTATGTCCAATATTTATTGATATAATTAAAAAAATAAGATAATTTTGTGACGACCATATTTTTATTTTACAGATAATTTTTATTTGTAATATAAGTTCTATTATTATTTTATTTCTATTATAATACTATTCTTATTTGTCATATACAATTATTGTTGGCAATATAAATTCGTTCTGCCGCATTTATTTATTAAATTATCAATGCTAAATCGTAAAAAAAATTACTAAGCAGACTTCCAAAAATTTGTTATAGTCTCAGAACGATCCTGTAGAGTTGTGAGAGGTAAATAACGTTTAGCTCTCAGAGCTCAACGATGTAGAGTTGCAGGAGCTAAACGGTATTGTTACTATAAGAATACATTAACCTACTGGAACTTTTTACAACTAACTAACTACTATAGAGTTCCTATAGCAAAATTTTTTTCTCCATGTTGAATAAATTTTCTTAAGAATTTTACACAGAAAGAAAAATTCCTTGACTGGAAAACAAAATTCTTGGTTCAAGAAAATTTTCGGGTGCCTGAAGGAAGATTGTTGTGTTGGCCGAAGTAAAAATTTTTCTTGAAATTCTATTCTTGGTAGAAGTAATTTTTTCTTAATTTAAATTATCATAAATACTTGATACAATAAATTTTTATATTTGATCAAGATTTTTAGATACTTTAGGGAAGTAGCGCCACCTACTTCAGCTGAGAAAAAAATTTTCTCACCTAGAGAAAATTTTTCTCTTGAATATTTAATACCCATTTTATATTATTTTAGCGTGCAATTATACATATTGAATGAAAAAAAATGATTCAATATTATTTGACCTTCCCATTTGACATGTTAATCAATAAAAATATTAATAAAAATTAACTTCTATCTTTATATTTAATTTTTTGGAGCAAGAGAGAAATTTTCTCAAGACAAGAAAATTTACTTCTATCAAGAACTAAATTTTTTGGAGCAAGAGGCTGAATTTTCTCAAAACAAAATTTTCTTGACTTGAATAAATTTTCTGGATCAAGATACGTATTTCTTAAAGCAAGAGAATTAATTTTGTTGAAATAAATGAAATTTCTTGTGTCAAAAAAAAAATTTTTTTTCGCTCAAGAAAATAATTAAGAAGAAAAATATTTTCTTGGCTCAAGTGAACCTTTTTTTCTGTGTAAAGGCTCAAATTAAAGAATATAAAAATTTATATTTAATAAAATTTTGATAATTTATTTTATGTATGTAAAATTGAAAACTAAAAAATTTATTCTTCATTTTTTGACTAAAATTTCAACCAAAAAAATTATTTCTGAATAAATTTTCTTAAAAATTTTTATCAAAAATCCTAATAAATTAATTAAAAAAATCTCCTAAATAACTTTCAATTAAATTTCAACCTATCAGTAAGATTAATAAAAAATTCCTTAACATTCACACATAATAATTCAATAAAAAATAATTAATATATAATTGAAACAAAATTTCAAGCAAAAAAATAAAAGCATAATTTAATGAGCCATAAAAAATTTCAATAAACGTTTTCATGAATAAAACTAATTACAAATTATAACGGACCGATAAAATTATGAATATTAAAAAAGTGCGGTAGCGCAAAAAGAGATAATCAATTTTTTTTAAAGTTTCATCCGAAGATACATAACAAATAATAACAAAATAATTGTATAGAAAAAAAAAGTAACGTTTCTAAAAATGAAGACTTACGACATGAATGCTTTCGGCATCTCGCCTGAGATCCTGAGTTCTCTGGCCAGCGGTGACCGCCGCGGAGAGATGGCTGTAGTGGTGCTGGTGGAGGGTGTTGATAGTCTGTGTGTAAGGATCGCCGACCAGGTAATCAAGATGTTGCGGCTGTCCAAGCCCGTGCTGAGGACTCGCGGGTGCGTGGTGGTGGGTCGGAAAGGGCGGCGGAAAGTACGGCGGCTGGAAGTCTGAAGCCGTCGGCAAGGAGGCTCCGCCGTGGTGCGGCATCCCCCCGCCGTTATTCCCATTGCCCCGATGACCGTGATGATGACCACCCGAGTACGGCGAAGAGTTTCCTCCCCCTAGCGACGATATTCCTCCGTGGCTCGTCAATCGGTCCTGCAATTATATCAATTTTTTATTTTAAGTAATATAAAAATAAGAAATAAGTCCAGTGTAATTTATTGAAATTAATTCTGTAAGCAAGCTCATTTCCTCTAGAGATACCGAACTGGACTCGGACGTCAAGAGCCGCTTATTCATCCTCTACTCTACTGGCATCCGAAGAATCTTCGCGAGATATCGATCGTTGCCAACCACTTGGACAAACTTACTCTTCCTTCATACACGATCTGTTTTTGCCCACTTTTAAATCAGTGATTAAAGGGACATGGAATTTTCATTGTCTCTTTTTACAGTTATATACTTTTTTTTTTTGGTAGTTTGGGTTTAATTGAGTAATAATTAAAAATAACACTTGGATGATTTTGTAGAAGTTATTCTTTTGATGTTTAATAAAATTTAATCAGTGTAAAAAATTGAAAAATTACACAGAAAAAAAAATTTACTTGAATCAAGTAAATAATTTGGAAGAATTTTATCTTCTTCATTTGAGTAGAAAAATTCTTGAACTAAGAAATTTTTCTTGGTTTAAGTAAATTTTATTTAATTTAAGAATTTTTCGTCTTGATTCAAGACAATGATACTCTTTAAAATTGTTTTCTTGGTTCAAGAATTTTTCTTTTGATTCAATTTAATTTTTTTTTCAGTGTACACTTAGTTAAATTTGTAGAAATTTTGTCTCGTTAATTTGTGTTTATTAATTAAAAAAAACACTTGGTTAATTTTATGGTAATTATTTTATTAATTTTTAAAAAGTTTCTCCGAAATATTAAATTATTCAAAGTGTAAAAAAATTCATCAAAAATAATTTGTTTTTGAAATTATCATTATCTTTATTAATATATTTACAGATTCAAGTTTTGTATATAAAAAATTTTTTATTTATAATTCCTGTCCTAATGGACTATAATTATAATAGAATTTACATCACATATATTTGTAAAGAGTATGTTATTTTTAATTTAATATTTATTTTATTTTTAGGAATAATAAGTATTCAGGTAGGGTCAATTCTATAACATTTTAGAATCAAATTTCTACAAGGGAAAATTTTTCAAACCAATACGCCATCTGTCGGATTTTACCGGTACTATTTTTTTTTATTAATGACAAGCGTAAATATTCATGTGTAAATTATGTCAAGATTTTTTTAAAAATAAATTAGTGAACATTTTTAACAACTGAAAAAATAAAATTTATCTGGAAAAAAATTTTTGTCGCATTTTTTTTTAAATATTTTTTTTTTTTTAGACGATTTATAATTTTATATATTTTAAAGGATGGAATTATTTAGAACATATAGCGTTTTAAGTGCCACAGAGGGACATGAAACAATTTTTTTTCGGATAATTGTGATCTACAAGTGTATAAATTAAGCAAAAAATCAAAATCAAAATTTTTTTTGGTTAAATTTGCACTTTTAAATCATTTGTAAAAATATGATCTCCAAATGTTAGTGATCATGTATCAATAATTTATTAAAAAAAAAATAATTATAATTTTAATTGCTAATAATTGATAAATTTTATCGAAAAAAAAAAAATTATTTTCAAAGCGAAAATTTAAAAATGAAATAATTCCACGGATTCAAAGTAATAAACATTACTTACATTTAAAATCCATAAGTTCATCGCAACAATGATAAAAATGAAAAAAACCCCACTAAAACAAAATACAAGTTGAATACAAGTAATTCCTCAACAAGCGGAATATAATTTAATAATTAAGAAGCGATAGTATAAACTAAAATAATAAAATGTCCGTTAACGCGCGCACTTGGCTCGGCAATGAATAGCCTTGGTTTAATAGTTAGCCTCCTAATGACTTTTTAAAATTGTAAAAAATAGATAACGCTCTAAAAGTATTATTTCTCAACATTGTTCAAAACGACACGCACTTATATTAATCGAGCTATACCTCTATACCAATACCTATATTAATCGTTATCGTTGTCATCATTATTATTACGATTATTACTTATTACCATTATTATTGTATCAGTACCGGATCAACGAATAGTAATCGAGAAATTAGAATGTCGCTTTATCACCCATCAAAATAACGTCATCGTTTTAAAATATCATTATTCATTTTTATAAATAATAAATGTTATTAAGTGGATAATAAAAGTCTTATCGAAATTTATTGGTGTTAAATAATTTTCAATGCGATGAGCCTGAGGTGTGTTATTTTATAATTTTTTTTTTATATTAAACTCATATAGTTTTCAGAATTAGACACTTTAATAGTAATTATTATTATGTAGGCTCGACTTTTTTTATTATTATTTTTAACCGCAATAAATTATTTTTAATGTTATTAATTTCTTGTTTACATTAATTTTATTTAAAAATTATTTTTTTAAGTAATTTTTTATTAAATATAAAAAAAAACTGAGCCAAAAAAATTTTTTTACAAAATTTTGTAAAACTAGTTTTCATAAAAATATTTTTTCAAGGTATAAAAATTTTTGTTATTTTACGGTTAATTATTAAATGAAAAAAATATTAAATTAATAAATGAATAAGTAACAAATTTATTTAATATTAATTAAATTTTTTAAAAAATTTTATTATAAAAATTTTAAAATTATACTTCACACATTTAAAAAAAAAAGAAAAAAATTAACTTGATCTAAAAAAATTCTTAAAGTAATTTTGAAGAAATTTTATCCCAAAAAAAAATTACAAAAATTCTTCAAGAAAAAATGTAATTTTGTAATGAATTAAAAATATAAATTTATTTAAAATTTAAATCCATTTTATTATAGAAAAATTCAATAAAACTAACTACAAAAAAATCCTTATTTTACACTTTCAGAATTTCAAAATAATTAATAATTTTTTAAATCTAAAACATTAATTTTGAAACTTTTGTCTAAAGTAAAATTAGATCCTAGCTTAATTATAAAATTTACATAAAAACCTACACTGATAGAAGGATTTGTTTATAGTTAAAAAGATTTCTTAATATTTAACAAATCATTTATTAGAAGCCATTTGTTAGTCCTTAACAAATATTTGTTAGTATTTAAAAAGATTTATTAATATTTAATAAATGAAAATCAGATTTATTATATACAAACAAATCATTTTAAATACTAAGAAATATTTGTTTAATACTAAAAAATGGTCTGTAATAAATGATTTGTTAACTATTAACAAATATTATTTAATACAAATAAATCCTTCTATCAGTGTAAAATTTAATTCTACTTTCGTAAAAATAAATCTAAACCAACTTTCCAAAATAAATGAAAAAATCTCCGAATAGCTCTCTACTCTTTAAAACTAAAAATTTACCTCAACTTCCATGACAGTGGTCATGTCAACATGAGGCGCGTAACAAAGCGCGAGTTTGTCAGCTGTCGGCGCCTCTGTGCGCGGCGGAAACATTTCGAGGATCTCCAGCTTGACGTTTTATTTTATAATAAATCCAAACTTTCGAGCCTCTTACTTGTACCAATTGTAAACAAATCACAGGCCACAGAACTCCCACTCTTAAGAATTAAATTCGTGTTGATTTACCACCAACAATATCAATTAATAATTAGTAAAAAAAAATTATTTAACCACTGAAAAAAGTATAAGCTTCCTAGCGAGTATTTTCCACATGGTCACTCTAGTCCTACTCATCAGCACTTAAAAATTAACAAGCAAGATTTATATTAGTACGGTCACACGAGATTCCGTGAGCCTTGTGAGACTTTTTGAGCTTGATGCGAGCGTTATTACCACTGTTATCATTATCACCACTCATCATTATTTTATAGTCTTATTCCAGCGCCGTAGGGATTACAAGTATCTATTATATTTATTTATAATTATTGCCTAAGGTTAATAATAATATAAATGATTAGCCGAACCCGCGGCTGATATTTATCAATTTCAAAAAGTACATTTTAAAGATCAAAATTTAATTTTATTGCACTGGAATTAAAATTAATATAAATAAAAATATAAATTATAATGAATAATTGGAGCCACAGATGGAGTTATGACCAATGGAGGCTACAAGATACAAGATACAAGATAATATAACATTACCGCGATCGCGCAATGACTGCGACACCACGTGGAGTGCTGGATCAGTAAGCACTAGATCCGAAGAAACCGGGACCGGGGGTCGGGGATAGGAGGAGTTCCCCTCCGTGGACCACTTATTACGGTGTTAGGTCTCGCGCGCGCAGTCAATCGTCGCGAGGAAGTCGGATGGGGCTCACGGGGACGCCCCTCCGACGAATAGCGACTAAGTACTTTGTTTTACTGATTACGATATGTAATATATAATATATACTGGATGGTACTAACACGGAGACTCTATGTACTTATACTACACACACGTGCAAAGCAACATGTGTGCAGTCGGTAGGAATGGCCAGTCGCGGATTTATTCGCGGTTATGCCTCTACAGTTTGTGTTTCTCTTACTCTCACTTTTACTTGTTGCTTGTTCATAGTGAGAAATTATTTATTTTATTCGGGAATCATAAGCGGGGTTGTTTTTTATTTTTTTTTTATTAAATAAGTAAAAAAATTAACTCTCAAGAAGAATTCTTGAATTAAGAAAATTATTTTTTTTGGAGCTTCTTGTCCTGATTTGAATAAAAAAATTCTTGAATTAGAATTTTATTTTATTTTATTAATTTCAAGAATTTTTTTATTTTTTTTTAGTGCAAAATAAATTTTTTTGGCTAAAAAAAATTTATTTTGGATCAAATTAAATTTTTTTCAACTAAAAAAATTTATTCGAGAAAAGAAATTTTTTTTGCATACTTAAAGTAGAATTTTTGATAATTTGTTTATTTTAATTTTGTAAAAAATAAAATTATCAATTTTTTTGGCTCAAAAAAAATTTATTTTGGATAAAATTAAATTTTTTTCAACTAAAAAAATTTATTCGAGAAAAAAAATTTTTTTTTGCATACTTAAAGGTGAATTTTTAAGAATTTGTTTATTTTAATTTTGTAAAAATAAAATTATTAATTTTTTTGGCTCAGAAAAAAAATTTATTTTGGATAAAATAAAATTTTTTTTAAACTAAAAAAATTTATTTGAGAAAAAAAATTTTTTTTTGCATACTTAAAGGTGAATTTTTAATAATTTTTTTATTTTAATTTTGTAAAAATAAAATTATCAATTTTTTTGGCTCAAAAAAAAATTTATTTTGGATAAAATTAAAGTTTTTCAATTAAAAAATTTATATTCGAGAAAAGAAATTTTTTTTGCATTCTTAAAGGTGAATTTTTAAGAATTTGTTTATTTTAATTTTGTAAAAATAAAATTATCAATTTTTTTGGCTCAGAAAAAAAATTTATTTTGGATAAAATTAAATTTTTTTCAATTAAAAAAATTTATTTTGGATAAAGTTAAATTTTTTTCAACTAAAAAAATTTATTCAAGAAAAGAAATTTTTTTACATACTTAAAAGTGAATTTTTAATAATTTGATTATTTTAATTTCATAAAAATAAAATTATATTATTTAAATTGTACTTGAAAATAAATTTTTTATTACACGTGTTTTTGATCTTCATAAAGATATTTTGTAACTACAATAGCTTGAGTAATTATTAGACAAATAACTATGACGAACTTGTCATTAGAGTAATTATAACTGTTTGAGGAATTTAAGTTCAAGTTATTAACTGAGTAACGGTGATAAGACGTCATTGCCTAAAAAGAATTTTTTTATAATTAACTGTTTTGTAATTCTGATAGTTGATAATGATTCGAAAAAAATGTTATTCACAATTGTTTTATTAGGAATTTTTTTTTTATTTAAAAACTAAAATTTTCAATAAATTTTTTAGGAAATTATTCTTATTTTTTAGATAAAAAAAATTAATTAAAAAAATAATTATGAAAAATGAGTCACCAAAAAAAGAAAAAACAATTATTTAAAGTGACTCAAAAAAGTAATTTATACTTGAAAATAATAAAAATGAGCGTGTCTTAATCATAAACAAAAAAGCCAAGGCACATCATCAATGATCGACGTACCGTTAGTTTAAAGTTAAATTCAAGTGTAGGCCTCTTAATATTCTCAAGCCCGTCTTAGCACTTTATACTCGCCTCAAAATTAATAGCTAATGTCTAAAACTATTCCCAGAGACTCACACTCTTACCGAATAATTTCATTCATAGTTACGGACTCACCTAAGAGTAGAACAAATTACAATAATTTATTTTTTCCATCTTGAAATTAAATCTCTCGAGATAAAACGAGAGCCAGTACACCGAAAAAACAAACGTTAATATTAAATAAATCCATAAATTAATTAATTAATAATTAGTGAGCGGAAATTGGGCTCGACTGGTCTTGAGCAAATGTGGAGCGACGTATGCATAAAAGCATAATGAGCAATTGGCGTTTAAATCTCGTCATAATAATCGAAGATGGTCCTCTTCAAGTAAAGTTAAGTAGGATAAGGGCGTACAGTGGTTACCGTTCGGTGCGGATGCTTCCAGTGGAATGTCGTTTAGCGACTTCCCTCTCCTTACATTACATATGTGTAAAAAGATATATAAATACATATACAGCTGCACAATACCAAATTCATCTACACATACATACTTTATACGTGAATTCAATGCATGTGTGTGGCTCGTTATCTTTTTGTTAAAACTTCCACGATTGCACTCGATATTTACCCAGTGGACCTTAACTTCGCGGTGATCTCGGGCCGAGCTTGGGCTAATAAAACTGCGGTTTTAAACGAGGGACGAAGTAACTCTCGTTCTTATTCTCGAGAAGATAAATAATAATGTTATTCTTTTATTTAAAAAAAATGTTTAAGTTTTTGGTCTTGTAGAGGAACCCGCAAAAAGTTAACGACCCATGCCCAAATTACGATGACGGAAATCAGGTCCATTTAATTTGTTAACATTTGATGTGATGTGAACTAATTTTTTTTTTTTAAATTCAGGGAGAAATTGAATAATAAAAATCATCATCTAGTTATTATAGAGTTTTTTTTTAATTTAACTCGATAGGAATTAATACTACTTAGGTTATTAAATAAAAAATCATTATTGAAGTATCTATCAACCCTGTCATTTTATTTATAATTATTTATATTAATAACAGCTGTCTAATTTTATTTTATAGATATCGATGTTATTAACAGAATAAGCAAAATTTTGTGGCCGGTGTATTTATATTATAAAATGGATTTTTATTGTTAAATTTGGTATCGTTGAAAAAGTCTTAGAGTTGTGGCTTTTCATGGTTTTATATCATTCTCACCAATAGCCAATTTATGATGATAAGTATTTAGGCTGCATTCGAAAATGCTCTATCTTAGATACATAATTAAGATATGACCTTGTATCTTGAGAACTATTGACATTTTTAGAGATATAAGCTCATCCCGATGTTACATTCACCGAGACCTTTCATTTGAGTACCTACATCATTTTTTTATATATTTATATATATTATATATATGTATATATGAAAAATATATCAAAATGCATGTGGGTACTCAAATAAAAGCTCTGGATGAGTGTAACAATGGGGTGAGCTTATATCTTTAAGAATATCAATAATTAAGAAATGACCTTGTATCTTGTGAACTATTGACATTTTTAAAGATATAAGCTCATTCCGATGTTACATTCATCGAGACCTTTCATTTGAGTACCCACATCAATATTTCATATATTTATATATATTATATATATATGTATATGTATATATGAAAAATATATCAAAATGCATGTGGGTACTCAAATTAAAGCTCTTGATGAGTGTAATATCGGGATGAGCTTATATCTTTAAAAATATCAATATTTAAGAAAGTACAGAGTAATTTAACAAAAGTCATCATTTAATGAAGCAAAATTTTATTTATTTATAGTTCACAAGTCACGGCAGTCACATAGTAACTGCAATATTGTTTATCAGAATTAACTCATTTAATTTAAAATCTACAATTGAAAATTTTACTATAAACTTTATAATCTCGAAAAAGATATTTATAATAGGAATAATTGAAAGATGACAACAGTTATCATCACAAAGTATAATAGTTATCATCTAAGTCAATTTAAATTTCATATAAAAACTCATGATCCTCGACAGTAATCGTTACCATCCTCAATAATAACTATTACGATTAAAATGATAAATATTAAAATATTTAATCACAAAAAATTCTATTAAATGATTATTAATTCTAATTACAAAATTATAAAATTAATTATTTCAACACTAGACAAATGTTACTATTACCTTAAATAATTAACCCTAAAAATTTCGTATTGTAAATCGTATAATTTAATTTTGTTCGTGTATAAATTTATCATGTTAATTATAATGAGTGATCGCTATCAATTATAATTACAAGTGTTCTTTAAGCCTTCACTCATGCCTACATTGTAACTAAATAGCATGTAAGTAATATACTCTGGAGTAATAAGTAGTTGACTAATAGAAAGTACTTAACTCTTGAAGTGTATCGCGACATTTAATTGCCACTGTTTACTGTTATTACGCTATCTTACATCGGTTTATATCGTTGTAATTGTTTTATTATATTATTACAAAGATTACTTTTATTAGATTTATTAGAATATTGCTACTTATACGTTAGCATTTTTTCTTCAGGTGAAGATGACCCGCGACCCGCGAGCTTGTAAACTCAAATCGTGGGAACGTCCGATAATTAGACCGTCGAATCGCTGACGTTAAATTCCGGTATAAACATTATTACACGTACGCTATCTGCCATAAAGGTACTCAGCGCTACTCGGCTTTCAAATCACTTGATACTTTTTCTATGATTTTTTATTTTGTTTTATTATATTTTATATTACGCGACTATTCACTTTTATAATAACTTTTTCTATAGATTATTATATTAGACTTTATTGTTATTATAAATTGAAAGTTTTAAAAAATTTAATGCTTTATGTTTAAAAGATTACATTATTATTGATTCAAAATTTTATGACAAAAGAAAAAATAATAATAGTAAAATTTTAAATCAGATTAATTTATTTTTATTGAATAATTAAATAAATAGATTATATTTTCGTTTTTTGTTCTTTAGTGTTAAATAATAAATCCGCAATAACAATTATTTAAATTAATTACCGTATAAATTAAATTTATGTACTTAATTACTCAATTTGCATAATATAAATATTCATAAAGCACCAAAGTGATGTTGATAAATTTGTTTTTAAATTTCAATCTCAGGATCATTTTACAAAATAAATAAATATATATCTACAATATATAAAATATATAAATGACACCGTATCTTATTAATTTATTATTATTATTAATAAACATCTGCAAGTGAGAGTCTTATGATTTACGACCAAAGTCGTCTATTTTCCCCTTACCAATAATTATTTATTATAATTATAATCATTACAGGTACGGTAAAAGGTAAATTTATAAAAAATTATGTGTTATATGTTATATATTATATATTATATATTAAGTAACAGGTTATTATTTGAGGAGAATAATTAAAGCCTGAGATTTGTGGCAAATACTGAAATAACAACAATAATAATAATAAAAAAAATAATAATAATAATAAATAAGGAAGAAAGTTTAGTCTCTGCAAAGAGAGTTTAGCAACATGTATTGGTATTGGTGTCATGTGACAAACGATTATTTCGAAATGGCCCGTCTAAGTTAAAGTTAACGTGCTCGGTGCTCAATCCATCCATCAATCTGCTTGTGTCCTGATCAATGTTACTTTACGTGAGATATATCTGTATCTATCATACACTCAATAGGTATATTATACTTGTACTCATATATTTATAGATTTATACTTGTACTTATACGCACAATCTAGTACAGAAGACAAGACAAGACTAGAACTATTACTATTACTAGTTTAGTTACCGGTATAGAAGATTTAACGAGAGAGTTTAAGCGAGATAAAATCGTTAAAGTGAGTTTAATTTGCCCAAGGCATTTTGTTATTGCTCTATATATGTATATTCCTCATAGATGAACTATGAAATATTTCCATACGCGTGAAAGCTCCGGAGATGCTTTGCAATTATTATGTGTGATTTACTTTTCTAAACATGTTTGTTGCGCCTGCATATATTGAGTATATATAAATGTTTATTTGAAGTTTTGAGAGTATAATGTAACATAACATGTCAATTGGGATATCGAGAGATCAAGTTTGTACAGTGATTGACAATTGATTTGAACGGTTGGTCGTGTCGTGTGTTTTATTATTGTTTTAACATAAAGGAAAGCTGAATTGCTGACCGGCTAATTGATGGAGTTTTTGTCCGACTCCGATTGTTCAGTTTTTATTGCCGAGTAATTTTAGAGAAAGCTTTTATGGGCCTTTTTGGTGAGAGTATTTCGGAAAAATGTGAAATTAAGATTGATGGATTGCGTTGGGTTTTAATTTTTATCTTTTTTGAGAAGAATTTTTAACTGGGTAGATACATTTTTTTGCTTCATTCAAGACTTGGAATTTATTTGAAATGTTTTTTTTTGGCTCCAAATTTTTTTATGTTGATTTTAATAATCTATATTATTAAGAGAATAAGAAAAATTTTATCTCCAGGATAGTCATATGATAAAATCGGTTTTTTAGCGAAATTTAGTGTCACTGCAAGGGTCTTGATTGGAATTTGTGAATTTACAAGGTTTCATATTATTCTCATCGATAGTCAATTTATGATGATAAGTATTTACTTTATCTCTAGATACATAATTAAGAAATGACCTTGTATCTTGTAAACTATTGACATTTTTAAAGATATAAGCTCATCCCGATGTTACACTTATCGAGACCTTTCATTTGAGTACCCACATCAATTTTTCATATAGTTACATATATATATATGTATATATGAAAAATATATCAAAATGCATGTGGGTACTCAAATGAAAGGTCTCGATGAGTGTAACATCGAGATGAGCTTATATCTTTAAAAACGTCAATAGTAAAGAAAGTACAGAGCACTTTAGCAAATATCTTGTAAACTATTGACATTTTTAAATATATAAGCTCATCCCGATGTTACACTCATCAAGACCTTTCATTTGAGTACCCACATCAATTTTTCATATATTTTATATATTTATATATATGTATATATGAAAAATATATCAAAATGCATGTGGGTACTCAAATGAAAGCTCTTGATGAGTGTAAAGTCGAGATGAGCTTATATCTTTAAAATCATCAAAAATTAAGAAAATACAGTGCAATTTTATAAAAATCATTATTTAATAAAACAAAACTTTATTTATTTGTAGTTCACAATTCACGGCAGTCACATAGTGACTGCAAGGTTGCTAGTACTTTTATTATTAAAACTAAAAAATAATTGATTTTTTATTGAAATTTAATTTTTTTTTTTCAACATAATAATTTTTTCATCATAAAAATTTCTAGTAACTTTTCTCAGCAAACTTTTAAAAAATTTTTGAACCTACCGCTGACCTTTAAAAGCAATAATTTCACAATAAAAAATAATTTCTCATTACCCAGAAAGCAATCGATCAATTATACACAATAAAAAATAAAAAATAAAAAATGTACGTGAAATAGAGTTATTTCGCAATGAATTTATCGATTATATTTCTGAATGTAATTATCTGAGAGATCTCGATGTCGACGTGGAACCATCAGATCGTTTTTGAGAGAGGCGTAACTCGATAGGTCGACCTACTTATTTTGACATTGACGAGGATGTTTGAAGCTTCGAGTGCGTATTTAATCCACCTTAAGTTTCTCTAACACGCCGTTAGAAAATACACACACATTCTCACATCCACCTTTTTTAATTATAATTATACATGACTTAAATTTTAGTTTCAATTTTTTCTTACAAGTTACACGCCAAACCCTCGACAAAAAATTCAAACTACTCATATTAGTCAGAATACACATTATGATTATTACACATTAGAAATTAGAGACTAAACTCAAGCACTACACGCTAGCGGTATAATATATATAAATATATTTTATCCGGGTAGCGACAATTATGAAAACACTCTCCTTACAAAACTGTTATGTGAGTTGAGCATTTTGCGGCTATTGGATGCTGACGTTTGATTTTTAATTTTATTTGATAATAAGTACCCGAATAAAAATTAACATTTACGCGGATAATAAACCGGAAAATGTAAATAACAAAATAGCTTCTGCAGAAGTATAAATATTAATGCACGCGATGGAAAAATAGTAAATAAAAGTGCAGACGTAAAGCGGCTGAACGCTGTTAAAAGTTTATGACACTTTTTTTTTTACTTAAATTTAATGTTTATTAACATTTACGTGGCTAGATGTAGAAACTTTTTCAGGCCCTCTGAGCCTAGCACAAATACACTTTGCAAACACGCGGATAATGCCGGCTTTTATGTCGTTGTCATTATGTTTAGCTGCACGCTGCGCGACTCTGACTTTACTTGATGCTTAGTTTGTTTTTTCATAACATTATATTATTTTTACATTTTTTAAATTATTATCCTTTTTATTTTTCTCATATAATTTTGCGGGTTTAAGGATTTAATTGACGTACTTTCGAATTTATCGCTGTAACAAATAATTTTTTTTTCTTGCAGCTTTTTAATGACTTTTTTTTTAATCGGAAAATTTATAGAATATTTTTAAAATTTTGGGGAATATTTTATTTTATTTATTTAAATAATTTATTGCGCTTTCGTCAAAATTAAAAAAATTTTTTTTTTATAAAAAATTTACACGTTAAATTTTTAAAGAATTTATTCTAATTAAAAAAAAATAATTTATATTTTTTACTCCGAAAAATAAGAAAAAAAAATTATTTATTAACAATTTACTCATCTAAAATTTTTTAATTATTTTTTTAAGCACAAAAAAATTTTTGTTTTAATTAAGCAATTTTTTTAACTTAAAAAATCAAGTACAATTAAAATTTTTACTCGAATAAAAAAAATGAAAAAATAATTTATATTTTTTACTCCAAAAAGTAAGAAAAAAAATTATTTATTAACAATTTACTCATCTAAAATTTATTATTTTTTTAAGCCAAAAAAAAATTTTTTTTAAATTAAGCAATTTTTTTAACTTAAAAAAATCAAGTACAATTAAAATTTTTACTCAAATAAAAAAAAAAGAATATAACATAAAGCTGAAATGAAAGATGAGTTTCTTGACATAAAAATGAAAACATACTGGCAGATATAATCGCACATACTCCATCGATATTATTATGATTATGATAGTTGATACATTGCCTATTGTAGCGGTAAATAAACGATCAGTTAACATTCTTAAAGAGTGAATCCTCCTGCAATATAAGATAATGATAATAATAAAGATTAAATTGATGTTAAGTGTTTATGCCGGTGTTCTTTGTCTGTAATGATCAGGCTCAAGATGAAGATGAGAAATTAATACCGATCTTCACAAAGAGGTGAGCTAATTTAAGCCTCCCGCTCGGTTTTTCTTCTTCTTCTTCAGAGCTAACTGTTGTGCTAAAATCTGGATTAGGATGTTTGCTGGATTACGAGTTAATTACTCAGACGCGACCGTGAAAACGAGTGTGCAGGTAATTGCCAGATGCATTATTACTATTACTATTACTATTATTGTGGTATAGGTTCTGTAATAGTTATCCTCAGAAAACAGCGTGAAAGATTCGTGCTAAGGCTGCGGTTTTACTCTGCACATTGGCCACGCGCTGCTTGCGGGCATTCCAGTCACTACTTTTCAACGACTTATTTTAATAATAAATTTTATTTATCTAGACATTATATTTTATTTTATTTAATAGTATATTATTTATTTCGATGTTAAATTATGTGGAAGTTGAAAGTTTTTATCATTGATCCTGATAAGTAATTAAATAAATTTTATTTAATTACTGATTATTCTTTAAAAAATTATTTTTATCCTATCTAACATTTTTTAGTAAAAAGAATTATATCTAATAATTTTATAGGGTTTTAATAAATTATTTTAAGCATAGATACAATTTTTTTAAGTATTTCTTCAGACGTATAAATTTTTGTTTGGCATTTATACAAGAATTCCAGATCTTAATCTTTAAGTATTTTTTTTTTTAAAAGGAATCTTTAAATATTTCGTGAAAAAAATTTTAAACGCCATTTATTTTGTATAAATTTAAAATCATTATAGATTAAAGAATAATAAACAAAATATTTATTAATAATAAATTTGTAATGGCTAAATTTTTGCCGATTTTTTTTTAAACATATTTTAATTATACACTGGAAAAAAAGTTAACTTAATTCAAGAGAAAAATTATTGAACCAAAAATATAATTTTGAAGAGGGTAATTGTCTTGAATCAAGACGAAAAATTCTTGAATCAAGTAAAATTTCCTTAAATCAAGAAAAATTTCCTTAAATCAAAAATTTTTCTACTCAAATCAAGAATATCAAGTTCTTCAAAATTATATACTTGATTCAAGAACATTTTTTTTTCTGTGCATCTAGAATTAATACAAAAATTGGTCTATTAAAAATATATTTTTTTTGATAAGAAATTTCACTTATTGCAACAAAATTAATTCTCTTGCTTGAAGAAATACGTATTTTGATCCAAGAAAATTTATTTAAGTCAAGAAAATCTTGTTGGTTTGAGAAAATTCAGCCTCTTGCTCCAAAAAATTTAGTTCTTGATAGAAGTAAATTTTCTTGTCTTGAGAAAATTTCTCTCTTGTTCCAAAAAATTAAATATAAAGATAGAAGTAAATTTTCATTAATATTTTTACTGATTAACATGTCAAATGGGAAGATCAAATAATATTTCATCATTTTTTTTCATTCAATATGTATAATTACACGCTAAAATAATATAAAATGGGTATCAAATATTCAAGAGAAAAATTTTCTCAAGGTGAGAAAATTTTTTTGTCAGCTGAAGTAGGTGGCGCTGCTTCCCGAAAGTATCTAAAAATCTTGATCAAATATAAAAATTTATTGTATCAAGTATTTACGATAATTTGAATTGAGAAAAAATGACTTCCACCAAGAATAGAATTTCAAGAAAAATTTTTACTTCGACACATCTTCGTCTTCCTTCAGGCACCCGAAAATTTTCTTGAGCCAAGAATTTTGTTCTCCAGTCAAGAAAATTTTTTTTCTGTGTATATAAAAAATTGTTTACCTATATTTTTAGCAAAAATCTATATAAAATAAATATATGTGCTAATAAATTTTTTTATGTCGTAAACATATAAATTGACCCAATCTACAGAATTTTTCTTCTATCACAAAAATTTAAAAAATTTATAATTAATACCAATCTAATTCTAAGCTATTGCAAACCTCGCTTTTAAACTAATGAAATTCCAAAACTTTCTTCAAAAAAATGTCCAACCATTAAATTTTCTCATAAAAAAAAAAAAAACAAATTAAAAAACGCTAGAACGTAAATGAACAAAACCCGTTTAGAGGTCACTTAGCACAAATTTATTCATCATTCTTATTCCATAATCAATAAAAAACAACTCTCACACGGCTTCTCGGAGACATGAGTAAGACACATCATGACTAACGGCGTCTCCTTCCTATATATATAAACATACGTTTATATACTTCTATATAAAGGTGTGACTCAAACTGTTAAACGGTTAGCACCCCGAGGGTGACTGGGGAACCCTCTGGACCTGGACAGTTACCTCGTAAAAACCGATCGGCATAGTTTCGTCTGCCCAAGGCAAGATGTGTCTCCTCAGTCCCAATCCCACCTGACATCCGAACCTACCGGACATAATCATACAACATAACAGGTTTTAAGCATACCTCTCTATTTTCCCATCATAACAACAATCAATTATCAATTATTAATATTCACTTACATCATCCCTCAATTCTCCACTTTCTTCTAGCACAAACGCAACGTCATTATTATTACTGCTGCTGTCATTTTCGTCATCATCATCATCAACATTATCATTTTGATTTTGACTCTGATCTTCGATAGGAGAGCCGGCGAGTTTCCTAAAACTCCCATCGCGCTTCCGCTTATTTTGTCCGCCGATTCTGATCTCCCTCGGTAGCATATTGTCGGGGATTTCCGTCTCGGAACTCCTCGGAGAGGACTCTTCTAACGGCGACATGTTCCTGTTCTTACCCGACATCAATCAGGAGTTATTAAAGGTCAATTATCTCCAGGTCAGACAAATTAACATACTGACATTGATTAATATCTTGATAATGAAACGCAATCTTGATTTTTAAATTACTTTATTATTAGCCAATTAGAAACTCGACACTTGTCATCCAGCGACACATTTTTAGGCACTCACTTATTTTATCACGTGGTAGTTTGGTCCGCGGGTTAATTATTATTTTACTTCTAACTTCTGTCAAACGCTTGAAACGGCAATAACAACAATAATAATTATAGTAATAATGATAATGGAGAAAGATTGTATTGGTCGACCTGACAGAGACCACGTTGGCGCGCGCGACTCTCGAGAATGGCCTAGAGGCGAAAAGAGGAGAACTCTTAGCCCAAGGCAGGATCACCAGCAGGAAGAGGAGGAGGGAAATCTTATAACCTGAGCAAGTGTTTAACTCCTTGACCACTCGCTCCTCGCAGCTCTGGTATCGCTCAGCCGCTTACTACCAGCTGGTCCCCTCCAGAATCTTGGAGAATTATTTTTATGATGTGAAGATAATAGACAGGTTATAATTTTCTAGAATTAAAAAAAAAAAATTTTCTTCAATTTTAATGTCATTTAAGAAAATTTTTTTTTTAGTTTTCAATTATTTATATCAAAGTATTTATCAAGAAAAAAATTTTAGGTTAATTTCTGAGGGTTAAAAAAATTATTTTAATTTTATTATTTAAATTCTGGAACATAACTCTTTTCTAAGGAGAATATTTAGCGATCATACGCCATCTATAGGAAATTTTCAATATTATCTTTGATCAAAAAATTATTTATCGGCATATTTGACCATAGAACATTTTTTTATGGGTATTATTTATAATTCTGAATAGATAAAAAAAAATCTTCAAGATTAAAATTATTATTAAAAAATTGAAAAGTAAATTTTTTTGTTTCAAATTTTAACCTAAAATTTATCATTTTTTAAGCAATAAAAACTAAAAACACCTTAGTCCAATTACACGTTACATCAACTACAGGATTTTCAGTCAAATTAGAAAATTTAGAGATGATTTTGAAGATAATAAACAGATTATGATTTTTTGGAATTAAAAAATAATTTTTTTTTCAATTTTAATGCCATTTTAAAAAAAAATTTTTTTAGTATTAAATTATTTTTTATATAAACGTGTTTATTAAAAAAAAATTTTAGATAAGTTTCTGAGAATAAAAAAAAATTATTTTAATTTTATTACTTAAATTCTGAAACATAACTCTCCTCTAAGGAGAAGATTTAGCGATCAAACGCCATCTGTCGGAAACTTTCAATACTATTTTCGATCAAAATATTATATATGGGCAAATTTGCCCATAGAACATTTTTTTATGGGTATTATTTATAATTTCTAAAAGATAAAATAAAAACTTCAAGCCTCAAAATTATTAATAAAAAATTAAAAAGTATATTTTTTTCGTTTCAAATTTTAACCTAAAATTTATCATATTTTAAGCATTAACTAAAGACACTTTAGTGTCTTACTTCAAGTACACGTTACATCAACTACAATAATTTTTCTTGTCTTAAATTAATTTTAATCATCTTGTTAAATAAAAAGTGACCTCTCATTTGAAGGATGAAGATACACGAGAAGATAAACATTCAAATGTTTAGATTGAGATTACAAGGTACAAATTGTATGGAAATGTAAGATTACCGATCTTCAGAGATACAGAGTAGCAAGATCTGAATAGGACTAAATTTTCAATATTATCTCTCTGTTTTCTTCTGGATGTTTGTATTTGGATCGAGTGTGAATAGTAGTATAAGCACAAGATAGTAGTCGTAGCCTGTGGATGTTGTGCACCTTGAATGAACGGATAACTGTTGTCGAGCGGGTTTCAGATAGATATCGCTTAGCGGGGATCGGTGTGCAAGATTACACACACATTAAGCTCGTGTACATACGAATAAATCGATCTGTCGCTGTACACTGGTAGCTGTAAGCCTCATACTGGACCTTGAGGCCTCGGGGCTTTCACCGCGAATCAACTCAAGCATTAGATCAACGACAGCCATCAGCCATCAGCCATCATCATCTCGGGTAAGTATAAGTAAGAGCAGCAGGTTGTAGTAGTTGCTTTATTTTTTGGCGGTTGGAAATTATTTAATTATACTAATTAGGTGGCTTTAGTTTTTCAGCTTATTCAATCAGGAAATCAACCATACCGGTTTTATTTTTTTTCCGTCTTGGCATTTTAAAGGCTCATTTTTTGTCAAATCATTTCAATTCTAAATTTATTCATTTTTTTTCTAAAATCAAAAGATTTAAATTTTTTATCCTGCAGAATATCGCTGGAATTTATTTTGGCTATTTTTGAGCGCAAAACATTCGAAAATCATTTTTCTCAAAATATTCAAAAATTTACCTTGTCAATTTTTGGAAATCTTTAAACTGCGGTATCTTTTGAATGCAAGGTTCAATTTTGGTTTTGTTGACGGCAATTGACGTAGTTTTTTAAGCACTAGAGGTGTATACAAGGTGTTAAGTTGATTGAACGAATAGTTTAAAAGTTATCTTAAAAAAATGGAAAAAAAATGTTTTTTATTTTTGAAATTTTTTAACTTGAATAATTTTATAAATTGAAGGCGGCGATGTTAATCGATAGTCATAAATTGCACCTAAAATTTTCAACAAAAACCCAAAGCCATCAAGACATCATACATGACGTATATCTCCGCGTAGGCAGATGAAAACGATTCATTGATATGAGGAAAGCCATTGAGGGAGCTGGATATTGTATCGGTCTCCCGAGAGAAATCTTTGAGCATATTTTCTCGCCTATTCTGCAGTCTGCCGGATGCAGATAGCTAAGAAAGAGTCACCCTACATTCGTCTATCATCTCCACTATCTTAAATATATAACATATGTAATGTGTGATGTCAATATCAATATCATTGTCCCGAAAAATTCTTCATATAATTCTGTTAAAAATTTCAAAAAATATTTTTTCAAACTTTCTACACCGAGAAAAAAAAATACTTTTACTCAATTAACAATTTCTTGGTTCAAGAAATTCGATGACGATCAAATATTCTATTATTATTAATTATTAATTTCTGAAGAGAAGAGCATCAATATTTATCTTTGGATAATAGATAAACAAGAGAATAGCTTTATTTAAATTAAGTAAAAATTATTTCAATCAATTTAACAAGTTCTTGAGCTAAGAATATATATTCTTGAAAATTTTCAAGAACATAAATTCTTGTATCAAGAAAATTTTCTTAGTAAAAGTATTTTTTTTTCCCAGTGTACTCGATTCAAGACAAAAACTCTTCAAAATAATTTTTTTGATCTAAGAAATTTTCCGTTGAATTAAATTTTTTTTTCTAAGCCTCTGCGGGATTTTACAGCGATTTCTCTATCCGCGAGATATTGCGAGGCTTATCACTGGAGAGTGGATAGTGGACCGTTGATGGGTGTGGCCTGATACTCAACAGATTCGTCGTAGCTCGTTACCATTTCAATCACGTATAACCAGGATCTGTTACTATTGCTGTTGCTGTTTGCTCGATAATCTGAACGGGTGATTAATTCGTTTACCTCGTTACTTTATCGCCACTGGACAAGTTCTTTTCTTCTGTTGTATGTTCTGTTTCATTGCACTCACACGTTCCACGGCAAATACATATAAATGTACCTATACCGATACCGGTCATTTCTTTCCACAAAACGCTAACTATACTGACTACTATTTGTTATTTATAACCGAGCGATTAGAAAAATCTCGCTGATACCAATTCTAATTTAAAAACAAGTTAAAATTACACAGAAAGAAAAATTTCTTGACTGGAGAACAAAATTCTTGGCTCAAGAAAATTTTCGGGTGCCTGAAGAAAGACCGAAGTTGTGTTGGCCGAAATAATAATTTTTCTTTAAATTCTATTCTTGGTGGAAGTCATTTTTTCTTAATTCAAATTATCATAAATACTTGATACAATAAATTTTTATATTTGATCAAGATTATTAGATACTTTAGGGAAGCAGCGCCACCACTTACTTTAGCTGAGAAAAAAATTTTCTCACCTTGAGAAAATTTTTTTCTTGAATATTTGATACCCATTTTATATTATTTTAGCGTGCAATTTTACATATTGAATGAAAGAAAATGATTCAATATTATTTGATCTTCCCATTTGACATGTTAATCAATAAAAATATTAATGAAAATTTACTTCTATCAAGAACTAAATTTTTTGGAGCAAGAGGCTGAATTTTCTCAAAACAACAAGATTTTCTTGACTTAAATCAATTTTCTTGGATCAAGATACGTATTTCTTAAAGCAAGAGAATTAATTTTGTTGAAATAGTGAAATTTCTTGTGTCAAAAAAAAAATTTTTTTTTTACTCAAGAAAATAATTAGGAAGAAAAATATTTCTTGGCTCAAGTGAACCTTTTTTCTGTGCATTTTATTGGTTCAAAAATTTTACTCTTGAATCAATGCAATTATCTTCAGGGTAAAAACTGTTATTTTTTGCGTGAAAAATCAATAAAACACAAGTTTTATAAAAATAATGATGTCGATAACAAAAAAGATCATTTCGGGTGAGGATATAATAATCGCTATGTGCAGTAAAAACAAAAATACGATTGATAAACTTGAGGAAAACCACAAAACGGGTAATAATGATCAACTTAGCGAGCCATTACGCGTGATAATATTACATTGCAATGCCAATAGTTTTATATATATCTACAATATATATATGAAATAAGAATGGCAGACTGCTGGGTACCAGGTAGGACAAAGCTCAAGAATGAAGTATGGAGTAAGTACGGAGTAAGGAGAATGGAATAAGTTGAGGAGGTTTGTGGTTTTGAAATCGAGAAATGCCACTCGCGATATCATATTCCAGCACGCGTTCTCCTTCGTACGATGTATTCGAGTTTGTATTCAACCTTCACGTAATAACGTCCATCCACATTATATTATATTTATTTTTATGGCTCGAATAGAAGTTAAGTCCAATAATCGGCGGTACTCGAGCATTATTCACGGATCGACGGCTCGTTAAACCGATAATATTATCCGTTCTTTCCTGCTCGATTTTCAAATTGAGATTGGAATTTTTTTTTTTTGTTTTATTCCTCCTGATCATTTCGAAGTAGCAATAAACTCGTACTTATTTTAGTAATCTAAGTGTCAGAGCTTTTTAGAGGGTTTATTATTATTTTAATGACTCTATTTTTATTTTAATGGCCATTTGGAAAGATTTTTAGGTTTTTATTCGAGTGAAATTTTTTTTTTACTTTTAATTTTATTGAATTTAAATTCTTGAGCCATTATAAAATTGTGGTAAGTTTTTTTTAATAATTTTTTTTTTTGTTAAAATTTATTTTATTTTATTTTTGTGGATGGAAAAAATTTTATAAAATTTGAGACAGATTGAATGAATATTTTGTTGATATGTAATAAAAATAAAAACAAATGTGGGAATATAAGCAAAAATAAAAAAAGAGAAGAAGGTGCAGTGGTCACTGGGGCGTTGACCTGATGCGCCTGGACCAAACGAGTGTGAGTACAACGGAATCTCAGGTTAGGGGACGAGGACGAGCGTCAGACGCTGCTTGGTCAAGTCGTTTGGAAAAGACAAGGAGAAAGCAATTGTGGATATATATTATTTATATGTGTGTAGATGTGTGCTGAAGAAGGAAGATGATGAGGAAAAAAAGACTCGGATCGTCAGCGACTAACAAAAAGTTTGTGTATGCCGTACCGGGGACTAAAAAGTAAAACAGGAACAAAAAACCCCCGTATATAGATATAGTTATGAAAGAGGACAAAAACGCTGGATAAAACGTCGATTGATTTATTTATCACCCTTGCTGATTAATGTAAGAGCGATACTGCTACTTTTAAATTCGCATCAGGAAGCAGAAGGCGTGTATGGATTTTTATTTTTATGCAATTTTGTCTAATAAATTTTTTTTTATAAAAATTAATTATTGTGAAAATTAGCCGTATTAAAAAATTTTTTTCTTAGTAATAAAAAGTTTTTAAACTTTAAATGAGTAAATAATTAAGCAATAATTAAAAAAAAATTAATTTGATTCAAAAGGACAAAAAAATTATTTTTCAAAAATTTTTTGGCATTGAATCAAGCAGAAAAATTATCTAACTAATTATATTAATTAATTATTAAAAAGTTTTATTTCTATAAAAAATAAAGAAAATAAAATTGACATTAAATTATTTAATTTAATTCATTTTTTTTATTAAAATATGCATAATATCTATTTAATTTACTTTCAGTTACCGCAGGAGATTGTATTGATTACTGATTACAATGAATTTAGATCAAAGTGTTACAAGTTTTTTGTAGATAAAGATGATAAATAATTATCACTACATAACTATCCAAATCACTAACTATTCAAATTTGTTTTTTCTTTTCTTTCTTTTGTTTTATAAACTAGAGTCATTAATTGGTAATCTAACTTAATTACTTAAA
Source organism: Cotesia glomerata (assembly GCF_020080835.1). Lineage (NCBI taxonomy): Eukaryota > Metazoa > Arthropoda > Insecta > Hymenoptera > Braconidae > Cotesia > Cotesia glomerata. The sequence continues at coordinate 22,637,168 of NC_058163.1, forward strand.
TGGACTTTGCTTTGCTTTGAGACAACATTACTTACTTATTCTTATTGTATTATTATCATTTCCATTACTGTTAACAACTTTTATTATTAATATGTATTAATTTATATGTAAGGCCCTTAGGGAGCTAAGGCTTCAGGGTCTAAAATTTTGGTAAATAAATAAATAAATAATTAAAAAAAAAATTTTGTACTTGAAAAAAATTAACCCAAATTTTGTAATAAATTAAAAGATAATTTTTTTTTTTTATACAATTTTGTCTAGTAAATTTTTTTTTTTTAAATTAATTATTGTAAAAATTAGCCGTATTAAAAAATTTTTTTTTAGTGATAAAAATTTTCTCAACTTGAAATAAATGAAGAATTAAGCAATAATTAAAAAAAAAATTAATTTGATTTAAAAGGACAAAAAAATTTTTTCGCATTGAAGCAGAAAAATTATTTAACTAATTATATTAATTAATTATTAAAAAGTTTTATTTCTATAAAAAATAAAGAAAATAAAATTTACAATAAATTAATAAAATTTTTTAATTTTTTCATAAAAATATCTATGATATTTATTTAATTAAAAAAAATTTTCTACTTGAAGAAAATTAACCAAAATTTTTTGATAAATAAAAAGACAAGTTTTTTTTAAGTATTCAAATAAATAAATGCATAATTATTGTTATTATTGATAATAAAAAAAATATAAATAAAAATGGAGAATTGTACTCTCAGCATGTAATGACAAACGGCGATTTATCTCTTGATATGCATGCCCAGAGACTAATATAATATAAGTAATAAGCGGTAAGTTCTTTTTAGAATAAGACCCTTGTGCATGCGAGTAAAGAACTTGTTGTTATACTGCCAAACGACGGGTCATTCATAAAGATGATCCGTTACAATGCGAACATCGTAGTCCTCTGAGCGAGTACATAATCACTACACCGCTGATCCGCGATCCGAGATTCTTAAAATAATAATAAATAATAAATAATGAACATCAAAATAGAAATAGGAATGACGAAGTAAAATCGATCTGAGGTCACGGACATGATTGCGAGACCCGAAGGATTCGCACGAGTCGGCATCATTACCGATTTATCATTTTTACAGTGGATCAATTTAGCGACATAATCCAGCTCCAGACAATGACACTCTGTGCTCCGTAGACTGGAGAGTCTACTCACCTTTTTTCGCGTACCACCGAGCGACTGATTGTGAGGCACGTATGCTGACTATTATATGGATTTACCGAACATTACACGGTAATTACGGCACACCCCCGCGGCAAAGGTTTTAATTCTAAGAGCGAACCGATTTATTCAGACGTACTGGCTTTCAATCTGTAGTTGTACTCTGTACTGGGGGTACAAGTTACAAGTTACAAGATTGACGATTATCCTCGTACTTCAGACCAAGGGACTGAAACTTGAACGTATTACTGATGACCACGTACCTACGTCATATTATTAAGAGTTATTGCGGTTAATAATAAATGCATGCTGTTTTGATATTTAATATTCCTTTGTGTTTGTTTTTTTTTTATTTTTTAAATTATTCAATCTATTAGTTCGTCTTCAATATGAATTTTTAAAAATATTTTTTGCCAATAAGTCAGATAGAAGGTTTCAGTTTGATCAATCAATTATAATTGTAAAATTCTTAATTTTTCTTAAGTACAATTTTTTAATAAAAACTTAATATTTTTTTCAACAATTTTTATAATTTTATTTTTCAAAATGAATAGTGTCAATATTCCCGAAATTTTTTATAAGTTGGTCTTTAAAAATAAAACTGTCCTACTTTTTTATATTGACATTTCTATAATTAAATTCAAGACTCTATTAAACTTAAAAAATATCAAATTTTTCAATCAATATAATCATAAAATTTTTAATAAAAACTTAATATTTTCTCATCTAAAAAAATATCAATAAAATTTTATCAACTTAAAACATTCTCTAAGAAACAATGAATTTCATAACATTAATTAAATATCTATTGATTTTATATTTTTTTAAAATAAGGCACTTCTAAAAAATGTCTTCATTTATTATCACAGACAGAATATCAAAAATAAAAATTCAGTTTACTTTTACATCTTATTAAAAAATTGAAAAACAATTATAAAAACTCACATAGTTTGCTTCCTTATTTTTAGCCTGATATTTAAACTAAACTTTCAGAATAATTAATCATTTAAATTTTATTTAATATTAAATTAAATATCATTGACTAAATTACTGTTGATTGAACTAAGTACCAAACGAATAATTGAATTTTTATTTTTATTCTAAATAAATGACAATTGAAAAGAACGAATTAATAATTAAAACTAATTATTTTATAAACGAAAAAATACAAGTAACAAATTAGTGATTGAGCATGTATTACATACTAAAACCTTTGCCGAAACACGGTGCATCTTTAGGTATAAGTTTTATGTGCATTGGTTTAGTAGTTTATTCAGACAGGCATTTATAAAAAAACGTCTTCTCATTTATTAGTACAGATATACTTATTAAATTATATTGTGAGCGCGCGGCGCGCAATGCGTGTTAGTCTTCGAAACTGACCAAATACCTTAGCCCGACCGTTTCACTAGCGAGCGCGTGTATCGACCATGCGTCACCTAGCGGAGATAAAGGAAAACAACGAATAAATTACTCAGTAAAAATATTCAAGCTCGTGAGATGATTTAAGGACGATTCAGTGTTGAGTCTGTGATTGATGAATAAATAAAAGCCAGTTAAATGTTATAAATTATAATTATTTACAATACTGTCTAAGTATTGAAAAAAAAAAAAATTTCTCATTTATTATAAATTTTTGCCAACAAAGCAAATCAAAATACCGATAAATTTCGCAGAAATAAAAAAAAAAAGCAAATCCTTATACATACAGTAAAAATTAGAGTATATTTATATTGTAAAGTGGTTGTCAGTGAATTTGATTGGTTGTATACAATCGGTTGTGTATCTGTCGATCGAGAGATTCCATTGGGCGGTAACTGGGATCTCAAGTCGTTATAAGCTCAATACTGAATGTTCAATGCTCAATAGCATTATATATGTATGTATTTATACCACATTTGTCCATACAAGTACTACAGGTTCACAAATTATATGTATGAGTAGCACACATAACAGCCTCTGTACTAACTTATATACACACAAATGATTAATGCATGAGAGATATTTCGATCTCGAGCCCAATACAACTGATAGCCAGTTTAGTTATGTCTTATATATATAAAATATATTACGGGCAAACTTACAACTTTCTATCGCTATTTCGTTCCTTCAATAGAGTTACTTTTATATTTTATATAATTTCGCCTGAGGTTCCTCTACTGTTATTATTTTATTATATGCGTGTCAGTCGCTTTTCGAATCGATGATCGATCGGTACGACCTTTGCATAATGGGATTCGCTAGATTTACAATCAACGACCTGACCAATAAATAGACTGCTTCTATAGATTACTTCTTAAAGGCTATTTTCTGTTCTTCTTATTTTTTTTTTTATTTCTATTTCTAATAATCATTAATAATTAAAAAAAAAATCAATCAACCGGTAAATTAATTAGACGCTATCGCGAAGACATCGGTAATGAGTCACCTAATTACCGGTTGCTCGGGCTAACAAGTCTGATCACAGCAAATTTGTTTATTATTTTTAGCCTCCGGTGTTTCATTAACTTTTAATAAAAAAACTTACTTAGCTGGTAATTAATTGATTGTTTTAATTAATTGGCAAAGTTAATCAGAACTTGCAGATTGATGATCGTCTGGGAGATAACCGAGCCATCTGGTGATGGTCAAGCGGTTTTCTGAGGGTAATTCATCTGCGGCGGTCGTTAGTGCAGGTCTAATGCTTACCAGCTGCAAAACTGCGCGAGTGATGGTAAAGAAGGTGGTTCAATTGTCGGTGGGATGGAAAAAGCTCGGTAGAAAACTGCGCGCTTTGTAGAAAAATTAAGAATGGCAACATTCCACAAGATTGAGATATTGATTTGAGCAAAAACATTGTTTTTTTTTTTAAACTTGAATATTTTTGATAGTAAAATTTGTATAATTTTATATATTTTTAATTTTTATCATATTGAAGCTTCTTTTTCGTATTTTTAAAGCAAGTTAAAGAAGAAAAATTAAATTTATTCAAAAATAAAATTCAAGAGAATATTTTAAGATTTTTTTATAATTTTTGGACTTTAAATACTCGAATTTATATATTTAAATTTTTTAGAGTTTTAAAATATTTTTTTTGGGGTCTTGAAATTATTATTAAAAATTATAAAAAATACATGTTTGGAGCAAATTATTTTCAGATAAATTTTTTTGAGACTTAATCAAGCTTTAAAAGATATTTAAGGAATAATAAAACAATAAGTTGAAAAATTAAAATTTATAAATTGAATTTAATTTATTCAAAAATAAAATTCAAGAGAATATTTTAAGATCTTTTTTATAATTTTTGGATATTTTAAATGTTCATATTTATAGATTTTAATTTTTTAGCGTTTTAAAAAGATTTTTTTTTGGGTCTTGTAACTACTTTTAAGAATTGTAAAAAATACATATTTCAATCAAATTACTTGCAGATAAATTTTTTTCAAGACTTAATCAAGCTTTGAAAGATAAAAGTATGAGTAAAATAATAAATTTAATAAGTTAAAAAATTAAAATTTATAATTTGAAATTTTTTTTTAAGTTTTACAATCAAAGTTTTCTTTTTAGTTTTAATATTTGATTAAAAAAATATTATTTTGACCAATTATCAAATTGTATTACCAGAATCAAAATAAAATATCAAGTTTGATTTATTTAATAAAATTTAAATGTTGAATATTTATTAAAGGTTACACCCCATTCTTATTAATAACTTATAAAAATAATAAAAAATATATAAAGAGATGATCAATTTAAAAAGTTTAAAAACCAAAAATTATATGTTCAAAAATTTAACAAAAAGCCTAACATTAAATCCTCTAAAGAGTTGAAAACCTCGTAAATTAATGGTCCTACTGACGCGCTCAAAGCCTTGAGGAAGATTTACAACTTCAGCCACACCCGCTAAAAATCAAGCACACGTCAGAAATCCATGAATACAATTATTTCGCGAATCCAGACTTTGAAACATTGTGCAAAAGGGATTATGGATTACAATCCCGTGTAAAAAAGTTGCGGGATTCCGCCGGTAATCCGCAGGTGATCCGCAGGTGATCCGCTGAATATCATGTGGAAGTCATATTTTGACACAAATAAGAATTCTAAATGAATTCCGGATGAAATCCTGATGAATACACAAAGATAGTATACTGTAAAAATTTCGGTGTAAAAGATGGACCCATAGACTTTTACACCGTCGTGTGAATGTGAAAGTCGGTGTAAACACTTGTGTAATGGGAATTTAACACGGTGTAATTAACTTTGTTTTACACTATTCCGTGTTATTATTTATAACTCTGAAATTCCATCAATTATAAGCTATAATTATGTGACTAAAACTTATACAATAGTGAAATTTATCTCATAATATAGAAGAATAACTAATTAACAACATCCCTTTGTCAAAACCTCGATTACTTTTTGAGTTTCTCGTAATTATCATTTGACTGAGTGTGAGTGGTGGGACATCGAAAAATTCTTCTCTCTTACCTTGGTATACTTTAAGTCCAATTTCAGTTCGATCACTAGGTTTAAAAAAATACTTCCCTCAATAAAAAATTTATCCTACAAACATTCAATATTATGAAGAATTAGACTGTTTACCTACGTAGCAAAAATTTTTTATTGTGAATTGGTGGGACAGACATTTGTGACTGGTGGGACAAGTACAAAATGTCTACATCAAGTTGTTTATTAAAAAGGCTGTTATATTATTTCAACTCTAGAAACATTATTGTATATATATTTAACTATAAATTATTTAGGATAATGAAAAAAACTAATTAAAACACAAATAAAGGATTTAGCATGCTGGCAACACGATCTTGATAAACTTAGGTGTTAATTAATAACGAACATAAACAAAATTTGTTCTTAAAACTAGAATAATAAATATGTTAGTTAATAACAAACATTTTTTACAGTGTACAGAAATATAGTTCTAGTGATAGATTGTTCAAAAAATTTTTTTTGCTCGACAGGCAGAAAGCGTCAACTTTCAGCCCGCTGCGCTAAACAAAGTTGCCGCTTCCTGCCTTCGTCCAGCAAAAAAATAGTATACACTCCACGGGAAATAAATAAGAAAGCCTCAGATCATATGTTTGTTGACATCGGCTTTGCCTCGGACAACAATTACATGTGATCTGAGACATGTGATGTGTGTGTGTGTGTGTGTGTGTGTGTGTGTGTGTGTGTGTGTGTGTGTGTGTGTGTGTGTGTGTGTGTGTGTGTGTGTGTGTGTGTGTGTGTGTGTGTGTGTGTGTGTGTGTGTGTGTGTGTGTGTGTGTGTGTGTGTGTGTGTGTGTGTAAACCTCTTATAACTTTTGAACGGCTTAACTGATTGGATCGAGATTAGTAGCGACCCAAAGAGTATCATTGCCATTAAATTTCGTGAAAATTTTAATTAATTCGGTTCGCTAGATTTTGAGAAATCTCAAAAAAAAAAATTTTTTTAAAATGGTTTTTTTGGAATAACTTTATTTTATATCTTTTTGTAAAGAAAAAAATTTTTTTTTTTCTTATAGTCTTATGAACGTGGACTTGGCGCGATTTTTTAGAGTGAAACTGTTTTTTTTTTCGGATAGTATATTACACACCGAGGGAAGTAAAGTAAGAAATGTCTCAGATCACATGTAATTGTTGTCCGAGGCGAAGCTTATCAACAATCGGATAACTCTTCATTAAAATTCGGTACAAATTTATTATTTAAAAATTAATTTTTTTTTAATAGCTCAAAATATTACTTTGTTAGTGCTAATTTCTTTTTTTTAATATTTCTTATTCTACGTCTCGATTTATAATAAAATCATTACAATCTATCACTAACTTTCTTTCCATATTATTTTTGGATATTCATCCGGAATTCATCCGGAATGCATTTAGAATTCCTATTTGTGTCAAAATATGACTTCCACATGATATTCAGCGGATCCCCTGCGGATCACCTGCGGATTACCGGCGGAATCCCGCAACTTTTTTACACGGGATGGGTATTTGTACCCTGAAAACAACGGGATTTATCAATTGCGGGTGGTCCATTTGCGAGGAAGCTTCTTATCCCAGCGGGATGAAGCGGCACATATATCTAAATATACACATACATGAGAGTATGTATAAATAAGTTGAGAACCCGTCTATCCGAAGGTGGCTCGTGCTAAAGGGTGACCTCTGACCGTGAAGAAGAGGGCCAAAGAGCAATGCAACTCCTCATCTCGTATACTCTTAACTCTTAACTCTTGTGTTATGTATAACCATGGACGATGGGCCGGGCACGCGAAGATCCGAAGAGTCTTGTTCCTCCTCTCGCCCTGAGGCACGCGCTCAATTCCCTCTTACATCTCGCCCCATTCTCCATACCGGTCATACCGATCCCCGATATAATATCGGTATATTATGCCTAGGCTCACTTCTCTTCTCTCGCTGACCATACCAACAATTCTAATCAGACCAAAAGTAGAGACCAGAAAAATTGAGTGAAATTGAGGTTGGCATTGTCGCAGTCACGTGATTTAGTTGACGGTACACTAAATGGCGGCGCGGAGCTACGTGGCGGGCATGATTACTTACATATAATGCGCAAATTGTAGACTTTTTATTATTTTTATACAAAAAAAAAAAATTTATTTGATGAAAGAGGAAAAATTTTTAATCAAAAAAATCATTTTTGAGAGCTTTATTGTTTTAATTTAAGGTTAAGGTAGTACTACCGTTAGCACAAGAGTCAAATCCTAAAACCTAACCTTATTTGATTAACGTAGTAGATTTCCCTATTCTAATTTTTGGAACCCGCTTCCAATTGAGGTCACATCAGCTGCCACATTGGAGGAATTTCACAATGTTTGTTTCCGGATTTTGCAACGCTTGGAGCAAGTCAATGAGCATGAGTGAGTGTTAAATTTGAAAGATGTGGTTTGATGATGAGGTTGAAAATGTCCTATAATTACTAACTATTACTGCTGCTATTGTTATTTTTGATAATTATTTTTCTTTAAGATTGCTATTATTATTACTAGTTTATTACATTGACTACTGTCAAGTAAGTGTGTTTTTCTTATAACTACCTTTGTAACTTATGTAAGAAATATGGTCATAGGGAGCTAAGCTCCATGACCGAGAAATAAATAAATAAATAAGTAAATGGCGTTGGAGAAACAGAGACAGAGATAAATTTTGAATGATTTATATTAACAAATATTCTCATATTCTCTGAAACCATACTGATAGAAGGATTTATTTGTATCAAAAAATATTTGTTAATAGTTAACAAATCATTTGTTAGAGGCTATTTTTTAGTATTAAACAATTATTTCTTAGTATTTAAAATGATTTGTTTGTATTTAATAAATCTTTTTAAATACTAAGAAATATTTGTTAAAGACTAAAAAGTGATCTCTAATAAATGATTTGTTGAATATTAGCAAATATTTTAACTATAAACAAATCCTTCTATGAGTGCATACTTATTGTTATTAAATATATTTTAGATGTTATTTTCTCTCATTGTCTTAATTTTTATAAGAATCTGAACGACCAGTTTTGTAAAATAAAATAAAGTTTGTGATTTTTCATAAGGATCAATAGTAAAGGCAAAAATATGTAAATATTCATATCTTTTTTTCAGTTCTCTGTAGGCCTTCGAAAATTTTAGTGGTTAATTAAGATATTATTATGTACCTATATGTCAAGTTTCATCAAATTCTGAACGTCAATACTAAAACCGGTAGTACTACCTTAAGTACCTTAAGTAAGAGAATTTTTTATTGACTTTTATATAATTAAAGACAATAAAAATCTTCAAAATAATTGTCTTGGTTCAAAAATTTTTATTATCATCAAAAAAATAATGAAAATGTTATATGCGATTTATTTATATAATAAAATGAATTCATTTAATTAAATTAAACATCATTGAAGGTTTTATGTTCTTTTTTAAGCTAGTTAATTTATTATGATAAATTTCGAAGTAGTTCTGTATAGATTTGAATTTCATGCCAAATAAAATTTGTTTATTTATTTTATTTAGTACTTTTTGATGATTTTATATCATTTTTGGATATTCAATTTTTTACATCAAGTTTTTGGAAGAGTTTTAAATAGTTTGTTGGTTCTGTAAGTTTTTTCTTTCATATTTTGTAGTAAATTCTCAATAGTTGATCCTGTGATAGCAATTTTATTCCAAAATTTTTTTCAAAAGTACCCAAACTGTATATTGTGATTAAAAATATCGAAAAATCATTAAGCCAAAGAGTTTTTTACTCACAATTCGTGATTCTAGGCAGTCATATAGTGACGGCAGGTTGCTAGTATTATACTTATATAAATAAGTAACAAAAAATACAGGATACGATATATTTAATATAATATACGATGTCGATTCCGTAAAGTGGGCACCTTTCGTGCGATGTTAGCGTCATTTGAATAAACGCGTGCGCGGAGTGGGTCTTTTTCCCGCTCGTGACTCCACGAGTATAACCCTGTGCCGGCTGCCCTTCGGCGTTTCGCATTCCTGGCAAAATTCTTGATGCTTTCATGCAGCCTTATAATTTTTTTTCCTGCTCGTTTATTTTTTTTTATCATTATCATTATTATGTGCCCTCTCTTCGAGTTTTTATCCCCGACTCAGACGTAGGTCCTTAATCCTCGATCCTCGATCCTCCCCCCCATCCACGAAAGCTTCCAGGCGTAGGCGGGCAGAGGGCGTTGCTGGCTAATTGTAATTACACGGCAGTGGCGTTAGTAGCATTAATTGCTACATAAATTTACCCGGATAACCTTTTTCACCCGGTCGTTAATTTGTCACATTGTCTCCCGTGTCATCAATCCATAACCTGCAATCTATCTCAGTTGCTCTTTTTACTACTAATTTGGACACATTTTTATCAATTTAAAATCTATCGAAAAATTCGTCCTGAAAATTTTCTTCTTAAAGTTGAAAAATTTTACGCATTTAAAAATTTTTTTAATTTAATTTTTTAAATATAAATATATTTATATATAATAATTTTTAAATATAAAAACTCCTAATAAGATTTGCTATAAATTTAAAGCTCAAATTTTCGGAGATAATTTTTATGTCAACCCTTCAATTTTATAGATGTAAAAAATAAGAAAAAAAATTTATTTACTATAATTCTTTGATTCTTTGTTTAAAAATTTAAACTTCTGAGTTGAAAAATTAAAAGTTATCAAATTAGTTACATTTTGTACGACATTTTTTTTTTTAATTTTAACGTTTTTGTGTCTTAAAAGTCTTCTTTTTCAAATTTTAATATTTAGAATTTTTATCACTTTAAAATCTATTAAAAAATTCGTTCTGAAAATTTTCTTCCTAAAATTGGCAATTTTTTTTTTTTAAATTTAGTTTTTGCAATATCAATATATTGAAGAATATACACAGACCATTTGATATTAATAATACAAATATTTCCAAGATTATATTTATATTTATAAAGATTTTTTTTCAAATTTATTGAACAAAATTTATTAAAAACTTCTAATAAGATTTGTTATAAATTTAATGTTTAAATTTTCAACGAAAATAATTTTTAGAGATAATTTTAATGTCAACTCTTTAATTATTTTAATACACATTTCACAAAAATTTTTTGATTTTTTGCTTAAAAAATTAAACTTCTGGGTTGCAAAATTAAAAATTAAGAAAATTATAAATTAGTTAGATTTTTCTTTAAATTTTAACGTTATAGTGTCTTTTTTTCAAATGTTCATATCTAAAAATTTAAAACGTTCAATTTTAAAACTAAAAAATTGTAAAATAAATTTTTTTTCACTTCCTTTTCGTTCAAAAAATACTAAAAAATCCCTTCTCAATATAATAAATCCAATTTCTTTAAGAAAATCCTAAAATTAAACTTTCGAACTCTCATAATTTTCCCAAGGATAATTTCCAAGAGATTTATTACAATATTTTTCCGAAGCAGAGCTGCATTATGCATAACAAAAAAAAAGTGGATAATCTGTCAAGTAAAAATGAGATCAAAGTATTTATTAAAATAGCCGATGAGATAAATCGTTTAGAGTCGCAAAAGTAGCCTTTGGGTTGAGTTTCACAAGCATTTACCTGAGTGGTCTGTCGGATAATCGACATGACTAACGACATGGACTACATATGTCCACCCGCATAAACTATCCTGTTTTTAACCTGCATACATTAAAAGTTGGCACTTGCCGAGCAAAAAGACCGGCGAGTACCGAGAATTATGTACCGACGTTATGTACGTAATATTATTAATTACAACCCAGCAGCGTGTTATTAGTGCATTAGACGAATTTACCGCCGTGAAGCTTTTGTGCGCCTTGAGCTAGATAACCGCAAGCTCCTTTCTAATTTAGCTCTTTATCTCGAGGACGTGCATGCTCGCTCGTTCTTTTGACCTGTTATGTCTTTTATATGTTTATATTTATAGCGAGTATGCAGCAGAGTGTTGATAAATACCAGCTCCATCGTCCCCCAGGGCTCCGACGGCGACTCGGGTGACACACATGTAATGCGTGTTTGCACAAACAAAGACGTTTTGTGTAATCACCTTGTCTAATCACGGGACAGAGGACCTGTTGCAGAGTCCAGGTTCGTCCAGTTTCACAACAAACCATTTAATTGTTGTTGTTTGGCTAGTTGGAATTGTAATTGTAATTGTGAGTTGTAAATTAAAATAATAAAAGTAAATTAAGCTAAGAGTGTAATGACTTTTAGTGCGAGCTGTCGGCGAGGTGATGATGGACAGTAAGAAATGCCCATTCTTCAGCAAACCGCCTCCATTATCATATTTATGACCTAGCAGATGCTTAAGGCAGACATTTATGTTTTTAAAAACTCGGATGCTCTAACTGATCCGTTTTAAACAAATGTTTTGCTCAAGATAAATTTATTTGTTTAAGGAGGTCTTTTCGCCATCAATGTTAAATAAAAAATATTAGATTATGCATAAAATTAAGTTTTATCTAATAGTTAAAGTCCTTATTTATCTACTAGTGAAGTTTAATTTATTCACCGTGGAAATTTTTGAAAAAAAAAATTCTAAAAATGTTAGTATTTTTTCCGAGTCTTACACGGAAAAAAGTAAACTGTAATAAATAACAGTCGATTTATATTAAGTAATGATCAACTGCTAAAAATTACCATTTCAAACAGTAAAATCGTGATTTTACTATTCACTATATGATTTTTACCGTTTAAACGTTACAATTTACTCTTTACGTGGAAGAAAATACTATTTCAAACAGTAATATTCGCTATTTGAATGTCTAAAATGTTAATGTATAATAATTAAGAATTCAGACTTTGATATTTATCATTTCGTACCTAAAAAATGATCTTATGATATGTAAAAAGTATAAAATAAAGTTAGTAAATTTCTAATACAAGCAACGTCAATATTTACAAAGTAAAATGGTAAATTTTAAGCGCAACGCTAAAAATCAAACTGTAATTATTGACTTGCTTAGACTGGTAAAATGTATATTTTAAAAGTATGATTTTTGCTGTTTCAAATGTTAAATTCTCCCAGAGTGAGACCCCCTTCTCTTTCATCTGAGTTCCCCTTCTTCTCATAACATGGACTATATATTGAAATGGCAATTTTCACTGTTTGAAACTGTAATTTTTTAAGATAAAAGAGTCGTTATTTACTATAGTGACAGCTACTAATCACTTATTTTGGATATTAAATTATAAATTGTGGCTTTTATACTTTTTACATTAATTTCTGTAATATTTATATTTTTGCCACCCCGATGTCCGCTTTACTGTTTGAAACTATCAAAATTAACCGGAATCCGAGTGAATATTACAGTTTACTTTTTTCCGTGTACAAGAAAGTCAGACCTTAACAACTTTCTCGAGTTATGGCATTAACCACCGATTAGATGGGGTAAAAAAAACTCAAAATAAGGTTTTCGAAATATTCAGGTTTGATTTTTTGCAATAAAATATATAGGTTGCCGTGGAATTTATGGAGAAATTATAATTATAAAATCACAGAAAATTTTTGAGTAATCTACATTTAAATGGCGTCAGAACATTTGGCAACTTTGCGTAGCGCGCGAGCTTCAGACCATTCAATAAATTCAAACTAAACTTTAACGCACTTATGTTTTTCATTCATACTTATTAATTAATTTATTGTAAACAAATTTTCATATTTCATAATTGAAAAATAAAACAATAATTTAAAAATACTAGCATTCTTGCCATGAGACATTAGAATGCTATGGTTTTATGACTAAACATTTTTAATTAATTTATTTATTTACACTGACTGCAAAAACTTAAACATGGTTAAGGTTATATTGTGCAAATGAAAATGTAAGCAAACGAAATATAGCGTTGCCAAATCACGGACAGGTTACTAACTGATTTACAAGAGTCAAATTAATTTTTGTATTTAACTATTTTTTTTTTAATTTTCAAAATTTCAACGATTAATGCCTCATATACTATTTATTTTTTAATTTTAGGAATTTTTATAGGTTTTTTATTTTAATTTATCGAATATTGACTACTACAGTTGTTGTGACTCAACTGGAGCGAAAGGACTTCCTTAAAGAGTTTTGAGTTTGAAAGAAAGTTTGACTTAAAATTGAAATTCTGTTAATTTTTTTGAGTAAAAAAAATGAGTTTAGAATTTTTAGTACAAAGTTTTGTTAAAATTTGAGAAATTTTTAATTTTAATTTTTTGTTGAAAATTTTGATGCTGTAAAACTTTTTTTTTTCTTTCAAATTTTCTGTATAAATATTTATATTGAATATATAAATTAATTAATTAAAAAATAACATTTTTTTCTTCCGAAATTTCAATTTTAAACTTTGATAAAAAATTTGTAAACAATAATTATTAAAATGAAAGATTTCATTACCTTGTCTTTATAAAAAACAAATGATATCTCCCAGAAAACTCATCTATTAATTTAATAATTTTTTATCAAATAATTTTTCTCAGTATATTTTCATTTCCTTATTTATTATTTTAAAAGTTTAGCGAAACAAGTCTCTCGAGACTTAAATAAGATAATCTCTATTATAAACTGCGAGGCAACCCAAGTAAACGGCGTCGAGTTATTTACCTGTTTGAGAGTCGAGCAAAAGAAACGACGAGGGCAAACCATAGCTTGGAAATATAAGGACCAAGGAATGGAAAGCCGAGGGGATGAAGAATCAAGAACAGGGAAAATACGTCTTTAACAGAGAAAAGAAACAATATAAATTTATCAAAGAATAAAAGCTCCTCCATAGAAAATTTTCATCTTCTCAATCTCATTCTGAAGTTAAGTATTTAGTGTCCCTAGTTTTCGAGTTTCATTGTTTATTTTTCCAGAATTAGGAGTTTGAATATATACCTACTTACAGGGGCTAAAAGCGAAAGCGAGAACTAAAACTCACAACTAAAACTCACTCACCCAGCAAGATGAGTCAACGGCATTAAAGCTCGGCTGGAAACACGCGCCCGTTCCACCGGCACCGACGCCGCCGCATCTGAATGTCATCTTGCTTGTCTAATTTCCAGTATACCGTCGGGTCTTGAGGTCACTTACCTGTAATCATTAAATGTAAACATGTTATTAAAATTAAATAAATGTTATTTACAATTTTGTTAGCTTTTGATGAAAAACATTTTTTATATGACCATATATGTCATATATATTAGCAACCTTGTAATCATTATTTGACTACCGTAATTTGTGAACTATAAATAAGTAAAATTTTGCTTTATTGAATAATGACTTTTGTTAAATTGCACTGTACTTTTTTAACTATTGACGTTTTTAAAGATATAAGCTTATTCCGATGTTATCCTCATCAAGAGCTTTCATTTGAGTACCCACATGCATTTTGATATATTTTTCATATATACATATATATAATACATATAAATATATGAAAAATCGATGTGGATACTCAAATGAAAGGTCTTAATGAGTGTAACATCGCGATGAGCTTATATCTTTAAAAATGTTAACAGTTCACAAGATACAAGGTCTTTACTAAATAATGACTTTTGTAAAATTGCACTATATACTTTCTTAAATATTGACATTTTTAAAGGTATAAGCTCATCCTAATATTACACTCATCAAAAGCTTTCATTTGAGTACCCACATGCATTTTGATATATTTTTCATATATACATATATATAATACATATAAATATATGAAAAATTGATGTGGGTACTTAAATGAAAGGTTTAGATGAGTGTAACATCGGGATGAGCTTATATCTTTAAAAATGTCAATAGTTCACGAGATATAAGGTCATTTTTTAATTATCTATCTAGAGATAGAGCATTTTTAAATGCAGCCAAAATACTTATCATCATAAATTGACTATTGGTGAGAATGATATGAAACCATGAAAAAGGACAACTCCAGATCAAGACTTTTCCAACGATACCAAATTTAACCATAAAAACCTATTTTATCATATAAATACACTGGCCACAAAATTTTGCTTATTCTCTTAATAATATAGATGGTTAAATATGCCATATTCGAGACCATATATATGATATATGTGACCATATATACCATATATGTGAAATATATACCATTTATATGACAATATATGCTATAAAGGTGATATATATGACCATTTATATGATATATATTCCCGTAAATGCTATATGTATGGCCGTATATCTGATGTATGTGACCCTATATAGCATAGATGTGATATATGTGACCATACATACTGTATATATGACAATAGATGCCATACATGTGACATATATGTGACCATATATGCCATATATCAAAATTTTTTCACTCTCTTAATTTAAAAAAATTTTTATCTTGACTAATTTATCGTTCAATTAATAGTAAAAAGTACAAACAATAGTTGTAATAATAATAACAATAATATGAGCAGTACAAAAGACACGTGCGAGATAATTTAGTAAATGAATCCTTAACAAGTGTCACGCCTCATACTTCCACCCTAAATCCACCAATCTATCGTCTCTTATCTCAAAACACGATCGTATTATACTACCGACGCACGCTACACTGTTATGTTCTGTTATACGGCTTTACATCTAAATCTACATCTAAGGTCTACTTCGCTGCTATTTTGCTCTACACAAATACAAACACTAATTCGATACTTTGGACATGCTATGGTAGAAACAACAGAGAGGTCACATACGGAAGATAACAGCGATCTGATAAAAATTTGGTTATCGCGTTTCTCCAGTTAATGATCCATCAACCTGATATTAATTACAGAAACCGACTCTTCAAACTTATAACGTCATCTTACAAGTTTCAAAAATTATTTGACTCCTTCAAACTTTATTATGGAATATCTGATGCATATAAAATTTCGTAAAATATTACAGCTCGTTTGCTCACTAATAGAATTTCGATACATATATTAAATTAGAATATATGATATTTAAAAAAAAAAAAACTGAACAATTGAGAAGCTAAACATTAAATTGGTTCCGAATAAGGGAAAAGCGATTTATTCAATCATATCGCAATTTCGGTGGTATTTCTATTTCTTAAAGTGACAAGACCGTTTGACATTCCAACATAATATACATATATGTATGTATGTACAATAAATAAAAACGAGAACTGTGTGTGGCGTGTACTGGTGTACCGAGAAAGAGGAGAGTTTCAATCTGGAGGTCCAATTTCACGAGTTGGATGTTGGATGAAAATACGAATTTGGTATCCATTGGCGCGGATAACACGCGGGCTACTACTCCATATTCAACCAGGTAGCTCTAGCTTTTACTACTGGTTCTCTCTTCGTCCTCTTGCTGATGCTAGTCTTCATCTGCAGCAGTCAATGTTCACTTATACATACATACATACATATATAGATGTGGATGGGTGTACGGTAGAGAGACTGGAGAAATTCTGGTGGAATGGAGTTTGTACGGCACACAGCACACCGGAATATTATGAATATTCAACTTGACGCTGGCATGGCTGCGTTCCAATCCATTATTCATTTCTCCAGCACCATCGTTCCAATTCTCTGGTACATTAATATCTATATACTATATACATACACCTATAGATGTATGAATGTATTTTGGTAACTTGCATACGTCGCATTGAGAAATCAGTATTATATTTTTTTCCGATCGAAACCCCAAAATCGATTTGCATTTTATTTATAGGGAAAATACAGATATTCACGGAGGATGTCGGTACCGATATATAGATGTACATTGTGCATGAGATTTTAGCATTAAATTGCCGATAACGAGTCACTCGAACCTCGGCTCTGAGGTTCGACCTTAGACCCCGACTTCACTTTATAATCATAACTTTAACGTAGCTTGAAGAGGAGAGGATAAGTAAGTGGTTAAAGTCTGTTTTTAACTCTTTTTAATACGTAATTATTCAATTTTTTACCTCAACAAAGATTCAATAATTAAAAATTAAAAATTTGAAAATTTTGAGTTGAAACATTTTGTCAAATGTCAAGTACCGCGACCTAGATCACAAAATCCTGAGTTCAATGAATACCCATAACACCTATTAACCACAATTGCTTCATAGAATTAACGGCATTAATATTTTATTAATCGATTAATCACTTAATCGACCTACCTCGGATATACTGCTGTGAGCACTCATTTTACACGTAATTTTTCACTGATTCAGACCTCTGTACTCATTTTACTTAAAAAAATTTACCAAAAAAGATATTCAATAAAAACATCGAAATAAAAGAAATAATTATCAATTTTGTCTGCAGAGAAATCTAGAGTCGAAATAAATAAGTTTGGAGTTCGATTCTAAAGTTGAGAAGCTAATTCGATTTTTCTCTTGACGCGTATGGGCACGGGTAGGAATTCTATACGGGATTATATATAATAAGTGGTTAAATTCCAGTAGTGGGCATCGTTACGAACCGGTAGCCTCTAATCAACTTAATTTCAGGTTGGCTTTGGCTCGACGTTGCCCCAACATACCCAGCGCATAACGTATCCAAGCATTCGAGTCTAGATATTCGGTAATTGTATCCGATCGGAAGATCGGAATGTTACACATCTCCTCCAATTTAGCTATCGAATGATAACTTTTGGGCTGTTGTCATTAGCCATCAGCGTATACTTTTCAGGTGGAGGAAAAATACCAGAATACCAGTGACTAGTCCCGGAGAACAATCATTAGGAAAATAATATTTTAATGTTGTTGAGTATATTTAATTTTCGTTGAGTCATTCTATGTAAGCTCGGCAAATCTCGTCTGGGTGGCTTCAACTGCCGATAAAACAAATGTTAATAAGCAGGTGAGAAGTCTGACCCGCCTCCTAATGCTCCGCTAAGAACTAAACCACAAAGAGTTCTTACTTTACAAATCTTGGATCTTGGATCTTGGATCTCGGATCTTGGATCTTGGATCGGGTTAAATAGCTTGAGATAGACACCACAAACCATTTAAGTAATTAGCGGCCATTTGTCTTCACGACTAATGGTGCTTTTCCTCCCTCGTCGTTTATTTTTGTGCAAATAGAATCATTTTTTTATGCATCGTGGTAAAAATTTTTAATATTGTCTTTATCTTTGATTGTTTTTGTGAAAAAAAAAATTTATGGCCTTTTAAATAAATTTTATATGCTCATATTTGGCCTGATATGTTTATATTTAATTCTTTTAATGCGTTTTTTGATGAAAAATGGTCATATATAACTTTTAGATAATAGTCGGTAAATTGTCTCGCTACAAGAGAGTTAAATTCTAAAATATATAGAAATAATTTATTTTTTTAGTAATAAATTTAATAATATTTTATATCAGATTTTTTCTTCTATAAACAGTGAAAAATCATATTATTTTTTAGGAAAAATATTGAGAAAAAAAAATATTTTATTTAAATAGATTTCTATGGGAAGAAGTTAAAAAAAATTAAGTGAAGGAAAAGATGAATTTGAAACAATGTTTAACAAAATATCAATGAAGTATTCAAAAATAATTTTTGTTGGAATTCTTAAGGAACTTTTCACAAAAAATTTTTTCACGGGCTTGGATAAAATTAAGGCAAAATTTCATCTAAAATTCAATAACCAAAATAAAATTCTAACATAAACAAATTAATGATTATATATGAAAATTAATGCAAGCCGGTCATATATAACTTTTGGATAAAAACGAGATCTAAATATCTCCAACAGATGGCGCATGGTCGGTAAATTGTCTCACTACAAGAATAAATTCTAAATTCTAAAATATATAGAAATAATTTTTTTTTTAAACAATAAATCTAATAGTGTTTTGTATCAATTTTTTTCTCTTTTAATCAATGAAAAATCATATTATTTTTTAAGAAGAATATTGAGGAAAAAAACTATTTAATTTAAATAGAGTATGGAAAGAAATTAGAAAAAATTAAGTGAAGGAAAAAATGAATTTGAAACAATGTACAATAAAATTTCAATGAAATATTTGAAAAAAAATTTTTTTGAATTCTTAAGGAACTTTCCACTAAAAATTTTTTCACGGGCTTGGATAAAATTAAGGGGAAATTTCCTCTAAAATCTAACAACCGAAATAAAATTCTAACATAAACAAATGAATGATTATAAATGAAAATTAATGCAAGCCGGTTGAATATTTCCAACCAATTAACTCCCGCATATTAATAACCCGACAATAACAACTAATTAAAAAAATCCGATGCTTGCGTGCATAAAATAGACCCAGAGCTGGTATGATTTTATTCCGGCCATTTAAATCACATTATCCGTAATTAACTGGGTTTATTATGTCCTAAAAAATAAACAGAGCTCTCGTGCATAGAGGCTCACCAGAAACTCGACTCGTGTATATAGCACAGTACATCTTTCAGGCAAAGGAAGAACAAGAGCAAGAGCAGGCCTGTTAAACAAAGGAAAGAAACCTACCGACGCAACACGTCGGCAGAGATCAGCATCCAGCGCCGATCAAATTAAAACCGAACCGTGATCCTCGAATTATGGGAATTACCCTCGATAACCCTGTCATTAAAATTCTCCTTTGATTAATTTGTCGGTTGTTTAGCCTCGAAAGTATAAATTCAGACCCACACTAAATTTTGCTCTAAATCTGAATTCAAATCCCAATCGAAATCTTGCGAAATAATAAACAATTTTATTCTTAGAAATAAATATAAAATGGAAAAGAGGATTACATGAAGGACTTTCGATTATCCGCGACTCTAAAATGCAAAGGTTAACTAGGGTCCTCGTCTCGCAGACGACTTACAAGTTACAACTTCAACACTAGTTAGCAATATTGCTCGGCTATTTATTATTATTGTTATTGGTATTGGTTTCGTCTCGGTCTTTCTTCCTCCAGCCCACATACCGGCAATAAGAGTTGAACTAAACATAATACAAGCTGCTGAAGAGTTATTGGAATCACCTACACGGCCGTTAAAATAACGCGGACTAAACCGCCGGTTATTTATTGCCGGTGGTCCGCCCGAGCCTCACTTTACATACTAATATTTTTAGAAAAAATTCATCCCTAATTTTTAATGCGCCCAATAATTGAAATGTCACTTTAGAAATATTAGTATCTTTTTTGGTGGAGAAATTTATTCTGAGCTCTAATCTTGGAGAGTAATTTTAAAGAAAATTTTATCATAATTCGTTTTATTTATTTTGTTAAATTGTATCAAAAAATTTCAAATAATTTTCAAAATTGAATACATTATGTATATTTTAATATATTTTTCATTTACAAAAATTTTATTTATTTATTTATTTATTTATTAGTTTTAATGCCAAGGCAGTAGCCGAATAACAAAATTATACATTTTATTTACATTAAAGTACACGTAGTTCAGTAAAAGAAGTTTATAAGTTATTTTGTATTTTCATTTTGAAAATTTTTGAACATTTTTCTGTGTGAGGATTTTTGTAAATTAAATTTCTGTAGACAAATAAAGTAGCATTTGAAATTAATCAATTTATGTAATTTAAGAATTTGCTGTCTTTGGTAGATCACAGGTAGATTCCAGAATATTAAAAACAAGAAAAAGTACTGTATTTTAGACAGTTTAAATTTAGTAAATTTTATTTAAATAATTTTTTAGCTATAAAAATTTACTCAAATTTAATAAATTTTAATTTAAAATATTATTTGTCCTTTTTTTAATGAAAAAAAATTTTAATTTTGTGTTTATATCTTCAAAATTGTCACGTATCATCATTAAAAATTTTATTTAATTTTTTTTTTATTTTTCCTTCGAAATTTTTTTAATGACTGGGCCCATAACCTTCTGATCAATTGTAATTTTGAAAATGTTTATAAATTAATTGCAATATCTTCTTCAATTGATTTTCACCAAAACAATCATTAAATTTATCATCAAGTGCTTTGTAATCATGATATATTTTGAACATTGTGTACTACAAGCTCGAAAATTGCCAAACCAATAAACCATGAACAAAAGCTTTGAATAAAAAGATGTAAACATATAATAACAATATTTACAATAAATCAGTAAAATTATAACATCAAAACAAACAATCGAAACACGAAAAACAGGAGTACGAGAGACGGGAGGGTTTAATTGACCTGCACAAAAGAGTAGTAGCTCGTCACGCTCAGGTGGGCGGTCGGGTCTCATCTACTCAGCTCTCAACTACACCTAAAATATTAGCCCGCATTAATAATTATTAATTAATAATAAACCTCAGCTGTGTATACTCTATACAAGCGTATCCTGCTACTAGTGGAAAGAACAGAGCGAAATTGCTCGGAAAACGTATGACGGATCAATTCACTTAGCAATGCCCCCACTCGAAATAGATACATTAAAATAATGGATTATAAATAAAAAGATATTGAGCCGTAAATAAAGTCGAGCGTTTCCAGCAACGTTATGGCAAACGGCAAACGTAATGACAGGTCTCCAACGTCATAAAATTTTGCCACAATGAAATCCTCTGTACGAGCTGTACGCCAACTAACCACCCATCAACGTTTACCTTTGCCTGTACTAGTTTTGCGCGTGCCACAAGTTATTTAATGCACCAAAAAACTCATGCATCATTTATTATTGTTTTATGTGATGCTTTGTTTTTTTCTCTCACTTGTTTACATTCGTTTTACTTTGTAGAATTTTTTTCGCGGGAATGAGAGAAGTTTAACTGTTTCTTTATTAGTGAAGTGTAAAATGATTTTATGATATTTTTCTTCAAATTAATTTATTTATTTTTCTTCAATTAATTTATTAAAAAAAAATTCTTTTAAAAAATCATTAGCTGCCATATTTTAAAACACAGTAATTATTTTTTTAATTTTCTTAAATTTTTATAAGAAAATTATATTTTAAATAAAATTAAAATGAATAAAATAAGATTATTTAAGGTACTAAAAAATGCAGATATATCGAAAAAAAATTATTAAAAAATTTTATAGTTACTGTGTTTTAAAATATAACTTTAAAAATATTTTTGACACAATTGAAAATTTTTAAAAATTTCTGCAGAAATGATAAAAAATTTTTTATTTAATTAAAATAAAGCTATTGATATTCTTCTGTATATTTCGTTTATTATACTTGTTTCAAAAGTTTTTAAATTTCAGCTCTTAATTTTCATTTTTAAAGTCGCAAAATAAAATTCAAATTTTTTTAATAAAATTTTCCTTAATCATTTAACTTTAAAATTATTATTATAGAAATACTAATCTAAAATAAATCTTGCAAATATTGAGTATACATAAAAGTTAAAAAAAAATTAATTTTAGAAAATTTGAAATAAAAATTAAAAGAAAAAATGAACTTTTAATAGTCAAAAAATGAATATCGTTAATAAAAAAATTTACCATTTGATGCATCCTAGCAGTATTGTAGTAGTCTAAATTCGGCATTTGGTCCTCTTCTTCCTTTAGGATCTCAAAGTACTCAAATAAGATAACAAACAACCAAAATAAAAAAGTCCTTGCAAATAATAAAGCTACACCACCAAATTTAAATACACTTCCAACTCATATCACTCAACAAACGTTCTCCACAAGCGTCAGCTCACTATCAATCGATAATAAATCAGTTAATTCCTCCAGGATAAAAAATTAAGACCAAGAACTGGAAGCTGTCGAAGCTTAAAGGTCACCATTTGTCAGCGAGAGGCAATTGTGGATTTATCGCCGCTGGCAACTTCACCCTTTGTCGAATCACAATCCAATATCAGAATCAACGAAGGTAACCAATATAAAAAACTAGTAACGCACTGGGTATTATGATTACAATTACAATCAGGACAAATCCGCGATCTGTTGGCTTATTGCGTTTATCTACGGCTAGAGCAGGTAGCCCTGAATTGGGATCCAGGCAGATAGATCGAAGACCGAAAGACCGTCCGTCCAGAAAGACTCGAGGGTTACTGCGCCCGCGGGGCCTTAGCTACCAGAAAGAGGACCGGGATCCGCGGTTCGGGTCCTGCTTCCACTTTCCACCCGTAGGAGGTAGGGAGGGGCCCAACTGGGTGCGGCCTCCACCTTCCCCGGAGCCACAGACCATCGGGATTGGTCTCGAGCCGAGCCGAGCCCTCCAATCGTTTTCGCTAGGGCCCTAACCCCGCTCTCCGCGATTGGCCGTTCCTTCGGAGCCGCGGGGCCCTGTCAGAGCCTCATACCTACGCCGTCAGTAAGGCTTCTATTCGCCTCACCATCCGAGAGTGATCCATGATCCTCTAAGGATAACCAGTAAGCCGGATTTAATGTTTTCACCTGGAGACTTCGGCTATCCATTGTGCTCCGGCTGGGTCTCTTCTTTAAAAACTCTCGAAATATATCCGACGCGAATTGCCTCGGGCCGATCAAACTTCAGCTAAGAGATTTGATCCTGGATCTTGGATTCGCTGTTTTTAGTTTTCTTTTATTTTAATCCAGCGTCGTAAAAATTATGATCATGATTAGCCACTCCTAACTTACTGAGCTGTTCCTTTTCCTGATTGCCGTTAAATTCCTCAAATGAAAGCTTCGTGATTAGAAAATCTCTGTAGAAAGGAAATTTCTTGGGTTAATTATCAGAAAACAGGCTTTGATGATCAAAACATCAGAACCTGAAAAAAGACAATTAAATACAATGCCTGCAGATGTTTTGTAACTTGTAGGAGCTGATCGTTAAAACGCAGCCCATCTACGGCTATTTCAGAAATTTTTTTACAATTTAGTACTGTTGGAAAGAAGAGAAGGAGTTACTGATTCGCCTCAGTCCAAGTCAAGATTAAAAAAAGGTAAAAATGCTTACGTGCTGTAAACAATTTTCTTGGAAAACGGTACGGCTGTGATATGACGAATGGTTGTTCGAAATAACCGTGTTGTATCATGGATATGCAGATATTATGGAGGTGGATGGTGAGTGGTGGATGTGGGATGTGTGTTATTAGTCAAAAAATGATATCCACCCGCAAACTGCAAACTGCAAACTGCTGAGGACTGGAGCATTCTCTTAGCCATGGAATTGCCGTGGAATAATGCAATGCTAAATGCTGGATGTACCAATCTGCATTGGCTCTCGTGGTAGTGGCTGAGTACTTCGCTGTCTACCTTTAATTTAGCTTGGGTCAATCGGAAATTTTCTGGTAAGCTCGCGTGTACGCCCTGGGCTGTCACGATTCTGCATCGCTAACCGTCCTGGCTAAGACTCTGCTTAAAGATTGGACTTTCAGAGTCCGATGTGTATAGAGCACTCTTTATGGTGGACGGTGGATGCTCTACCCCTCAACTTTTTCGATAAATTATTATTCGTGAAGCAATTTTATCTTGGAATTCCTTTCACGCCCTTGCTCTCGGGCAATGAGATAATGTTCCTCTGTGTTTAGCAATAACAGTTGCTGAGGTACTCTACGCAACTATAAGTTAATACTTTTTCCATTTACAGGCTTGATATGTCCATTTATAATTTTTTTATCAACTTTAGTACTTAAAAAATCCGACAGGTGGCGAATTGTCGCTAAAGTTTCTCGTTTGTAGACAGTTAATTTCTAAAATATAAGTCATATAATTAAGTTAATACTTTTTCCATTTACAGGCTTGATATGTCCATTTATATTTTTTTTATCAAATTTAGTAGTTAAAAAATTCGATAGGTGGCGCATTGTCGCTAAAGTTTCTCGTTTGTAGACAGTTAATTTCTAAAATATAAGTCATATTTGGAATCTTGTAAGGAATTTATCTAAAGATAGTTGTTAGATTGATCAACAATTATCTAATTTATATTCAGAACAAAATTTGATGATCATGTCATCAAAATTTGTCCCAAAAACCGATTGTTTGTCTTTTTCGTGAATTGTTTATCATAAATAGGTGGCCAAAATTCTCGGTGATAAAAATCTGAGGCGGACAACCTCCTAAGGGCGTATCCAGAGTGGTTGATGCCGAAGTGATGAGGATGAGGCTGCTAGGGGATGAAGATCTACACACTGAATGGATCTGTGCACCGAGACGATACAGACATATGAATCTGATGGTGTGTAAGCTTGTAAGTGTGCTGGTGAATGTGAATGTGTAAGGTATCTTATTGATCTGGTAGCCCGGGGCGTGTCATCCTGGGCTGTTTAGCCGCAGGGAGGACCGCAGCTAACCCTAAAGCAAAGGGGACAACTTGCGCATGCGCGGCTCCCTATCCGGAGGGGTAACTCCCAATCACCAGGAGCCAGGAGCTAGGAACATTCTCGCCCCGAGGGGTTGTCAAGACTTGCGTTAGAATAAAAAAATAAAAAGCTAACGGAGATAAAACAAGGAAAGACGCTTCAACATCCAGAGCAAGAAAGATTTTACAATTGCGTCATGCGTCTGCGCTATATATAGATTAAGAGATTTCAAATCAACTGGCGCCTTTATGAACCAAAGCTCTTCCGTCTGATATCCATACGATAAGGTATCTGGATCTATATCTGATGCCTGGATGTATAATGTGGGATGTGGAAGCTGAGAAAGTCTTGCTCTCCGGAGACCAGTCGAGATTTCGCCGATTCAATAGAATCTTTGGGTAACGAACGCCTTTGTGTGTACACTGGGGTGGATGAATAAAAAATAACCCGTCGATAGGTATGAGAAAACTTAATTTTGAAATAAAAGTCGGTGAATGTTCGCATACATTTTTAGAGATTCGAAAAAGCTTTCTTGCGATCTTGATTTATACATTCAATCCGAAGTATGTTTTATTCACGAGATAAATTTATTCCTCTGTACAATTTTACTTGCTGTGGAACTCGGATGTCAAAGACAGATACTTTCAAATCGGTACGTTTGTATTTTGATAGGGAGATATTTTATTGGTAGAATTTGAAACAATTAAGAGACGGTTGTCGAAGACGATTCCAAGTTTTTTTTTGAATTTTTACCAGGAATAGTTTTAAAAAATAATATGATTAGCTGAAAGATTAAAAAATTTTAATTTTGATTGAAATATAAGAGATACGATAAAATGCATTAGTACTTTTTTATAAAAAATAGAATTCTTCACAAAAAAGCCCTCTTATAATTTTTTCATATCGATGTTCTAATTAGCAAATTGTCTAAAAATTTATTATCACTTTAAAAAACAATTTAATATCTAATAGAATAATATTTTGGTTTGAATCATTTAAATAATTTCTAATTGGACTATTGCTACATCAAAATGTTAAAAAATCACCTTTTACAAAATAAGGAGTTAGACCGTCGATATTTGCAATATTTTGTCCAGAATTTTGACTCAAACATAATAGAAAAGCTATAAAAATCACTGGAAATTAAGTTCTTTCTACGAGAAAATTCAAATTTCGTCTGAAATATAATAAATGCAATAAAATTGAAAAGAAATTTTCTTACAGGAGATCAAATACTCTACAAAAAAGTATTCCTATCATTTTTTGATATTTAGAATACTTCGTCCAGAATTTTGACTCAAGCACAACAAAAAAATCACTGATTTAATTGTCTCTATTAAAATATATATTTTTCCGTATATAAAAGGATAAATATCAAGATGATAATAATCACCGATTATAATCTCAAAAAACTAGTTTGAAAACAAAAACTAGCCAAAGGGCACTTTGAATACTCGGTATTGTTCCAAAAGCTTCTTCAGTGCTATAAAAAAATGAATCTCGAAAAATAGAGAATTTACATAAATATCTCTATAGATATATATACCAGGGCAGGAATTTGGGGGTTGGCTTTGGCAATGGCGTACCAGAAAAAGTAGACGTAAAAAAGGCAGGCAGGCAGAAGAAAGATGTCGGTGCATAATCGATGATCACAGTCATAATAAATGAAGTATGCCTCGGTAGGAGGTGGGCATACGTGGTGGTACCTGACGACGGCCTGGGGCGAATCGGGAATCGGGAGGATCATCCGAGCCCGTAATCCGAGGTGTGCTCGTATCGCGTACATCGGACGTCTTGTCTTTTCTGTTCTCTTTCCTTGTGCCTATAAAGAGTTTGGATCAGAGCGATGAATCCCCCGTATGAATATCCACTCCGAAAGTAGCTGATGGTAATAATCCACGTTCATAACACAAGTCCGAGTGAGAAGTGAGAGGCTGACTGTACGGCCAGGTGCACCAGATCTTCCTCTCTCGTCCTCCCTCCTGCCCCCAACCCATCCTCCAATGTCTTGTGCCTTGGATTCGCGAACACGCGTGATTATTATTATGTATGAACACAAGAGCACCAAGATATAAATTGTGAAATGGGGTGACGCAGCCTCAGCTCAAATTGTTGGGTGCTGGATAGTTGGCAGGCGTTCAGCCAACCCAACTAAGGTTTACAGTGTTGATAAAATAAGAGCTAGACCAACAATTACCGACATCATTTATGATACGGACGCTAGACTCGGCCGATTGATAATTGGGAGTATGACCGTCGAATTGATCGGGTGTTACAGAGGAAGAGGAAGAGAAGATACAGAGAAAAGCACAGAGGGTGTCTAGCCGCCAGCGCAAGCGCCCCTCTAGGCGACGTCACATCGATTCCTCCGGGAAGCTTACAAAATGGCCGCTGGCGTTCCATTCCTCCGCGTGATGCCGTACAAGGGCACGCCGAGCTTCCCGGTATCTACAGTCTCTTTGTCTCCGAGCCACAACTGGGGAGCTTGCGAGGGGAGGTAGAGGAGACCTCCGGAATGGGAAAATCGATCCGCCTTGTACCTTGTAGTTGGCTTACCGAGGCTCTGAACGTACTAAGAGACTGAGGCTGAGGGTGCTTCTCCACGGAAGGAATTCAATTATCAACCAAGAAGGTGCTGCAACACTCCACTACTCACTGTACTCCTTAATTGCATCTGTTTACTATTTATTCAGAAATTTTGATATGGCTAGAAAGGGCTGGGTATGAAAATGAAGGAATAAGTTTGCATTAACTGGTCAGAATGTCGATAAGATAAAAAATTATTTTTTTTTTTGTGAACGTTTCTGTAAATTTTGTATAATAGGTTTATTTTAATTTAATATTTTTTATTTAAAAGAATTCGGCTTAGTTATTTATTATAATAAAAATCAATGTCAGATGAGTTTTTTAGAAAGATTAGAAAAAAAAATTTATATCATTAAGCAAAATTTTGAAGCCAGTATATTTATATGATAAAACAGGTTTTATGGTTAAATTTGGTATCGTTGGAAAAGTCTTGACCTGAAGTTGTGCTTTTTCATGGTTTCATATCATTCTCACCAATAGTCAATTTATGATGATAAGTATTTAGGCTGCGTTCGAAAATGCTCTATCTCTAGATACATAATTAAGAAATGACCCTGTATGTCGTGAACTATTGACATTTTTAAAGATATAAGCTCATCCCGATGTTACACTCATCAAGACCTTTCATTTAAGTACACACATCAATTTTTCATATATTTATATATATTATATATATATATGTATATATGAAAGATATATGAAAATTCATGTGGGTACTTGAATGAAAGCTGTTGATGAGTGTAACATCGGGATGAGCTTATATTTTTAAAGTCATCAATAATTAAGAAATTACAGTGCAATTTAACAAAAGTCATCATTTAGTAAAGACCTTGTATCTCGTGAACTATTGACATTTTTAAAGATATAAGCTCATCCTGATGTCACACTCATCAAGACCTTTCATTTAAGTACCCACATCATTTTTTCATATATTTATATATATGTATATATGAAAAATATATGAAAATCCGTGTGGGTACTCAATTGAAAGCTCTTGATGAGTGTAACATCGGGATGAGCTTATATCTTTAAAAACGTCAATAGTTAAAAAAATACAGTGCAATTTATCAAAAGTCATTACTTAATAAACCAAAATTTTATTTATTTATAGTTCACAAGTCACGGCGGTCACATAGTGACTGCAATGTTGCTAGTAATAATTACTTCAGATTTTAACTCTCAGAAGGAGAAAATTTAGCGAAGATACGCCATTTGTCAGATATTTTTATTACTACAATAAAGAGAAAGAAAAATTATACTATTAAAAAATTTTGAATATTTAGTAAAATTTTTGGTTAACAAAAAAAATTTTAAATTATAAAGTTTACTAACTTTTGTATACATGCATGGTTTGAAAATCAGTTTATTGTATAAATAGCAACAGATTGTTAAGATTAAAAGATAATAAAACATTACTGATACGACTTAGAATGTTTTTTTTATGTATGGTTAATTTTCATATCAAGCTATATATGAGCCAATCAGGACATATTAAATTTTGTGTTTTGTATAAGAGAAGCATAATAGTGAATGATTGTCCGTTGATCATCTGATCAGTTTCGGATTCGGTGAGTCTTGTTGACTGACGAACTGCTCACACAGAACGTAAATGAAACAGTGGTTAGTCGACGGTAAATTACGTTAGGCATTATTGCTGGCCAGAATAAATATATTGAGCAACGTCGGACTGAAACCCAACCCCAACTCTAGCCGAAGCTCCAGCCCCTAGCTCGAGTCCGCTCTGTGTATAATAGCTTTGGAAATAATATATACAGCGGATGGAATATGCAGGAGTGTATATATGGATACGGGAGTCGCGAATGTTCACCTCGCAGTAGAAGCTTGCTCTGTGTGTGTTGGCTGAATGTGAATAATATTCTCGTGATTTTCAGTCCTCTATGCACTCTATACACCCAGTCGAGGCATATACGCTGTGTAAACTGGAAATGATCGCATGAGAACGTCCAGATGTGACTACATTCCACCTTCCGCCTCTCACCAGCCTTCCTCCCAGTTCACCACTAGAATTCTATCGAGTCCTAAAAATTAGCCTCCAGTTATACCGCCCTAATTGCATCGACAAATTACCGAGCGAGTGGTTACGGTTACTTTTAATAAAATCGACTATCGAGTATTGATGCTAGTCCATGGCCAGGTGCTATTCTCTTTTATCCATAGACGTGTGTTTTATCCACTCACACACACTCACTATATATGTATTTATGTGTCCTCTGAACCTGGATCGAAAGGATTAGAATCGGCCCCTCTTTGGCTACATCCCGAGGCAGTCCTCGGCTAGGCCATCTGTTTTCGGGTAAACAGACGCGATCCTAGTTCCATTCTCTCGATAGCCTTAGGACAAAATTCAATTTAGCAGGATAAAACGTAAACACAGTAGCAAAAAAATTCACGGAAAAATATTTTCCCTTCAACAGCGGCCTTCCTTGTTGATCAACTCAAAATGTCCCGTAAAAAATTTTTGTGTGGCCTTGGATGAATAATTATTAATGGCAATTTTGTTTAATACTAGTTTTTTTTTTGTTATTTTAGAATAAAAATTTTAGACAAAATATAGAAATAAAAAAAAAAATTTTTTTTTGTAGAGAATTTTATTTCCTATTGAAAAGATCCTTATCAATTTTTGCAATTAATTGTTAAATTAATTAATCGTTACAATTAATTTATAAAGTTATAATTGATCAGAAGGTTATGGGCCCAGTCATTATAAACATTTCGAAGGAAAAATCCCTAAAAAAAAAAAAAAATTAAATAGAATTTGTAATGATTGATGATATGTGACAGTTTTTTGAAGATATCAACGCAAAATTAAAATTTTTTTTTATAAAAAAAAGGACAAATAATATTTTAAATTAAAATTTAAGATTTTATTAAATTTAAGTAAATTTTTACAGCTAAGAAATTATTAAAATAAAAATTTCTAGATTTAAACAGTCTAAAATTTTTTAAATGAAAAATATATCAAAATATACATAATGTATAAAATTTTGAAAATTAGACTGAGAAAAAAAAATACTTTTATTAAGAAAATTTTCTTGATACAAGAATTCATGTTCTTGAAAATTTTCAAGAATATATATTCTTAGCTCAAGAACTTGTTAAATTGATTGAAATAGTTTTTACTTAATTTAAATAAAGGTATTCTCTTGTTTTTATATTATTCAAAGATAAATATTGATGCTCTTCTTTTCAGAAATTAATAATTAATAATAATAATAGAATATTTGATCGTCAGCGAATTTATTGAACCAAGAAATTGTTAATCGAGTAAAAGAATTTTTTTTCTCAGTGTATTTTAGACAAAATTTTAATTTTATTTTCTCTTTTGTGGTTAAGAATATTTCATTTTTTCTACTAATTTGTACATTAATCAGCGATCAATTAAAAAATAATCGGTTTAATGATCTATTAGACTAAAAGCCAATTTTATAAAAGCTTTTAAAGGGTCTAAAAAAATCTATTTTATTTTATTAAAACTTAACTTAATTCTTTAAAATTAACTCTCTTGCTATGAGAAAATTTACTGATAATGCGCCGCCTATCGGAGATTTCTAAAAACCAATTTTATACAATCTATCAAAGGGTCTAAAAAAATATTTTTTCATTTTATAACTTAATTATTTAAAATTAACTCTCCTGCAATGAGAAAATTTACTGACTATGCGCCACCTATCGGAGGTTTTCAAAATTATTTTTAAAAAAATTATATACAGCCATATGAGGGTTTTTTTAACCAACTTATTAAATCATTGGTCATTTGGCGGAATTGAGACTGGAACTAGAGCATTAGAGACCGCTTTGCAACTAATTGCATGGAATTTGGAGGTGTCAAATGGGCCCTGTCCGGAATGATGTTGTACGCCGATAAATCAGAGCATCAACGCAATCTGAAGCGCCGCCCGGGTAAGATTGATGTGCCTGGTGTCAGCCCAATAATTGAATGCGTGTCCAAGCGTGTGTCTCAACTTACCCTGTACCCCGTCTTTGCTCGAAGCCGCTCCGGAGCGATTAATTACCGAATGCAACACCTGGCCGAGGAATTCGCATCGCCACCAGCTCCTCAATTTACCACTTTGCCTATTGTCTTTTTATTAGGGGCATCCTTGACTAATCGAATTTCTCGAGCTATTCCTTCTCTTTCTTCAACCTCCGACCCAGCCCCGGCCGACAAATGAAATCTTTATTTATTATTTTGCTTCATCTATTACCTTTTTTGCCGCTAATTAATTTTCATCTTGTCATCAGGAGGATGGATTTCGTTTTCTCAAAACCATTATCATTTTTTCCCCGTTCTCAATTCCTTAATTCGGGCTTTCGTTAAAGAACTTATACAAGCTATCTCCTCCAATGTCTTCGCTCTTCTACTTCTCTTTTTGATACAACCGACGTCATTCATCTAATGTTTATATGCCTTTGATGCTTCTGACCTAAAAAACCTCTAGCCTCATACGCTTTATGCTGGATTTAGGATACCGGAACAGGGTTGTAGCTACCCTACAATCTTTTAAACACATTCGTAAGTTGGTAGAGTTATTTTTGTTATTATAACTGCTTACACCTTTTTATAAAATTTTTATACTCGATCAAAATTCTTCCATATGATTGGTTCCTAAGACTACTCAAGATTCGAAGGGTTATTGACTTTGATTCTTGAGAAAGTTTAGAGTTTTTTTAAGGTTCTGATTTTTTAAGGGTTCGCTGGTCATAAAAAGAATTTTTTATGTTTAAGTACACTTAAATGTATCGTACTGATGGATTTATCAAAGTTTAGAAATTTTTTTTTCTAAGTTTTAGAACCTTTTAAAATTTTTTAAGTACAATTTTTAAATTTCACCAAAACTTGTACAATTTAAAAGTTATTATTTATTGTGTCACAATTTTTTTCCTGAATTTTTATAGAAAAATTTTAAAAGTGTTATAACAAGAGTGTGCTTTCATTCGATTTCTAGATTATATTTTTCAATAATTAATTAAGAAACTACTAACAGCCTTGCAGTCACTATGTGACTGCCGTGACTTGTGAATTATGAATAAATAAAATTTTGCTTTATTAAATAATGACTTTTGTTAAGTTGCACTGTACTTTCTTAAATATTGTCGTTTTTAAAGATATAAGCTCATCCTGATGTTACACTCGTCAAGAGCTTTCATTTGAGTACCCACATGAATTTTTGATATATTTTTCATATATACATGTATATAAAATATATAAATATATAAAAAATTGATGTGGGTACTCAAATGAAAAGTCTCGATGAGGGTAACTCCAGGATGAGCTTATATCGTAGAAAATATCATCGGCAGACAAAATACGACGTCATTTCTTAATTATTGAAATTTTTTAAGATATAAGCTCATCCCGATGTTACACTCATCAAGAGCTTTCATTTGAGTACCCACATGCATTTTCATATATTTTTCATATATTCATATATATATAAATATATGAAAAAATGATGTGTACTTAAATGAAAGATCTTGATGAATATAATATCAGGATGAGCTTATCTTTAAAAATGTCAATAGTTCACAAGATACAAGGTCATTTCTTAATTATGTATTTAGAGATAGAGCATTTTCGAATGCAGCATAAATACTTATCATAATAAATAGATTATCGGTGAGAATTATATGAAACCTTTAAAAGGCACAAATTCAAGTCAAGACCTTTCCAATGATACCAAATTTAACTATAAAAACCCATTTTATTATATAAATACACTGGCCACAAAATTTTGCTTATTCTTTTAATAATATAGATTAGCTCTAATAAATATTAGAACAATAAATATAATATCGCTCATTATTTAAAAAAAAATCAATTTTTTTTTATTTTGGTACTTTTAAAAATTTCCAGTGACCCCTAAAACAATATCAACCAAATGGATCTTCTATAAAGTCTTTTAAAACATAATTAATAAAAATATTTTCACAAGAAAAAATTTTTTTTGCCTCCTTAATACCTCAATTTTCAAATTAATAAATTTTTTAGATTCAAAAATAGCATCTTTACACTGATAGAAGGATTTATTAGTATTAAAAAATATTTGTTAATAGTTAACAAATAATTTATTAGAGACCACTTTTTAGTATTAAACAAATATTTCTTAGTATTTAAAATGATTTGTTTGTATTTAATAAATTTGATATTCATTTATTAAATATTAATAAATCGTTTGAAAAACTAAGAAATATTTGTTAAGGACTAAAAAGTGGTCTCTAATAAATGATTTTTTTAATTTTGACGAGAATTTTTAACTACAAACAAATCCTTCTATAAGTGTAGAAAATAATAAATATTCTTGAATATCTGACAAAAAAAATTTCGCCTAAACACGGAACATCGCGCTGTAAATTGAACTGCGGTTACCGCCGCTCGTCTCAACAAACAAAAGGTGATGTGTACACTCATGGTCGAGAAGCTCTCTCTGCACAGTGGAAAGGTCTAGAAAGAGGTCCTGTCTGCGATTGAGTTCCGGATTTATTGGACGCGGATCCAATATCGGACCCTTGCTTTGTCGAGTTTATTTACCCTCAGCTTCGGTCTTGTCTATTTTGTTGACCTTTATTGACACCCTGACAGAACTGGAGTATATTTTTCCTCGAAAGGGGCAATAATTGGAGGCAATGCCTCGAAATATTGCTCGGAAGAATAAAGTTACCGGAGCAGAAGCGTGTGAAGCTCGAAAACGGTATTTCTCGAAATTGAATAAGAGAATGCTAATGTGTTACCCGAAAAAACAGAGTCCGAAAGCGAGCGTTTATGATCTTCCGTCTGCTGGGAACTGGAGGTTAGCTCGGACCAGGAATTCCTGATATTTGTGGGTTCTGGGAGTGGAGGAGTAAAGAGTTGAGATAAAGAGGGCGGAAAAGAAGTAAAACGGTTGTAGGTTGTAGTTTGAGTTTGCAGTTTGCAGAGTCAACTATAGTAACCAAAAATGTGTAGTTTAGTGTAGCTCTGAAGAGGTTCGAGCGACTAAAAGGGCGCCTACCTGCCAGTAACCATTGATTACCGAAACGCTTCCCACACAATTCCAATGACCGGCGATGATCCAACCTCTGCGTCAGAAAGAGCAACTCAAATATCTCCCTCTTCGCTCTAGTCAGTTTTGTTTCGTTCCACGGCTATTCTCATCAGTGTGTGAGAATTTTTTTAGTGTAAGAGTAGGTTCCTACACAAGCTTGCCTTTTTTAGGACACTGCTCTACTCTGTTATTGGGGATTCCACGTAATCGAGTGATGCACTCTTATTTCCACTTGTCTACATTCTTCGCCGGAGAATTATCATCAGTGAAGGCCGGGGAACACCCTCAGCTTTGTTTTATCACTGCTTTTTGGAAAATAACAGACCTATTCTTATTTTCAAATTATAAATCCATTTATTTCGGTGATCAATAATTAGCAATTCAGTTTTTTTTGTTGGGAAAGTATAATTACGGGTCAGAAATGAAGGATGTGTGAAACTGAGTCTTCTTTGTTGGAAATTGAATCCGCTAATTAGTCAGGTTAAGTATTTTAGTCTCGCGGTTCAGAAACTGATATTTAGAATTTTTTTTTTTGTATTTATATGTTTTTTTTGGTTGAGGTTCATCAAAAATATCATTGAAAAAATTTTAAAGTATAAATTTTTTTATAAAAAGATCATTTTAAAAATAAAAAACATTTTTTTGGTGAGCAAAAAAATCATTTTTTACATCAAAAGCTTTAAAATAAATTAAAAAATTAATTTTTAAAAATTTTCATGAATATTATGGCAAAAATTACCAGCAGATTTATTAGACGCGAGTTCCTTAGAGATATTTAAAAAGAACATGTTTGAGAACTTATTATCAAATGATTTCTAACATAATTGTTAATTTGACGTTTTTACCTTATCTGTGCAATATATGTATTTTAATTGAATCACTGCAATTTTAAATCTTAATTTATAACACGGAGAAAAAAGTATTGCTATTTTCACGATACAGTATAGTGATGATCACGATCCTCGTATGACTATACTTTAGATGTGCATATGCCCGATCTAGTGGATCGTGATTATCACGATCCACATGGATTCGGATATCGAGTGTCTATATTGCTATGGTTTATAGATGATTAAGTTGTCTTTAATTAAATGTTAATTATATTTTATTGCAGATTATTATTTTTTTAGTTTTTTGGTATATTATTGTTATTAACATAAATAAAAATTTCTATTGTAGCTTGATTAGTTTAAAATTTTTGTGTAGATTAATGCCATATCAAAGCAAATTTTTAAGGGAGTTAGGAAAGAACGGATAGGGGAAAGGGGGGGACCTACTCAGTGGGAATTTTTCCGTAATTGAAAAAATAATCAGACAGCCCAGACTGGGAATCGAACCCAGATCTCTCGGTTACGCGCCAAGGGCTCTACCAGTTAAGCTATCCGAGACAATATAATATTATTAATAATGACTTACAGCAGTTGGACTTTATCTTATATAACTTTTTTTTTTATTTTTACAAATATTATTAGCCTAGAAATTTGTATTATCGAAATATTCATTTAAAAGAGGCAAATATTTTTGTCCTAAGAAAAAAAATTTTTAATGGAATTTTTACTCCTTTATTACTGAACATACTGCATACAATTATATTTTTTTGTATAAAATAGTATGGGATCAAATCATTTATGCTAAAAAAGACTTTTATGAAAACAAGAATTTTATTTATTTAATACAATATATAATGTACATTGTTTCTTCTTATCAATGCAATAGAATCATATACAATAACCACGGACACGACATTAACACAGTTGACATAGGAAGATTTATTTCTTTACTATAGCCTTCAAAAATCGACACAAGTTTTTCAAGATTCCACTCGAGTAATTTATCAACAACCCAATCATCTATATCGCTGTTGATATTAATTAACTAATTTATGTAATTATCACTATTTCATCACCAAAATTGTAAACAAATCTACTCGTAAGAGTTTCAGACTTGGTTATGCGTGGCGGCGCTGAAGGCGTCGTGGATCGTGATAATCACGATCCGTTTCGCCGTAGTAAGGAAACGTTTCTTTATGATCACAATACGTTTTGACATATTCACTATACCATGGAAAGTTCATATAAAAATCCGAAGTATAGAGTATGTCAGGTTATAATATCGTAAAAATGACGATACTGTTTTGAGCTAATCACAATACTACGTTCACGATCCACTGGATCACTATAATAGCAATACTTTTTTCTCCGTGAAGTTTACGATATAGCTTACTTTAAATCATTCTAACTCAAGGGTTTTAAAAGCGTACTTTTATTATAATTGGCCTTGTTTAAATCTGAATTTAACATTTTATTGACCAAATTTTATTATCAAAATGATATTAATAAATCTAAGTTATAGTATACCAAATAATTCAAAAATCTCAGTATTTAAAAATTCATAACCATAAACCAAAATTTATATCCAAATATTATAATTAATTATTCGACTGAACATATTATTGTAGCCTCTTATCTATATTTTGTATTTTATATAACTTTAAGTAATTATTGTAATAATCTAATGTATACTCATATTCATACACATTTCAAATGTAATTTAAACACCTTGCCATTCGGCCTGTGCCTTGGCATTTATCATGAATAAATAAATAAATAAATAAATAAAATTATTGTAAAATATTAATTTTTATAAAAAAATATAATAGCTAAAATTATTCTAATTAATAATTTTTTTTCAATTTTTCAAAATAGTAGTTTTTATTTTTTATTGGAATAAAATTAAGTTAATTATTTCATTAAGTTCAAAATAAAAAATTCCAATAATTAAATCCCTTAATTTTTGAAAAAAAAAAATTTATAATAAGAAAAATTGGATTGATCCATTAAAAAAAAAAAAAAAAATATTAATTTCTTTCATTGAATAAAAAAAAATTTTTTTGTTCTAAAATAAACAAATTTTAAATTTTTTTATTAATGTTATTCTTTTACAAAAATATAAAAAATAATCCTATAAATTCCTCCAACAACCAAAACCTCAAACCGTTTAATAAAAACAACAGACAGATAAACCCGAAAAAGTATTTTAATAAAACCCCCAACCCCTGTAATAATATTTTATTACCTGATGGGTATCAAATAATAACAGTACTTTTGGAGGTTAAAGTTAAGAGATCGTCGTTTAATGGTATCAATTGGCCCAGTATATCACCGTCGGAATAAATCGGTACCTCTTTCGTCTCCTTTCCTCCCACACATATAAGCACACATAACCTCAGTCGAAAGTGGAAACAAAATGATAATATATAAGTATAAATATAAATATAAGTATATAGAGAGCGCAAAGGGCGAGGGAGGCGCCAGGGCGTTATTTTTTTCTTACCCGGGTCAACTAACCTTTTCATTAGTTAACCTCGCGGTCTTCAGTTTTGACTCTCCAGCCCACATCTCTTCTTAGATACAAAGAAACCCCGAATACGAATACGAATATACATCGGTATATAAAGCGCATATCGACATCGACAGTGATTCTAGCGCCCCTTTATGCCATAACCTCTAACATCTCCGCTTCTAACATCTATACAAAGTATATAATTACTTAGACCTGCTGGTGTATAATTTTCGTGGCGCCATAAAAACTTTCCGGACTTTACTTGGAGACACGTAAATACCAATTAGCAACGCGTGTAATAAATATTGATAAGTAATATAAATATTCATTTATTTTTCTTGTTGTTCATTCGCGCCCCCGTGACTTTTAATGTATCAAATGATTTATAAAATCAATAACAAAAAATTGTAATAAAAAAAGTGCCATTTCTGGGATGAATATTGAAAAAGTTATTTGACGATAAAAGCCAAAAGTGAACTTTTTTTTGATTTTTTAAACTACGAAATTAATTGAAAAAAATACCAATCTGACTTACTCTGGACACGCGGGGATATAACTTTAAAAATTCACAGAAATTTAATAAATTATAATCATCAGGTTCAAAAGTTATTTCTAAAAGAACAAGTCAAAATGTT
The DNA here is from genome assembly GCF_020080835.1 of Cotesia glomerata. Taxonomy (NCBI): domain Eukaryota; kingdom Metazoa; phylum Arthropoda; class Insecta; order Hymenoptera; family Braconidae; genus Cotesia; species Cotesia glomerata. The sequence continues at coordinate 22,676,490 of NC_058163.1, forward strand.
TATAATTAATGTATGTTATATAAATATATAATCTATATTATTAATAAAATGAGCAAAATTTTGTGGCCAGTGTATTTATATGCCAAAATGAGTTTTTATGGTTAAATTTAATATCGTTGGAAAAGTCTTGACTTGGAGTTGTGCCTTTTTATGGTTTCATATCATTCTCACCAATAGTCAATTTATGATGTTAAGTATTTAGGCTGCATTCGAAAATGTTCTGTCTCTAGATACATAATTAATAAATGACCTTGTATCTGGTGAACTATTGACATTTTTTGTTAAATTGCACTGTACTTTCTTAAATATTGACATTTTTAAAGATATAAGCCCACCCCGACGTTACACTCATCGAGACCTTTCATTTAAGTACCCACATAATTTTTTTATATATTTATATATATTATGTATATGTATATATGAAAAATATATCAAAATGCATCTGGGTACTCAAATGAAAGCTCTTGATGAGTGTAACATCTGGATGAGCTTATATCTTTAAAAACGTCAATAATTAAAAAAATGCGGTGCAAAATTTAACAAATGTCTTGTGAACTATTGAAATTTTTGAAGATATAAGCTCACCCTGACGTTACACTCATTGAGACCTTTCATTTGAGTACCCACATCATTTTTTCATATATTTATATATATTATATATATGTATATATAAAAAATATATCAAAATGCATGTGGGTACTCAAATGAAAGCTCTTAATGAGTCTAACATCAAGATGAGCTTATATCTGAAAAAATGTCAATAATTAAGAAAATGCCATTGTATCTTGTCAACTAATGATATTTTTCAAGATATAAACTCACCCTGGTATTAAACTCATCAAGACCTTTCATTTGAGTACCCACATCAATTTTTCATATATTTATAAATATTATATATATGTATATATAAAAAATATATCAAAATGCATGTGGGTACTCAAATGAAAGCTCTTGATAAGTGTAACATTGGGGTGAGCTTATATCTTTAAAAATGTCAATATTTAAGAAAGTACAGTGCAATTTAACAAAAGTCATTATTTAATAAAGCAAAATTTTATTTATTTATAGTTCACAAATCACGGCAGTCAATATTGACTGCAAGGTTGCTAATTCTTATTAATTTTCTAGTGTGCTTATAAAAGTCATAAAAAATTTCAATCATTTTCAAAATGTCATTTAATTTAATAAAAATATTTTTACGTTTTTTTTTTGCACTGAAAAAATAAAGAAAGAGGTTCAAAATTTGTTTCTTCTAAATAATTTTAATTCTAACAAAAAATGATAAACTTTTGGACAAAAAAATGATGAAATTAGTTGAACAATAAAAATCAGAACCGCCCAAAAAATTCTTTCTCACCGAAAAAAGCAAAGTTTAGAGGGTTGATCAAAAATACAATGATTGTTAGCACTCAGGAGTAAAGTATACCGAAATAAAATGAAAAGCATGTGATTTTATAAATATTAGCATAATCACCAGGATTTAATCCGTTTTTATAATACTTTCAACGTTTGCTCTTTCTCTCTATGGATATATGGATATATATAGTATATAAGACGACTGTTACGTTGGTAGCAAACGCAGAGAAACTAAATAATGAATAGGATAGTTTCTGGTATTCGATGATTATACTTATTCGCGACCGGCAAATTATACATTTGTGGTTTCAGACGTTCTTTCTCTCCAACTCCGACTCCAACTCTCCTCGAGGTCAGCGGGACCATTCGTACCAAGAACTTGCGGGCGGAGTTTTTATTCTTCACTCTCTCTGCTCTTGTTCTTACATATTTCGGTTTATTTTTTCCTACAAAATCAAAATCAGACTCACCACTAACACTCGCACTCTCTAACTCAACTTTCGCGAGTTTTGCCACCCACCAACGTCGCGATTATCGAGAGTAATCTTCCACTTTGGGGTTTGTTCTTGCAGACATTATCTTTGTTCCTGCATTGGCTCTAGTGTCGATAAATCATTCCTATCCTCGTAAATCACTCACAGTATTAGTATTAGTATTAGTATTAGTACGAACAAAATTTGTAAATAAAAATTTTTTTAAATAATAATAAATTTAAAAGCTTATATTGTTATACGAGACGGCGGAAATTTGAATCTTTATTTTCAAAATTCTCGCTCGAGAATTAATGATACGGTACAATTGACAAGGACCTTTTTTGTAGAAAACTAAATCCTTTATAAGAAAAGGCTCTTATCACTTTTTTTGTAGCTTCAATATTTTAGCAACAACAAGTACTTTAAGGGAGTATTCTGGTCTAGAAGCATGAAAGTTCAGGTGATTTTTAAAGTGCCGTAAAAAAAGGCAATCAATATTTTTACCATCCATTTTTTTATAAGTTATTTATTAACATTATAAGAATACAGAAAAAAAATAAAAAAAGTTGAAAATTCAAAAAATTAGCAGCTGATTCAGTGGGAGGGGGTCTCAAAAAATTGGCACGTGGCGATACCTACGATTCCAACCCTTCTAATAATCAGAAATAAAAAATAAAAAAGAATATTAATCTAGAGTAATGTCGCTATGGTTGGAACTACGGAAAAGTTAAAAAAAAATTTTTTCACAAAATAGCGACTGCCTGAAAAAAAAAAAAAAAAAAATAAAAAAAAAACATCTTTTTTACCACTTTTTTTGACTTTTCGAATTTTTTTAAAATAGTAAAAATTGAAATTTAGAAATGATCGTAGTTCTAACGATTGCGATATTGCTCTAGATTAATAATCTTTTTTATTTTTTTGTTTCCGAATGATAGAAGGGTTGGAATCGTGGATATCGTCACGAGCCAATTTTTTGAATTTTCAACTTTTTTTATTTTTTTTTTGCATTCTTATAATATTAATAAATAGCTTGTAAAAATGTATAGTACACTGAAAAAAAAATTAACTTGATTCAAGAGAAAAACTCTTGAACCAAGAATATAATTTTGAAGAGGATAATTGTCTTGAATCAAGTCAGAAAATTCTTGAATCAAGTAAAATTTCCTTAAATCAATAATTTTTCTATTAAAATCAAGAATATTAAGTTCTTCAAAAGGCGCGCAGTAGCCCTATCGGATCCGGCTCTTTCTTACCAAAGCATTGGACCGGGTTCGAGTCCGGCGTACACCAATGAATATTTTCAATATTTAAGTGTATTATTCTGCTCAGCCCAAAAAAATAAAAAACGAATTCCAATCTCAAAAAGTTTACCCCCTACACGGAAAAAAATTTCTGGGAAAATTTACAATACAACTATTGTAAACCTGGACTATACTTTCATTACTATTAATTTTCAAATATTTTAGAAGAAAATTTACTATTTATGCATGAAATTTTACAATTTACGATTAGACTAAATACGATATTACTATTGTAAAAAGTAAGAATTAAAATTTCCAGTGCTGCCTCTGTATCTTTCCAATAGAACTATAACAAATTTTACAATAGTTGAATTGGAATGTTTGTCAATTAGTGTGAGCGATGACCGTGCACAGCGCTAGACTCTGAGTTTATGTAAATGTTGAAGGACACAAATATTAGTTTACCTCAGATAGCGTAGAGGGAGAGTCTCTGGCTGCCAACAAAGAGTTCTGGGTTCGATTCCCGGATAGGACGAAAATTCCGATTTCTTTTTTCGGTTACTGTATTGGTACTAATTAGTCCAACCTCCTATCTCTCTCCCTCCCTAAAATTTCTCTTAAAAAAAACGACTGTCAATTTTTACAATAGTTGAATTGTAAAGTTTACAAATACATATTGTATAATTTGCTCTATATTATCCGACTTTTTAAGTTTCTTGTTAGCCTTGCTTGTTGGATAAAATTTACAATAGTAGATCGTAAAAATTACTAAATGAGAAGTACAGTCCACCGTTACTATTTAATTTAATAAAAATTACGATAGTGAAATAGTAAAAATTCCTTCAATTTTTTTTCCGTGTACCGTAGTCGCTCATGACCTTAGTAGTTTATGCGACTTTAAACAATTAAAAAAAAAAAAAAAAAAAGTTCTCGAAAATTATATACTTGATTCAAGAATATTTTTTTTTCTGTGTATAAATATTGATTGCCTTTTTTTACGGAACTTTAAACATTACCTGAAATTTCATGCTTCTAGACCAGAATATCCCCTTTAAGCTTTTGAAAATTACTGATTAGTTCTATAGCTTTATTTTTGAACTTTAAATTTAAATTTTGGAAAAAAGAAAAAGATAGGGCAAAATTGACTAGAATGTTTTTTGTAGAAAATTAAATTTTCTATAAAAAATATTTGATATAACTTTTTCGTATTTTCAATATTTGACCCAAAATTGTGAATTGAACATTAAAAATTTAAATAAATAAACAAGTTTTTTATTTATAAATAATAATTATCTAAAATACAATAATAATAATAATGATAATAACAATAAATTTTTTTTTGCTCGGAGCGAGTCTGACTGAAAACTCGCTCCACAGCGAATTAAAACGTACGGCAATTATTAATTATGCGCAAGGTGTGTATGCCACGCGAACAGAAGAGATATCCATTGGCGACCATTGCCGATCCTCGGCTCCACTGGACGGATCTTGGATCTCGTATTTAAAGCCCGGGGCTTTGTTTCAGCCAAGAGTTACCAAAGTGGGCCTGGATATGGATTGGACGTTGAACGTCTAACGTAGGGCTTTTAAAAATATCCACCATGGACTTCGGCTCCTATAACAGTGGTCGCTGGTGCCTTGTTGCAGACCCACTTCTCGTCTTCCAGCCCGAGGCTCATCCTCGGCCCACGCATCCCTCCCTCCCCTTTATTTGGTCGAAGCTCTTAAGAACCCTAGATGCATCTCAAGTCACCCCCGGGTAATTCCACGCCTCGTGACAAGATAAATTTACGTTTGAATCGAAAAATTTTACAGCAATCGCTTCTATTGATTTTATTTAAAAAAATTATTTTTTATTTTTAAGTAAATATTTTTTTTTTCAAAATTTTTTAGTCCTAAAAATTTTCTCAGTTCAATAAAATTTTTCTTAAATTAAGTTAATTTAATTTTTTTTGGGTAATAACAATAATTTATCACACATTATATTGGAAAGATAATATTTGGTGCGTGTCTCTAATATCCAACCGCGAAAAATTGCTCTAATGACTTGACCTTCGTCTCCTGTCAGCCGATAGAAATTAAAAAAAAATTTATTTACTCAAAAAGTCGCTAATTGATGATAAATGTTGTTGCAAGTTTTTTTTGCCCGAAATTTTTGAATTTAAAATTACAATCCAATTTTGTACTTTTACTTTAAACTAAAAATTTATGTAAGTATACGAATATTATGTTTTTGTGACACTAGTAAATTGGGGACTGTAAAAATTGCATGTCATTTACAGACAGGTTTTATAAACGACTCTTTTATTCGATAATAATTGCGCGGATATAAACACTCGTTTTCTCGGATTTGCCGCTCTAATGACTTATGTTTCTACGAATATATCTTCCTCTTATATATATGTGAATATACTGTAGTATTTTGTATTTTGCAAATCTACTATTCGCTACCTTAATTACATATAATTAAATTTTATTTATTTTTTTTCAATACAAATAAATAAATCACCGTTATAGTTATAACTTTTTTTTTTCGCCACCAGGAATTAAAATCGCGGGAACAAATGCCCGGTTTAATTAACAACTGCGGCAGTATGTATTTGGAAAAAGCTATTTTTAATTTTATTAAACAAACATTTACTTCGGTTTATTACTCTGTTTCGCAAGCAAACAAATAAACTTCAAGTTCACAGTTCGGAGTGCAAATAATTTATTTGAACGATCCCATAGAATAAAAATTTAATTATACGCTCACCTATTTGCTTAATTATATCGTAATAAATAACAACTGGCGACCGACAAACGACTAGTTTACTAGTAATTAGTAATTAAAGTTATTTACTTTTAACGCTAGACTTTTAGTGGATAATTATTTTTGGCTGTCTAGTACAAGGCTAATAAAAAATTGTGTTCATCGAAAATTAGATATGATAAAATTCAAATTTTGTTTGAATTATAGGAGATAAGATAAAATTGATGAGGACCTTTAGTATAGAAAATAAAATTTCCTACAAAAAAACTCATCATTTTTTCGTATTTTCAATATTTTGTCTACATTAGACTTTTTCATACAATGAAATTCAAATTATGTGCGAAATATAAAAGGTACACAGAAAAAAAATTTCTTGACTGGAGAACAAAATTCTTGGCTCAAGAAAATTTCCGGGTGCCTGAAGGAAGACCAAAGTTGTGTTGGCCAAAGTAAAAATGTTTCTTGAAATTCTATTCTTTGTGGAAGTCATTTTTTCTTAATTCAAATTATCATAAATACACAGTAAAAAATTTTTCGTCATTGTGTAAAGTGTAAAAATGTTTGTGTAAAATTTAACATTTTAGTGTGTAGAATTTAACATTTTAGTATGTTGATTCAACACAATAGAGTGTTGATTTAACATAAATTGTGTAAAAAAAGTCATTAACACAAATTTTTGTGTTAAATTTGACGAAAAATTTTTTACTGTGTACTTGATAAAATAAATTTTTATATTTGATCAAGATTTTTAAATACTTTAGGGAAGCAGCGCTACCTACTTCAGCTGAGAAAAAAATTTTCTCACCTTGAGAAAATTTTTGTCTTGAATATTTGATACCCATTTTATATTATTTTAGCGTGCAATTATCCATATTGAATGAAAAAAAATGATTCAATATTATTTGATCTTTCCATTTGACATGTTAGTCAATAAAAATATTAATGAAAATTTACTTCTATCTTTATATTTAATTTTTTGGAGCAAGAGAGAAATTTTCTCAAGGCAAGAAAATTTACTTCTATCAAGAACTAAATTTTTTGGAGCAAGAGGCTGAATTTTCTCAAAACAACAAGATTTTCTTGGATCAAGATACGTATTTCTTAAACCAAGAGAATTAATTTTATTGGAATAAGTGAAATTTCTTGTGTCAAAAAAAAATTTTTTTTTCTCTTAAGAAAATAATCAGGAAGAAAAATATTTTCTTGGCTCAAGTGAACCTCTTTTTCTGTTCAAAATTGATAAGAACTTTTTTTCTCAAAAATTAAATTTTCTACAAAAAAGTTCTCTTATTATTTTTTCATATTTTCAATATTTTGTTCAAAATTTGAACTCAAATACAACAATAAAAAAAAATAGTCAAATTTTCGATCCCCCAATAGACTTCTTCATACAATAAAATCCACGATTGCGAAATATAAAAGATATGATAAAATTTATAAAAACTTTTTTTACAGGAAATAAAATTCCCCACAAAAAAGATCTCTGATAATTTTTCCGTAAATTCAATAGTTTGTCAAAAACTTTGACTCAAAAATACCTATAAAAAATCAAGTCAAATTTTGTTTCTTACAAAGTTAAAAAAAAAAAGTATAATATTATAAAAATTACTCAAATTTTTTCATAAAAGCTCTTCTATGAGACTTCTTCTAAAATAGACTTGACAGGATCGATTGCAAAATCTCGAGGATAAAAGTATGAGATTTATTTATTTTGCTGATAATTCTTTTGGGCCGATGGTAATCGGGAGTGGTGGTTGTTAGCTGGCATTCACTCTGCTGGACAGCTGAGGACTGAGGGAATGCTGGCAGGTTGGTTTGCGCCGTTAAGGGGGTCCGGGCCGCCCCCGCCGGTCGGCAAGTGATTGCTCCCTCGAGGCAGGCATCGCGTGTCAGAGTCCGCTTATATTCCACCCCTGCTCTTGCTGGCTCTTGCATGAACCACATACACATCATCTCGCCACCCGGACCTTTGCCTTTCTCAAGCTCGCGGTCCCTTCTTTTATATAACTACACACCTATACACCTATACCTCAACTCTTTTATTTTATTTTATATATTTGCTGATCCGTACCATGTCGCTTTCTTTTGTCTCGAGACAATGGACACCAACTCTCATGTATTTAATCGCTGGTACTCAACCTGGAAAATTTAATTGTCCTGCAGGACTGAGGAATTTATTTTTTTGCGTTAATTTGCGGTTTCAAGGGATCAGAGTGGTTAATAAGACTGGCACTCAGACAAGATTGCTGGCGTGAAAAGTTGGCATTACAGCACCCACGCATTCGAAGAACGAAAAAAAAATTTTTTTATTCAATTTTAATGATGCGTTATTAAAAAAAAAAAATTATTTTGAAATTTTAAATAGTTTTATAAATTTTTTGAGATTTTTATTCATTTTATTAAAAATAGAAAATTTGAATAGATTTTTTTATTATTATGTATAATATATTGAAAATATTAAAAAATGATAAGAAAGCTTTTTTATAGAGCATTAAACTTTCTATAAAAAAATTTCTTATCAATTTTGTTATATCTTTCATATTCCAAACAAAATTTTAATTTTATTATTGTATACAGAAGTCTTAAGAGAAATAGAAAATACTCGTTTTTTATTGTCACGTTTTATTCAAAATTTTGGATAAAATATTAAAATTATCAAAAAAAGAGATTTTTGTTATAGAAAATTAAATTTCCTATAAAAAAAGATTCATATTAATATTATTGCATTTCTTGTATTTTAATTAATTTCTATCTTTTATAAAAATATCACCATTTCAATTTATACATACAAGCAATTAATTTTTATCTTTAATTAATTGTTTCTTCACAAATTATATTATTATTAAAAGTTAAAGTCACTGTTAAATAGTACTACAATAGTACTAAACTTCCTCACAAAAAAAAATATACATCTATTTTCGCTTAAGGAGATCCAAGTACCCTCCTAGTGTAAAGAAGGTCTATAAAAAAATAATACGTATAAATACTTTTGTTACTCATCTTAAAATTTATTTTTAAATTAATTAACAACATTTTTAAGGAAATTTCTGAAAAATTTACTCATTAAATAATTATTAACATTTAATTGACTAATAAAAAATATAGCACTCTGACTTACCGGTATACACTTGACAACACCGCAAGAGTTCCCTAACCTTAAAATTAACTTATGTTTACTGTCTAACTAAAATGACTAAGATCTTCTAGCATTTAAAAAACCGCGGTTACTTATGCGCCAGGTAACTGCGCAAGCGGTGTTGCCAAGTCAAATACAAGACTTTAAAGAACGGAAGTTCCGAGTGATTTTTCATAAAAAATATAAAATATCTCCGTAATACATTGGGAAAGCTACTTTTTTTATTGTTTTAATCGAAAGCTTATTATTTTTTCAATCAAATTCAATAGAAATAAAATTTTTTTAAAATCGTTAATTGCATTAAATTTTTAACCAAAATACACGGCTGGTGGAATCTCCATTTTACATGTAAAAATTACAATTTTTAAACATAATTATTTGATTAAATATCCTGGAAACCTATTGTTTTTTAATTTTTTTATTAATTATTAGGTTATGTAGATTGAATTTACAAATTTTTAGGAAGTTTTAAAAATTTGACTACTTCGCGTGAATCTTCTTAAGAAAATCCAAGTACCTTCGTAGTGTAAATAATGTCTATAAAAAAATAATACGTATAAATACTTTTGTTACGCATCTTAAAATTAATTTTTAAATTAATTAACAACATTTTTAAGGAAATTTCTGAAAAATTTACTCATTAAATAATTATTAACATTTAATTGACTAATAAAAAATATAGCTCTCTGAATTATCGGTATACACTTGACAACACAAAAAGAGTTCCCTAACCTTAAAATTTATTTATGTTTACTGTCTAACTAAAATGACTAAGATCTTCTAGCATTTAAAAAACCGCGGTTACTTATGCGCCAGGTAACTGCGCAAGCGGTGTTGCCAAGTCAAATACAAGACTTTAAAGAACGGAAGTTCCGAGTGATTTTTCATAAAAAATATAAATTATCTCCGTAATACATTGGGAAAGCTACTTTTTTTATTGTTTTAATCGAAAGCTTATTATTTTTTCAATCAAATTCAATGAAAATAAAATTTTTTTAAATCGTTAATTGCATTAAATTCTTAACCAATTACACGGCTGGTGGAATCTCCACTTTACATGTAAAAATTACAATTTTCAAACCTAATTATTTGATTAAATATCCCGGAATACTGTTTTTTAATTTTTTTATTAATTATTAGGTTATGTAGATTGAATTTACAAATTTTCAGGAAGTTTTAAAAATTTGACTACTTCGCGTGGATTTTTTGAAATATAATAAGCAATTTTCATAAAATTTAAAACTTTTTCTCAATGATCATATGAACAGAGTTACATCCAACATATATAAAAACAGTCATAAAAAACATTAAATATTACCCAGCGTTTACCTGGTTCGTGATCCTGATTAGATCCTGTCATTGTTTGAGGACCTGGAGACTGTATTTGAGTAACTCGTGTCCGTGTCGAGCGTTATTCGTTATGCAAATGAGATCTTAGACCTCTGAAGTAAAGGATAGGCTCGGTTCAATAGACCTTCGACCCTTGGGTCCGGATAATTTGTTTACGAGGAACTTACGCGGGTATTCCGTTCCCCGTTGGATGATCGGCGTGGGCCCTGGGGCACCCTCGGTCAGCACAAACCCGCAATTGCCACGCAAGTACCAACAAGGACAAGGTAAAGTCTTATTGAGAAGCTGGAGCGAGAGCAGGCCAATCCCAGCAGACGATCGGGGCTCTCGTACTCTCCTGGCATCTTCAGATTGTCCTGGGGCTCAAGAAAACGACCAGCAGAACGGGAATAAAGAAGAAAGAAGAAAGAGCAACCAAGGCTGGATGATGTTGATCCCAGTCGCGCGACCAAGACAGCAAAAGATCCTCTTCTGCTATGCGATTTACATACGATTACCGTAAGAGCTAGCTCGGATAAAGGAGCAAGGAGCAAGAGTAAGGATAGGAGGCACGCACACCCACGCTAGGGGAGACCGAACGAAGAATGCCGATGGTTTTGCCCGCGGAGCAGAATCATACGAAGTGCTTTCTTCCTTCGGCTTAACAAAACTCACGCGAGAGAAGGAACAACCAACAAGTTAAGAGCTGAGCCAAAGGTAGGATGTGCCTGCCTTTCTTCCTTACTGGCTTGCTTTGGTCCGGTCTTGTCTGGTCTCGACTGGTCTGGATTTCAGTCCTCGGGCGGCGGGATGTCGATGAGCAGCAGTCCGCGTGGGCCGCGCAGTAGGTTCCTGGCACCCTGAAGAAGCCTTTCCTCCGGCAGAGCATCAGAATACAATGCTCTACACTCTGCTTTTTTACTTCGGTGTTTTGTTTTCACTTTACAACTATCAACTCTGATATGTTGGATTGGCGAACTAAGGACCAGAAGTGGGCAGAGGAAAATTCGTACACTGATAAAAAAATTAAGGTAGTTCTTTCCCAACCTATAGTTTATGCTACTGCTGTCTTTTTCATTCGCTAGTGTCGCCTCTCTTACGGGCTATTGCTCACTTACTTCCACATATGACTTTATTTCTTTACTTTACTAGTTTATCAATGATTTCTCAAAAACTATGTGGTAGGGAATTCCAGAATTTTTTAGGGTAATTATACATGTATTAATCTAAGTAATATTAGTTTTTCGTGAAATTCTTAAAATTTCACCCAATACAAAAAAAAATAAAACTTCGCAGTTTTCTCTCTCTTCTCCCATACCGCCTGTGTAAAGACGTCATTTTCAATTGCAATTATCTTCGGTTAGAAGTGGTAAATCGTCTCCAAATTTTAACAGCATGTGCATTATGGATTTAAGTACTAATATTATAAATTTGAAGTACTTATAGTATAAATTTGGAAGATTTCTTGAAATTTTCCTCGCACACTGATAGAAGGATTTGTTTATAGTTAACAATATTTGTTAATAAAAACATTGTAAAAATATTTGTTAATATTTAACAAATCATATGAGAGACCACTTTTTAGTCCTTAAGGTAGTACTACTGTTACCACAAGAGTCAAATCCCAAAACCTAACCTTATTTGATTAACGTAGTAGATTTCCCTATACTAAATCACGTTGGAGAAAGAGAGACAGAGATAAATTTTGAATGTTTTTTATCAATAAATATTCTCATATTCTTGGAAACCATACTGATTGTTATTAAATATATTCTAGATGTTATTTTCTCTCGTTGTCTTAATTTTTATAAGAATCTGAACGTCCAGTTTTGTGAAATAAAATAAAGTCTGTGATTTTCCATAAGGATCAATGGTAAAAGCAAAAATATGTAGATATTAATATCTTTTTTTCAGGACTTGCCAAGCTTCCAAAAATTTTACTGCTTAATTATGATATTATAAAGTACCAATATGCCAAATTTCATTAAATTCTGAACGTCAATTCTAAAACCGGTAGTACTACCTTAACAAATATTTTTTAGAATGTAAAACGATTTATTAATATTTTATAAATGAATATCAGATTTATTAAATACAAACAAATCATTTTAAATACTAAGAAATATTTGTTTAATACTAAAAAGTGGTCTCTAATAAATGATTTGTTAACTGTTAACAAATATTTTTTAATACAAATAAATCCTTCTATCAGTGCATGACTCAACTACCTTAAAGAGAAAAATCTTGAATCAAGAAAATTTATTTGAAGAATTTCACGGTCTCAAATTGAGTACATAACTATTTTATGAGCTTTGATGTTTATTTTTTTCCATGAAAAAATTTTTTGATAGGGTAAAAGACCCCAATAGTGGCGGGGACCCCATTACTGACACTTTCTTTAATTTTTATGCTTATTCAATTAAGAAAACCATTAATTTCAATAATGAATATACTATTTCTACACTGAAAAAAAAATTTTTTTCCACCTAGAATACTAAAATTTTTTACTCGAGTTTTCTTGATTTAAAAAACTGTTTTTTTTAACCTTAAAATACCACGTTTTATTATAAAGCTAGTTTTTTGGCAGTTAGAAAACTTTATTCTTATAATTAAGAAACTTTCGTATTCTAATCATAAGAATACAAATTTTTTATCCATAAGGAAAAATTTCCTAGGTAGAAAAAAACTTTTTTTTCAGTGTAATCTTTAAGACCTTTAGATCAAAAACATTTTTAATTTTTATTCCAAGTAGAACATTTTTTCATTGAAAAAAAAAGTGCCACTAATTATAGCCTGATATTGTCAAAATTTCTAAAATGGCCATATATGACCTGATATATGCATATTAAATTTTTTAACATGTCCTGATCTAAATACTTTTCATTTTAGTATATATATAGTCATGCATGATTTTATAATAAAAGAAAGAACATTAATTTTATTAGAAAAAGTATAATTCATAAAATTTATCAATAATTTTCCTAAAAAGTTAATCATTATAAAAACAAAAAAAAATTGCAAATTTTTGAGGAAAATTTGTAACGACAAAAAAAATTCTTCTACAATTCAAACGAAAGTATGAATACGAATACCAAAGGAATACTTTGTCCATGACATGCCGGGGCAGTAAGGCCCTTCAGAGGCTGAATCGGTACAGGCGGATTCAATTGGAATAAAAGCCCCGATATTATAGTCAGAGATCCTCGGTAGAGGGAGAACGGGGCCTGGTAGGTCGAGCCACCGCACGAGTTACGTATCTCGAATTCTGTCAGGGCGTGGCCAGATAGCCGGAATCTGCGATGCGTCTTAAATTTTTTATCCGGGTGTTTTTTTTATTTAAAATATTTTTTTAACAAAATATCGAGGATAACACTGGTCTGGCCTCCTCCGCTTTGCAATTGCCGTCGAGCGTTTAGGAGCACGCAATTACGGAATTCCTGAGGCAGAGTTTGCCTTGAGGACCTAACCTCTACTCGCTCCAAAATACCAAATACTTTGTGCAAAGTTAACTCTTTCTGTTTCTGCATACTTTCTCCGTCTTTATCTTTTCTTCCCTTTTCTCCAGCCTGAACTTAATATTTTATTATATTATCCTACTTGTTCGTTCCTGGTTGTTGGTTGTTCGCTGTCGGTTTGCTCCGTCATAACCCTCAAAAGTACTCCGTCCGGACCGCTCACCGCTCACCTCGTGAATCAGATACACAGGTATCTCGGCATTGCTCGGCATAATATATTACACGGGGTTTCTCTTCTCGTTCGTGCATCGAGCCTCGGGACATGCGGGTGTATAATCTTTGACCGGTTTCAGAGAGAGCCTTTTTGGGCCCCAATTACAGGGCCAGTACCACCGAACCAACAGACCAACGCCCCCACCGCTCAACCAACTTTTAGTCTTTGCTCTGAGCGATAATACAACAACAACCCGACTATAAAAACAATAACAATAACTAATCCCACTCGAGCAAACAATGCTTTTTACTTTCTGATAAATTCCGGGGCAATTCCGAGGATCTAAAAATCCTCATGATTTTTTTTTTTAATGTTTCAAACTGTAAAACTCAAGTTCGACGCCTTTATAACACCAGGAGATCGTAAATAATAACTTTATTTTTTTTTGTTTTAAAAATGATTCAATTTTTTAACTTTGGACCAATTTTTGACGGATAAATTTTTTTTATATAATTATATAGAGCTCAAAAACTTTTAAAATAAAAATATTTATTTTCTAAATTATTTTATAAAAATTATATACTTTTAATTATTATTTTTTGTTTAATTTTAGTTTTATGTAAACTTTTTATTTCAAAAATTTAATTTGATTTATTTTTTTTTTAATACAATAATAAAATAAGGAAAAAAATTATGTGCATAAAAAATAAACAAATTAAAATTTTTAAAAATGATTTTTTCAAAATTTTTCTCTCAAACAAATTTTTTAATTTAAAATTAGTAAAATTATTTCTAAAATCTGTTGATAAATTTATCAAAATATGATAAATAATTTAAAAAAATTTTTTCCCCCAATTATGCTTTCAACCCCAATTAAATCTAGTTGTCAGTTGACAATTTTTTAATTTTCTTTAGAAAATAAATTTGTTCCAAAAATTAATTTAAAAAAAATTGCATTTTTAATTTATTAAAATTTCTCCATGTCAATTTTTTTAAATTGTTTTTTTGCTATAATTTATTTGTTAAAAAAATTCTTAAAATGATCAAATAACTGCTAAATTAATTTTCATATTAAAACTTGACCAATTCCAAAAAAATAGCCAGCTTACCCCTAAAATTTCTAAAACTAAACTCCACCCGTTATTTCTTCCAACACTAACTTCTTATCCTTATCCTATCGTTACATTGGTATCCTGGGCCTTACAAAAGGACTAACGAAGAGTAGAGGGAGCGAAGGATGCCCAAAGGGGACGCTTGGACTTATGTGCTGGCTGTATATGCACGCCGCCTCATACTCGGCTCGAAATTGCAACAACGAGTATGATGGAGGCTTGGAACTTAGCTTATAGTATTATAGTATTAATATGAGGTAGGTACTATTCCTCACTCGCTACCCAATAATATATACGCGTATAAATATAAATCTAAATATAAAGGCTGCGCGATGCCCGGACACTGTCATTGTAATTAATTATCGCGGATAATTCGAGGATAAATTTATAATAGATCGGGTAAAAAAGTAAACCCTTGAGTTTGAACTTTTTTCACTTTTTTCGATCGGGTGGTCGCGTGTATCTCGTAAATGTTCCTCCACCTCCACCTCCACCTTGGATTGCACTGTAGTTATTATAGTTTGGTTAAAAGCACCATGGACATCGCAGATAGCTCTTGTCTTGCTCTTGGCCTTGAGGCCCAGCACCAGCGATTTCTCGGACACATAATTAGCTAACATCTATCAGCCTCCAGCAAATCCAGTGTGTGATGTACGCGGGCAGCGAGAAACGGGCATTGTGCAGTCTCAGAGACTCAACTCGGGATTCGCCGCTCGCTATCATCCTTATCTAGATGAATTTGATTAGCGCATTAGTCTTGATACCGGAGCAATTACTGTGATTTAAATTAGGATTGGTATCAAGCTGGCTCCGAAAGAAAACTAGCCTGTACTTGTACCTGGACCTGTATCTCAAGTTGTAGTGGGTGCCTAAGGATAAGGATAAGGATGAGAGAGAGAAAATCTTGGGAAGACACCTGCCAAAAGGGTTCACATTAAGAAACTGTTCTGCCCCAGGTGACGACGATTCGATAAGAATATTAATGCCTAATAATGGGATATGAATCCCTAATAATTCTGCAGCTGCATCTTTCAGTTTTGTTTAATCCTACGCGTATCTTTAAATTTTATTTAAAACCTTGTATTATTGTTGGGACTTTTATTTGGCAGATTTTTTTTTTTTTTTTTTTACTTACGAAACAACAAATTGATGGAGAAAGTTATTAGAGATGTTTGTGTTTATGTAATTTTTTTTAAGTGGGAAACTTTGATCTTAAGAAAATTTTAGGACAAATTTTGATTTTAGAGAAATTTTAAAATAAAAATATGTAAACTTACCAAATTTTAATCTTGAAATATTTTTAGAATTAAAAATTTTATACTTATATAAATTTTAATTTTAAAAGGAAAAATTTTTTACGTTAAAAATTTTGAACTCAAAAAAATCTGACTGACAAATTTTGATCCTGAAAAATTTTTATAAAAATAAATTTTAATTTTAAAAGGGAAAAATTTTTTACGTTAAAATTTTGGACTCAAAAATCTGACTGACAAATTTTGATACAGAAAAATTTTTATAAAAATAAATTTTAATTTTAAATATTTAGAACTCAAAAAAATTTGATTAACAAATTTTGAACCTGAAAAATTTTTATTTTAAAAGGAAAAATTTTTACGTTAAAATTTTGAACTCAAAAAAATCTGACTGACAAATTTTGATCCTGAAAAATTTTTATAAAAATAAATTTTAATTTTAAAAATTTTGAACTCAAAAAAATTTGACTAACAAATTTTGATCCTGAAAAATTTTTATAAAGATAAATTTTGATCTTGAAAATTTTTTTTTTAATTAATTTTTATGTAAAAAATTATTGTTAAAAAATTTTAATCAGATTAATTCTTCCACACTCAATTAGACGTCATTCAAAAATGTTATAAAATTTTTTATAATCTAAAATTATACTGAAAAATTTAAAAAAGAACCTAAAGGTTTGATAAAAAATTTTTTGTTAAAAAATAAAAGTTTGGGATATTCTATCAAACTTTATGGGCCTGTTAATATTTCGTAGCGATACTATAGGTGGTGAGCAATCACGGTAATTGGGCTTAAGAGAAGTAGGAGGAGCGCAGTAAATCCGACGGGCATTTGATTACTTAATTATTTAATCTTAGATGGGCGCGAACAACTTGCCCGCAATTGCTGCATGGAGATTGTTAAGTTGGGGCTGGGGGTTGAACCGGGTGAGATTGATTTTTTTTCGGATTTCGTCGGGTTATTTTGATATCAGTAACGAGTGGTATCGGTGTGGGTTTCCTTTTTATCTCGGCGGCGGACGCGTGTCGGCGCGTGCCGCTAAAAAGACTGAAAGCTCCAACTCGAGGACTTTTTTACCATCTAGATTTTTATTTGGGGATGATAATTAGCCGTCAGGTTAAGGTTTCTCGAAGGAGTGACGTGTTTGCTGGTGCAGAAAAATTTTTTAAAAATTTTCATTAACTAAAATAAAAATAAATAATTCGACTTTTGACTTTTATTGATAAATAAAATAAAAAAATAAAATGAAATATATGAAAAATGGTAAAAAATTGAAATAAATTAATTAAAAGAGAAAATAACCAGCGGAATATTTTAGCGCGGACGAAAAAAATCGGGACGGACACGAGAGCGGTGATAGACGCGATAATGATTAATGTGAGCGTCGCTCGTCATTGAGATGCGCTCGAAACAGATTAATCGACTGTGGACACACCGCCCGGAGGTGAACAACGAATTATCGGTAGTAGAATAGTTAAATTGACGGTGTGCATTTCAATTGATTATTTACATACTCCTATCCCCAATAAACACAACTTTAAATAATGGATGAATTTAATCAATATAATACCAAACTCGTCATCTGTCCCCGACACATTACCACTAATAATAATCAAATGCACTGCTTGACCATTTTGGGACCTATACGTAACAATTAATTTCGTAATAACCGACCCGACCAAATTGGGTTATTTTTACCTCAACGTTTCAATCAACTCCTCAACGTCCCCCGGAGCTCTTACATTTCTTACCCTACACTTTTGGTAATTAAATCAATAATTATTCTTTAAATTACAAACTTTGCTTTATTTTTATTGGCAATTTTTCTAAGAAAAAAAATTATTTTTTTGAGCCAAGAAAATTATTGAAGAAAATTTCTTTTTTAATTAAATCAGTGAAATTTTTACTTATTTAGTTTCCAGGAAATTTTTTTATTTTGGACCTAATAATTTTGCAAGATCAATCAGTAGATTTATCATTGATTTAATTAGAAGTTTTAATTTTTACTAATTTTATTTTTAAAAAATTATCGAATCGAGTTTTTAAAATTACGAAAAAGTTAACGCTCTATATCTTCACAAAAAGAAAAATATCTTGACTATAGAATAAATTTCCTGGCTCAAGAAAATTTTCGGCTGCCTGAAAAAAGGCCGAAGTTGTGTTGGACGAAGTAAAAATTTTTCTTGAAATTCTATTCTTGGTGGAAGTCATTTTTTCTTAATTCAAATTATTATAAATACTTAATACAATAAATTCTTATATTTGATAAAGATTTTTAGATACTTTAGGGAAGCATTGCCACCTACTTCAGCTGAGAAAAAAATTTTCTCACCTTGAGAAAATTTTTCTCTTGAATATTTGATACCCATTTTATATTATTTTAGCGTGCAATTATACATGTTGAATGAAAAAAAATGATGAAATATTATTTGATCTTCCCATTTGACATGTTAATCAATAAAAATATTAATGAAAATTTACTTCTATCTTTATATTTAATTTTTTGGAGCAAGAGAGAAATTTTCTCAAGACAAGAAAATTTACTTCTATCAAGAACTAAATTTTTTGGAGCAAGAGGCTGAATTTTCTCAAAACAACAAGATTTTCTTGACTTAAATAAATTTTCTTGGATTAAGATACGTATTTCTTAAAGCAAGAGAATTAATTTTGTTGAAATAAGTGAAATTTCTTGTGTCAAAAAAAATTTTTTTTCGCTCAAGAAAATAACTAAGAAGAAAAATATTTTTTTGGATCAAGTGAACCTTTTTTCCTGTGTTGAGAAATATTTATGTTAGCGATTTTGGTCAAGATCTTTTTTGTAGGAAATTTAATTTCCTATAAATTTTAAAAAATTTTAAGCATTTTTAAAATAACATTAAAAAAAAAAAAATTCTACACAAAAACTTCCTTTTAAGTGAAAAATAATTTTTTTTCTTATCTAAAAAATTTATTTATATTGTGTAAAAAAATTCGTACTATAAAAAAATGTTAGGTAAGAAAAAAAAGGCAAAGCAGACACGTGTCGCATTAAAAATAAAAATGATGATACTGTTGCTCAGAACTCTCGAGTTTGAATAAAAAGTATTAGTGAAGAGTCTTATATATTTTTATGGCAAGTGATTGTTCGTTTAATATTTGAGCTCTTAATTATATCCTCGACTGTACAACACATAACACTTAACCGTAGGAGGAATAATGCGGGATCGCCGCGTGACCAGCACGTGGACTGACATCCTCCCGAGTAAAGTATTAAGTATTGCAGCGAGGTAACGTGAGAGCGCTAAACAAAGTAATATAATAAAAAATAATGAAATTAAGAAACGAGTGATAGGAGATAAGAACTGAATGACCGAAGACTGGATTAAAAATAAAGAAAAACTCTGATAAAGAAGCGGCACGCGAATGGTGAATTAAATTAGTAAACACATAGAACGAAATAATCTTAAAGTTTGGTTTTCCGGTTAGCCGGGAGCTCGATGCAGCCGGAGGCGGGCCCGGTCGTCTGCAAAAAATAAAAATAAAAATAACCAATATAAGCGGCCAATAAACGCCGGTCTGTTGAAACGCTGGTGGTTTATACTCGCGAGTTTTAAGCTACCGGTTAATTACAGGTCTCGGGAGTAAGCTCCCGTCGAGCTCCAGCTCCAGTTCGACTGTCGCAATTAGAACATGCATGCAACTTATTTCTCGGGGTGTTAATGTCGATCGGAGGGTGCATTAGCCAAGGGTAATTATATTGTTGGAGGCTCCGAAGGATCGCTATCGTGCTCTTGGGGTCGTCAGGTGAAAACGGAGGCTACGGGAGTCGTGTGTTCTCTGCGGGGGTCGCGAATCCCCGCGGAGCTTCAACTACTCAAGTCTTTCTGCCTTTTTTAAGTATGACTGATGTGGATAAATATTTTCGTTACTTTTCTTCATTATTCTTTTCACTTTATATTTTAAATTTACGAACTTAATTAATCAGTATTTATTTTTTGAAAATTTTATAAAGAATATTTTTAACATAAAATTATTTGAAAGTTTTATAGAAATATACTTTTGTTTATTTTTTAATATAAAATGTCATAAAAATTTAATTTTTATTTTTTTCATACAAAAATATTTTATATAGAATTTTATAAAAATTATCAGTGAAAAAATTTATGTATATGATCATAAAAAATTTTTTATATTTTCTGTTAATACGAACAAGCAACCTTGCAGTCACTATGTGACTGCCGTGACTTGTACACTATGAGTAAATAAAATTTTGCTTTATTAAATAATGACTTTTGTTAAATTGCACCGTACGTTCTTAACTATTGACATTTTTAAAGATATAAGCTCATCCCGACATTACTCTCGTCAAGACCTTTCATTTGAGTACCTACATAAACTGTTGATATATTTGTCATATATACTTATATATAAATATATAAAATATATGAAAAAATGATGTGGGTACTCAAATGAAAGGTCTCGATGAGTGTAACATCAGGATGAGCTTATATCTTCAAAAATGTCAATAGTTCACAAGATACAAGGTCATTTCTTAATTATTGATATTTTTAAAGATATATAAGCTTATCCCGATGTTACACTCATCGAGAGCTTTCATTTGAGTACCCACATGCATTTTGATATATTTTTCATACATTCATATACATAAATATATAAAATATATGAAAAATTGATGTGGGTACTCAAATGAAAGGGCTCGATGAGTGTATGTCAGGATGAGCTTATATCTTTCATAATGTCAGTAGTTGAAAAGATACAAGGCCATTTCTTAATTATTGACGTTTTTAAAGATATAAGCTCATCCCGATGTTACACTCATTAAGAGCTTTCATTTGAGTACCCACATGCACTTTTGATATATTTTTCATATATACATATATATAATATATTTATATATAAATATATAATATATATAAAAAATTGATGTGGGTACTCAAATAAAAGGTCTTAATGAGTGTAACATCGAGATGAGCTTATATTTTTAAAAATGTCAATAGTTCACAAGATACAAGGTCATTTCTTAATTATGTATCTAGAGATAGAGCTTTTTCGAATGCAGCCCAAATACTTATCATCATAAATTGACTATTAGTGAGAATTATACGAAAACTTAGAAAGGCACAACTCCAGGTCAAGACTATTCCAACGATACTCAATTTAATCATAAAAACCCATTTTTTGCTCGACGGGCAGGAAGCGTCAACTTTCGGCCCGCTGCACTAAACAAAGTTGCCACTTTCTGCCTTCGTCGAACAAAAAAATAGTATACACTCCACGGGAAGTAAATAAGAAAGCCTCAGATCACATGTAATTGTTGGCCGAGGCGAAGCCGAGGTCAACAAACATGTGATCTGAGACATTTCTTACTTTACTTCCCTAGGTGTGTAATATACTATTTATCTTGTAAATACACTAGCCACAAAATTTTGCTTATTCTCTTAATAATATAGATAATTTTGAATAAAATTTGTTAAAAAAACACCTGCTAAAAATTTATACTAGATAACAAAAACAAATTATTATTAGTTGAACAAGTTACTGTGGTTATCTAATTTTTATTTTTTATTTATTTAAACGAGGGTGTCTGTGAATGTGCTACAGACTCCGTTAACCAAACGAACTAGCCAGTAAATTAGAAAGAGTCGCTCGCAGGAGCCCCTAAAAATACAATTAACGAGTCGTTTAACGGGCAGACCGAAGACCGAGCACCGTTCCTATATACTACTCGAATAAAACAACAACGCTCACCCGATGAATAAAAAGATTGTTTAATAAGGCAATAAAAAAAGAAATTAAATAAATTAGGAATTAACGAAAAATTTTATATATCGATCTTGTACTTTGCATGAGTTTTTTTTTACAAGGGTACATCCCCGATAAATCAACTAAAGGTTTCTACGCTAACGCTAATGAGTTTTATATTTACTTTTTATTACCTTGTATATTAAATTTTTAATTTCGTTTTTCATTCCTTTAAAATTAATCTTAAATTATAAATAATTTAAAAAATTGATTTTTGCATTGAAATTATTTAAAAAAAAAAAGTTAAAAATAAATTTTATAATAACAATGAAAAAATTAGTCGAGCAATGGATGAATTTATTTATACTTACGGCCCGAAAATAATAAATCTCAGAAGACGCTCGGAGATTATTAAAACCGCGTTGGCTCTCATTTAATTTGTTCTCTTTTGAGCCGCATCAATGTTATGGCTCTTAACAATATATAGCAATAAAACTATAGATATATATATTCTATATACGCACACAGGTGGTGCTCCGAATGAGAAAAACAAAACGCATTACCGTTTCTTAATGAAGCTGACTCGGGACTGTAGACTGTAGACTGGAGGGTTGCCATCCTATATCCTATATCCTGCATCCTCGATGGTCCACCGTCCAACACAACAACGAGCAATCTCACCAGACGAATGTAATGGACGAAGAATAGATTGACGTACAGAACTAATTGGAGCCACGAGTGGAGATATTCTAAGCTAAACTCAACTATGTATAATAATAATACTACGCACAAAAAAAATATACGTGGAAATTACAGAAATAGTTGTGTGAAATTTACATTGTTAAATATCTTATATTTACAAAGAAAAATTGTTGAATTTACAGTGAAAATAATATGTCTCTAGGATAAGAAATTTTTGATAAAATTATATAAAAGTTCTGGCCACATATACACAGAAAAAAAAGTTGAGTCAAGAAAATATTTTTCTTCTTAATTACTTTCTTGAGAAAAAAAAATTTTTTTTGACAAGAAACTTCACTTACTCCAACAAAATTAATTCTCTTGCTTTGAAAAATACGTATCTTGATCCAAAAAATTTATTTAATTCAAGAAAATCTTGTTGTTTTGAGAAAATTCAGCCTCTTGCTCCAAAAAATTTAGTTCTTGATAGAAGTAAATTTTCTTGTCTTGAGAAAATTTCTCTCTTGCTCCAAAAAATTAAATATAAAGATAGAAGTAAATTTTCATTAATATTTTTATTGATTAACATGTCAAATGGGAAGATCAAATAATATTTCATCATTTTTTTTTCATTCAATATGTATAATTGCACGCTAAAATAATATAAAATGGGTATCAAATATTCAAGAGAAAAATTTTCTCAAGGTGAGAAAATTTTTTTCTCAGCTGAAGTAAGTGGCGCTGCTTCCCTAAAGTATTTAAAAATCATGATCAAATATAAAAATTTACTATATCAAGTATTTATGATAATTTAAATTAAGAAATAATTACTACCATCAAAAATAGAATTTCAAGAAAAATTTTTACTTCGGCCAACACAACTTCGGTCTTCCTTCAGGCACCCGAAAATTTTCTTGAGCTAAGAATTTTGTTTTTCAGTCAAGAAATTTTTCTTTCTGTGTAATTTTATATAGTTTAACACAAAAAAAAAAAATGTTCTTGAATCAATTATATAATTTTGAAGAACTTCATCTTCTTGATTTGAGTAAAAAATTCTTAAACTAAGAAATTTTCACTTGGTTTAAGTAAATTTTATTTGATTCAAGAATTTTTTGTCTTGATTCAAAACAATTACCCTCTTCAAAATTATTTTCTTGGTTCAAGAATTTTTCTCTCGAATCAAGTTAATTTTTTTTTTTTTTTCAGTGAATAAGTACAATGCATTTTTTAAATGAAAAATTTACAAATTTTTTAATGTTAAATTTACATTTTACTCCTTGTAAATTTAACATTTTTGCCACGCAATAAATTTACTTTTTTTTTTATTTATACTAAAATTTGTATTTTTCTTGTAAATTTAAAATTTTTCCATATGTAAATTAAAAATATTTTCTACATGCCAAATTTATATTTTTCTAATTAAATAATTAAAATTTTTAGGTTGAAAATTTATGAAACTTAATTTCTAAAAATGTAAATTTCACTCTTGTGTCTTACCAGAACTAAAACTGTAAATTTAACAGATTTTTTTCCGTGTAGAAATTAATAACAAAGCAAAAGTGATTAGATTGAAAGTTTTAGTCCTCAAAAAAGTGAAGATAATTTTATATTTTGGGCGTCAAGTATTATATTGTAACCTAATAATGTTAGTGGCCCGTGACTACGCTCGTGACAAAAAAACACAGCACATTATATCATATCATATATTATATTAGAAGGACCATTATAATATATGCTACATGTACGTTACAAGATAGTCGACGATGTAGGCGGCTTGGATGATGATATTAATGGGGATTTTTTACTGGATCATAATTATAGTCATCTTGGGTTGCGACTAATAAGAATTAGCATGTTTTTATCCTTTTAAATTTGAGCTTGTATCATTATCAAATTATCCTGAAGATTGTAATCATGTTAGAAAAGCGTCTACGACTACGCCTCTAGAGGTTTATAAACCAGGACTCTGCAACCGGGGTGTCCTCTTCTTTTGACGTTTTTTTCTTTCTTTGGTCCTGATCCTGATACACGATCTTTTGTGGTTCGGAGTATCGATTTAGCGATTGCTGATAAGCGAAGCTGGAAATTTTTTATTTTGTTTGGCTATTTGTTGACAGTTTTTTAATTTTTTGAATTTTTATCAATAAATTTTTTATTAGTTTTTCGGAAAAATCAATTATTAAAAATAAATATTTTTAATTTTTTCCAATAATTTTTAATTATAAAGAAAAAAATAATAATTTTATCAAAAAAATTATTGATAATTTTTCTAAAAAATGAACAATTCAAATAAAAACTATCAATAATTTTTTTATTTTTAAGATTTTTAAAAATATTTAAATTGCCAAAATCAATTATTAAAAACAAATATTTTTAATTTTTTCCAATAATTTTAATTAAAGAGAAAAAAATAATGTTATCAAAAAAATTTATTGATAATTTTTGTAAAAAATAAAAAATTAAAAAAAAATATCAATAATTTTCATTTTGTTTTTTTTTTGGAAATTTTGTTTTTTAAAAAATTGAGTTTTTTATTTTTAAGATTTTTGAAAATAATTAAATTATCAAAAAATTGATTTAAAATTAAAAAAAAAATATATTTTTACTTTTGTAAATTAAAAAACAGAGTCTTCAATTTTCTAAGTGACTAACCGTTCAACTGAAGAGCCCTTGTGAACCCGGCAAAGCGTGGACTATCCTGTTACGCGATCTCCCCGTTATAGTTTTGGTAATCAAAATTCAAATCACACTTTCAGTTGAACATAAAATCAATAATCCTCTTACGAACGCTATTCATGTGAAATTTAAAAAAACTATTTTTTAATTCAACGTCGAGTGAAGATTAAAATTGGGCTGTTGTAATAAACAAAAACAAAAATAGTCGGTGGTCTTGTGGTATGAAGATAGGAATGTGATCAAAGCAATCAGCCGTTGAAAAGCTTGGTTGTAAAAATTTCGATCTCCTTTTTATTTAAAGAGAAGAGATGGAAGATGGAAGACGCCGGGTGTTTACGAGTGTGCGTGCTATGTGTTATGTGTCTGCGTAAGAGAAATGTAGAAGGGGTTTATAACTCACGTCAGGCAGGTAATTAGCCGCTTTTGCCCATCTGTAATGGACCCGTGAGCATCTTGCACCACTCACCGGATGGGAGACCCTTAACTTAACTTATTCAAATGAACCGCGGTAACCCACGTCCGCCGTGTCTGTACCATCGCGAGCTCGACTCATCCGAGATGCCAACCAATATCGAAAAACCATTTATAATAACCATTTTTACTTAATTATTTGTCTTCATTCTGACCTTAGATTAGTTTAAACAAATTATTAATCGAAAATTTTTAATTATCACATTGAAATTTCAGGAACAGGCTAAATTATTTTATCATTGAAGTAAAAATTTATCAATATACAAGAAAAATTTTTAGCTTGACTTAAATTAGAGTCGAACACTGAACCTCGTGCTTAAAATTTTTAATTTTGACTAAGTAACATAAATTGTTTTTATCGAGCTTTTTTTCAACTAAACATTTATTTTTAATCAAAAAAAAAAAAAATAATTCAATGAATCTTGTTAATTAAAGTTTTAAAAAATAGTTATTGAAATTTTTTAAGTTATTTTAATTATTTGAATACCTTTTATAATAATAACGATTAATTTAATAAATTCAGTTAATTAAATTTTAAGAATTATAACTTTAAAAAATTTTAAAAGAAGTCTACACAGAAAGAAAAATTTCTTGACTGGAGAACTAGATTCTTGGCTCAAGAAAATTTTCGGCTGCCTGAAGGAAGACCAAAATTATTCGGCCGAAGTAAAAATTTTTCTTGAAGTTCTATTTTTGGTGGAAGTAATTTTTTCTTAATTCAAATTATCATAAATACTTGATACAATAAATTTTTATATTTGATCAAGATTTTTAGATACTTTACGGAAGCAGTGCCATCTATTTCAGCTGAGAAAAAATTTTCTCACCTTGAGAAAATTTTTCTCTTGAATATTTGATACCTATTTTATATTATTTTAGCGTGCAATTATACATGTTGAATGAAAAAAAATGATTCAATATTATTTGATTTTCCCATTTGACATATTAATCAATAAAAATATTAATGAAAATTTACTTCTATCTTTATATTTAATTTTTTGGAGCAAGAGAGAAATTTTCTCAAGACAAGAAAATTTACTTCTATCAAGAACTAAATTTTTTGGAACAAGAGGCTGAATTTTCTCAAAACAACAAAATTTTCTTGACTTAAATAAATTTTCTTGGATCTAGATACGTATTTCTTAAAGCAAGAGAATTAATTTTGTTGGAATAAGTGAAATTTCTTGTATCAAAAAAAAATATTTTTTTCTCAAGAAAATAATCAGGAAGAAAAATATTTTCTTGGCTCAAGTGAACCTTTTTTCTGTGTAGTTATTTTAATTATTTGAACATCTATTGGAATAATAAAAACAATTTTTATCGATTCAGTTAATTAAATTTTTAAGAATTATAATTGAAAAAAAAATTGAATTTTTTACAATTTAAAAAGAAGTCTAGAGTAAAAAAAAATGTAACAATGTAACACTTAAAAAATGTGTGCTTACACACACAAGTCGTAAATTTACACAAAAGCTCTTACATCATACATCAAATTACATCATTAAATATTAACCTACAGAACAAAGATTGTTGGAATAAAAAAACTACCCTTGGGTCTTGCGAAGCTCTAGATAAAACAAGTAAGGATAAGAGCCGGGTTAAACTGAAACTATAACGTAGCGGTCCATGGACGTCACTGCCGGTGATGAAAACGAATTTGGGAAATTAACCATGAAATAGACTCGCCTCGCCCGGTCGCTGTTCTTGTTGGTAGTTGTAAATGTAGTTGGATATACAGTACCTAGAGTGTCTGTCTGGCTTGTCAACCGTTTACATCCTATCTTATCCGTGGTGTAGTTATCACTAAACTGAGTGGCGAGTATATAGCGCCCATACATATATATATATATATATATATATATATATATATATATATATATGTATATACTATACATTATATAGAAGAACCACTTACAACTTACAAGTAAGTCCCTCGGGTGTTTTCACCTGGACATCACGTATCATCCTTAGATAGCGATTGCACGTCGTTAAACTCCGAAGGAACATCTCTGACAACACCCCACACCCGACAGTCATTATAAATATTAATATTACTTATTTATAAGCGATAATTCCAATTGTTTATATTGCTATTAGTAATTACAAGCGTTGATTAATATTTATAAATTCGTCACCAGCGTCACGGACTTTATTTCATTGACAAATAACGAGTCCAGGTTCGCTTTTTCTCATTAGCGGCACTTTGATGCTCACCCGCCCACGTCATGACAAACTAGATTAATTTGCCGGCGTAAATAAAAAAATAAGGGACCAGAGATCGTTTATTACGAAATTACAACTGTCAGAATTAGTCCTTAGGTCTTTCAGGTTGTAATAACATTTTTTTCACCTGTTAGTACTTTGTTTTTTTATTATTTTTTAGGCTTAATAATGACAAAAAAATTTTTAAATCACGAAAATTAAAGACTTTGCTCAGCAAACTGTGCACTGATCGAAGGATTTATTAATTATTTAATTTATTTGAAGACAATTATTTAATTTATTAAATTTTAATCAACATTTTTTAATATTTAATAAATATTTATTTGGGAGGAAAGTACATTTATTAATAGTTAATAAGTATTTATTAATAGTTAACAAATATTTATTAACAGTTAATAAATATTTTGTTGAGTGAATTTGTTTCGCTTGCAATGTCATATGATATGACGATTGCTTATAAATAAAAATCATCTTTATAAATTATTAGCTGATACCCACCCGCTTCGCTGGGCATACAATAAAATTTTATGTTGTAACCTAGATGAAAAATATAAACAAAATGATTAATTTCAAAAAGATAATTAATATAAATTTTGAATTAGAGAAAAGTGATTGTTTATGATAACCGGTGTTAGCGAGTATTAAATATATGAGAAAAGTATTTTATTATTAATAATCAATCAATCAATGGGTCAGTTAGTCAGTAAATCTGTCATTAGACAGATTTCCGCATCAACCATGACGTACTGTGTAGTGAGATGCGTTCCCATTATAATAATGTTATCCTAAACATTTAGTCTAGACCGGATAGGTCAAATGGTAGAGTAGCCGACATGTCACCGGAAGGTTCTGGGTTCGAATCCCTGTCCGAGCTATCTGAATTTTCTCTCGCATATTCTGTAAACTCTTATTAAGAAGGTCCTTCCTATTTCTTTCTCAATCTCTTCCTCCTCCAATTATTCTGTTACGTGAATGTTGGAACGATTCACGTAATAATTATCCGTAACTCCTATTCTTTTCCGCTTCATAGTATTATTTAATTTTAAAAATGTCAATAATTTTTTAATTTTAAAAATGTTAATAATAAAATACTTTTCTCATATATTTAATACTCGCTAACACCGGTCATCACAAACAATCACTTTTCTCTAATTCAAAATTTATATTCATTATCTTTTTGAAATTAACCATTTTGTTTATATTTTTCATCTAGGTTACACCATAAAAATTTATTGTATTCCTATCGAAGCGGGCGGGTATCAGCTAGTTATTAATAAATTCATAACAAATTAAGTGGTATTAAAAATATATTTATTATTACTCATTTTATTAGAAATTATCTTAAATCGACCGTTTTTATAATAATTTAACGATATCGTTGTAAAATTTTAGAGAAGACGCATCAGACACAATTTACCATTTTAATTTTAATCATTAAAATCAGTATAATCATTTAACAATATCAACTTGATAATATTTATGTTTAATTTATCTGTGTTATGATATAATCGAGTTCATCCTTCATGATTATTCCAATACATATAAGTTATTTCAGTTATTAATGATTTAGCTATTCTTTCTTAAAAACGTATGATTATGAATTCCTACTGTCCCAACAGTCAATCGATAAAATTTAAAATCAATCATTTTGACAGTTATTATAGCAACGGTAACCATGATAACGGTAACCATGGTAACGGCAACCATGGTAACGGTAACCATGGCAACGGTAACCACGGCAACGGTAACCATAGCAACGGTAACCATGGCAACGATAACCATGACAATGGTAACCATGGCAACGGTTGATTAGCGTGGGTGGTTGTAGGGGGGTTGAGTTCGATAATTTACGGGTGCCACTGATGGTTTCTTAGATTAGAGGGTCAAAATGATATTTCGCTCCCAAAAAAAGAGAGAGATATAGGGAAGGGGAAAGATTATAGGGCACGGGAGGGGAGGAGAAGAATGAGAGGGAGGGGAGGGGAGGGCATATGTGATGGTAGACGAAAAATTCATTTTGGCTAGGAATTGCGTAAAATCCGTTCTTAGTGAGCGTCTACATCACGAATGGAGTAACTATGCTAAATTTCAAGTCAATCGGGCGAATAGTTTCGGAGATCTCGTGATGAGTGAGTGGTATTTCGCTTATATATATATAGATTAGCATTAATTATATTGCATTATAATAACGTTTATTGTAAAATAGCAAATTCTATCACAGCTCATAATTATCTTTTATATTTTTAAATATTAAAAACGTTAACTTATTTAGTGAATTTAATTATTATCGTGTACACAGAAAAAAAAATTTCTTGGCTGGAGAACAAAATTCTTGGCTCAAAAAAATTTTCGGGTGCCTCAAGGAAGACCGAAGTTGTGTTGGTCGAAGTGAAAATTTTTCTTGAAATTCTATTCTTGGTGGAAGTCATTATTTCTTAATTCAAATTATCATAAATACTTGGTACAATAAATTTCTATATTTGATCAAGATTTCTTGATACTTTAGGGAAGCAGCGCCACCTACTTCAGCAAAGAAAAAAATTTTCTTATCTTGAGAAAATTTTTCTCTTGAATATTTGATACCCATTTTATATTATTTTAGCGTGCAATTATACATATTGAATGAAAAAAAATGATTCAATATTATTTGATCTTCCCATTTGACATGTTAATTAATAAAAATATTAATGAAAATTTACTTCTATCTTTATATTTAATTTTTTGGAGTAAGAGAGAAATTTTCTCAAGACAAGAAAATTTACTTCTATCAAAAACTAAATTTTTTGGAGCAAGCGGCTGAATTTTCTCTAAACAACAAGATTTTCTTGACTTAAATAAATTTTCTCGGATCAAGATACGTATTTCTTAAAGCAAGAGAATTAATTTAGTTGGAATAATTGAAATTTCTTGTCAAAAAAAAAATTTTTTTTTCCCTCAAGAAAATAATTAAGAAGATAAATATTTTCTTGACTCAAAAAAACCTGTTTTTTCTGTGTATTCCAGCTATAGGGTTATAAAAAGTATCAAAAAATTGCTATTTTTACTTTCTATTTTAAATAAATATTTGTTAACTGTTAACAAATTTTTATTAAAATTTAATAAATAATTTATTAACTGTTAATAAATATTTATTAAATCCTATGATGTTAAAAAATCATTAATTAACAGTTAATAAAGCTTATTAAATATCAACAAATCCTTCTATCAGTGTGCGAAAACTGAAGAAACAAAAAAAAAACTCAAAATTATTAATTCAGAAAATTTCAACCCTAAAAAAAAACTGTAATAGTTCTACGATAAACTGAAGTATTTTCCAGTGATATAAAAAATGGATAAAAAAAGCGGGCGAAGTATTAAAAAAGCAATGAATCAAGGGCTTTATAGAGCGACAGAAGCACGGACACCAAACAGAATTTGTCTGGTGAATAATTGAAGAATGTACGCGAACACTCCTGGACAAAGTACCTTCTCGTCCATTGTATCATTGTATCGAGTGGGTGAAGGTGAATAGAGCTAGACCGTTCTCCACATTTAGCTGCTGCATCAGCCGGGAATGGACCAGCAAACCTCCCATTGTCATCTCGGTTAAACAACAGCGCTATTATAATTCAACAGCACACATTCACAATGTAAAACTCGGCTATAAAATTTCTATCACTTGAAATCAGCCTCGCTTGAATAAATAATTCATACCAATCCCGAAATTCATTCTGATCTTGAAAAAAAAAAAAAAAAAAATTACAATATAGATGAAAAAATAATTTAAAAGCACGATTGATGTCAATACTTATGACGATAGTTATTTCAAACCATAATTAAATATAAACGCAATTTGTCCTCCCCTAGCATTACGTTTAGCTCGCTCAACTTTCGGAGTTAAGGATCTGGCCAACCGTTGACGAATTCACGGAGAGTATTTCCCTAGCAAACCATCACGCGATTACACTAATTCAGGTATCATTTATTTTACATTCACCCTTCTTGGCTCATCACCCGAATCATTCCACCCCTTTGGCCCCTTCTGTCCTTTACTACTGCACAGTTCGATTCCACAGCCACCGAAAAGGAAGAAAGCAAGAAAGAGAAAGATGTTAACCCGGGAACTTTGAAGTGCGGTTGGTTTTTGATGTTGCCACCAACTGTTCCCCCTTTCTTTTCTAATGTCGTAGCCCATGCAAAATACTCTATTCTCGGCTACGCATGAATCACCTATTAAAGGTCTATTATAAATTGTTGCTTTTGCGCTTTAAACACCATTTCATTTTTAAGATTATCTCCATCTTTTATCTTTCATCTTTTATTTGATAAACTTTTGATTTTTTTTTTCTAAGTTAATAATTGGATTTTAAAGATTTAAAAACAATTTGAATTTTTTAACATTGAAGAAAATTTTTATGATTTTTTGTTTTTAAGCTTTATTAATAAATTTTAACTTTAAAAGTAAAAAGTTATAAATTATGAACATTTTTTTTTAACAAATAAATTATTATGAAGAGAATTTATAAAAAAATTTAATTTGTAGAAATTAAAAAAAAATATATTGATGCAATTTTTTTTTTAAATAAGAAAATTTAATTTTTTTTATCAAATTAAAGAATAAAATTGTTTTAATTTTTTAAATTTCTAAATATGCGTTTTGTAATTTTTAAACAAAAAATAATTTTTTTATTTTCATAAAAATGTCTTTGTCTCGGATAGCTTAACTGGTAGAGCCCTTGGCGCGTAACCGAGAGATCTGGGTTCGATTCCCAGTCTGGGCTGTCTGATTATTTTTTCAATTACGGAAAAATTCCCACTGAGTAGGTCCCCCCTTTCCCCTATCCGTTCTTTCCCAACTCCCTTAAAAATTTGCTTTAATATGGCAATCTTATCAAACAAGGACAATCTTTTTATTAATAATATAAATAAAATCCTTTTTAGAATAAATTCCACTCTGGAGAAATTAAAACAATTAAAACTCAACTCTGCAAATTTTTTAAAGTATAATTTTAGTTAACAATTCGGAATAAAAGTTACAAGTTATAAATTTTGAAGGATTTACATAATGTTGAGTCCGAAATTTAGTTGAGGAAATACGTAATGTGTGTTATAAAATCAGGACAAGGGAAACAAAGTTGCGAATTGAATTGTCTATTTCGAGTTGAAAGGATGGAGGATCAGATATATATAGTAATAGAGAGCTATTGAATTTTTTAAGCTGATGGACCGGGAAGCGTTTTGACTTTAAATTTTCTTTGTTGGATTTGGACCCTCAGACACTACTCGAGATTTATCGGGCTCACGTTAGTCCTTCCCTTCAAGTTGCGAGCACCTTACTCACACACGTGTTTTTTCAGCGAGCAAGTCAAGAGAGAAGACAAGGGGACAGATATTTGCACATTTTCCAATAAAGTATTGGTCGCGTGTCGGGCATGTCTTTGCTTGAAATAACAAGGGTTAACATTATCGAAATTAATACTTTTTGGAGTGTATATAAAGGCTAGGAAAAACAAAGGGGTTATTCAACTTATTGTAGCTTTGTTTGTTGATTAAATAAATAACTGTTTTTAATATACCACTTGATTAAAAGTTCTAATTTGGGCTAAACTTTTATCAAAAATCTTACAAATTATTTTTCCTGAGTAATTTAATTCAAATTTTGTTCAACATTTATTCATTATTCTTCAAATAAAAAATTAAATACTTCCAATCGTTAATTAGTAAAAATTTTTAAAATGAAAAGAATAATTTTTTTGAATTTTTAATTTTACAAATAAATTAATTTAATCAAATTTAACACCTAATTCAAATTTTACGTGGTCAAAATTTCAAGTTCTATTTTAGCCAAATTTTTTTGTGATTCCTCTTATCAAAAATCAAATATCTTCAATTGTCAATCGGTTTAATATTTCTACAATTTTATAAAAATAATTCCAAACCAAAAAAAAAAACATCTAATTTCTCTAAAATAAAAATCTAATTTTAGCAAATTTAATATCTAATTAAAGTCTTTAAACTTCTAGTTTAATTTCAGCCAAATTCATTTATTATCTTTTTCGAAAATAAAATATCTTCGCGCTTTAATTTTACAAAATATTACTTCTCAAATTTTCCAAATCAAAATAAAGTAACTTATTCCTAATTTTTCCAAAAAAAAACTTTCATTTTACCAAATTTGACACCTAACCCAAATTTCCAAAAATGATAAAAATAATTTCCGTCCAAACTAATAATTATTATAACATATAACTCAAAAACTGCTTTCCCATGGCCTAGTTTCGATGCATTAACACATAAATATTCATGTGTCTATACCGTCATATATTGATCCATTAACGAAACATAAACATAAATATAAATAATAACAAGAACCGTGGTACGAGATAACCCATAGTATTTTCTAACACTAACACTAACATGACGATATACGTACAGTATAAATAGTATATAGTATGCATATATAGTGGATAATATAAGCTAGCATCTCTAAACCCATAACTTGGGATTATATATATTCATGGGTGAGTTGATCCATTTAACGTTAACGACGCCGTCGACGTCAGTGATGCGAGCTTTCAATACCTTACCGCCATCAGAAAAGCAATAATCGCTGTAACCTCTATGCCACTTATGTAAGCTACTCTAGATGTTGTTCTAGTAGACGTAGAAGTAGCGAACGGGTGGTTCTATTACCCTATAACCGAATAATCTCGCTCTATAGTTATGGATAAAACAACTCCCTTAACTATTAGGTTAACTCAACAAAGATTCACTCAATAAACTTGTTCTCATATTTAACTCTGCTATAAATATTTATCAATAAATAATAATTAAATTATTAAATTACTCACCTGCCAAGTGTTTGAATCCAGAGCGAGGTAAGACATGTTGGATTGATGACTGTTGACCAGAGATGTTCCTCAGCTGATGAACCGGAATTAAAATGGGGTTTTAATTAACAAATGTCGATGTGTGCAGATTTATTCAGCTGATAATATCACTAATTCACAAATTCACGTGCCAGGGAGATTTAAAACCGGCATTCTATTTAATTATTATACTGAACCTGCAACAGAGATATTTATTCATCTGATTAGTCCAATGTTTTATCAATTTGGCGAACTTACATCATAATGTTGGATTTTGAAATAGTTTAAAAGACGGAAAAGTTTAAAAAGGGATAAGGGTTTTAATTTATACGCAAAGTCTTCGACTCTCGGGGGCATTTCGTCAACAAAATTTAGTTAAGCTAAGTTAAATACGGCTCCCAGAGGTGCGACAACTCTGACTTTTAATTGTTAAAACTTTAACGCACGCAACCGGTACATAAAACATCGCGGTTGTATTTTTTTTTCCGTCCATTTTATTTTGTTTTTTTACTGAAATAATTATTATTATTATTACTTTTATTTTATGTTAATATAACTGGTAACACATACAGGTGAAAGCTGTTTTCATGTTTGTATTTACACTGATAGAAGGATTTATTTGTATTAAAAAAGATTTGTTAATAGTTAACAAATCATTTATTAGAGACCACTTTTTAGTATTAAACAAATATTTCTTAGTATTTAAAATGATTTGTTTGTATTTAATAAATCTAATATTCATTTATTAAATATTGATAAATCTTTTTAAATACTAAGAAATATTTTTTAAGGACTAAAAAATGGTCTCTAATAAATGATTTGTTAAATATTAACAAATATTTTTAACTATAAACAAATCCTTCTACCAGTGTACCGTAACACTTGTGTTTACATTTTTCACTTTTTTTTTAAACTACAATTTTATAGTCTTAAAAAAAATTTTTTTTTTCAAAAATTCCAACTGGTTAATTTTATTTATTTTTTACAAAATTAAAATAATTAATTAACAATTTGATTTAAATTAAAAAAAAAATTTTTATTCATTATTTATACTCTAAAAACCTCTCAGGATTCGAACCACGGACCGTCGGGTTTTAAAATAAAAACCGCTGTAATTTTTTTCCTAATAAAGATATAAAAAAACTTTTTAAAAATAATTAATCATTATAACTTACCCTTAAAAAAATCACAGTGCATTTGCAAAAAAAAATTCATTAAAAAAAAAAAATTTATTTTTTAAATCACGAGATATAAAAATCACTGAACTCGCTAACAGTAAAAACCAACAACAAAACAAAAACAAAATTCCACCTTATTAACAACTAACAACCCACTAGTCCATGCTGACAATAACAATAATAATAATTATAATAATAATGATAATAATAACAATATCGAATTAAAGAATAGTTTTATCACGAGGAATTCCCGTATGCAGAAGTATGCAGCGATGGTCAGCGAGTGCAGTAGTACAGCACTAGGTACTAATACAGTAGAGTAGTTTTGGTGGTAGTGTAAGTTCGGCGTCGGCGTTGGTGGTGATTGCGATTGCGACGGCGGGAGTATTCGCGGAAGGAAGGAAGGAAGGAAGGAAGTGATTTTGGTATTGTATGGGCCAAAGTGGACCGCACGTGGCGCGTCGCGACGTCGCACTGTGCTTCAGGCGAGAGACACCCGCCGCCGGGGGTGTGGTACCGCCTCCAGTCACATGACGACATTCTGGAACCACCACCCTCCCAGAAGTCCGTGTACGTATCTGGCTCGCGTACACACTCACTATCACTATCAGCGAGTACCGAGCCGGCGCAAACGATATCGCTCCCGACCCCGCGCCCCCAGGTCCATCTTATGCCTTATACCACACCCCCGCCACCAGACCCGCACTCAGTCGAGAGTTTAGTCCTCCAACACTCACACACTCACACATATGCTAGACTGTTATCATCCTCTTGGTTACGTTCATACACGATACGAGTTCTGCGCATGACCGATCGATTCCCTTTAACTTGGAATGCCTCGTATTAAACCCTCTTCCTTTACACATGTGTGATATCCGATATCCAAGTATGTGACTAGATTGTAGATTGAAGATGTAGATGCAGATGAAGATGCATAAAAAAATTTTGAAATTTTCAATTACCCGCATATTTATTACCGGACATTACAATAATTTAATCATTACATGCATCGAAAATAACGCATATCCCGATTTACGATTATGATCAGTGATGAGTTGCGGACAGCGCCACCAGTTATTTTCCCAGTTTGTAAAAATCAAATCGGCTGATCTTAAAGCTTAGATGCATCGCTTACTTAGAAATAAATATTGAGAGGTCAGCCGATCCGAAGGATAGAAAGTACGGCACCACGCCTTTCGCTCGTGACTGGTTTATGGGTTTTAATTTTAAATGTTAGTCGCTGTTAAAATCCTCCAGCTCTCGTAAATCTGATTATCGATGCAGATTTTTTATTTACTATCCACGAATTCTAAGGTTTGAAAGTTTTGCGCGCTATTTACTCAAATTTTGACCTACGACCAATTTTAAAATCATTGGTAAAGTTTTCTAAATTCACTTTTCTGCTGCTGAATAGACTTAAAATTTTTTTAATATTGTCATTTTTTGAAAAGTTATCGAGTTTTAAAAACTCCAAGTGGATAGTAGTCAACGAAAAAGGCCGCCCTTTCCCCCCACTCCTGTACTCTGAAGCGGGAAATTTAAACACTAAATCTTTTGGATAAAATAAATCAATGCAAGCAAAGTATTAATCAGATGGTAATAAACTAAATCAGTGTGGGTATGTTTAAATATCGCCTAGGTACATACGAGGTACAAGGTGTAAGGTGTAAGGTACGAGGTTACGATAGCCAATACCAATAACTCGGTAACTTGCTCGTGATGCAATTTACCTACTACATCATTATCTGAGAAGTTAAGCCGATGTTACTTTGAAATTACTAGTTAAATTGCATTGAGCTATGTGAGAGATCGCCGAACCAGTTGGTGTAATCTGTCCATGCAGGTGTTTATCTATTGGCTTACTTGTGTACCAACTTAAACCTCAAACATTCTCACCCACACATCCACATGTTCCAGGATCATAAGTTAAGCCATCCAATCGAGATAAGGCGTAGGTGGATTGTGGAATATGCGGATCCAAGTTATTCTAAGAATTTAAGTTATCTGACGTTAATTTTTTTTAATCTTACATCGGTGATTTTCGATTGAATTTTTTTTTTATCAAAAAGTTTTTTTTATTGTAAAAATGTTTTCATATAAAATTTTATAACGAATATTTTTTATTTGAAATTCAAAAATAAACATTCTTTTTATTTATTTATTTATTTATTTATTCATTAGTAATAAATGCCAAGGCACAGACCAAATGGCAAGGTATGGAAAACAAATAATTCTTGTGGAACTGTAAATTTACAAAATAATATAAATGATACATGAAATTAACATGTGTAAGAATATAACAAACAAAAGACTATAAAGTGATATAAAAATGTCTTATGCTTAACAATATTATAAATTTATAAAAGTATATTTGGTAATGATTTATGATTAAATTGTAATGAGTTTCAAATAAGTCCATTTCTTATTTGGAATAAAAGTTAATTAACATCTTGTAAATAACTACACTGATAAAAAATTTAACTTGGCTCAAGAGCAAAAATCTTGAACCAAGAACATCATTTTGAAGAAAATGAATTTCTTGAAGCAAGAAAAAAAATTCTTAAACCAAGAAAATTTTCTCGACTCAAGAATTTTTCCTCTTGACTCAAGAACTTTTCTTCTTGGCTCAAGAAATTCATTTTCTTCAAAATAGTGTTCTTGGTTCAAGATTCTTGCTCTTGAATCAAGTTAAATTTTTTATCAGTGTAGCTAAAAAAAATAACATAACATTGCACATAAACTTAGAAATATTAATCAATCTAGAAGTCATTTGACAAAAGGTAGTTAAACATATCCTTTTTGAAAACTTCTAAAGAACTAAAATTTACATTTTATTGATGTAAAAAAATTTCTTTCAAAATTAATATCAGATAACAAAATTATTATTAATTGATAAAGTTACGGGTAGCTAGTTTTTCTACATGTTTATCACCGTTAACGCTCATTGTATCGTTCAATATACCATACCAGTGTACTAAAAAATCATAGAATGTACACGCCGTAAAATAGCCACCAATTTGTTCCAATCGAGCGAGTAACGAATTGTAAACATTACTTGTCCTGTTTTATTGGCAACAAGAATTTTTTTTAACATTCTATATCAATTACAATAGTACACTATTGATATAACCTTTTTTATAAATCCAGTTCTCATGATTTAACGCATGAGCAGGTATTAGATCGATCCGTCGGTGGGTGATCGATCAGTATTGGGATTGGATCCATCGTGAAGAAGAAACACGGTGAAAGTAAAATCCCTTTAGAATGACGAACAATCAAATTCTTGACAAAACATTGAGACTGGGAATCCTTTCTGGTTGTTGGGTATTTAATAGCGAACTGTTGACTCAAGCGCGTGGCGAATCCACCTTTCAAAACATAATAAAACATATCACGTCTCTGTTATTTACCCTGGCCTTATTCTCATCTTCGATCATTTTGAGGAGTTCGGTGGTGGCGATTTTTTATTTTACCATTCAATTGAATTTTTTATAGTCAATTTAAGTCTTGATTCTTGATACTGAGGATAAATCACAGCGTAAATAATAAATATATATAAATAGGATAAATTATTGTATTTTAGAATCGGATATGCGTGATAAAGCAACATAATTTGAAGGCTACGTATCTACATTCGATTATTTATATTTTAGTTAAGCCCGAGTTCTTTTTTTTAGTCATATTTTTGGTTTTGGTTAATGCCGTATAACGCACGCCGGGTTAATTCGTGATAGAACATTGGTTCGAGACTTGTATTTCAGTATAAAAGAGAACACCCATCGTGCAAACATGCTCCGAACTCACCACCAATAACGATATAACCTGTCTAAAAAGTTATTTTTGTTATGGCTGATTCTTGGATTTACTTGCAACTTTTACTTTTTTTTGTTGTTTGTTTTTTTCCAGAAAACTTTTTACAACTTGCTGCATTTATTGATTCCAACGTTTTTTTTTTTTTTACTTTTTTTGTGACAATAATCAATATATAATATTTTTAAAAATATTATTTCCCTTTAAAAAAAAACCTTTTTTTGACATTTTTTAAAATTTATACGATATAATTAAAACTTCAAAACTTGAAAAAATTTTTTTCAATAAAATCTAACAGTACCAAAACAAGTCTAAAAATTCTGCAGTGTCTTTTTTTAAAATTATGTCAAGAAAATTTTCTTAACAACAATTTTTTTTTCTACTGCAACATAAAATTTCAAAATCAAAATTCTTCCAAATAAATACTATCTTATCTGTGCCCAAAAAATCCAAAAATTATTATCCAAGAACAATAAGCCGATCTGGAATTGAAAGCGATCTCAAAAAGTTTTATCGTTTAGTTTAATTTTCTCTTCTCTCTTTTTCTCATTCATTAGTTGACGCAATCGCCCGGGGGTTTGTGCGTGAGTTTAATTTGTGGCAAGTATATGCGTGAACGTATCATATACATATCGTAGAGCGTTCCGTATAGCAGGGCGCTATATACCATATTCCATATACCATAGACCCAGCGCCCATATGCCGTGGTACACACATCAACATCCAGACCGTATATTTACTCTGCGTTTAATATTATGGTTATCATTATGATGGACCTCTCGTACGTATTTTCGATTCGAGCTTCGGAATTGCCTGCGTAGGCGTTGACTCTAAATATCTGGTGAGTTATCCAATTCAATTAATTCCTCTCCTCATTATCTTCTTCACTATCACTATGATTATGTTTTTTGGATTCTAATTGCACTGCAAAGTGTAACCACGATGAGCAATTTTAGTTCGTCAAACAATATCAATATGTTGATTCGTGGGTCACTGGTTTATATGTCTGCGCATGTACTTTAGTTTGTAGTTGTGTAGTTATATAGATATGTACATACATAGAGAGAGTGTTGAAGAGAACATGACATCAGAGGGGCGACGGACCGGGTGTGTGTGGTACGGTATAGGGTGAAATTTTCGATGGAATATAGAACTCTGTTTTAGCCTAAGGCTGGATTTACAGCCCTCCTTGTGAATCTGGCCGTGTGCGCATACATTTTCCAAGACTCGCCTTACATTCTGTATTCTATATTCTATATTTTACATTCTACATTCCCTTTCTAAAATAACCAGTTTTTTAAATAAGGATAAATAATACACTTTTTTATTATACCGTTGTTCATCGCTGATGAGGCCTAAGCCATCCTGCTCTCCGACTCTTCAATAACATCTTTAAACATCTCCATTATTCGATATTTTAACCTATTCTCAATAGTTGTGTGAAAAAATCTTTTAAAATAGCCTGATATAAGTTAATCTGGTTATATATGGCCATATCAAGACATATGACCATAAAAATTATAATTTTATTCTAGTTATTATTTTTTTATATATTTATAGAAAACTGTTTTCTATTTAAATATTCTCTTTATTGATATTTCAATTGTTTACAATGGTTTTACAATGTTAAGGTTTATATATTGTGTATTTGATTATTCCTATTACAAAGTGTAATTTATACTATAAATTAATGGATTTTAAGTGTTAATTTGGGTATTGACATTTTTAGAGGTTTATGTAATTGATTTTGAGTAAAAATTTTATAAAAAACTCATGAAATTTTTATAGAAAATACTTTTATTTTATAACTTAATTCCTCAAAATTAACTCTCTTCTAGGGAGAAAATAAAATAACAATGCGCCACCTGTCGGAGGTTTTTAGAACTATTTCGATCGAAAAATCATATTTGATTATGTAAAATCATATCAGGCGTGATAAAGGCATTTGAAGTCATCTATGGTGGTGAAAAAATTCAATTCTCAACTACTAATTTAATAAATACAAAAATTGCGTCACAGAAATTAATCAGCCGAAAAAGAATAAGACATTAGTAAGGGTAGCAGCGGTCCAGCGGCGACCCACGGGGCGTCTTAGGAAGTTTGCCGATCTGGCAATTGACCGAGCATAAATTGAAAATAATGGTCTTGAATACACTGAGGCTGAGTATTCCAAAAATTCGAGTACCAGTACCAGTTTTAATAGAAAGAACATAAAGGAAGATAGTTGATCACGCGATGGCGCGTGATCTAAAATTTTATTGACCGTCCACGTGTGATACTCCTTGAAGGAAAATAATAACAGAATCCCTGGACTAAGGACTAAGGTGTCTTGCGCACCAGGTGGTTCTTACCCACCTACTGCGTCTTAAGAACTCTAAATTACGCACAGACATGCTTATACGTCTTATTTGATCACGCGAAACCTTTTTTTGTTCGTATTGAATAAATATCCTGATAGGATTGAGCTTTCATTTACTACTCGTTTATTCTGCCCTTGTACGATTTTTTGCATGTGATTGTGAGTACACTGGGATTGCTAAGTAAGCTCCAGATGTTCAATATTAATTGCCGCATTTAAAAAAACAATTAATTTATTGTTTGATAAGGAAAAAAAACTAACTTTTGAAAATTACGTTAGCTTTACACGTTTTATTCTTCAACCTCATCCGGTTATATATCAGCAATCATTGAAATTAATTGAATAGAAATAATTACTCGTCATTTTTCAAACATTTCTGGTTAGTTTGATAACAATATTTTTGATATATTCATTTAGATTCATCTATATTTTTCGATCGTAGTTTTGATAAAAGAATTTTTGTGTAAATTTCATCAATTTCTTTCATTTTTCCCATCAATTGAATCATTTTTGTAGTTATAAAATTTCTCTATGTGTTTTGAAATTTCTACGAAAGATTTCCATTAGTTTAGACAGTTAATACTCTAAAATGATTTACCCAAAACGAAACTTACATAACCGTACAAAGCAAAGCATCAAACGCAGAAATTTACCGATACTAATATAACAAGAATATTTAAAAAAATTTTTTCCTGAGCTTTCTCTCCTCCGAACCGACATTGAAAAAAATGAGGTGAACTGTAGCATAAAAAAAATCAATAACGTATATATAACATTGAAACGTCAAACGGAAACACACACGAGATTTGCGTCTGTCGTGGCCAGCTGCCATCGTTTCAAAGGCTTGACGTTTTCAATATTCGCAAAACTCTGGAAGCTCTCTTCCTCTTCCTCTTCTCTATTTTCGGCACATCCACCGGGTCTAGCTCGCAGTGGCCTCAACTCTTATGCAATTTTTTCCGGTTAACTTTTCCAATTAACAAAACCCGCCGACGGAGCATAAAACCGCGGTTTCTCCTCGCGGTCAAACGACTGGCTTCACATATAGGATCTATGATGTATGATATGATATGACATGCCTCCGTTGATTTATTAGAGCTTGATGTGGACTACCGAAGCAGCCTTTTATGTTCATTTTTATGATCAACAGAAAGTGTCTCTTCAGCGATCGCTAGTAAATTGGTTATCACTAATGTAACGCACGTTTACCTTACCAATCCGCCCCCGGGTATCATGATATAATATATATCGTATATAGTCATCGTCGAATAAAGATCCTTTGACAAAATAGTCCCCGGGGAAGAAGAAGAGGGTTGAAGAGCTTCCTCTTACCCGTGTTGGGGCTATATGGCCAACCAGGAAATGACTGAACCACGTTAGGATATTGCGTTACGTCCCCTAGTACCCAAAGGTCTAGTATATGCTAGACTATGACTATGGCTGCCATTTACCAGCCCTGCTTATAGTTATAAGAAAGATACTCCTTCGTCCTTTGGTACTCGGTATTCACCATCTAGTTTCCAGTAACTGGTAGTTGCTAGTTCATATTCCTCCACTTCATATTGCAAGACGAAATTACTTTAGCTCCGAGCTAAAGTGACCAACTTTTATGC
This sequence comes from Cotesia glomerata, assembly GCF_020080835.1. Taxonomy (NCBI): domain Eukaryota; kingdom Metazoa; phylum Arthropoda; class Insecta; order Hymenoptera; family Braconidae; genus Cotesia; species Cotesia glomerata. The sequence goes on from NC_058163.1 coordinate 22,720,413, forward strand.
TGCTACTTTATTAGATTTCTCAATCGTTAAACGCATTGTATCTGTACTTCGTTGCAAAACTATCTTCTTTTATTGGTCTTCTAAAATCAAAAAAACTAAAACTACTTCCGTGTAAAAATATGGACATATATGGCCGGATCAGAAAATTTAATAGACTTATATAAGGTCATATAGGCATACATGGACATATCAAGTTTATATGGCTTTATAAGGAAATTGGCGACATCATAGAATTTTTAGAAGTGTTTATGAATGAAACATAAAAGTATCGCCTAAATAATTCAAATTAAGGAAAGTTGATATGGTTATCAGCGAAATAAAAAAGTCCGCCCCTTGAGTAGCATGTGGCGAGCCAAAGCACCAATTTGAACGGTCTATTGTTATGATTTATTATAATATGGATATCGGAAGTGTAGGCGAGCTACTCCCTCTTGTGAGGCAAACCAACGCCTTGGGGTATTGGTCGAGCAAAAAATCCTAGATCCTAAATCCGTTTCATTTTTTGTTATTTATTTCGAGCGAGCCATCTGTCATTGTTATTATTATGTACCTTGCTCCGGCATTTAGTCCTCTAATATCTTACCAATACCACTACCAATTCTAATTCCATTTGAAGTGCATTTATTTGTCAAACAACAATTGTTGTCAAATGGGAAAGAGGATTGCAATTGATACGCACGATAAATTCGTCAACCGAGAACAGCTCAGAGCTTGGACTCCACGACGAGTTGGTAAGGACCCGGATAATGTACACAAACAATGGCTCTAGTGTCTACATAACCCCGGTGAAACTTGGCTCGGTTAAGGGCTCTTCGAGTACTTGGCACGTAGAACCCTACGCAAGCTTCCCGGACTCTGTATCGTCCAATTACCAACTGGGCGCGTATCTTCATGGGGGGTCTCTACGCAATTGTTGTGTTTCAACCATTGTTATCGCGGTGTGTGATTGGATCCATTGTTTTTGTTCGTTATAGGGAGGATTACTCCTTTATACGTGTCGATTTTGCTTTTGCGCTAATTTAGGCATCATCCGGGAATAATTCTAGTCATTAAAATTTCTCAGAGTTATGATATCGATCTTTTGTTCTGCTCAATTGTCAATTGTCTTTAGACTTAAATTGGCGCTTGCTTTTTCAAAAGTTTACTAATTTTTTGTGTCTTGTCAACAATTTTCTGATTTGATCGTTGATTAAACTAAAAACTAAGTTTCTAAGTCAAAAAAATTGATTTTCATTTCATACCTTATCTTCTAAAACTTAACTCTCTTGTAAAGAGACGATCCAGCGATCATACGCCATCTGTTGAAGATTTTTAATACTAGTTTTGCATTTCTTTCTTCAAAAATTTCTTGTCTTGATTTTGATATTATTAGCCAAAAAGATTGAAAATCAATTTTCTACTTAAAATTGAAAACAAGTAAAAACACTAAATCACAACTTTTTATCACAATTAACTTTAGCTTCACGCAAAAAAAAAAATTGAAAACAAATTTAAACTCAGATTGAGATATAAGAATAAAAATAATGAGTTGACAAAAAACAGAAAGCGGGTAAAAAATTTAACCTAAAACTCAGCAAAATAAATCTCAGTGTTTCGTCGTTATTATAATCATTATTTCTCTGTTATCATTACAATTTTACTTAGCATTTCAAACGTAAGTTTGTTTCATTCTCAAGGAATAAAACCTCGGAAAACTTTATCTCGCGAATTAAGATATAAAACTGGATCCTTGGAAAGAAACCAAACGGAAAAACATTTTTCTCCGGCGTCTAAATGCCGGGTTTACTTCAAAGCTTGTTATCCAGTCTCATACCGGGACTGTCTACCGAGAATTTTCTTATTCTCTACCTCACACCCCAACTCGACTCGCCCTTCCGAGCAAACAAAAAATAAACTAAAGCTACCCAACAATTCTTTTAAAATTTTTTTAACTTTTTCCAAGTAATACTTTTCCAAAAAAATATTTAAAATTATAATTATATAATTTATTCATTACATAAATTGAAACCGGAATTTCATATAATTTTGAATTTACAAGCCGGAACGAGTAAAAGTAAGACGAGGTTATTAACATGCCAACTTGGGTGCCAAATTTGTTAAGCTCATCAACTCTGCAGCAACATTTTGAATATTCATAAGCTGCTGAAATTCACGGTGACTACTCTGCTTATTTCCAAGTTCATCTCCATCAAATATATATTCATAATAATAACCATAACTATTTTTCACTACAGACATTACATATACATACAGACACCGTTGAAGACTTTAAGTGATTCATTGAGCTAGATCGAAGTAAAATAGCAAATACAGTGTTGTTATAAGTTGTGAAGGCATTATTGAATCCGAAGGAATGAAACAAATATCGGGTGATATATCATTTTTGATATTTTTAATGTCCCGCTTGCTAACGTTGTATAACGACCATCTTAATCATTTGTTGCGGACAGGAGAAAAGAGTAAGGTAGGTAACATTTCTATATATATTTATATATATATGTGTGTAAGGTGAGTATATATAGTGCCCCTCGAGTTGGCTAATGAGCTCAGTGCAAAGCAAACAGACGCCCATGTACAAAGGAAGGAAATAGTAAAAGAAACTAGAAAAAGCCAAGGGAATAAAAGCACGTCTACTACAGAGGACCCTCGCTTACAACTCTTACAGTACCTCTGCATCTCAGACTATCTTTTTTTATTCACAGTTTTTTTTACTTTTTTACAAGATCCGCGATTCTGGGAAACGAATCCATCTACCTGCTCAATTCGTCACGCGAGTAAGCTTTGATAATTATTGATATTGGATTTTAGTTTGAAAATTTAAACTGAAATTAGTGCAAAGATAATTTTATATATATAAAAAAAAATGAATTTATACCGATGAAATCTAATCATTATGCAATTCACTATCTACTATCCTACTAGTAGACAAAATCGAAAATATATTTTTTCACCGTATATTTCATTTATAACAGGACAACGGCAAGTTAATACATAAATTTTGTTATTTATGTTTTATTTTTTAAACTACACTTTTTTCATTTTATATTTTATTTTATATTGTATATTGTAGAGTTTTATTATTTTTTTTTTTTTTCAATTCGTCAGCGAACGTCGGCAGTCGAAAAACAGAGCAGAGCACTCAAGGATGCAACTTTTCCATCGGTACCCCGCCGTAGGCTAAAAATCGTCAAGTTGGGAATCCCTCGTTGTCCCTCTCACTCTTTTCACTCTACTCGGCTCTTTATTATTATTATTTTTTTTTTTTTTCATTTTTTTGCTTTTGTATCCATAGATATAAATATATACAGTTGAAATAGAGTATCTTCTCGATGAGAGCCGAGACATCTGTCGTGTGTCGTGATTTAACACTTTTATTCTTCCGGCAAAATAAAATAACGATACAAAAAAAAATAAATATAAATTCGACACTACACGTTATACTTTGATGAACTTTAGTAATTATACGAATGAGAATATTGAAAAAGAAAAAAATAAGTAAATACAAATTAGGAAGCTGAAGCTCAAGTGTAAAACTGCAAAGTAATTATCAAAGCGCTTAAAATGTTTGGGTAAGTTAAAAAGGCTTTGTTTGGCGAACGCATGATGGATGAGTGATTATCTAATTATTAGCGATTTACCAGTACAAAGGAGAAACTCATCTTGGTTTCTGAAGGGCGTACCTACTCACGAGCACGTCCGAGACACCAGTTCCCAACTTGAGCAATCATTCGGTCCAGTGCTTCACAAAGAGAATCCGCGGACCATTATGATCTCTCGAGCGCGTGTTATGTGCTTTAACATCGGCTTTTAACATTAATATACAACTTTTAAATTATTAATTTATTATTTATTAAGATCAACACACTCATTTCCTCCGTCTTCATTCTCGGTCTTTTTGCTTTGCTCTCTTTACAAGTAATGCTCATTGCTAATTTTATGGAGCAATATATAAGTATACGACTTGAGCTTCGAGCTACAATAATAATATCTTATGCTCCATGCTGGTGGATGAAAAACTTTAAAATATACACTTGACACCGCAGTTTATGTTATATATTACCACCCAGTAAATGATATTTTTTGTAGTTAATGATATCATATATAAAGTTTACATTTTTATATTTTTCATTCAATTTCGATTTAGGATGTCATCCTGTTGGTGCAACAAAATTACGCGGTGAGCCCAAGTTGAAATGTCTAAGCTTATTCTATTTTGCTTAAAGACCATAACTTATTTAATGAGCTATTCGTGTTTTCATCTTGATAATAGCGTATAGGTACTGAAACGTAGATGACTCAATCTTTTAGACGAACATGTGATTACTTGCAGAATCAACATCCTTGTTTTTAAAACTTATTTCTTGTACGTTATAATTGAATAGTATCAGAAGTTTATTATTTAAATTAACGACTCAATTATGACTATTACGATAATATGAAATTTTCACTAAATTCTTTGAATAAAAATTTACTTGTAAGAAAATTATTAACCTATAAATCAAAAAAATTTTTCACACTCATATATCTTTAACGCTAATAAAAATTAACTTGATTCGAAAGAAAAAAAATCTTGAAACAAGAAAATTATTTAAAATAAAATTTACTTGATTGAATAAAAATTTTTTGGCTTGATTAGAAATGAATGAATAAAGTTAATATTTATCAGTATGTAAGTTTGATTTGACGGATAAAAGTCATTAACTAGATTGACTCATTGTGTCAATCAGGGAAAGTCCTTTAGTCGTTTTTTTGAAATGAAAAAAGTAATAAAGAGCAACAAACACCTTGAAAGATTACCAATAAGTTATCGATTTAATTCATCTGGAGCCGGGTGTACAAAAATGATGTAAAAGTGTATAAGTGACGAGAGAAAAGAAGAAAGGGGTGCTCGGTACGGATTATGGGATGTATGAGAAGCGTAAACGAAGAGGACAATCGTGACTGATTGTGGTTGCGGGAATCTTGACGTGTAACACCAGAAATTCTCGACGTTTCCCTGCTGTTCGGTGGCACGGCCCGACCAATAACCAGAACAGAGCTCTTCAACTCCTACACCAGCAGTAATCATTTCCATGGTCTTACGAACCACAATACGTTCTATTTATCATTATCGCATATATGTGTAACTATACATGTTTTTTTTATAAATATAAAGATATATAGTTATCAATAATAGTTAATGCAAATACGTATTACGTGGATTTTATAGCCGATAGTTAATGTCTAGCATAACTCAAGCTCTTATTTAGTATTCGTTAAAGATAATTTATAAGTTATAGACAAGTAGGTCGGAGTCGGTTGCTGGATGATTGAAATCCCGGAATAGAAAATGAACCGAGATAAAACAGTATATGTGTGTATGTGTGTGTGAGAGGGTATTAATATGAGGCATAAAAAATCTAAATAATAAAAAATGGTAAAAAAATGAACGTGATTGCTCGCGTGGTGAGTTGAGGTAAAGAGTGAAAGAGAAAGAAGCGAAAAGTTGATTACTAGTCTGGTGCACGCCATTGGCGTTAAGAGTAAAAGGGTACATAATATAAGCGTAGTATATTCAAAACAGCGTAATGCCCGCGTAGATCTGCCTTAGGCAGAGCCAGCTTTGACCTTTGTGGCACACTGCTCAAAGTCCGATGCAGCTATATTATATAGTATGTACGCAACTAACTGTTGTCGCACAACAAAAGCCTCTGGCTCGAGTTTGGTTTTCCGACTGCCACGGGATACATTTTTTTTTTGTTTTTTTTTTTAATAAATATTAGCATCAACGAGGTTGTCTAAATAAAATAGTGCCTTTGGAAAAAAAAATTTTAATATAATTATTTACCGGACAGTATTGAATTACTTTAGACCCTGTTGAGGCTAAAATTTTTTTATCAACTACGAGTTGTTTTTTTGCACTAGCTTTTTTTAAATAAAATGTAACACGAGTTGATAATCACAGAATTCACATGGCTAAAGTACTTCAGAGACAATAGAAGATTGACAATGTCATATGATATATTGTACTACTAAATATAAGTGCTTCTTTTGATAAGGATTTGTTAATAGTAAATGTCTCATGATTAATCAACCAAAAATATTCTGTGACTAATGTTAATAATTACCACAACCTCATTGATACAAATAATGAATGCGTCACAATAAATATCGTAACTAAAGAATAGCTGTAAAAATTATTATAGAAGATAACGTAATTATCGATAAAACGAAACTGAAAAATGGAAAATCAATTGAAAAGAACATCGTGCAATAGTAAATTATGGTTTACTTTATTAGTAGTGGTTATCATATTAGTGACATTTTTATGGCCACGAAAAACGGAAAAAATTAATGATCCTCAAGAAAAAGTAATAACTCCTGAACAATTGAAAAACTCGTTGGAGGAAGATGATACACTTATTGAGTTACAGGAAGGAATAGCGTCCGGAAGAAAAAAATTAGAAGATCTGATGAATGATATACGCGTAAAAGAAGAACAACTACGGACTCTAAACTCCAAAATAGAGGACAAAAACTATGAAATAAAGGAAAAAAATGATGAATGTACTAGCCTGATCAATCTTATATCGGAGAAGAAACGAACGGGTAAGACGGTAGATGTACAAATAGAGGAAAAAACGGAAGAATGTACGCGTCTTGACGGTCAAATTTCAGAGAAAACCAAAATTAGTGACGGTATCGATTCCCAAATTAAAACCAAAGCTGAGAAACGAGATCTTCTAGATCATGAAATCTCCGTAAAAAACCAGAAAAACAACGATCTAGATTCTCAAATAAACGAAAAGTTTCAAGAAATTGATCGGCTCGGAAAACTTATAGCGGAAAAAATAGAATCAATTAAAACTATAGACATACAGATACAGGAGAAAAATAATGATTGCAATCGTCTCAACGGTCTAATTTCAGAAAAAACGAAAATAAATGAGAATCTCAATTTCCAAATTAAAACAATTGCTGACAAACGTGATCTTCTTGACCGTGAAACATTCGAGAAAACCCAGAAATATAAGGGTCTAGAAGCTCAAATAAAGAAGAAATCTAAAGAAATTGATCGGCTCGAAAAACTTATAGCGGAAAAAATGCAAACAACTAAGACCATAGACGTACAGATACAGGAGAAAAATAATGATTATGATCGTCTTAACGGTTTTATTTCAGAAAAAACCAAAATAAATGACGATCTCGATTCCCAAGTTAAAACTAAAGCTGAGAAACGTGATCTTCTTGACCGTGAAATATTCGTGAAAAACCAAAAAAACAAAGATCTAGATTCTAAAATGAACGAGAAATCTAAAGAAATTGATCGGCTGGAAAAACTTATAGCGGAAAAAATACAAACAACTCAAACCATAGACCTACAAGTACAGGAGAAAAATAATGATTATAGTCGTCTTAACGGTTTTATTTCAGAAAAAACAAAAATCAATGACGATCTCGATTCCCAAGTTAAAACCAAAGCTGAGAAACGTGATCTTCTAGATCATGAACTCTCCGTAAAAAACCAGAAAAACAACGATCTAGATTCTCAAATAAACGAAAAGTTTCAAGAAATTGATCGGCTCGGAAAACTTATAGCGGAAAAAATAGAATCAATTAAAACTATAGACATACCGATACAGGAGAAAAATAATGATTATGATCGTCTTAACGGTTTTATTTCAGAAAAAACCAAAATAAATGACGATCTCGATTCCCAAGTTAAAACTAAAGCTGAGAAACGTGATCTTCTTGACCGTGAAATATTCGTGAAAAACCAAAAAAACAAAGATCTAGATTCTAAAATGAACGAGAAATCTAAAGAAATTGATCGGCTGGAAAAACTTATAGCGGAAAAAATACAAACAACTCAAACCATAGACCTACAAGTACAGGAGAAAAATAATGATTATAGTCGTCTTAACGGTTTTATTTCAGAAAAAACAAAAATCAATGACGATCTCGATTCCCAAGTTAAAACCAAAGCTGAGAAACGTGATCTTCTAGATCATGAAATCTCCGTAAAAAACCAGAAAAACAACGATCTAGATTCTCAAATAAACGAAAAGTTTCAAGAAATTGATCGGCTCGGAAAACTTATAGCGGAAAAAATAGAATCAATTAAAACTATAGACATACAGATACAGGAGAAAAATAATGATTATGATCGTCTTAACGGTTTTATTTCAGAAAAAACCAAAATAAATGACGATCTCGATTCCCAAGTTAAAACTAAAGCTGAGAAACGTGATCTTCTTGACCGTGAAATATTCGTGAAAAACCAAAAAAACAAAGATCTAGATTCTAAAATGAACGAGAAATCTAAAGAAATTGATCGGCTGGAAAAACTTATAGCGGAAAAAATACAAACAACTCAAACCATAGACCTACAAGTACAGGAGAAAATAATGATTATAGTCGTCTTAACGGTTTTATTTCAGAAAAAACAAAAATCAATGACGATCTCGATTCCCAAGTTAAAACCAAAGCTGAGAAACGTGATCTTCTAGATCATGAACTCTCCGTAAAAAACCAGAAAAACAACGATCTAGATTCTCAAATAAACGAAAAGTTTCAAGAAATTGATCGGCTCGGAAAACTTATAGCGGAAAAATAGAATCAATTAAAACTATAGACATACCGATACAGGAGAAAAATAATGATTATGATCGTCTTAACGGTTTTATTTCAGAAAAAACCAAAATAAATGACGATCTCGATTCCCAAGTTAAAACTAAAGCTGAGAAACGTGATCTTCTTGACCGTGAAATATTCGTGAAAAACCAAAAAAACAAAGATCTAGATTCTAAAATGAACGAGAAATCTAAAGAAATTGATCGGCTGGAAAAACTTATAGCGGAAAAAATACAAACAACTCAAACCATAGACCTACAAGTACAGGAGAAAAATAATGATTATAGTCGTCTTAACGGTTTTATTTCAGAAAAAACAAAAATCAATGACGATCTCGATTCCCAAGTTAAAACCAAAGCTGAGAAACGTGATCTTCTAGATCATGAAATCTCCGTAAAAAACCAGAAAAACAACGATCTAGATTCTCAAATAAACGAAAAGTTTCAAGAAATTGATCGGCTCGGAAAACCGTTAAGGGAAAAAGTAGAATCGCTTAAATCTATAGACATGCAGACACAAGAGATAAAAAATGATTATGATCGTCTTAACGGTTTTATTTCAGAAAAAACCAAAATAAATGACGATCTCGATTCCCAAGTTAAAACTAAAGCTGAGAAACGTGATCTTCTTGACCGTGAAATATTTGTGAAAAACCAAAAAAACAAAGATCTAGATTCTAAAATGAACGAGAAATCTAAAGAAATTGATCGGCTGGAAAAACTTATAGCGGAAAAAATACAAACAACTCAAACCATAGACCTACAAATACAGGAGAAATATAATGATTATAGTCGTCTTAACGGTTTTATTTCAGAAAAAACAAAAATCAATGACGATCTCGATTCCCAAGTTAAAACCAAAGCTGAGAAACGTGATCTTCTAGATCATGAAATCTCCGTAAAAAACCAGAAAAACAACGATCTAGATTCTCAAATAAACGAAAAGTTTCAAGAAATTGATCGGCTCGGAAAACTTATAGCGGAAAAAATAGAATCAATTAAAACTATAGACATACAGATACAGGAGAAAAATAATGATTATGATCGTCTTAACGGTTTTATTTCAGAAAAAACCAAAATAAATGACGATCTCGATTCCCAAGTTAAAACTAAAGCTGAGAAACGTGATCTTCTTGATCGTGAAATATTTGTGAAAAACCAAAAAAACAAAGATCTAGATTCTAAAATGAACGAGAAATCTAAAGAAATTGATCGGCTGGAAAAACTTATAGCGGAAAAAATACAAACAACTCAAACCATAGACCTACAAGTACAGGAGAAAAATAATGATTATAGTCGTCTTAACGGTTTTATTTCAGAAAAAACAAAAATCAATGACGATCTCGATTCCCAAGTTAAAACCAAAGCTGAGAAACGTGATCGTCTAGACCGTGAAATATCCGTGAAAAACCAAAAAAATAAGGATCTAGATTCTCAAATAGACGAAAAATCTATAGAAATCGATCGTCTCTGTAAACTTATAGCCGAAAAAATACAAATAACTGAAATCATAGACATACAGATACAGGAGAAAAGTAATGATTGCAATCGTCTCAACGGTCTAATTTCAGAAAAAACGAAAATAAATGAGAATCTCAATTTCCAAATTAAAACAATTGCTGACAAACGTGATCTTCTTGACCGTGAAACATTCGAGAAAACCCAGAAATATAAGGGTCTTGAAGCTCAAATAAAGATGAAATCTAAAGAAATTGATCGGCTCGAAAAACTTATAGCGGAAAAAATGCAAACAACTAAGACCATAGACGTACAGATACAGGAGAAAAATAATGATTATGATCGTCTCAACGGTTTTATTTCAGAAAAAACCAAAATAAATGACGATCTCGATTCCCAAGTTAAAACCAAAGCTGAGAAACGTGATCTTCTTGACCGTGAAATATTCGTGAAAAACCAAAAAAACAAAGATCTAGATTCTAAAATGAACGAGAAATCTAAAGAAATTGATCGGCTGGAAAAACTTATAGCGGAAAAAATACAAACAACTCAAACCATAGACCTACAAGTACAGGAGAAAAATAATGATTATAGTCGTCTTAACGGTTTTATTTCAGAAAAAACAAAAATCAATGACGATCTCGATTCCCAAGTTAAAACCAAAGCTGAGAAACGTGATCTTCTAGATCATGAAATCTCCGTAAAAAACCAGAAAACAACGATCTAGATTCTCAAATAAACGAAAAGTTTCAAGAAATTGATCGGCTCGGAAAACTTATAGCGGAAAAAATAGAATCAATTAAAACTATAGACATACAGATACAGGAGAAAAATAATGATTATGATCGTCTTAACGGTTTTATTTCAGAAAAAACCAAAATAAATAACGATCTCGATTCCCAAGTTAAAACTAAAGCTGAGAAACGTGATCTTCTTGACCGTGAAATATTTGTGAAAAACCAAAAAAACAAAGATCTAGATTCTAAAATGAACGAGAAATCTAAAGAAATTGATCGGCTGGAAAAACTTATAGCGGAAAAAATACAAACAACTCAAACCATAGACCTACAAGTACAGGAGAAAAATAATGATTATAGTCGTCTTAACGGTTTTATTTCAGAAAAAACAAAAATCAATGACGATCTCGATTCCCAAGTTAAAACCAAAGCTGAGAAACGTGATCGTCTAGACCGTGAAATATCCGTGAAAAACCAAAAAAATAAGGATCTAGATTCTCAAATAGACGAAAAATCTATAGAAATTGATCGTCTCTGTAAACTTATAGCCGAAAAAATACAAACAACTGAAATCATAGACATACAGATACAGGAGAAAAGTAATGATTGCAATCGTCTCAACGGTCTAATTTCAGAAAAAACGAAAATAAATGAGAATCTCAATTTCCAAATTAAAACAATTGCTGACAAACGTGATCTTCTTGACCGTGAAACATTCGAGAAAACCCAGAAATATAAGGGTCTTGAAGCTCAAATAAAGATGAAATCTAAAGAAATTGATCGGCTCGAAAAACTTATAGCGGAAAAAATGCAAACAACTAAGACCATAGACGTACAGATACAGGAGAAAAATAATGATTATGATCGTCTCAACGGTTTTATTTCAGAAAAAACCAAAATAAATGACGATCTCGATTCCCAAGTTAAAACTAAAGCTGAGAAACGTGATCTTCTTGACCGTGAAATATTCGTGAAAAACCAAAAAAACAAAGATCTAGATTCTAAAATGAACGAGAAATCTAAAGAAATTGATCGGCTGGAAAAACTTATAGCGGAAAAAATACAAACAACTCAAACCATAGACCTACAAGTACAGGAGAAAAATAATGATTATAGTCGTCTTAACGGTTTTATTTCAGAAAAAACAAAAATCAATGACGATCTCGATTCCCAAGTTAAAACCAAAGCTGAGAAACGTGATCTTCTAGATCATGAAATCTCCGTAAAAAACCAGAAAAACAACGATCTAGATTCTCAAATAAACGAAAAGTTTCAAGAAATTGATCGGCTCGGAAAACTTATAGCGGAAAAAATAGAATCAATTAAAACTATAGACATACAGATACAGGAGAAAAATAATGATTATGATCGTCTTAACGGTTTTATTTCAGAAAAAACCAAAATAAATGACGATCTCGATTCCCAAGTTAAAACTAAAGCTGAGAAACGTGATCTTCTTGACCGTGAAATATTTGTGAAAAACCAAAAAAACAAAGATCTAGATTCTAAAATGAACGAGAAATCTAAAGAAATTGATCGGCTGGAAAAACTTATAGCGGAAAAAATACAAACAACTCAAACCATAGACCTACAAGTACAGGAGAAAAATAATGATTATAGTCGTCTTAACGGTTTTATTTCAGAAAAAACAAAAATCAATGACGATCTCGATTCCCAAGTTAAAACCAAAGCTGAGAAACGTGATCGTCTAGACCGTGAAATATCCGTGAAAAACCAAAAAAATAAGGATCTAGATTCTCAAATAGACGAAAAATCTATAGAAATTGATCGTCTCTGTAAACTTATAGCCGAAAAAATACAAACAACTGAAATCATAGACATACAGATACAGGAGAAAAGTAATGATTGCAATCGTCTCAACGGTCTAATTTCAGAAAAAACGAAAATAAATGAGAATCTCAATTTCCAAATTAAAACAATTGCTGACAAACGTGATCTTCTTGACCGTGAAACATTCGAGAAAACCCAGAAATATAAGGGTCTTGAAGCTCAAATAAAGAAGAAATCTAAAGAAATTGATCGGCTCGAAAAACTTATAGCGGAAAAAATGCAAACAACTAAGACCATAGACGTACAGATACAGGAGAAAAATAATGATTATGATCGTCTTAACGGTTTTATTTCAGAAAAAACCAAAATAAATGACGATCTCGATTCCCAAGTTAAAACCAAAGCTGAGAAACGTGATCTTCTTGACCGTGAAATATCCGTAAAAACTCAAACAAATAAGGATCTAGGTTCTCAAATAAACGAAAAATCTAGAGAAATTGATCGGCTAGAAAATCTTATAACGGAAAGAACACAAACAATTAAAACTATAGACGTACAGATACAGGAGAAGAATAATGAAAACAATCGTCTTAACGGTTTTATTTCAGAAAAAACCAAAATAAATGACGATCTCGATTCGCAAGTTAAAACTAAATCTGAGAAACGTGAATTTCTTGACCGTGAAATGTCCGTGAAAAACCAGAAAAGCAAAGATCTAGATTCTCAAATGAACGAAAAATCTGAAGAAATTGATCGTCTCTGCAAACTTATAGCTGAAAAAATACAAACAACTAAAATCATAGAGATACAGATACAGGAGAAAAATAATGAAAACAATCGTCTTAACGGTTTTATTTCAGAAAAAACTAAAATGATGGACGATCTAAATTTCAAAATTAAGAAGAAAACCGATGAACATGACCTTCTCAACCATGACGTATTGAAAAAAATTCAAACAATCAAAGACTTGCATTCCCAAATACAAGAAAAAACTGACGAATGTAATCGACTCAACGATCTTATGAATGAAAAGATGAAAACGTGTGAAAATATAGACTTACAAATAAAAAGAAAAACTGCGGAATGCACTCTCCTTGATGATCAGATTTTCAAGAAAACTAAAACAGGGTACGATCTAGATTCCGAAATCAAAACCAAAGCTGAGAAACGTGATCTTCTTGACCGTGAAATATCCGTGAAAACTCAAAATAATAAGGATCTAGGCTTGGAAATAAACGAAAAATCTACAGAAATTGATCGGCTAGAAAATCTTATAACGGAAGTAACACAAACTATTAAAACTATAGACGTACAGATACAGGAGAAGAATAATGAAAACAATCGTCTTAACGGTTTTATTTCAGAAAAAACTAAAATGATGGACGATCTAAATTTCAAAATTAAGAAGAAAACCGATGAACATGACCTTCTCAACCATGACGTATTGGAAAAAATTCAAATAATCAAAGACTTGCATTCCCAAATACTAGAAAAAACTGACGAATGTAATCGACTCAACGATCTTATGAATAAAAATATGAAAACGCGTGAAAATATAGACTTACAAATAGAAAGAAAAACTGCGGAATGCAATCTCCTTGATGATCAGATTTTCAAGAAAACTCAGACAGGATACGATCTAGATTCCGAAATCAAAATCAAAGCTGAGAAACGTGATCTTCTTGACCGTGAAATATCCGTGAAAACTCAAAATAATAAGGATCTAGGCTCGGAAATAAACGAAAAATCTACAGAAATTGATCGGCTAGAAAATCTTATAACGGAAAAAACACAAACTATTAAAACTATAGACGTGCAGATACAGGAGAAGAATAATGAAAACAATCGTCTTAACGGTTTTATTTCAGAAAAAACTAAAATGATGGACGATCTAAATTTCAAAATTAAGAAGAAAACCGATGAACATGACCTTCTCAACCATGACGTATTGGAAAAAATTCAAATAATCAAAGACTTGCATTCCCAAATACTAGAAAAAACTGACGAATGTAATCGACTCAACGATCTTATGAATAAAAATATGAAAACGCGTGAAAATATAGACTTACAAATAGAAAGAAAAACTGCGGAATGCAATCTCCTTGATGATCAGATTTTCAAGAAAACTCAGACAGGATACGATCTAGATTCCGAAATCAAAACCAAAGCTGAGAAACGTGATCTTCTTGACCGTGAAATATCCGTGAAAACTCAAAATAATAAGGATCTAGGCTCGGAAATAAACGAAAAATCTACAGAAATTGATCGGCTAGAAAATCTTATAACGGAAAAAACACAAACTATTAAAACTATAGACGTGCAGATACAGGAGAAGAATAATGAAAACAATCGTCTTAACGGTTTTATTTCAGAAAAAACTAAAATGATGGACGATCTAAATTTCAAAATTAAGAAGAAAACCGATGAACATGACCTTCTCAACCATGACGTATTGGAAAAAATGCAAACCATTAAAGACTTGCATTCCCAAATATCAGAACTAACAAACGAATGTAATCGTCTCAACGATCTTATGAATAAAAAGATGAAAACGCGTGAAAATATAGACTTACAAATAGAAAGAAAAACTGCGGAATGCAATCTCCTTGATGATCAGATTTTCAAGAAAACTCAGACAGGATACGATCTAGATTCCGAAATCAAAACCAAAGCTGAGAAACGTGATCTTCTTGACCGTGAAATATCCGTGAAAACTCAAAATAATAAGGATCTAGGCTCGGAAATAAACGAAAAATCTACAGAAATTGATCGGCTAGAAAATCTTATAACGGAAAAAACACAAACTATTAAAACTATAGACGTGCAGATACAGGAGAAGAATAATGAAAACAATCGTCTTAACGGTTTTATTTCAGAAAAAACTAAAATGATGGACGATCTAAATTTCAAAATTAAGAAGAAAACCGATGAACATGACCTTCTCAACCATGACGTATTGGAAAAAATGCAAACCATTAAAGACTTGCATTCCCAAATATCAGAACTAACAAACGAATGTAATCGTCTCAACGATCTTATGAATAAAAAGATGAAAACGCGTGAAAATATAGACTTACAAATAGAAAGAAAAACTGCGGAATGCAATCTCCTTGATGATCAGATTTTCAAGAAAACTCAGACAGGATACGATCTAGATTCCGAAATCAAAACCAAAGCTGAGAAACGTGATCTTCTTGACCGTGAAATATCCGTGAAAACTCAAAATAATAAGGATCTAGGCTCGGAAATAAACGAAAAATCTACAGAAATTAATCGGCTAGAAAATCTTATAACGGAAAAAACACAAATTATTAAAACTATAGACGTACAGATACAGGAGAAGAATAATAAAAACAATCGTCTTAACGGTTTTATTTCAGAAAAAACTAAAATGATGGACGATCTAAATTTCAAAATTAAGAAGAAAACCAATGAACATGACCTTCTCAACCATGACGTATTGGAAAAAATGCAAACCATTAAAGACTTGCATTCCCAAATATCAGAACTAACAAACGAATGTAATCGTCTCAACGATCTTATGAATAAAAAGATGAAAACGTGTGAAAACATAGACTCACAAATAAAAAGGAAAAGTGCGGAATGCACTCGCCTTGATGATCAGATTTTCAAGAAAACTAAAACAGGGTACGATCTAGATTCCGAAATCAAAACCAAAGCTGAGAAACGTGATCTTCTTGACCGTGAAATATCCGTGAAAACTCAAAATAATAAGGATCTAGGCTCTCAAATAAACGAAAAATCTAGAGAAATTGATCGGCTAGAAAATCTTATAACGGAAAAAACACAAACAATTAAAACTATAGACGTACAGATACAAGAGAAGAATAATGAAAACAATCGTCTTTACGGTTTTATTTCAGAAAAAACTAAAATGATGAAAGATCTAAATTTCAGAATTAAGAAGAAAACCGATGAACATGACCTTCTCAACCATGACGTATTGGAAAAAATGCAAACCATTAAAGACTTGCATTCCCAAATATCAGAACTAACAAACGAATGTAATCGTCTCAACGATCTTATGAATAAAAAGATGAAAACGTGTGAAAACATAGACTCACAAATAAAAAGGAAAAGTGCGGAATGCACTCGCCTTGATGATCAGATTTTCAAGAAAACTAAAACAGGGTACGATCTAGATTCCGAAATCAAAACCAAAGCTGAGAAACGTGATCTTCTTGACCATGAAATATCCGTGAAAACTCAAAATAATAAGGATCTAGGCTCTCAAATAAACGAAAAATCTACAGAAATTGATCGGCTAGAAAATCTTATAACGGAAAAAACACAAACAATTAAAACTATAGACGTACAGATACAAGAGAAGAATAATGAAAACAATCGTCTTTACGGTTTTATTTCAGAAAAAACTAAAATGATGGAAGATCTAAATTTCAAAATTAAGAAGAAAACCGATGAACATGACCTTCTTAACCATGACGTATTGGAAAATATGCAAACCATTAAAGACTTGCATTCCCAAATATCAGAACTAACAAAGGAATGTAATCGTCTCAACGATCTTAAGAATAAAATGATGACAACGTGTGAAAACATAGACTCACAAATAAAAAGGAAAAGTGCGGAATGCACTCGCCTTGATGATCAGATTTTCACGAAAACTCAGACAGAATACGATCTAGATTCCCAAATCAAGAAAAAAATTGCGGAACTCGGTCGTCTTCTCCGAGAAATATCGTCGAATAGACAAATCATAGATTCGGAAATTAAGAAGCAAACGGATGAACGTGGTCGTCTTGTCGATGCAATATCGGAAAAAATGCAAGCAACTCAAAACTTAGACTCTCAAATATCAGAAAAACAAATTGAGTTTGCTCGTCTTAATGATCAGATGTTGGAGATAATATCTACAAGTAGCAGTCTAGACTCTAAAATAATTAGAAAAATTGATGAATGTACTCGCCTTGATGGTGATATAAACGAAAAGCTCGAAGTATTGAAAAGGCTGAACCATTCTATTGATACGAAGCTTCAACAAACAACATCAGCAGATGTGACGAAATTATTGGATATAAAAACAAAACTGCGTAACTTATTTCCTTTTATTCCCAGTTTAAGCTCTTATGAAAAGAACGTTGTAAATTATTACATTGATCAACTAAAAGTTTCACCGTTCTACAGAATTTCTAGTTCCAATAACTCCGAAATGAAAAATCTATGTGAATTGGGCATTAAAATTATCCGTTCCATCAACAAAGACGATTCAAAATCATCAAAGTACCAACAATTTGTCGATTTTATAGCACGAGAAGTGACGACGGACGACGAAACCACAAATATCGATGAAGATTCTATTATTTCATTGACTACATTTCTCTCAATGTACATGCTTATATATTCAAACAATCTGCCTGACAAATCAAGGTATCATAACATAATAATCAAACTGATTCCGAGGATTCCATCTATTCCCATTCCAGAACTTACAAGCGGCAACTCAGAGAAAGAATACAGTGCCATTCTTAATTTATCGGCACCGCGATTATTGTCTAATTACATAAACAATTTTAATGATTACATCTGTGATATAAGTAGCATTGCACTATCTAGGTTGAATTCCAAGATAAATTCCGTTGATGGTGTCGCATTCAGCGACCATATTCGACAAGATTCGTCAGCCTTTGCTGTACACTCTGAAAGACACATTCCCTACGTCAATTACAGTATTTACCTTAAAAAAGTCGTCGAAGTAATGAAATTTCCCGACTTATACGCATCAGTATACTCGGTGCTTGACATACCCGGTAATTTCTATGAAACCGTGAACAGAATAGTGACAACGATAATGCATCCAACAATCGAAGTATTACTGCACGGGTTAAATAGTACTAAGGGTGAAATTAAGTTCGAGTTTAACTGGTTGGATGTAAAAGGCAAAATAGGTTGCTATTTGATACCTTCCATTGGATTCGGGATATTCAAAACCAAACAGTTCATGTTTTCTTTGCGGATTCCAATGCATAATGTACCATTGAGTGTACTGTCTGTTTGTAGCTCCACAGAACCACGCCAATGTAATAAATTTGTCACAAGTATATTAAATTTACGAAAGATTTACAAGACTGGAGAAACGTATTCTGATTATGAAACATGGAATGATATCTGTCAAGAAACTGGGTTACTCATTTATGGAGGTTTTGCCATGAATACGTTCGATGAATATGTGTACAGTAACATTGGACACAAAACTTTTCGCACAAATTATGTTGGACAATTAAAAAAAGACGATCAAGTTTTGTTTTGGAAAAGATCTAATGAGGCTATCTGTGTTAACGAACACAAAGGTAGTACCTATACGGTCACGGAAGTTGGAATGTTTACTTCTGATGGGTTGGAAGCTATATACGAATTTTCGACCAACAAATCGAGTAGTGGAATTTTAAAATTCAACTATAAAAACGATGTGCAAAGAAAATGCTATGTTGAAAACATGCAGTATTGTAGAAAAATAAAGGACGTCATCGAAATTCGTTTGAATAAAGACCAAATAGCTAGTTTCAAATGGTTTATGCCTACCAACGATAACCAAAAGTCACATGGCTTACAATTCTCAAATGGAACGCAAACATTTACGTACAATGACCATGATTACAAAATTGAAAACATGGATTTCGACGAAACAAGTTTCACCGTAAAATGCAACAATGAGGTTATACTGATTGGAAATAATTCCCCGCGGCTCAAAGAAATCATTTGCTATGACGGCACTGATTATCACCGGGATCCTGAAACAATGATGTATCAGAAAAATTGAGAATCGACAGACCATAATAAAGATTAAGTTTTGAAATTGATTTATTTAAATTATTGAATTTATTTTTTTATCTTTTACAATAAGAACGGGAAGACTAATAAATCAAGTGAAAATTCCTTGTGATTATTGTTTTACCTCAATTTGCAAGTCCCGGTTCTTCTACTCGTGAAGATGAAGGCTTCGCAAGCTAAAATCAAAAAAAGCCGAAACAAACAAAATATTAGGGGACGCTTAACATTTAAATCCACTCTCGCTTTAATACGGCGACATATTTTTCAATGATTTTTTTTCTCGAGTTAATTATTGCAGAATTCAATTGGCTGGCGTTTTTCAAAGACGATAAGTAACTAAAAATGTCAACTAATCAATTGGACTCGTACATTTAACATATTTCTTTTGATAAAGATTTGTCAATAGTAAATGTCTCATGATTAATCGACCAAAAATATTTTGTGACTCATAATAATAATTACTACAATGGTATTGATACAAATATGTAATGCGTCACGATGATTGTCGTAACTACAGAATAGCTGTAAAAATTATTATAGAAGATAAAGAAATTATCGATAAGTCGAAACTGAAAAATAGAAGATAAGGTGAAAGAAAAATCGTGCAATAGTAAATTATGGTTTACTTTATTAGTAGTGGTTATCATATTAGTGATATTTTTATGGCCACGAAAAACGGAAAAAATTAATGATCCTGAAGATAAAGTAATAACTCCTGACCAATTGAAAAGCTCGTTGGAGGAAGATGGTACACTTATTGAGTTACAGGAAGGAATAGCGTCCAGAAGAAAAAAATTAGAAGATCTGACGAACGACATACGTGTAAAAGAAGAACAACTGAAAACTTCAAACTTAAAAATAAAGGACAAGAACTATGAAATAAAAGAAAAAACTGATGAATATACTCGCCTTGACAATCTCATATTGGAAAAAAAACAAACTGGTAAGCCGGTAGACATACAAATAAAGAAGAAAACGGAAAGATATACTCGCCTTGACGGTCAAATTTTGAAGAAAACTAAAATAAGTAACGCTCTAGATTCGGAGATCAAGAATAAATCTAATAAACGTAAACTGCTCAGCATTGAAATATCGCAAATGAGACAAACAAAAGAAGACTTAGATTCTCAAATAAAAGAATTAAATAATGGATATCGTCACTTAGACGATCTTATAACGAAAAAGACCCGAACAAGTGAAACTATAGATACACAAATTAGGGAAAAAACTGAAGAATGTAATCGTCTTGACGGTCAAATTTCGGAAAAAACTAGAATTAGTGAAGATTTAGATTTCCAAATCAAGACAAAGACGGAAGAACGTGATCTTCTTGATAGTGAAATATCCGTAAAAGTGCTAACAAATGAAGATCTAGATTTTCAAATAATCGAAAAAACTGTAGAGTGTACTCGCCTCAAAAATCTTGTTGTAGAAAAGACGCAAACTCATAAAACTATAGTCGTACAGATACAGGAGAAAAATAATGAATACAATCGTCTTGACGATCAAATTTCAGAAAGAACCAAAATGTATAACGATCTAGACTCCCAAATTAAAACCAAAGCTGAGAAACGTGATCTTCTCGACCATGAAATATCCGTAAAAACACAAACAAATGGCGATCTAGATTCTAAAATTATTGAGAAAACTAAAGAGTGTACTCGCCTCGAAAATCTTATTTCAGAAAAAAAGCACACAAGTAAAACTGTAATCATACAAATAGAGGAAAAAAATAAGGAAGTTAGTCTTCTTGACGGTGATATAAACGAAAAGCTTGAAGTATTGAAAAGGCTGAACAATTCAATTGATTCGAAGCTTCAACAAGCAACATCATCAGATTTGAAGAAAATATCGAATATTAAAGCAAAACTGCGTGACTAATTTCCTTTTACTCCCAGTTTAAGCTCTGATGAAGAGCATGCTGTAGACGTTTATGATTCTGATGGGAACATGCCATCCCAGTACAGACCTTCTAGCTCCGATAACTCCGGAATGAAAAATCTATGTGAATTGGGCATTAAACTTATCCGTCACATTAACTATGAGTCTTCAAGCTCATCAAAGTACCAAAAATTTGTCAATTTTATCGACCGAGAAGTGAGTACTAACGGTGAAAACACGAAGATCGATGAAGATTATATTATTTCATTGACTACATTTCTATCAATGTACATGCTTGTGTATTCAATGAGTCAGCCTGACAAAACAAGGTATCATAACATAATAATCAAACTGATTCCGAGGATCCGATCTATTCCCACTCCGAAACTCACAAGCGGCAACTCAGAGAAAGAATACAGTGTCATTCTTAATTTATCGACACCGCGATTATTGTCTAATTACATAAACAATTTTAATAAATACATCCGTGATATAAATAGCATTGCACTATCTAAGTTGAATTCCAAGATAAATTCCGTTGATGGTGTCGCATTCAGCGACCATATTTGACAAGATTCGTCAGCCTTTGCGGTACACTCTGAAAGACACGTTCCCTACGTCAATTACAGTATTTACCTTAAAAAAGTCGTCGAAGTAATGAAATTTCCCGACTTATACGCATCAGTATACTCGGTGCTTAACATACCCGGTAATTTCTATGAAACCGTGAACAGAATAGTGACAACGATAATGCATCCAACAATCGAAGTATTACTGCATGGGTTAAATAGTACTAAGGGTGAAATTAAGTTCGAGTTTAACTGGTTGGATGTAAAAGGCAAAATAGGTTGCTATTTGATACCTTCCATTGGATTCGGGATATTCAAAACCAAACAATTCATGTTTTCCTTGCGGATTCCAATGCATAATATACCATTGAGTGTACTGTCTGTTTGTAGCTCCACAGAACCACGCCAATGTAATAAATTTGTCACAAGTATATTAAAGTTACGAACGATTTACAAAACTGGAGACACGTATTCTGATTATAAAACATGGGATGATATCTCTAAAGAAACTGGGTTACTCATCTATAAACGCTATCCCATGAATACGTTCGATGAATATGTGTACAGTAACATTGGACACAAAACTTTTCGCAAAAATTACGTTGGACAATTAAAAAAAGACGATCAAGTTTTGTTTTAGAAAAGATCTAATGAGGCTATCTGTGTTAACGAACACAAAGGTAGTACCTATACGGTCACGGAAGTTGGAATGTTTACTTCTGATGGGTTGGAAGCTATATACGAATTCTCGACCAACAAATCGATGAATGGCACTTTGAAATTCAACTATAAAAACGACGCGCAAAGTAAATGCCGTGTTGATATCATTCAAGATTGTAGACGAAAAAATGACGCCAAAATTCATTTGAATGAAGACCAAATAGCTAAATTCAAATAGTTTATGTCTACCGACGATACCCCAATGTCGCATGACTCAAATGGAACGCAGACATTTACGTACAATGACCATAATTACAAAATTGAAAACATGGATTTTGACGAAACAAGTTTTACTGTAAAATGCAACGATGAGGTTATACTGATCGGAAATAATTCTCCGCGACTCAAAGAAATCATTCGCTATGACGGTACTGATTATCACCGGGATCCTGAAACAATGATGTATTAGAAAAATTGAAAATCGACAGACCATAATAAAGATTAAGTTTTGAAATTGATTTATTCAAATTATTGAATTTTTTTGTTATCTTTTACCATAAGAACGGGAAGACTAATAAATCCAGTGAAAATTCCTTGTGATTATTATTTCACCTCAATTTGGAAGTCCCGGTTCTTCTACTCGTGAAGATGAAGGCTTCACAAGCAAAAATCAAAAAAAGCCGAAATAAACAAAATATTTGGGGACGCT
Organism: Cotesia glomerata; assembly: GCF_020080835.1. Classification (NCBI taxonomy): domain Eukaryota; kingdom Metazoa; phylum Arthropoda; class Insecta; order Hymenoptera; family Braconidae; genus Cotesia; species Cotesia glomerata. The sequence goes on from NC_058163.1 coordinate 22,743,640, forward strand.
TAACGGATCAGTCCACCCTCGCTTTAGTACGAGCGACTGCCAACATAGCATTTTATACTGAAGATCTATGGAGTCTAGGCAATAACGTTTCGCGATAATTCTAGGGTTCTTCGTCCCGGTGGCCCGAGGCTCACGTCGATGACTTATGTTTTGGCTCAAGGTGCATTAAAACCGATCTCAGCCAACTATCTCAACTACGATCGTCATCTTTACTGCTAAATATTTTTTCTTCCTCTGTCTCCCTCCTTGTTAAACGTGAGTCTAATACAATGTCACTCTGTTAAATTGCAGGTCACGTTCCCTCAATTCAACAAAAGCGCAACCTGAAAGTGATGTGATGCAAGAGAAATAAATTAACTAGAGTACACCACGGCAATAAAGATAATTATTATTTAATCTGACTAAACCAGCATGAGAGTATACAAAGAACGTCTCAAATTATCCGGTTGTTTTTTTCGTAATGTGTGTGTACAATGTACATGCATGGATGAAAGTCCTCGGATCTGGTGATACGTTTCTTGGGTAACAAGCTCTCTGTATACATATACAAAACATCTACTGAATACTACCAGAGTTAGGACAGGTGCTACTGACGGCTTTGATCTTTTCTCTGTTGTGTACTACACGCGACGAACCGTTTTGCCAAAAACATTATCGAAAGCATCCTCTCTCTCTTTTTATCATCGAAATAAAATTAAAGAGACGTCTTTTATTTTTTTTTAACAAATTATTTTAAAACAAAATTCAAAATTATTATCAAAAAACATTCACTCAGCACCCGAAATAAATGTAGATTTCTTATTGGTCCTCGTAACTAGTAAAATCTTAGAAACCACTGCAACAGAAAAATTTTATCGCAAATATGGGGGATTTTAATCCTAGAAAATGTGGAAATTAAAGTTTATTTCTTACGCTTTCGCATATATTCAAAAGGAATTGAATAAATTATAACATTCAATTGTTATTTAAAAAAGAAGCCGTGAAAGTACGAAATGTTAAACTAACCGAATATTAAGAATTACTCTTAAAAATTGACCACCAAACCATAATTATGATGAGAAAATAACAGGGAAGAATAATTATCAAAAGCGTAAACCTCCTCTATGAAAGAGTGGCGATGCGAATAGAATGGAATGGACCTGAGATGTCACCCGTGAATTCCCAATGGCCTCAAAAGCTGTTGACGACAAATCGAGGGTTAAAATGCTATCGGTAAACAGTGGATCCTCAACCGATGTCTATCGTTCAGCTTGTCCGGGATTAGAACCCCAATTTGAGCGTTGTCTGTTGACCCCCTCTCATTCTCAGAGCGATTCAAACCCTGACCCTTCATCCTTCATCCTTCACCCATTACTCAATCCATGCATTAGCTAAATTTAATAACCAAACAGTGGAATAGTCGAATATAGTTAAATAGATAGATAGTAACTACTAGTTACTCGTGAGAGAAAACAATATAGATGTGGATCCTTCTACTATTATTCCCATAATTATTTAAAAATTCGAAATTCAGCTTTCTGCAAATGCTTCTTTGGGTTCTCGTGCATTTAAAATTATTCTGTTCTTTAGTCTTAAGTATCGGGCACAACGTTATCCCCAGTAAGACCTGGGCTGTGTGGGCAGAACCGAGATAAAGGGTTTCGCCGAAAAAATAAATAACTAAAACAAAGCATAGCCAGAACCAGAACCGAAAGAAGAACTAAACCAAACTCCAGAGTTATAGACTCCATGCTCCTGCAAGAGTGAGAGCCATCCGTTTAGTAGAAAGTGAATGAGAGATTGAGATAAATATACTTTTAGGAGTTTTGCTTTCGTGTTCACTCTGGTCTACTCATCATCATCATCATCATCATCATCATCATCATTCGTTCTTACCGGGTTCCTAAAAATCCCGTAGATCACGATAATTGTGAGAACAATGCCGCGAGGAAATTTCACGCTAACTTCTCTATCCGGGTCATCCTCGATCTTCGTTTTGAGTCCCAAGTCTTTCGATCTCCGGTTTTTAGCTACAGAAGAACAAAACTTATTGAAAATTTTCTGTTCAATAATTTTTCTCTTGAATCAAGTTCATTTTTTTTTCAGTCTACCACACTGATAAAAATTAACTTGATTCAAGATGATCGAATTCTTCAGTGATATTCTTGGTAAAAGAATTTTCCTCTTAAATAAAATTCATTTTTTTTATCAGTGCATGTATTGTTAGCAGATCAATACCAAGTTTTGTTGTCCAAACAAAAAATATTTGCAAATGAAAAATACTGTCTTTTTGATAATGAAACTTTCATTTAGAAATCATATTTTTGTATAAAATTTCGAAAAAATTTTTTCCCAAAGTTAACTAAACGCCAAATTCCATCCACATAACCCGTGGCAAATAGAACAACAAACAAAACCTTCCGTCTATACTTCCTCCTGGTAATATAATTATACATTGTAATCTATTATTAGTATACATATATACTGGATACTTATGAACGGTAGAAAAGACATGTCGATTTTGGTAATCAATTAAGTCTTTAGTTTTTCGGCAGAAGATTTTTCGGATTGGTGATTCGTGACCGCAAGCGTAACAAGTTTAGCATTCCGTGACTAACTTGACTAATTTTTGACAACTGGTAACTCAAAATTAGTGGTAAAGAGTTTATTTATACTCAACTATATTATATATATGAATTCTTTGTACCCCTCCGGCGGTGCCGAAATTCCCCGAAGGCGTTGCTCAAAGACGCCCTTAGGATACCATGTCATCAGAGGTCGTGGGAAAACCGCAAGAAGTGGAAAAACTGCTATTTATATATAGTTTTTTAATTTTAAAGGAGAGTTGTCTTGTTGTTCGTCCGAAACTTAACGCATCTACGATGCTACAAAAATCACGTGTAATTACGGGGCATAAAAATAACCACGGGCTACGAGCCCTTAAACCATCGTTGCCATGGCTCATGCCTAAAAAATTACCCGAGGTTGAAACGCGAACCAATACTAAAGTTATGTGATTTACCAAACGCACCCACGTATTTTTAACGAGAGATGGATTTTTAACCCACCTCCCCACGCATTTGTGGATTCCGTTTCGTTTGGCGGTTTGGTTTGGATTTTACGAGTCCGAAAGCACTGTCTGAAATTTAAAAAATTGAGTGATGAAAATTATTTATCACTGAGAAAAATATCACATCTGTCATTTTTTACTGTTTTGGTCACGTACTTTGTGGCGTATAAAACGGTGATTATGATTATGATTAAGAATATTGACGTGTGGTGGGGAGAAATATGAGAATAGTCCTGTGGGATAACCACCGAGTGATATACATATTTTACGGTGGTATTATACGATGTCGAGAAAAGACGATACGATACAAATAAGGTTATTTTGTATGCATATGTAAATATTGTGACCTAGCGTTACGAATCGAATGGTATGATATGCACGCCCTTTATAACTGTATTTAAGCGTCATATGCATACCTAAAATAATAGAAGAGGAATGATAATAATAAAAATAATAATATTATTGATAACTATGAATGAGAGTTTAGTTTCCTCGGAGTTTGGTATCTTGGATTATACGTACACGGATGATCCAGTTAACAGGATCAGGAAATTCGTGCGAACCAACAAGGGTTCATTAGTTTTGTATTTTTATCTCATCCTCTGGGAAAAGGGATTTTATTAGTTGAGAACTAACTAAATTACGTATTCTTAGTTTTATTTATTATATTTTTTTTTTCATAATTAAATTTGTTTGTTCAATTAAAGAAATGACAATTTATTCTGTGGAAATTTTCATACTATAATTTTATGAATCGATAAGTAACCGTGAAAAAAATTTTTTTATGGCCACATGTGCTATATATGAGAACAAAAAAATAATTTATTATTTTTTTATAAATTTGTGCGTCAATTAAAATTTTGTATCAAACAAAAATTAGTTTATTAGTTGATTAAACTAAAAGATAATATCAACTAAGCTTCTTCGGAAAATTAAAAAAATTATTTTTATTTTAAAACTTAACTCTCTTATAAGGAGACGAATCAGCGATCATGCGCACTCTGTCGGAAATTTTCAACACTACCTTTGATTAATAAAATTATGTGGACATTAAAAAAAATTTTTTTTACGGATAAATTACAATTAATTAGAAGAATTCGAACTAAATGTATCCAAGTAACAAAATTTTAACACTAATAATTTATTATAGGCACAAAATGTCTAATGATAGTTGAAATCTTGTCTTTTTGATGATTTTGATGTGACCAAAAATAGAAAAAGTAAAAAAGCTACTGTGAAATATAATAGTAATAGTAATACATGAGCTTTTCTTAGCAGTAGAAAAAAATAAGGCAGTGTATGAATGTCTCCTGCCTTGAAAACTTGAAACTAAGCCAAGTGTGTTAAGATTATACTTGTACTTGATATGTGCAGCAATAGAAGGCAGTAGAAGGTAGTTATAGCGATACTTATAGTGATAGTTGGTACTATGAGCCAGCATGTTCTCAACTTTACGGTTAATGATTTGCAAACATCGCCCGTCGGCGTGCTTTACTCTTGTTACTGAGATGAGTTTTGAGCAAAGAAACCGTTACTTCCCAACAAGTTTTGCTGAAAAAAATTTTAAAACTCAAATGAGCCCGTCATTTATATTGTCCTATCTCATATCACAGTCTCTTTGATTTACTTCTCAGCTTCTTTTCGTAGTTACTAGTCACTGGTCACAATTTCTTCGCTTGATAACTTTTTTACTTCTTCCTATCATTATAATCTTTTATTTATTAATTTCGTACATAAGCTGTGATGCAATCGATCCCATTGTCAAGTTTTTTTGAGGTGTGCAATTTCCATCCCATCTTTGAGAATTTTTTGTCAAACGGCCGAGGGTCCGTGTGCCGATTTTTGCCCTTCTCGGGACCAATCACCACCACCAAATGCCCCGGATAGTCAGTTAGATAGCTTTTAAACGCCTCGCTGTTATTGAAATAGCAAAATAAAACCGCATACTCCGCGGAAATATTTACAGGACTTTTTTTCGAAGTAAATATTATCTTGTTTAAATAAAATGACGGTGAATATTTACTTTGCCACCACAATTTGTCAACTTCTATTCCAATTACGTCGCAATCTAGAAATAAAATATATTTTTTTATAATTAAAAAATTGAAATAGAAATTTTAAAAGTAAAATAATTAACAGTAAAACTTTTAATCGAATATTCGAAATAAAATGAAAAGCCAAAAGTTTTAATTGAATATTTTAGTGGAAAATAATAACTAGCTTCACTTAGTACTTACTGAGCAATTAACTTACTTAAATATTGTTGAATAATCCATTCCAAAAGGCCGGTCCCACAACCGACACTTACAATTCCTTTACACTTAAAATTATCTAATAAATTCCGAATCCACTGCAAATCATTAAATGTTGGCCAGAACCACGAAAGCCTTTGCGCTTCATCGGACTCCGCGGAACCGCTCAATTCAATTATTTTTTCGTAATTTCCTTTCTCGTGTAATTTTGAAACTTTTTTTTCAAACTCACATTCCATTTTTTATTTATATTTACTATCAAAATTTCTTTTAATAAATTATTAATTATTAATAAATAATATTTAACTTTTACTGCCAATTAAAAAATCTGCGAGAACGTTCGGTTGTTTTAAATGCAAATACTAATGACAATACAAGTTCAAAGTTAGGCTTTTTATAGACTGAGCTTCGGAACGTCATTAACGATTTACGTCATTGCACATAGACTATTAATAAAGCGGAAAATAAGTAAATTAAAATAATAATTATTTACATAGTATAAAAAATTTTTAATTTTTCATCAAAGAAATAAATAAAGATAAATTTTAATAAAAAAAATTCACCCTAAAGGCTATCCTTGCAACTTCCTGCTAATTCCATACTTAAGCACTCAAAATTGCATTTATTATATTTTTGAGCTTTTTGAGCTCAAAAATAAAATTTTTGTATTATTTTGAGCTCTCAGAGCTCAAAAGTCTGATAGAAGTTTAATAAAACACTATTTTTTGAATTTTTAAACCGCAATAACTTTCGAATGAATGAACCGATTTTCACGCGGTTGGTGGCATTCGACGCAGTTTTTTAAGGCTTATGAAGAATTGTTAACTTTTAATTGATCGAAGTTTAAATTTTGAAGTAATTCCGAAGAAAAAAACCCTTCTTTCGGTTTTCTTTCGTCAACGATAACTGACGAACGAATTAACCGATTTTGACCGGCTTGGCGATGATCGACATGGATTTTAAATGTTAAGAGCTGATTAATTTTTGGAATCGATTGATTAAGAGCAGTTGATCGTTAATTTTCAAATAGTTTTGTTCATGTATAAAGATATAATTTCGAAAAAAACGCTTTGCTCTTCGATAGAATAATTAAATTATCTATCGAAGAGCGAAGCGCTTTTTTTGAAAATTTTCATTTATTTATGAATAAAATGGTTTTTAAGGTTTCATTTGTTGTACAAGTATGACAGAGATACTTCCGTTTGACCAAAAGAGGGAGAGAGAAAAAAAAAGTAAACCCTCCTTAAGCCGTTTAAAAGTTATTCCGAAAAAACCACATTTGAAAAAAATTTTTTTCTTAGTTTTTTTTAGATTTCTTCAAATCTACCGGTCGGAATCAGTCCAAATTGTATTCAAAATCTAAGTTTGGTAAAGCCTTTTCGAATAGTGTCAACCTTGATAAAATCAGTCAAGCCGTTCAAAAGTTATGAGAGTTTTAAACACACATACAGTAGCGCTCAAAAGTATTTTGACAACTTTATGCGTTAGTTTTTTTCAAGAATGTCAAAATACTTTGGAGCCACCATATTCCTAATATTTTAAAAATTAAACTTTTTTTTATTACGAACAAGGACTACTTCGACACTATTCTGTAGATTATTCAAAAGCTGTTAAAGAAATAAATAAATGATTAAAGTGTTTCATATTTATTTTTGATTAAACCATTAAATAAATTTGTCAAAATATTTTTGAGCGCTATTGTACATACATACATACATAGTCAGGAAAGCTTCTTAGGACCTCAAAACATCGAGATCTGAAGGAAACTTAATTTTCGAAAAACGGGATAAAAACAATAACTTCCTGATTTTCGAAAATTTTTAATTTTCTTAGCGGGAAGTTAAAAAAATTATTTAGAATAGTTTTATTAATCAATTTTATTACTCGTACAAAACCAGTCAATATTATCAACAATTAATGGTATTAAGAAAAAATTATTTGCTAATTAATCAAAAATAAATATCATAAAGTAATAACCACTTAATATAAATTCTAAATACAGTCAATTAATCTTAAATCAATCAGTTACTTAACATAATGCAAAAAATCTAGTAAATTTATTATTAATGATTATTAATTATAATTTAATTAATTTGAATCGCATAATGAACGTCATCGCTAGAGACGTTGAGAAAAATTCTCTGGAGGATATCGCACCTTGGCTCATCGCAAATAATCAATCTGAAGGCACTCAGCCGATTGCAGATCCCCAGAGCCTGAGTTATATTAGGACTGGTAACACCTGAAGCATAAAAACAATTATATTAGCACACATCAATAATTCTATAAATCTAAAGTCTAAAAAAAAAAAAAAAAGCAACCTTCAAAGGAGCACAAAGCATCAAGTTGCTTATAAACATTAATAAAAGTTGTTTCTTCAACTCCAGTACGCGTGATTTCGGCGCAAACAGCCTGGAGAAAAACACGTTCCATTTCCGAGCATTGTTTGATAGCGCGTACTTTAACACTGGCAATCATCTCGAAGAGCGCTTCATTCACGTGCGAAATACCCACGACTTTAGAATCCTGGTGCTCGGCAATTTCAGTCGCGCGTCTACAGATGTCCAACGCACGTCTAGCGTCTCCAGAAACGGCGGCTACCTTCCTGGCGACCAGCTGGATCGCGTCGCTCTTGAACGCGTCAGATTCGTTCAGCCTGGTTATCACGATCTCGTGGAGCTGCTTGAAGTTGTACGGCTGGAAGGTCAGCCGCGTTAGACCCAATCGCGAGGTTACGCGACTCATCAGCACGCGCTCCGGAAGGTCCATGGTGTTCGCGATCGTGATCACGACCAACTGCGCCGTCGCCTGAGAGGGCCAGTTCAGAAGGTTATAGACCACATCCTGTCTCTTGTTGCATAGGACATCCAGCTCGTCAATCACCAGCAGCGTGATGCAATCTTTTGAGTTCTTGGAGTCTTTTCCGGTAAATCTTTTGTCTAGAGCCTTCTGGGCTTCTTCCCAGAGCGCTGTTTTGCCGGTCAATTGCTTCTGGATTTGGACGTATGCTTGTCTAGGCTCTGAAAGTTTCATTCCGTTTATTTCTACACACTCAAATGGTGGAAGGCGGTTGTTGTGAGTTAGTTTTCTGAGACATCGGATCACTTCGTTTACTGTAGCTGTTTTTCCTGTACCTAAAATTTTATGAAAAAAATTTTTTTTTAATTAAATATTTAATTTTAGAAATATTAAATTAATTTTTATAAAAAATTCTTGAATACTTAATAAAATATTTAATCTATATTATTAAGATAATAAGAAAAATTTTGTGTCCAGAATAGTCATATGATAAAATCGGTTTTCTTAAATGAAATTTAGTGTTATTGCAATGGTCTTGATTTGAATTTTTGCCTTTTCAAGGTTTCATATCATTCTCACCGATAGTCAATTTATTATGGTAAGTATTTAGGCTGCATTCAAAAATACTCTATTTCTGGATACATAATTAACAAATTATCTTGTATCTTGTTAACTATTGACATTTTTAAAGATATAAACTCATCCTGATGTTACACTCATCAATACCTTTCATTTGAATACCCACATCAATTTTTCATATATTTTATATATTTATATATATATGAATATATGAAAAATATATCAAAATGCTTGTGGGTACTTAAATGAAAGCTCTTGATGAGTGCGACATCGGGATGAACTTACATCTTCAAAAATATCAATAATTAAGAAATGACCTTGTATCTTGAGAACTATTGACATTTTTAAAGATATAAGCTCATCCCGATATTACTCTCGTCGAGACCTTTCATTTGAGTACCCACATGCATTTTAATATATTTTTCATATATAAATATATAAAATATATGAATAATTGATGTGGGTACTCAAATGAAAGGTCTTGATGAGTGTAACATCGGGATGAGCTTAGATCTCTAAAAATGTCAATAATTAAGAAATGACCTTGTATCTTGTCAACTATTGACATTTTTAAAGATATAAGCTCATCCCGATGTTACACTCATCAATACCTTTCATTTGAGTACCCACATCATTTTTCCATATATTTATATATATTATATATATGAATATATGAAAAATATATCAAAATGCATATGGGTACTCAAATGAAAGCTCTTGAGTGTAACATCGGGATGAGCTTACATCTTTGAAAATATCAATAATTAAGAAATGACCTTGTATCTTGTGAACTATTGACATTTTTAAAAATATAAGCTCACTCTGATATTACACTCATCAAGACCTTTCATTTGAGTACTCACATCAATTTTTCATATATTTTATATATTATATATATGTATATATGAAAAATATATCAAAATACATGTGGGTACTCAAATGAAAGCTCTTGATGAGTGTAACATCGGGATGAGCTTATATCTTTAAAAACGTCAACATTTAAGAAAGTACAATGCAATTTAACGAGAGTAATTATTTAATAAAGCAAAATTTTACTTATTTCTAGTTCACAAGTCACGGCAGTCACATAGTGACTGCAAGGTTGCTAGTTTAAGTAATTAAACTAATTATTCAGTCCAAATAATATAATTTAATTTTAATCATCCTTACCTGGAACACCACTGATGTACATACACCCGCTGCTCCCATCGCTGATCTTTTTTTCTAAAAACTCAAAAATATCATTAAACTCCTGATCTCTGCAGGGCAAACTCTTCGGAACCGCCGAAACATGCAATTGTGCTCGAGCTTTCTCCAAGACAGTAACAGGTTTCGCGGGCCCAGCACTTCTGGTCTTCATAGACGGTGTCAGGAACTTCAAGCTCCTGGGCGTTCCTTTGGGAGTCGCTGGAGCTTTAGTCACTCCCTTCTGAGTATTTGGAGTCTTGACCGACCTTGGAGTCAACAGAGTCCTGGAGGTACGCCGAGGCGTCGACTCTTCGGCGATTCTCTTCAGCCTTATCGGAGTTGCAGGAGCTTCTTTCACCGAGGTCCTTAATTCTCTAAGCCGCGGTGTTTCGACTTCTTCCAGAGCTTTTTGGATCTCATTGGTTGTAATCGAGCGAGCTTTGTATTTTCTATTGTCTGATTTCAAATCAAACATCTTCAAACTGTCGTCAGAATCACCAGACTCATTTTCTTTGTCCTCGGTGATTTTCAAACTGGAAAGTCTTTCAGCAACGCCTGACGTAACAGCAGACCTGGTTTTATATTTCGGACTGATTTTCTTCTTAGGAGTGCTTTTGTCAGGAGTTACTGAGTCTCGGTACCTTAACAGTGTGTTCACACTGTTTCTTAACGAAGCTCTGCGCTCGGCAATCTCACATTTGTACTGGCTCTGCTCCGTCGACCTGCGAATTTTAACTATTATGCTTGCTTCTCTTGGAGTCTTTGGATCTTCTAATTTTTGAGATTTCGACGGACTTTTTGTAACTAAACTTCTGCTCCGGCTTCTGGTTTCTCGAACGTTTGCGTTTGTCGAATCATCATCATCGCTTACGTACGATGAATGTCTCTTCGGTGGCATTTTTATTATTATTATTAAATGATAAATCAGTTGATAGACTAAAAACTTTTTTTCATCGGGACTTTGACGACCTTTTTTTTATTCGAGTCCAACTCGTACCTTACTGCTGGTCCTAAAAATAAAATTTGTTTATTAAATTTAAATTAAATATAAATATTTCAAGTAAAAGACCCAGTTATTGAAACTGGCCTAATTATTGACATTTGCAATTTTATTTTAATTAAAAAAAATAAGTCAACTTAAATAAATTAATAAATATAATTTTTGAAATAATACTGAAGTTAGCCGTCAGCTGTTGATAAAAAAAAAATTTCAATAGCAAATTAATTGCAATAAAAAAATGCTTTTAAAAATTTTCACTTGTAATTTTTGTTACTTTTCATATGTGGAATTTTTTAATCATTTTTTTTTTTTTTATAACTTCATAATTAAAAAATTCTAAAATAATTTTTAATGTCCGTCAATTTCAGTGTCATATTTTTGAATTGTAAATTTTAAGATAATTCGTTTTTTAAGAACATATTATTTTTTTAATTATAATAAAATTGCAAGTGTCAAACAACTAGGCCAGTGTCAATAATTGGGTTTACCTTAAATAAAATAAAAAAAAAAAAAAAAAAAAAAAATAACTTAATTATAGAAACAAACCAATTTTTATTTCTGGTGAGCACAAATACTCAGAATCAGAACTATCAAAACTATCATCAAGTTTTTTTCGTTTATTATTCACGTTTTCAGGAGTTTCTTCATTCAACAGCTTATCAATCACACTTTCGTCTAACGAACTGTTTAATTTATTAATTTTACTTTTCTTTATTAATTTATTTTTATTTTCCTTCTCGGTACTTGCACAATCACGCTCAGACATTTTTTTCTCACTATTTCATTGAATTACTCATTATTTTAATACTTAAAAATCTATTTAAATGTTAATATAAATTTTTAACAAATTGTTTTGAGGTATATTTGTAAATCTAACAACCAACAATAACCTCAATCTTTTTCGCGGGAATATAACTGCTTGTAAATATAAAAATATATAAAATAAATATACTATAGAAAATATATTTAGAATGTATCAGTAGATTTCTTTGTTACCGATAAGTCTCATGAAAATTCGCCTAAAAGTGACATTTTAAATTTTGAATTTTGGCGCGCAAACGCTGAACTGAGCTCCGGCGCTAATTTTCAACTTGATGGCAGCCATTACATTAAAAAATCAAATACTTACGCTGAAATATTCTTCTTGATAAAATGTTGATAAAAAAATTAGTTTCACAAATCACTGATCACAAAAAATTTTAAATTATAATTTTATTAGAAATTAATTTTAAAAATCTTATCAAATAAAATTCAATTTTTGAGGACAAAAAAAATGTAAAAAATATTATGAAAATTAAGTTAGCCGACATCTAAAAATTATTATTTTTTTTTTATTGATTAAGTTAATACAAAAAAAAATTTTTCATTTGTAAAAAACTTGAAAAACTGTAAGTGCATTTCTCAAAAAATATTTTTTTATTCTAATTTAATTATTGAAAAAAAAAATTTTAAATTAAAACCGTTGGCTAACTTTCGTGTTATAAAAATATTAATTGTTACTTTTGATAAATTAAATAAAATCCAACATCCATGATGATTAATAAAATTGAAAATTAAATTAGCCGGTGTATTTACAGTCGTGCCATATAAAAGTCAACGAAGAGTATAACTATGCCAATTTTAGCTGTGCCATATCATTTATATCATATGTAATCTCTACCATAATAAAACTGAACCGAAATAAATCTTTATCATATAAAAAGTCTACCAATAAAAATTTGTAACAAAAAATTAGCCTACCTAAGTAACTTTTTTAAATTGTTTCAATCATATTAAAACAAAACCTTAAGTGAAATAATTTTTTTTTTTTAATAAAAAAAATATTAAATTGAGCTGATTGTTTAAACAATTTACAGCTCATTAAAAAAAAAAATAATAATAATAATAATGAACTTAAAAAATAATAATTTGCATTGATTGTGCTATTATGTTTAATGAGCTGTAAATTGTTTAAACAACCAGCTCTATTTAATATTTTTTTTATTAAAAAAAAAAATTTATTTCACTTAAGGTTTTGTTTTAATATGATTGAAACAATTTAAAAAAGTTACTTAACAGCCGAGACCAGTGATTGCAGTTTCAATCGGTTTAGCGAAACGAATGGAAATTTTGAAAAAACATTTTTAGAGATAATAGATAATTTAATAAACTATTTCACCACAAAGCGTTTTTTTTTTTAATTTCATTCGTTTCGTGAAACCAATCGAAACTGCAATTGCTCTGCTGTTGGGAGAGCGACAGAGATAGTTCCGTTGAACTCCGTGAGAGCAAAGCGAGAAAAAGATGGTCTCACCTGTTAAGGTAAAAGACCCCATTAGAGGCACCTTTAACTCCCATTAGTGGCACTTTTTCTTTCAATAAAAAAATGTTCTACTTGAAATAAAAATTAAAAATTTATGTGATCAAAAGGTCTTAAAGATTAGAAAGAATAGATTTATTATTGAAATTAATGATTTAATTAATTGAATAAGTACCAAAATCAAAGAAAGTGTCAGTAATGGGGTCCCCGCCACTAATAGGGTCTTTTACCTTACATATTTTTAAAAAATTAATCCTAACTTGGTTGTTTTTATAATTTTTTTTATCAATTAATAAATTCTTTTTCTCTTTATTATAAATTTAGTTTTCTTTATTTATCTTTTTCAAACAATTTTACCTTTAAAACTTATTATTAATAATTAATTTCAATATTATTCATTAAAAATAAACGAGATTGTAAAAGCAAAGTTTGTAAATTGTCAGATAATTCTTAAGGTGATTGGTCAATCTGTTGGAATATTACTATCTTACCAATATTAGATATTACTCGAATTTATATTGACTACAGTTGCTTTTTCACTTGGTAGAGATATTTTATAATTTGGCGAAAAATTTTACTGGTATATAGTTTCTTAATGGTAGGCTAATTTTTTGTTACAAATTTTTATTGGTAGGCTTTTTATATGATAAAGATTTATTTCGGTTCAGTTTTATTATGGTAGAGATTACATATGATATAAATGATATGGCACAGCTAAAATTGGCATAGTTATACTCTTCGTTGACTTTTATATGGCACACTTGTAAATACGCCAAATTAGTCGACATCTAAAAATTTTTAGAACTTTTTTTTTTTTATTAAAAAAATTATTGCAGTGATAAAAAAAATTTTCATTTATAAAAAACTTAAAAAAATCTAACTGCAATTTTTAAAAAATATTTTTCTATTATAATTTAATTATTAAAAAAAAAATCAAAAAATTTAAAACGTCGGCTAACTTTAGTATTATTTAATAAAAAAACAAAACTTTTTAATACATTAACAAACCTTAGCAGAGAAATAATATGCAGAAGGGTGAAGCACTTTCTGGATCTCCAAGTGTTTTATCAGCTAAAAATCATCACTTAACTGCTATTTCTTTGCCAGAAGATGCCAGATGAGTCGACGGAATTTAGCTACTTGTCACCGTTGAGCTGAAAGACATCTTGACAATACCCGCAACACTGGACACTGAACTAATAACTTAAAACTCACTTTTAAATAAATAATAACTTAATACGAAAATTAAGTTAGCCGACATCTAAAAATTTCGAGAATTTTTTTTATTGAAAAAATTATTAGAAAAAAATAAGAAAAAATTTTCATTTGACAAACTATCAGCGCAATTTTCGAAAATTGTTTTTTAGTTCTAATTTAATGAATGAAAAATAATCAAAAAATTGAAAACATCGGCTAAGTTTAGTATTATTAACTTAATACGTATTTAACTTGATTATTGTTGATAATTATTTAATTATAAAAAAACTAAAATAATCAAACTGACAATTTAAGTATGCAAGTTAAGAACAAGAGAAGTGCGCGACGCGCGGAAGTACGTCTTACCCGTTCAAAAACTGAGTGAGTAATGAAGGAACCGACTTGTTCTTCCTCACTGCTGAAATGGCGTGATGCGCGCTTGCCGCGCTCTGATTGGCTGGCTCTTTTCTTTCCCTAATTCTTTTTAATTGATAAAAATAAAATTAAGAGTTTAGAAATAAAAAATAATAAAATAAAAATTAATAAAATTTTTATTTTTTTTAATTAAATAACAAAAATTTTTTAACTTAAATTTTATTTAATAAAAATTTAATTTTTATAATTTTAAAGAGCGCGCATGCGCAATCGGAAAATCTGCCAAAGCTTAATTTGGTAAGTTTATAAATTTTATAATGAAAAATAAATTTTCTTAGAGTGAATTATTTAATAATTAAATATTTATAGATAAATAAATTAAATAAAGTGTAATTAAATTAAATAGAATGTATTTATATAAATGACAAGTAGTTTTCCTTTATTACCAACACTTTTCATGAAAGTACAGCATTAATGACAATAACCTTTAAATTTGCAGGCTGTGTTTAGTTTATCAGCAAGAGTAGTGTATTTATAAACAAACAGTTTATATATTTACACTTAAAAATGGAGACATTGCTGGAGCAACAGCGTCGTTACCACGAGGAACGCGAACGTCTGATGGATGCGATGGTGAAGGAGCTGCTTCATAAAAAGCCAGGACACCGGGACAATGTTAATTCAGAGCACAGGTTAAAAATGTTGCTCCAACAATATATGGAGTGTGCTATGCAATTGCAAGATTTGTACGAGGATAAGGATGGTCAACGTAAAGAAGAAGTGAGTTTATTTATTTATTTTAAATAATAATTATTTTATTTTATTTCAATAGTAATCAATGGCTTCTAAAATTTTTGCTTCAGGCAAATGATATTTCTTATTTCTAATAAATAGCCTTAAAAATTATTTCTTAATTTATATCAACAAATAAATTAGTATTAAAAAAATTATAATTATTTAAAAATCAATTTTAAAGATACTACTACACAGAAAGAAAAATTTCTTGACTGGAGGAAGACCGAAGTTATGTTGGCCGAAGTAAAAATTTTTCTTGAAATTCTATTTTTGATGGAAGTAATTATTTCTTAATTCAAATTATTATAAATACTTGATACAATAAATTTTTATATTTGATCAAAATTTTTAGATACTTTAGGTAAACTGCACCACTTACTTCAGCTGAGAAAAAAATTTTCTCACCTTGAGAAAATTTTTCTCTTGAATATTAGATACGCATTTTATATTATTTTAACGTGCAATTATACATATTGAATAAAAAAATGATGAAATATTATTTGATCTTCCCATTTGACATGTTAATCAATAAAAATATTAATGAAAATTTACTTCTATCTTTATATTTAATTTTTTGGAGCAAGAAGCTGCACAGAAAGAAAAATTTCTTGGCTCAAAAAAATTTTCGGGTGCTTGAAGGAAAACCGAAGTTGTATAGGCCAAAGTAAAAATTTTTCTTGAAATTCTATTTTTGATGGAAGTAATTATTTCTTAATTCAAATTATCATAAATACTTGATAAAATGAATTTTTATATTTGATCAAGATTTTTAGATACTTAAGGGAACCAGCACCACTTACTTCAGCTGAGAAAAAAATTTTCTCACCTTGAGAAAATTTTTCGCTTGAATATTTGATATCCATTTTATATTACTTTAGCGTGCAATTATACATATTGAATGAAAAAAAATGATTCAATATTATTTGATCTTCCCATTTGACATGTTAATCAATAAAAATATTAATGAAAATTTACTTCTATCTTTATATTTAATTTTTTGGAGCAAGAGAGAAATTTTCTCAAGACAAGAAAATTTACTTCTGTCAAGAACTAAATTTTTTGGAGCAAGAGGCTGAATTTTCTCAAAACAACAAGATTTTCTTGACTTAAATAAATTTTCTTGGATCAAGATACGTATTTCTTAAAGCAAGAGAATTAATTTTGTTGGAATAAGTGAAATTTCTTGTCAAAAAAAAATTTTTTTTTTGCTCAAGAAAATAATTAAAAAGAAAACTATTTTTTTCTGTGTACCATTTTAAATTAAATCAGTAATTTTTAATCTAATTAAAAATTAATTTTGCTTTCAGGTTCAAGCTCTGTCAGGTCCAAATGAATTCTCCGAGTTCTACAACCGTCTAAAATCAATAAAAGACTTTTACCGACGCCACCCTAACGAGATCAGCGTTCCAATGTCAGTAGAATTTGAAGAGCTGGCAAAAATGCGGGAGAATCCCACAGAAGAGCTCGCCAACTGGATAGAATTCACCGACGAAGAAGGCTACGGAAAATATCTAGATCTCCACGAGTGCTACGAAAAGTACATTAACTTAAAAGGCATTGAAAAAATTGACTACATTACATACTTATCAACATTTGACCACTTGTTCGACATCCCCCGGGAGCGTAAAAACGCGGACTACCGTCGTTACTTGGACGCTCTGCTGACTTACCTTTCAGACTACATAGAACGTATCAAGCCTCTGCACAACTTGAACAACGACCTCGAGGAGGCTAGAAAAGAATTCGAGGTCCAGTGGGAGCAGAACACATTTCCAGGTTGGCCGAAAGAAACTGGCAGTGCTTTGACCAACGTAGGTGCTCATTTAGATCTTTCAGCGTTTTCTTCTTGGGAAGAATTAGCTTCTCTGGGGCTGGATCGTCTAAAGTCAGCGCTGATGGCTTTGGGGTTGAAGTGCGGAGGCACTTTAGAGGAACGCGCTCAGAGATTGTTCAGCACCAAAGGCGAGGCTTCGCTAGACCCGAATTTGTTAGCAAAGAGCAAGAATAAAAAAGCGGGTAAAGGCAAAGACATGGCAAAGCAGAAGGAAGTCGCTTCTCTGGAGGCTCAGGTCTATCGCTTGGCTGAGATAGTCTCCACTCAGCGAGTGGCTACCAAGGAAAACGTCCAGCGAAAGCAGGCGAGAACTGAAGGCGAACGCGGAGACTCTGATGCTGAAGCCAGTGCTTCTGAGTCTGAAGAAGAAGACGACAATGAAGTTCCGTATAATCCTAAAAATTTGCCTCTAGGGTGGGACGGAAAGCCCATTCCCTACTGGCTGTACAAATTACACGGGCTGAACATCAGCTACAACTGCGAGATCTGCGGTAACTTCACTTACAAAGGTCCCAAGGCTTTTCAGAGGCACTTTGCTGAGTGGAGACACGCTCACGGTATGAGGTGTCTCGGTATCCCCAACACTGCTCACTTCGCTAATGTTACCCAGATTGAGGACGCTCTTGCACTCTGGGAGAAGCTCAAGGCTCAGAAACAGGCTGAACGATGGCAGCCAGAGCAAGAAGAGGAATTTGAAGATTCACTTGGTAATGTTGTGAATAGAAAAACCTATGAAGATTTAAAACGTCAAGGTCTTTTATAATTATTTATACATTGGATTAAAAATTGATCACAGTTATATTAAACTTTTAATAAAATACATTCATGAAAATAATAAGCTTAAATAATTGTAATCTATATTAATAAATGGAGAGCCGGTTTTTTTGTCCGGTTATACTGTGAAAACTACTGAACTGATCGGAATAATACTTATACCATAAGATGCAACGTGTTTCGGAGAAGGTTTTAGTATATGATATAGTGGTGATTACTTATCCGGAACCTATATTTTTTTGACTTAGAAATAATGAATTTTTATTGTAACTAAATTTATTCTATTAGATTGTCATTTGTTTAAAATAAATTTTTTAATTCTATTGGTTATGTTTATATACTAGGCAGATTTCTTTACTAATGAG
The DNA here is from genome assembly GCF_020080835.1 of Cotesia glomerata. Taxonomy (NCBI): domain Eukaryota; kingdom Metazoa; phylum Arthropoda; class Insecta; order Hymenoptera; family Braconidae; genus Cotesia; species Cotesia glomerata. Next base: position 22,762,146 of record NC_058163.1, read on the forward strand.
ACCTGCAATTTCTTTAACTGAAACTTTCAATGCTCATTAAAAATTTTTTTTTCATATAAATTTTTCATTTTTGTAAAAAAGACACGGGAATGTTATAATGATTGCACATTGAAAGTTACAACGAATATTAGCTAGAATAATTACATGGATAAAAGGTGAATGCCAAGTCAATAGAATTGGGAATCTGTGCAAGTCAAAACAATATTCTAATTAAATTTCAAGTTTAGATATAAAAATACAATTCTATAAAGCATCCAGCGGAGCGGGCGAGTAACAGCTAGTATAAGTATATTAGCTTTTAGTTTACAAAAAAAAAAATGTTAATCTATACATTTACAAACCTAATTAATTATATTATATTATAATTATTCTTATGTTTATAAATTTGAAAATTAAAGTCAGTAGCGAGTGGCTACCAAAGAAAATGTCCAGCGAAAGCAGGCGAGAACTGAAGGAGAGCGCGGAGACTGATGCTGAAGCCAGTGCTTCTGAGTCTGAAGAAGAAGACGACAATGAAGTTCCGTATAATCCTAAAAATTTGCCTCTAGGGTGGGACGGAAAGCCCATTTCCTACTGGCTGTACAAATTACACGGGCTGAACATCAGCTACAACTGCGAGATCTGCAGTAACTTCACTTACAAAGGTCCCAAGGCTTTTCAGAGGCACTTTGCTGAGTGGAGGCACGCTCACGGTATGAGGTGCCTCGGTATCCCCAACACTGCTCAATTCGCTAATGTTACCCAGATTGAGGATGCTCTTGCACTCTGGGAGAAGCTCAAGGCTCAGAAACAGGCTGAACGATGGCAGCCAGAGCAAGAAGAGGAATTTGAAGATTCACTTGGTAATGTTGTGAATAGAAAAACCTATGAAGATTTAAAACGTCAGGGTCTTTTATAATTATGTATACATTGGATTTAATATTGATCACAGTTATATTAAACTTTTAATAAAATACATTAATGAAAATAAGTTTAAATAATTGTAGTATAAGTATATTAGCTTTTAGTTTACGAAAAAAAAATGTTAATCTATACATTTACAAACCTAATTAATTATATTATATTATAATTATTCTTATGTTAATAAATTTGAAAATTAAATTCAGTCAGCCCTTAATTGGGAGGTAGGTATTGATTGTCGTAGGGTGGTAAATTACTTTTCTGACAATCGCATGGTTGATTGGTGTTGCTTTCGTAGTTGAAAGGTTGGCTTTGTTTTGGATATTGGTACCCAGCGGGTGCAAAAGGTCGCGGTTCTTGGGCAGGTACGAAAGGTAACTGGGCTGGCTTGTAAGGTTTTGGCTGTTGAGGTCGTGGGTACACAGGCTGTTCTGGCTGTTGGGCAGGATCGTAAGGTTCAGGTTTCTGAGGTTGTTCATAAGATTGTTCAGGTTGCTGAGGAGCATAAGGTGTTGGGTTGGGAGGCTGTTCGTAAGATTGTTCAGGTTGTTGAGGCGCGTAGGGTTCCGGGTTTGGAGGCTGTTCGTAAGATCGTTCAGGTTGTTGAGGAGTGTAAGGTTCAGGTTGTTCGTATGATTGTTGAGGTTGTTCAGGAGTGTAAGGTTCAGGTGTCTGAGGTTGTTCATAAGATTGCTGAGGTTGGGATGGTGAGTAAGGTTTAGGTTGCTCGTAGGATTGTTGAGGTTGTTGGGGTTGTTCGTAGGGTTGTTGAGGTTGTTGGGGTTGTTCGTAGGGTTGTTGAGGTTGTTGGGGTTGTTCGTAGGGTTGTCGAGGTTGTTGGGGTTGTTCGTAGGTTTGTTGAGGTTGTTGGGGCTGTTGAGGAGCGTATGATTCAGGTTTCTGGGGTTGTTCATAAGATTGCTGAGGTTGAGTTGGAGTGTAAGGTTTAGGTTGAGATTCTACTGGCGCAGGTTGTTCCAACATGTATTTCACCCATGGAACATCAATCAGACCGAAAGTAGCCACTTGATTTGTGGGTAAACATCCGGTATCTTGATTGTAAACTCCTACGATTTCGTAAGTACCGTCTTCGCGCTCACAAGCCAATGGACCTCCGATGTCTACTTGACACATGTTGTTTCTTTGTTGGTGCGCTTTCACACAGACCAATGAGTCGTCAAGTTCTATTTGGTTTTCCGCGTTTGATACACGTTGCCGGCATTGGTTTTCTTCAATTGCGTCTACTTCGATTGAGTGCATTATTGCTCCCGCTAAGTGAACTGAAAGTTTATTATTACGAGTTTAGTTTTATTATTCAATGAAGGAATAAATTAATTTTATAATTTACTGAAGAAATACGTTCATTCGATTAAATGAGCGAGGAAATTTATTTTTATGAGATTTATAAACTTGGAAATTTTTTTTTTATTATTGAAAAAAGAAAATTATTAATTTTTTTAGAAAAAAAATTTTTAATTTCTATAAGAGAAATTTTAATTTATAAAAATGAAATCGAAAAATTAAATTATTGCTTATTTCAGTCTCACTTTAATTTAATAATTACTACTATGCAAAAAAATATATGAAAGTTTCAATTTTATATTTCTTCGCGCTATTTTGATAAAAAATTATATTAAAATTAAAATATTTATATTTAAATTCTATATTTATTTGCGCCAATTTGATAAAAAATTACATTAAAGTTTCAATTTTATATTTCTTTACGCCACTTTGATGAAAAATTTAATCTAAGTTTCAATTTCATATTTCTTCACGCCATTTTGATAAAAAATTAATTGAAAGTTTCAATTTTAAATTTCTTCGCGCTATTTTGGTAAAAAATTAAATTAAAATTCTAATTTTATATTTTTTCATGACACTGAAGTTAGCAGACATCTAAAAATTTTTGATTATTTTTTTTATTAAATTACAACTAAAAAGATATTTCTAAAAAGTTGCACTTATAGTTTTTCAAATTTTTTACATGTGAAATTTTTTTTTTAATTGTTTAATTAAAATTTTTTCAATAAAAAATTTCTAAAAATTTTGAAATGTCAGCTGACTTCATTTTCATTATTTCTTCACGCCATTTTGGTAAAAAATTAAATTAAACTTTCAATTTTATATTTCTTCGTGCCATATTGATACAAAATTAATTTAAAGTTTAAATTTTATATTTCTTCCCGCCATTTTGATGAAAAGTTCAATCAAAATTTAAATTTTATATTTCTTCGCGCCATTTGGTAAAAAATTAATTTAAAGTTTAAATTTTACATTTCTTCGCGCCATTTTGGTAAAAAATTAAATAAAAGTAATAAAAACTACAAACACATAAAAATAATAATAAAAATAAAATTACCTTGCAAAATATGTTTACCCCATCCGGTAGAGATACATTTAGCCCCGGGGCGAACATAAGACTGCTGAACATCTTCCTGCAAGCAAATAGGTCCGACATGTCTGTCAAGATGGACGTCGTGCTCGAGATAGAGGAACGCAACGTCGTGGGCAGCGCTGCCAGGCAAGTAGCCAGGATGTGTCACAATAGCCTTAACTTTGACAATCTCGAACGGCAAAGGTTCTTCGTGTTTCAATTCGTAGCCTAATTTCCATTCTCCGGCTTTGACGGCAATATCGTGCGCCTGGTATCTGGAATAATCAATCTTACGTAAGTCCAGTTGTTCTTTTTTTAGAAAATGTCTTAATAAAAGAGAAGTGCGGTATAAATTAATGTATTAACGGGATGCTCTGAATTACAAGCCCCAGTACTTATTCTTCTGATATAACATTATATATACATACCCATCGAAACAACGAGCCGCTGTGAGAACGGCATTCGGCGCCACAAATGCTCCCGAACAAAGGAGTTTCTTTTCCGGACTGTAAAGTATCATTGCTTCCCATGGTATTTCACCGAATCCAACCTCTTCTTCTTTCAAATTGCTTGGTCGTTGTACCTTAACACATTGAATCACCAATTACTCATTGTAAGTATAAAATAATCTAATCGCAATCACTAATCACATCTAAAAGCATCTATAGACACTTGACATAACCTAATTATGCTATTAATCATGATGAAACAAAGTATTATTAAAAATTTCAAGTCAAAGCATTTAAAAATTAATTTTTATAAGATTTTATCTGATATTAGAACTAATTAAAATTAATTTAGCAGATATTTAATAATTTTTTGTAATACTAAAGTTAGCCGACGTTTTTAATTTTTTGATTTTTTTTTTTTTAAATTAAATTAGAAGAAAAAAAAATTTTTTTTTAATTTGCACTTACAGTTTTTGAAGTTTTTTACAAGTGAAAATTATTTTTTTATTTTTTTTTATCATTTTATTAATAAAAAAAAAATTTTAAATGTCGGCTAATTTAATTTTCATTAATTTTTTTAATAAATAAATTATGGCAAAAAAAATTGACTTAGAAATTTTAAGAAAAAAAATGCATTTTTTTTTTTTTTAAATAAATTTGTTAAAAAAATGACCAAAACTGCTAACTTTAATGTCGTTAACATTAGCAGACATTTAACAATTTTTAATTTTTTAATCAATAACAATTATAAGTAAAAAAATATTTTTAAAAAATTACACTTAAAATTTTTTTTTTATTTTCTACGTCAAATTTTTTTCAATAAAAAAATTTAAAAAATTTCTAATTTTGGCTAATCTTATTTTCATGATACTAATCAAAAACATTTTTTTTTGTTTTAACATTATTAATAATTAATAACTTATAAAAATAATTATAATTATGCAACAGCAAAAATCAAAATTTAATTTTTAAAAGATTTTATATGATATTAAAATTAATTTAGTAGAAATTTAATAATTTTTTTAATAAATAAATTATGGAAAAAATTGAAAAAAAAAAATTAACACTTAGAAATTTTAAGAAAATAAAAATTCAATTTTTTAAAAATTATTTTTCAAAATAAATTTGTTAAAAAAAAAATAACAAAAAGAGCAAGACTGCTTATTTTAATGTCATTAAAATTAGCAGACATTTTTTATTTTTTCAATCAATAAAAATTATAGTAATACTCAAGTTAGCCGACATTATTAATTTTTTTAGTTTTTTTTTAATTATTAAATTAGAGCTCAATAATATTTTTTAAAAATTGCACTAATAGTTTTTAAAGTTTTTTAAAGGTGCGTTTTTTTTTAATTTTTTTGCAATAATTTTTTAATAAAAGAAATTCTACAAATTTTTAGATGTTGGCTAATTTAATTTTCATAAAATTATAAGTAAAAAAAAATTTTTTTAAACAGAATTTTTTTTAAGTTTTCTACGTCGATTTTTTTTTCAATCATTTGTTAATAAAATAAAAAAATTATAAAAATTTTTCAATGTTGCCTAATTTTATTTTCATGATATTAATAAAAAAAAATAAAAAAATTTTAATTTTGTTTCAACATTATTAATAATTAATAACTTATAAAAATAATTATAATTATGCAACAGCAAAAATCAACAATTGTGTGTCTTCAGGCTTATGTAAAGAAATTACAATTGTTATTGTTTTAAAAAAACTAATTATACATGTAATTGTTTGCTAATCAAGCCGGTTATTTAATTCGATTCTGGTATCGTTTGATGATTTAATCCGCTCAATTACGATTACATAATTATAATTATGATAAATATCAGATCTATCTTTGTCTTATAAATTATATTTTTGATACACTTTTTTTTATTCTATTGTCCTTTAATTATATAAAAATAAAAACTGAAAGTTATTATTTAATATTGAGTTAAAACTAGTGTTTTAAGATATATTTCAGGTATGAAAATATTTTCATTCATCGGAATGTTTCACTGATCTTAAAGTATAATTATTACGGTATAAAATATTCAAAAACTCTTAAAATTCCGAATCGTAAAATTATTTATTAAATAGCATTAACTCTAAAACTCATTTTTCATGTTGATCGCTTCCTTGTTTCAAAATAACTTGTTATTATAAATTTTTCAATCAATTTTTAAGTATAATAACCAATAAAAATGTTAATTTATTTAATCGGATATTTTTTTTCTAAAAGTCAATTATAAAAATTTATTTATTTTTTTCAAAACGACGTCTTTCCTTAAATCCATTAAAGTAACTATAAATAAAAAACTAATCAAACTTATCTTGGCTATTGTAAATTAAACTTAAACCCAATTACTTCTAGGACTTAAAAATACCTTAATTACACTAGTCTAACTCAATAAAAAAATCCTTAACAATTCCAAAGAAAAAAAAAATATCTAAATAAATTTCGTCATAAAAAAATCTTTATTACCAAAAATAAATTTTATTAATTAGTATTAATAATAACCTTGTAATCTATGAAAAACCTTCAAATCATCTGAAGGATTTAGTCGTAAAAAATCTTTATTAACAAAATAAATTCATTAATAATAATAATCTATCCTAAGTGAGTAAAACTAAAAAAAAAAATTAGGAAAATGGTTGACCCTGAAGGCCATCTCTGCAACTTCCCGCTACTTTCGTAATTAAGCGCTCCAAATTGCACGTATTACAATTTTGAGCTCAAAGAGCTCAAAAATATAATTTTCGTGTAGTTTTGAGCTCTCCGAGCTCAAAAGTCTGATAATAATTTAACAAAACACTATTTTTTGAATTTTCAAACCGCAATAACTTTTGAATGAATGAACCGATTTTCACGCGGTTGGCGGCATTCGACGCAGTTTTTCAAATTCTATGATACATTTTTAAACACAAATTCACAATACCGAAAGTTTCGGTGTAATTCGAAAAAAAACACTTTTTTTCGATTTCTTTCGTCAACGATAACTCACGAACGAATCAACCGATTTTGATCAGATTGGTGGCGATCGACGTGGTTTTTTTATGTCAAGAGCTGATTAGTTTTTGGAATTGATCGGTCGAGCCGTTTAAAAGTTATTAAAAAAAAAAACCACATTTGGAAAAATTTTTTTTCGCAGTTTTTTTAAGATTTCTCAAAATCTATTGATCCGAATCGGTCCAACTTGTATTCAAAATCTAAGTTTAGTCGAACCCTTTCGAATGGAACCAACCGCGATCAAATCGGTCAAGCCGTTCAAAAGTTATGAGAGGTTTACATACATCCACACATCCACACACACACGCGTACAGACACCATCGCGGGAATAGTCAGGGAAGCTTCCTAGGACCTCAAAACGTCGAGATCTGATGAAAACTCGATTTTCGAAAAACGGGGTAAAAACAATAACTTCCCGATTTTTGAAAATTTTCAATTTTCTTAGCGGGAAGTTAATAAATTGTAAAATGTTGAATTAACTAATTTCCATGATAAAACAATTTTCTAAAGAACCGAGGTAGAGGTAGAGGTAGATTAATGGCATTGACCACTTACTGAATTTTTAACACCGCAAGATCCGGCTGGTCGAGGTTGAACAACAACGGGGTTTGCGTTACTGGGTGATTCTACGAAATTGTTCTTATTGAAAGGTTTTGGGTAAGTCGGATAGTTGGGTACATTCGGGCGAATGATCGAGGGCTGTTGGTTGATATTTTGAGGAATGGCATTTGGAACAGGAGCCTGGACATTTTTGGTTGGAACTCTTCCCTTGACCGGCGAAGGAGCTGGACGCTTGACGCCGATCGGAGAGGTGGGAATTGGCCTGGGGTCGTTCAAAGGGAATCCTTGGTCGTCGAATCCTCCGGAGTAGTTGGCTGGCAAGTTGCCCGTAGGCCATGGGTCAACGTAGTTCGGGTCCCGGCAGCATTTTCCAATTTCTCCGTTGTCTGGGTTCTTGCAGTCCTGGGTAATTCAACAGGTTATGGGTATTAGTTATTAGTTATGATGAGTATAATCGGGTGATTTATCACTCTTAATTTATGCTAACTACTGGAGATATTACCAGTTGTGGGCGGGAGTCTTTAGATTTAAGTGTAAATTTAATAGAAGAAATCGACAAGGTGATATAATATTCAAATGAAATATTTACGAGTAGGGTAATTATTAGAAAGTAAATATAAATATATTTAATAATTATTTAACTTACGCTCAAAGGTACACGGCGAATGAGTTGCTCTTCAGTTAAAGCCAATGGTGAGGGATTCATCATACCGTCCATACCACAGAATTCTTCTTTGACGCAAACCAATGCTGCTGCGCAACCCAATTGAACGTGAGTTGGGACTGGAAATGGTTCTGGGTTTCTTTGAACTGGTGGAGCTGTTGGTCTTTGAGTAGTTACTCTTGGTTTTGGAGCTAGAAAAGAAAAAAAAAATAATTTTGTGAAAATGATTGTTTGATTTAAGGGGGGAAATACGTGTAGAAGGCCGTTTACATGCTGATTTTCATTAATTATTTTAAGGTATAACAAACTAATATTATTTATTGAAACTATCCGGTTATTTTATAAATATATTTATGAGAATTTTTTTGTATTAAACAACATTATAAGTTAACAAATAGCGGAGATATCAGCTGATACACATCGTAGGTTGTCATTCCACTTAGCAGTCTGTGTGCAGTATGGAAGCCAAAATTTTTATTTGAAATCAATGGCACAGAAAAATTACTTCATTTATATGGGTATCTTCCATATAAAACTCAATTCCAAAAAAAAAGTAAAAATTCGCATTTTTTAGAGGGCTGTGAAATTCGTGAATTTTTACCACTTTTTCATACACGGAAAAAAGAAAACTCGAAAAATTACAGTATAAAATGTAAAATCGGTTCCGTCGGTATCAAAACTAGAAAAATTACAGTTTGAAATAACATTTTTCTAAATTCAATTTTTTAATTTAATATTCAGAGCTTGCAATGTAAATATTACATTCTACAATGTAATTCTTATAAAATCTGTAATAATTACAATCTGAAACTGTAATTTTTCCAGTTTTCATCACGAAGCGCCACGTTGCATTATATACTGTAATTTTTCGAGTTTTCTTTTTTCCGTGTCCATTGTTTATTAAAAAAAAAAAAAAAAAAATAGTTTAAATAAAAATATCGCTTTCGATTGAGGTTCATATTCAAGGTAATTGTATAAAGAAAATTATGAGCCATATCGCAAGATGATTGGTTTAAAACTCTTTGAGCTAGACTGCACACAGTTTTGAAAAAACCCGTTTCGAAAAAAACGCGTTCGAATAAAAAGTTAATGTAAAATAGTATTATTAAAGTAATTACTAAATCGCTTATAACTTTTAAACGAATAAGAAATTTAACTTGAAATTTTAAATCCATATTTTTAAATAGTTCTACAAGCGATTGATAAAAAAAAAAATTTGAATTTTTTTAAGCCTGTAATGAACAAAATATTGTGGAATTAAAATAAAATACTAACTCGTTGGTAAATTAGTAAACTTTGGTATTGGATTGTTTGGACTTTGATCGGGAGGCAAGTATCCATTGATAGTGTCAACATTGATAGGCTTGCTAGGTTTCTGGTATTTTTGGTCGAAAAGTCCTCCAGTGAAGCCATCAGATCCGGCATTGGAATTCACATTGACATTGATTGACTGTAAACCATCAGTACCTGCTGGGACTTGGTCGTAGTTGCGCGACATAGTACAGCAGACTTCGCGACTTACGTCGCATTTTTGGTTCTGTAATTAATATTTAAAAAAAAAATTTAAACTCATTAATTTAATTAAGCAAATCAACTTCTCAATCTCCGACATTTACTGACAAAAATTTAATTTTCTTTTGCATATTAATATAATTTATCAAAAAGTAACAAAAAAAAATTTAATTAAAGCTCTATCCTCCATAAATCAGGTTGATCTCGACAAAATAAATTAACAACAATTGATTTGAATAATTTATTTATTTAGAATTTATTGAGCAAATCTAAAAGTTCAAGGCACCTTGTGTTGACTTTAAAGTTATTTAATTCACGCGTATACACTTATTTATTTATTTATTTAAATATATTAGTACTCGGATATTCGTATACTCGTTTATCATAAATAACTGCGTAATTTAGTCCATAGTGCGGGTGATTTTTATTTTTATTTATATTTTATGTCAGAGAAGATATTACAGATACCGCGCGGGTGACATAACATCACTTTCGCCGATCTATCACACTTGAACGAGGGGGAAATATATACTTATAAACATAAATAACAAATAAGAAGAAGCAAGTAATCAGGACCTATAAAAACCCGATGTATAGGTGTGTAAAGTGTCGTACGATGTATGCTCGCAACAAACTCTCTTCAATTTCAATTTAAATTTGAATTTCAATTCATCTGTCTTCTCTTTATATCATATATCTTCCCCTTGCAATTTTTTTCCGATCGATTATACTATAATTCACTTTGTAAAGAAGTGTCAATTGTACTTATCGTTATATCATGCAGTGAGCTTTGTCAAATTAATGCAAGTCACTTATTATTTTTTTTTTTTTATAAAATTTTATGTCATTTATCCGGGAGAAAATTTATTATTATTATTATTATTATTATTATTATTATTATTATGTTGTAAATTTTCATAATTCAATATTGTATAAAAATTTAAATTTTCTGAATTTTATCAAAAATTAAAAGAAAGAATCGATTGTTTTTAATATTTTTTTTTAGTTAAAAATATTTTTTTAATTTTTAAATTAGCAAAAAAGAAAAATTGTAATTATTTAATTTTTTACAAAAAAATTATAACTTATTATTTTATTTATAAGTTATTATTATTACGTTGTAAATTTTTATAATTAAGTGTTGGATAAAAATTTTGATTTTCTGAATTTTATCAAAAATTAAAAAAAAAAATCGATTGTTTTAAATATTTTTTTTTATTAGAAAGATTTAAAAAATTTTTAAATTAGCAAAAAAGAAAAATTGTCATTATTTAATTTTTTACAAAAAAATGATAATTTATTATTTTATTTATGAGTTATTATTGTTATTATTATGTTGTAAATTTTTATAATTTAGTGTTGTATAAAAATTTAAATTTTCTGAATTTTATAAAAAATTAAAAGGAAGAATCGATTATTTTAAATATTTAAAAAAAATTTTTAAATTAGCAAAGAAAAAATAATTGATTAATTTATTTATAAAAACTTTTTATTAATATTTTATAATAATATTAATAATAATAATAATTATTATTATTATTATTTTTTTTTTTTTTTAAATAATAATAATTATTATTATTAAGTGATAAATAAAAGTCAGACATAGGAAGCGATAAATAATAAAGAAGATAATTAATATTATTGATGAGTTGACGAGAGTGTGCTGGAATGGTCTTAATGCTTTAAATTAAAAACTTTCAAAATTGGGAAATCCCGGCCTTGGATTTAAAAACTCACAATTATAGCCATAGAAAATATAAATAATAAAAAAAAAGTAAAATAAAAAAGAAATCGTTGTCGGGATTAAATTATAGAGATTAGAAGAGTCGATCTTACATACGTAAAGACGGACAGTACATTTATAGACAGATTAAGTAAAACGGCCTTTTAAGCCAAACGTTGTACATCAATCGAATGAATAAGTTTATCTAGGCTGTACTGATGATAGAACTCGAGTGATTAATAAACCTGGGGATCCCGATTAAATTCCTGGTATAAAATTATTAAAGTAATTATGCTCAGTAGAAATGGATGGATCGATGAAGAATTGTTGGACTGGTTATTAAGTAAATAAATAATATTTTATGTACACATCGATCGTCTGTTATCCAGTGAAATTTTAAACTGGGTATTAAACCGTGTGAAAGTTTAATGCCCACCCTCGTTACGCGGGGCATTCGATTGTGCAATACGTTTATAACTTTTTAAATTATCTGATATTAAGTGATGATCTAATGGGTGATTTTTATATTTATTTTTAACATTCCGGGTTATTATTTATTAATTATTAAATTTTTTTAACAAGATATTTTAATGGATAAAAATTTTCTCCTGTTAAAGAAATTTTTACTTTATAAATATTCATTTAAATGATAATAAATTTTAAGTGTAATATTTATTACTATACACAATTATGACATTAGTTATTTGAAAGGAATTTTTTTTCCATCATAAAAATCAAACCCAGTAATTTCTTTAACGAGCCATAAAAATAAAAAGTTTACCAAAAGACATACTTGACATTGAAAAAAAAAGTGAAATAAAAAAAACTAAATTACAAAACAGCAATAAAAGTAAAACTTATATCTGTTGAGATATAATCCGTCAAATCAAAAGCTGCTTCTCCAAAGATTTATAGTCTCAAAAAATAATTACATAAATTACTATAAATTATAAATTATATATAAAACTGATTGTTTACGACACCTGTAATTATGATTAACGATTACGTGATTCTATAAATTAAAGGAATAAATAAAAGTTAAATAATACTTATAATAATTTGCAGCCTTTATATCATAATATGCTTTATGCTTTCAGTGAACCCGCGGAAGTGAAGGAGCTATTAATTTCACCGAAAAATAAAATAATGATCATCAGATTAACTTACGTCTGAACGAACTTGGGTGAGTCCTTGCACGTTTGAGCTGACGCGCCCGTTGTTACAGAGGTGATGGGGAACACAGATTTGACCCTCGTCGCTGCAGGTCACTTCAAATCCGTTGGAGCTTTGCTGGTCAAGGAAGACGTTGTTCTTCGACGCCGTGGATACGTGAGGTAACTAATTAAAAATTTATTTATTTTTCAAAATTAATTTTTTTTTAATTATTTTTTGAAAATTATTTTTTAGAATTTATTTTTTTTTAATTATTTTTCAAAAATGATTTTTTTTAAATTATTTTTCCAAAATTCTAATTATTATTTTTTTTTCACTATTATTTATTTTTTTTATTAAAATAAAAAAATAAAAATTTACCTGGATATCATGAGACGGAATTTGGCCGGTTGCATGAGCTGTTGCATCAGAATGAGCACCAGCTTGGGAGTTTCCGTTCAAAAATGGGTTTTTTCTGAAGTGATCTGCACTAGCACCGGCTTGAGCGTTAGCGTTAGCGTTAGCATTAGCGTGAGCATGAGCGTTGGCATTAACGCCTGATCCGTGACCCTCGAAGGGGCTGTTGGGGCCCATCCACCACTTTTCAGAGTTTCCAGCCCCGTGGCTGGACTTGTCCTCGGTCTGTTGGTCCAGAAATTGAAACTGGTCGGCATTCTGTTGCTCGAATCCTTGGGAAAATGAATTAGCTGATGAAAATGCATTTGCGTTGCTCGAGGCACCGGCGTACGCGTTTGAGGAAGCCTGGGCTGATGCAGAAGCTGAAGAACTCGCGGAAGCTTGGCCAAACGTGTTCTTCTGCAGCCGCTGCCCGTAGCCGTCATCAGAAATCGAGTACGGGCTCGCGGTTACGCTCGCGAGCGCCAAGCAAAGTAGGAACATTCTTCGTTTCATTTTTCGGAGTTACCTTTGAAGAAATTTTAATTTATATTAATTTTTGGAATGATTTTTTCTTATTGAATTTATTATGATGAAATTTTTTGTAGAATTTCATAACTTTTTGTAAAATTTCATAATTTTTTGTAAAATTTTATTAATTTTTTAAAGCTTAATTTTTAAAGAAATTTTTATTTTTCTTGAAAAAATTTTGAATTTTTTTTTAGTAAAAATTTAGAAGAAAAAATTTTGATTTTAAAATTTAGTAAAAAATTATTTTTTACAAGTAAAAAAATATTTTTTACAGGTAAATAATTATTTTTTGCAAGTAAAATAAAAATTTTAATATTTTTAAAAATATTCCATTGAAAATTCACTAGAAATTTTTTTTTCAAAACTTTTAAAAATCACTTCAACAAAAAACTTGAAATAAATTTTTCAAAAAATAAACAAAAAAAATTTCATCATAAAAACAAATGAAAAAATCCCGTTTGCAAAAAACTATCATTCAAACTTCCAAAACAAACCAATCAACATCGGAATTTATCAATATCAATAAATAAAAAAAAAAAAAAAAAAATAAAAATAAAAACAAAAGTGTAATCACAAACAGGTCTCTAGCCACATGAGTACAAGCAGTACACCTTCAACTTGAACGTGACTACAATCACTCGTTACATCAGTCTAGACATAAAAAGACTATATAATAAATAATATATATTATATATTCTTCACATCATTACATATCACACACTGTCACTCAGCTTGTTCACTGGCCAATGATAAAATCAGATCCAAAAAAAAAAAAAAAATAATTAAAACTGTGATCAGATCTCTACTCACCTGACGTGTTTCCCTTAAAATCGGAACCACGTACTTGATTCTTAGAGAGAGTTCGTTTGACTGGCGACTCCTCCACATTGCGGGTTCTCTTATACCATAATCCTCCTCTTGATGCGTTGATCTCCCCACCTGCAACCTCGAAAAGATTTCATGGCATCCTTTACTTAGACCGTCGCCAGATCGGATAATCGAATCGAATTTTACCGAATCACGTATGTGTATTCGTATAAAGCTAAATATGCTACATTCTCAATTCGAAGCTGTCCTTCGCTCGATCTTGGATTCTATTTAATTATATAAGTTAGAAGAGGAAAAAAAATAGTAAACGATTCTATCCATATCTCCTATCTTCTATTCCAAATTTAATACATTATTTAAATCAAAATAACATCGATTGCTTAAATAAAATAAAAGTGTCTGCTCTCTACTTTGATCGAATAAGTTTGCCTTCAATTTTTACCGCTTGCTTCACTTCTGAGGTTTTATTTAATTAATAATTAATTTTTCCAGTGAACATCTCTTCTCTAGTTTAGCATTCTCATTAGTCATTTATGGGATTAAATAATATAAATATATATTCCTGAGAGTTAAAACACAACCTTGAGCACAACCTGGTTCAACCTGGACCTGGAGGCTCGTTACCATAACATCAATAAATGTATATAAAACTGAATATATTAACGACAATCTAATTATCATTGACTTTTATTTAGTTAAAAAGTATAAACATATTAAAAAATATACGCATTTATATTTTTGTATATAAGAGTGCATGCTGGTAATTTTTATGTAATTATTCATGTGCCCCAAAAACACGCATTTTATTATTGAAATTAATTTAGGAATTTACTTTTCGAAATTCTTACACCCAATTACATTACTATTTTAATAATTACCGTCTGCTTATTTATATTACTTAATCGCCATTCAAGTGATTAAGATTTTAAGATACGGGTTTTATTGTTTTAAAGATTTTACCCTTGAATTTTTTTCATTTGCTTCAAGTGTAATTATATTTTTTTGCGAGTACGAGTTTTTTCGGCAAATTTTTGTTAGATTGAGGCGACGGTGTTGAAAGAATATTTTATTTTTTGTTTTTTGAGTTAATGATTTATTGAGTATTGGTAATAGCAGTGACGCGATTCGAGAAAAAATTTATTTATGCTGGAAACAGAGTTTTGGGTTTAAGTGACCAGAGGGACGTTTCTTCTTTTTGGTACGGAGTTCTCGAAAGGTTTTTTGTGCCGAAAGTTATAAATTTTGTTGGTATTCAGTCGAAAAATTTTTTTAATTTGAATTTATAGTATTTAAGGGATATTTTTTGATTTGTATTTAAAAAAACTTCTGAAGAATTAGAGAATTTTTTATCACAGAAAAATTGAAAGGATTTTTTTTATTGGCAAAAACAACAAAAGAACTCAGTCTATTAATTTTTATAATTATCAGGAAAATATTTTACAGAGATATAATTGTACTTTTTATCAATTATGATCTTAATGTTCATTATTCTTAAAAAGAAAATTTTGAAATAAGTTTTTTTCTTTTTTTTTATTACTTTTTTAAAAATTATTCTACTTAAAATCATAAAAATGATTATTTCTTCAATTGTAATAAAAATAGATAACAAAAATTAATTTTTTACTTAAAAATTCTTATCTTTACAATCATAAAATTATGATTCTCTTACTTTTAGATCAGAAAAAAAAATTGATCTAAAAAAAAAATCAGAACCATAAATTATAAATTTTTCTCATTTTTTAGTTAATCTAATTTATTTTTTTATTTATTTATTTCCTTTTATACAACCCAATAGCCAGAAGGCCAATAACAGGGTCTCTAAATAAGTTTGTACTAATTACATAGTATAAGTAAGTATAATTTAAAACTAAATGAGCTGTACTGGTAGTGTTTACAAAAGAATTGTAATAGAACAAAAAAAAAACAACAAAAAAAAAAATACTGAAAATTTTTACAGATATTACACAGAAAAAAAGATTCACTTGAGCCAAGAAAATATTTTTCTTCTCAATTATTTTCTTGAGTAAAAAAAATTTTTTTTTACAAGAAATTTCACTTATTTCAAGTAAATTAATTCTCTTGCTTTAAGAAATACATATCTTGATCCAAGAAAATTTATTTAAGTCAAGAAAATCTTGTTCTCTTCAGAAAATTCAGCTTCTTGCTCCAAAAAATTTAGTTCTTGACAGAAGTAAATTTTCTTGTCTTAAGAAAATTTCTCTCTTGCTCCAAAAAATTAAATATAAAGATAGAAGTAAATTTTCATTAATATTTTTATTGATTAATATGTCAAATGGGAAGATCAAATAATATTTCATCATTTTTTTTTCATTCAATATGTATAATTGCACGCTAAAATAATATAAAATGGGTATCAAATATTCAAGAGAAAAATTTTCTCAAGGTGAGAAAATTTTTTTCTCAGCTGAAGTAGGTGGCAATGCTTCCCTAAAGTATCTAAAAATCTTGATCAAATATAAAAATTTATTGTGCCAAGTATTTATGATAGAATTAAGAAAAAATGACTTCCACCAAGAATAGAATTTCAAGAAAAATTTTTACTTCGGCAAACACAAATTCGGTCTTTCTTCAGGCACTCGAAAATTTTTTTGAACCAAGAATTTTGTTCTCCAGTCAAGAAATTTTTCTTTCTGTGTAAGATAACTATAATAATTATAATATATAAAAATTAACTAAAGATGTGAGGGATATATTGAAAGTGACATTAATATTTTACTGGTTTGAATATGAATATGATTATAAATTAGATTTGGTTATTTATTATCTGTTATCTGAGAGATTAGATAACAGATAACTTCCTAAAATCTAAAACACATAATTAAAACAATTTTGATTAAAAACCTATAAAAAAAAAATAAAGACTCCGAAAGAAAGCGGATCTGGGGCCATAAAACTCTAATTTGCAAACTCGTAAAAATCCTCACACTGAAAAAGCTAGTAAAGAAAAAATAAAAAATAAAAAAAACAATCCTGATACGTATTGCGGAAATCTCAGGCTTCGACTATTTACAAGTTTTAGCAAAAAACGGTAACGCAATCAGTGGAGAAATCTCATCCGGAACTAGCCAGTCAAGGGTTTAACAAACGTCGACAAAGAACAATGATGCGGTGTTCGCGTTCCGATGACTCCATTCCATCCAGTCCAAATGTAATGCAATGAAATGTGTACTGCAATGTTATATAGTGTAATATAACACTACAATTTACAATTAAAGGAGTCAAGGACACCCCGGTTGAGGATTCATACTAAATAAACGCATACTCTACATGTAATAATATCCGATCGAAGATTCTCGTCGAGGTCCAGCCGAACGAACAATGGATCCGTTTGCTCAACAATTATTTTCATATTCATATTCTTGATTTATAAATTTTTTTTCTACAATCAAACAAACCATAAAGGATTAATTATCTTGAAGCGAGCGTGGCGGTGACAATTGATTTATATTTAAATAATTATTCTTCTTCTTTTTCTTCTTATTCATTTAAATTAATGTTACGTGTGTAATAAATGAAACCGCAGTTAAGTCTAGGTGAGTTCACCAATGCAGATCGGGAATCGAGTGTTATATTAGCATCTTATCTCCCTAGATGTAACAATTAGATCCGCGTGACGCAATCGCCGTAATAATGTCTCCCACACTGGGATTTAAATCAAAAGTTTAAAAAAAGGTAACCGATGTAATGAAATAAAAATATTAAACGCTTTTGTTCATCTCGAGCTCTACTCGTGATGTTGATGCTCGAAGAATTTTAGAGTGTGGGCCGACAAAAACCTTGGCGGGCTTACCCACGTACCTCTTACATTTCTTCGCTTCATATTATGCTATTTTGCGGTGACTCTTTACCAATAGTGATTCACTCTTTAATCAATGACGTCGACGCAATGTCATCGAGATGACATGCGGGATTTACTAATTGTTAATTTATATTTATAGATATATATGTATTAAGTACTAATGTAGATGTCCGGTGGATATAAATCATATCGATGCAATCGATGACTAGTTCTCTAGTCGCCTCAATCCCGAGTTTCAACCATTCAATTGAAACTGTGGTAGGAATAATATGTGAATAGAATCAAAAGATTCTCGAGAAGTTTATTTTGTTGTTTTGTTCAGTATCTGTGTCAATTATTGTTGAGATCTTGTGCTAGGTATTGGATGTTACTTTTTTTTTATATTTTAATGCAAGGACGAAAAGAGATCCGCATTGAAGATTTTTTTATTGCTTGTTTCATTTCTTGGTTGTATGGAGGAATTTTTGGTGGAATGTTTTAGATTTACGGATTTTTTTTTTCGTTGAGGAAGAATTGAATAATTGTTCTTTGTTTAGAGAATTTTTATTTTGTAAAAATTTTTTTTAATTAAAGTTTGGCTTTGAATTTTTATAGGTATTAATTTTCAAAATTAGTTACTTTTTTTTGCTGAGATAAAAATTTTTGCTGATTAAAAACTTGGAAAAAAAATTTAATTTTGATAAATCATAAATATATTGATGATTAATTCTTATTTTGATCAATCTTTAGATTTATTAAGGTTTTTTTTGAAAATTTTATTGAAAAATTAGAAATATTTTTTTATAATAAAAAATAAAAAAACTTGTGATGAAGTGTAGCTTTTTTTTTGTTGAGGGAGAATTTAATAATTGTTCTTTGTTTTGAAAAGTTTTATTTTGTAAAGAGAAATTTTTTAAAATTAAAATTTGGCTTTGAATTTTTAAAGGAATTCATTTTCAAAATTAGTTACTATTTTTTGCTGAGATAAAAATAAAAAAGTTGTGGTAATTTTATTAAAAAATTAGAAATATATTTTTTATAATAAAAAATAAAAGACTTGGGATCATTTTTGGTAATAAAATAATTTTACCAAAATTTTATTAATTATAAATTATTCAAAATTAATACAAAGAATTATCAATTAAAAATTAATGCAAGGTTTTTATAATACTCATTTTTGGTAAAAACTAAAACTAAAAAAAAATAAACACTAATTTTTTATAAATCACAAATTTATTAACAATTCTTATTTTAATGATCCATAAAAATTTTTTCCATGTACTCATTTGATAAT
This sequence comes from Cotesia glomerata, assembly GCF_020080835.1. NCBI lineage: Eukaryota > Metazoa > Arthropoda > Insecta > Hymenoptera > Braconidae > Cotesia > Cotesia glomerata. The sequence goes on from NC_058163.1 coordinate 22,781,325, forward strand.
GAAAAAAATAGTAAATATATTTATGATTAATTCTTATTTTGATGATCAATTTTTAGATTTATTAAGATTTTTTTGAAATTTTATTTAAAAAATTAGAAATATTTTTTTACAATAAAAAATAAAAAACTTGTGATGAAGAAGTGCAGCTTTTTTTTTTTGTTGAGGGAGAATTTAATAATTCTTATTTAATTGTTCTTTGTTTAGAGAATTTTTATATTAAAAAGAGAAATTTTTTTAACTTAAAATTAGTCTTTGAATTTTTAAAGGAATCAATTTTTAAAATTCGTTACTATTTTTTGCTGAAATAAAAATAAAAAAGTTGTGGTAATTTTATTATAAAATTAGAAATATTTTTTTATAATAAAAATAAGAACGTGCGATCATTTTTATTAATAAAATAATTTCACTAAAATTTTATTAATTATAAATTATTCAAAGTTAATACAAAGAATTATCAATTAAAAATTGATGCAAACTTTTTATAATTCTCATTTTTGGTAAAAACTAAAACTAAAAAAAAATAAACACTAAATTTTGATAAATCACAAATTTATTAACAATTCTTATTTTAATGATACATAAAAATTTTTTCAATATAATCGTTTGATAATGAAAAAAATAGTAAATTTGAGATGATTTTAATGAGAAAAATTCATCAAAAGTTAATTTCATTCATTTAAAAGCTCTTAATAATTTTTTATCGGTTTTAAAATTATAACTAAGTTCAAAAATACTTTTTTTACAAAAATTATAATTAACGACTATAAAAAATTATTTAAAGAAATTTAAACAAAATAATGTTTTGATTTAAATTTAATGGCATAAAAATTTGTTTATAAATTTAAATGAATAAATAGTTTTTATAAAAGACAGTTGAAAATATAATAATTTATCAAAACAAACTAAACTAATTAAATGAGATTTTAAAAATTAATTTTTTATTCAAATTACCAATCAAGATTTTCTTCATAAAATGATCCATCATTAATTATCAAGCGAACATCACTTTGACAAGATAATAAACACCTAAACTGAAATAAAAAATCCAATAATCAATTTTATACACATAATAAAAATAAATTTCAATTGTAAAATAATTTACTTTAAAAACGTAAGTTTTTTAAAAACCCATTAACATTCAAAAATCGCGTTTAATAATAAGGATAATTTGATTTTATTTTAGCAAAAATTTTCAGGGAATTAGTTATCATTTTTTGCTACAAAATAAAAATCTGGAAATTCCAAGATACTTATTTAAAAAAAAACATCTAAACTATCTAATCAAAAACGATAAAACAAACAAGAATACATTAATAAAAGCCATATAAATTTTTAGCATGGATTACGTCAAGCTTTTCTAGCCATAAAACCAGCAAACAAAGCCCAAAAATTCGAGTTATACTGCGACTTGGTGTTAATCGTGTGTATAAAATAAAAATAAGTGCACCGCGCCCAAAACTCTCGGTACTCTCTTCTTATAAACACAGAATCCTTCATCGTTACTTTCTCCGCAAATTCCGATACTCCATTTCGTGTTTGTCATATTACATACACACAATAAACAACAGGTAAGCTACGGGCAATTTTCCCATCCGGAGCCCGTTGCTTGCCTCAGAAATAAACAACCAAATTAATATTAAAAAAAACTCGCTCTCTTACTCCGCCCTTCAACCATTATCCTCCACTTTTCCACGTGTTTGCAAAACAAAAACAAAAACAAAAACATCGCCTTGCTTAACTCTTCAATAAGAATTAAACTCTCCTCGCTAAATTAGTTAAAAGCTCCAGATTTTATTCTAAAATCAAAATTGGTTATTTCTTCATATTATTTCCTTTTATTCAATCTTTTTATTGTTGTACATATAATAGTTATTATTATCTCTTATTATGGTCATTTAATTTCTCCCAATTATTTTTTTTTTTACAATACAATAAATATTAACAATAATTTTGAATTTCATAAAAAAAATTTCTTTTATTATCAAAAAAAAAGTTAAAAAACAAAGAAAATTTTTTTAATAATTTTATCGAATAAAATTAATTTAAATAATAAATTTATTTCATTATAAAAAAAAATTAAAAAACAAAGAAGAAAATTATTTTAATAAAAAATTATAAAAATTGATAGAAAAAAATTTTTTTTAATAATTTTATTCGATAAAATTATTTTCAAAAATAAATTTATTTTATAAAAAAAAAATTAAAAAACAATGAAGAAAATTATTTTAATAGAAAATTATAAAAATTGATAGAAAAAAATTTTTTTTAATAGTTTTATTTCATAAAATTATTTTCAAAAATAAATTTATTTTATCAAAAATAAAAAAAATTAAAAAACAATAAAAAAATTGTTTTAATAAAAAATTATAAAAATTGATAGAAAACAATTTTTTTTAATCATTTTATTCTATGAAATTATTTAAAAGAATATATTTATTTTATAAAAAATGAAGATCTTATAATTCAAGAGAAAATTTTAATAAAAATATTTTTATCAAAGGATGTAGATCCTTGTAGATCCTCGAAACGTCGCACAAAATTACAATAAAAGATATAAAAGTCGGATAAGACCAATATTTATTTACCAAAAATCTCACCTTACAATCAATTAGTAAAAATTCACTACAATAACAAAAATAATAATAATAAAGTAAAAAAATGTTACTTTACCTTTCACCTACTTGAGTCTAGCCTTGACGCAATGCTAATCCCATCAAAAATTTTAATTGATTATTTGTCAAAATAAATATTAAAATAGTAATAAGTATAATGAATAATTTAATTAATTATCTTCATTAAAAGAAAGTAACAAATATTTATGATCGTAAATTAGATGTTGTGGCCTTATAAGCGTCCTCGAACAACCTTGTCGAGACGAGTGTATTATATTAACAAGTAAAGAACCCAAGTATAAGTATAGTAAGAAGAAAATAAAAGAGAAGATAACCTGTAGCTTGCACAAACACGGGGACCAGGTACAATGCACGCCAATACCAATCATACGTGTACGGATGTGTACTTAATACTTTAAATAAATATCCATTTTTAAATTAACGTATGAAAATTACTCGAGCAAATACACAAACACTCGATTTATTATTGAGTCATCCGCAACTGCAGCTTCTGATGTACGCTGTGTTTAATGTTTATCTGATCTTATTACACAATATTCAATTTTTATTTTTATTTTTCATTTATTATACCTACTTTGTTTGTTTGTGTACAAACAATGAGGCTTTACAACTGTACGAGGATCCTCATACTCAAGTACATTTAGCTACATGAGTTGACAAGGAAAATCCTCCAGCCCGCAATTCTTTATCTTCTTTATAGTTAATTGAGTTGTTTATCCAGATAAAATCTCTAACAAAAAAATGGTTAGCTAATTTTTAAATGAATATTTATTTTAAATACTGAGATTCTTCACTTTTATTTATTTCATTATATTTTACATCTTTACTTTTGATTCTGAAAATTTCATAATTTTTTAAAATTATTTTATCAATTTTTTCAATCATAAAATATGACACTGAAGTTAGCAGACGTCTAAAAATTATTGATTTTTTTTATTAATTAAATTACAACTAAAAAAATATTTCTAAAAAATTGCACTTATAGTTTTTCAAGTTTTTTACATGTGAAATTTTTTTTTTAATTGTTTAGTTAAAATTTTTTCAATAAAAAATTTCTATATATTTTGAAATGTCGGCTAACTTTATTTTCATCATAAAATAATTAAAAAATATTTTTTTTTAATTCAACATTGATTATTTACAGTTTTTACACAGAAAGAAAAATTTCTTGACTGGAGAACAAAATTCTTGGCTCAAATTTTTCGAGCAAGAGGCTGCACAGAAAGAAAAATTTCTTGGCTTAAAAAAATTTTCGGATGCTTGAAGGAAAACCAAAGTTGCATTGGCCGAAGTAAAAATTTTTCTTGAAATTCTATTCTTGGTAGAAGTCATTTTTTCTTAATTCAAATTATCATAAATACTTGATACAATAAATTTTTATATTTGATCAAGATTTTTAGATACTTTAGGTAAACTGCACCACTTACTTCAGCTGAGAAAAAAATTTTCTCACCTTGAGAAAATTTTTCGCTTGAATATTTTATATCCATTTTATATTACTTTAGCGTGCAATTATACAAATTGAATGAAAAAAAATGACTCCTTATTATTTGATCTTCCCATTTGACATGTTAATCAATAAAAATATTAATGAAAATTTACTTCTATCTTTATATTTAATTTTTTGGAGCAAGAGAGAAATTTTCTCAAGACAAGAAAATTTACTTCTGTTAAGAACTAAATTTTTTGGAGCAAGAAGCTGAATTTTCTCAAAAGAACAAGATTTTCTTGACTTAAATAAATTTTCTTGGATCAAGATATGTATTTCTTAAAGCAAGAGAATTAATTTTGTTGGAATAAGTGAAATTTCTTGTGTCAAAAAAAAAATTTTTTTTTCGCTCACCCAGAAAGAAAAATTTCTTGGCTGGAGAACGAAATTCTTGGTCCAAGAAAATTTTCGGATGCCTGAAGGAAGACCGAAGTTGTGTTGGCCAAAGAAAAATTTTTCTTGAAATTCTGTTCTTGATGAAAGTCATTTTTACTTAATTCAAATTATCATAAATACTTGATACAATAAATTTTTATAATTGATCAAGATTTTTAGACACTTTAGGGAAGCATTGCCACCTACTTCAGCTGAGAAAAAAATTTTCTCACCTTGAGAAAATTTTTCTCTTGAATATTAGATACGCATTTTATATTATTTTAGCGTTCAATTATACATATTAAATGAAAAAAAATGATGAAATATTATTTGATCTTCCCATTTGACATGTTAATCAATAAAAATATTAATGAAAATTTACTTCTATCTTTATATTTAATTTTTTGGAGCAAGAGAGAAATTTTCTCAAGACAAGAAAATTTACTTCTGTCAAGAACTAAATTTTTTGGAGCAAGAAGCTGAATTTTCTTAAGAGAACAAGATTTTCTTAACTTAAATAAATTTTCTTGGATCAAGATATGTATTTCTTAAAGCAAGAGAATTAATTTTGTTGGAATAAGTGAAATTTCTTGTAAAAAAAAATTTTTTTTACTCAAGAAAACAATTAGGAAGAAAAATATTTTCTTGGCTCAAGTGAACTTTTTTTTGTCTTCACTTTTGATTCTAAAAATTTTATCAAATTTTCAATCATAAAATAATTAAAAAATGTTTTTTTAAAATTCGACATTGATTTTTTACAGTTCTTATGCACATGTATAATTTATATTTTTGAAAGCTCTCATTATCCCGTCACTCGATCAATATTTAGTAGTTTTTTATTTCTTCTTTGTATAAAATAATCGTTTGCTATAAATTAAAAATTACGGATCTAACAATTTATTGTCCGATAATCATAATAAATTTAAAAATATGTATTTACGGATTCATGTGATTGATACTCACGTTAGTAATTTTTTATTAGCATTATAATTATCGAATCAGAATGAAAACCGGGAATTTCCATGCTTATTACGAGCGACGACGACCACAATTTTATCGGACCGGAGATCATCGGTAGAATCCGGATACACTGAAGGTGGGCTTCTTTCGTTATATTATATTAATAACATTCATATTCAGTATTCAGTCACATGCCAGGTTCCCGATCCATTCCGTTCGAATCCGCAATGACGTCCTTATGACGCATTCCATTTTATTGGACTTAGTTATTCACAGTTCTTCAAAAAAATTCATTCCCCAAATATTTTATTTTATTTCTTCTGCTATGTCAAGTATGTAAGGCTAAAAAACTTTATTGCTCTTGCTCTTGCTCGACCTTTATTATTTATGTTATTAACATCATTATCACACTTATTATCTGTTGAAATTGATGTTCGTTAAATATTTTAAACAGTAATTAAATTCTTATTTTTTATGTCTTTTACATGAATATTTATATTTTTTTTTTAATTATCAATCATAAGATCAAAAGTTGATACAAGTGTTTTGCAATACTAATTTTTGGTGATTAAAAACTTGAAAAAAAATTTAATTTTGATAATTCATAAATATATTTATGATTAATTCTTATTTTGATGATCAATCTTTAGATTTGTTAATGTTTTTTTGAAAATTTTATTAAAAAATTAGAAATATTTTTTTTATAATAAAAAAATAAAAAACTTGTGATGAAGTGTAGCTTTTTTTTTTTGAGGGAGAATTTAATAATTGTTCTTTGTTTTGAGAATTTTTATATTGTAGAGAAAAGTTTTTTAAAATTAAAGTTTGGCTTTGAATTTTTAAAGGAATCTAATTTAAAAATTAGTTACTATTTTTTGCTGAGATAAAAATAAAAAAGTTGTGGTAATTTTATTAAAAAATTAGAAATATATTTTTTATAATAAAAAATAAAAGACTTGGGATCATTTTTGGTAATAAAATAATTTTACCAAAATTTTATTAATTATAAATTATTCAAAATTAATACAAAGAATTATCAATTAAAAATTGATGCAAGGTTTTTATAATACTCATTTTTGGTAAAAACTAAAACTAAAAAAAAATAAACACTAATTTTTTATAAATCACAAATTTATTAACAATTCTTATTTTAATAATTCATAAAAATTTTTTTCATGTAATCGTTTGATAATGAAAAAAGTAGTAAATATATTTATTATTAATTCTTATTTTGATGATCAATCTTGAGATTTATTAAAATTTTTTTGAAATTTTATTAAAAAATTAAAAATATTTTTTTATAATAAAAAATAAAAAACTTGTAATGAAATGTAGCTTTTTTTTTTTTAGAGGAAGAATTTAATAATTGTTCTTTGTTTTAAGAATTTTTATATTGTAAAGAAAAGTTTTTTAAAATTAAAGTTTGGCTTTGAATTTTTAAAGGAATCAATTTTAAAAACTAGTTACTATTTTTTGCTGAGATAAAAATAAAAAAAAATTGTGGTAATTTTATTAAAAAATTAGATGTATATTTTTATAATAAAAAATAAACTTGTGATCATTTTTGTTAATAAAATAATTTTACCAAAATTTTATTAATTATAAATTATTCAAAATTAATACAAAGAATTATCAGTTAAAAATTGATGCAAGGTTTTTATAATACTCATTTTTGGTAAAAATTAAACCTAAAAAAAAATAAACACTAAATTTTGATAAATCACAAATTTATTAACAATTCTTATTTTAATGATCCATAAAAATTTTTTCCATGTAATCGTTTGATAATAAAAAAAAAATTGTAAATTTGAGGTGATTTTAATGAGAAAAATTCATCAAAAGTTAATTCCATTCATTTAAAAGCTCTTAATAATTTTTTATCGATTTTAAAATTATACCAAAGCTCAAAAACATTTTTTTTACAAAAATTTTAATTAAAGATTATAAAAACTTATTTTAAAAAATTTAAACAAAATAATGTTTTGATTTAAATTTAATGGCATAAAAATTTGTTTATAAATTTAAATGAATAAATATTTTTTATAAAAGACAGCTGAAAATATAATAATTTATCAAAACAAACTAAACTAATTAAATGAAACTTTAAAAATTAATTTTTTATTCAAATCACTAATCAAGATTTTCTTCATAAAATGATCCATTATTAATTATCAAGCAAACATCACTTTGACAAGATAATAAACACCTAAACTGAAATAAAAAATCCAATAATCAATTTTATCCAAATAAAAAAAATAAATTTTAATTGTAAAATAATTAACTTTAAAAAGGCAAGTTTTTTAAAAACCCATAAAATTAAAACAGCCCATAAAAATTAAAAGATGATAATTCAGTTAATTCATATATGATGAAATAATTGTTGATACTTAAGGTTACGATAATGGTAATGGTAATAATGGGTAAGGGCGTAATGAAATAATGGAAAGAATTCCGGGGCCATGGGAGATATTGTAAGAATGAAATATGATGTTCACTTTTGCGTTACATTATTACTTAGGTTGCAACATTTTTATTTATAAATGTATAAATTATTGAGTGTGATGTGTAAGAGTGCGTGTGCGTGAGAGACGTCAGCCGGCTACGCGAATAATCGCCCTATGCTAGTGTTATGTACATTGTGGATTGTGAATTTTATTTTATTTAGTGTCGGTGTAGTTTTTAGTCTCTGCTGTGTCAGAGACGGAGATTACCAGATTATTATGCTCAGATGCCCTTGTTCACCTCTTTGCTCGCTTATCCGATACTTTTAAACATCACCCGCTTTGAATTATGCGCGGGCGTATTTCCATTTTATTTTATTATCTCTGCATCCATTTTGTCCATGTTGTTGTTGTTGTTGTTGTTGTTGTTGTTGTTGTTGTTGTTGTTCTTCAAATAACGTATCAAATTATTTTTAGTCCTGGCCCGTATAAGTCTTCAGAGGCTGCAGCCCATAATTTTAGATTTTAGCTTATTATTTAATTGTTTTTCTTTTCTCTAATTTATCGCTAATCCAAGTGGACTCGTTTTTCTGGATTTTCAACATTCTTTTATGTATTTTCGCATTTGCTAATCAGATTTTAATTGTTATTGTTTCAAATTCTATCTGAATAAAAAAATTAATTAAAATAACTTAATTTTGTTTGAAATTAATTTATTTATAAATTTTACTGTCATTTTTTACAACATAGTTTTTAATTAAATAATTAATTAAATTAGAAGAAAAATTTTAATTCATTCTTGGTTAAAGAAGAAACAATTAATTTTTTATGAAAGAAAAAATGATTAATTTTTAAGTAATTTTATTGCAACAGAAAAAATTTTTTTCTTTAATTTTTAAGTAATAATTTATTAAAAATTTTTTAATATTAAACTTAGTAAAAAAACCAAAGAAAAGTAATAATAAATAAACCTAAAAAAGAAAAAAAATTCAATTAATTTTTTGATAAAAGAAGAAATGATGAATTTTCATTTAATTTTATCGCAACTAAAAAAATTTTTTTCTTTGATTTTTAAGTAATAATTTATTAAAAATTTTTTAATAAATAATTACTTAAAAAACCAAAAAATGTTAATAATAAATAAACCCGAAAAAAAAATCGATTAATTTTTGATAAAAGAAGAAATGATTAATTTTCATTTAATTTTATTAAAACTAAAAAAATTTTTTTCTTTGATTTTTAAGTAATAATTTATAATTAAAAATTTTTTAATTGAATTAAATATGAAAAAAATATGTTTAACAATAAATAAACCTGAGAAGAAAAAAAAATTAAATTAATTTTTGATAAAAGAAGAAATGCACTTAAGAAAAACTTTTAGATTGTTTTTTAAAAAGAATAATTTTAAATATTTTAAAATATTGAATAATATAAATAAAAAAATAATAAATAATTGTAACAAAAAATCAAAAGTTTAAAAGTCAAGGAAAAGTATCTTTAATATCAATAATAAATGATTAAATAATAATCGCTAATAAATAAAATAAAAGTAATCTTTATTTATATGTTGTTTGCAATAGCGACAAAAGACATTGACAGATAATTTTTAATAACTCTTACCGTCGAAATCAATTTAGCTTTCTAAACATTACCGATTACCGATTAGGGATTGCATGATTACGATTTAATAAACAATTTTTTTTCACCAAAAAAAAAAAGTACACTAATTATTGGGCGAGTGACCGAAAAAACTCAGAGTAAGAGCGTTAGATTGATTATTGAAAAGGTTCGCGGTATAATTATAATTCGGCGGTTAATGAATGCTCGAGTGTGTGTGTTTTAAAGGTGAACCCATTAAGTTTAACGTGTACCTTCGGAGGCTCCTCAATGTCGCTCCTCAATTGCTTGTTACGCGAGAGCGTTGTCTGAAAATTTCTCTCCGGATACAGGGACTTTCACCTGAGTCTGGAGTAGACCCAATACAAGCTCCTGGTCGCTCGCCCTCGTCGTTAAGATCCACTTGAGGTGTCAGATTTTATTTATTTTTTATTTTTAAATCGCTTTTAATTACCAGCTAACTTATCTGCTTTTTTTCTAATCTATTTTCGATCTAGCCTTATGATTAGTTTTGACTATTGATTGATTGCTTTTTTTATGGGTTATCATTTTTTACTCAAAATCAATTATACATTTTTTTATTTAATCAATCATTTTTTTTTCTGGCGGTCAAAAAATTATTTATTATTTTTTTTTATTAATTTAATATTTATAAAAAATGTTTACAAATAAATTAATCAATTATTTTTTTTCTTTGCTAATTTAAAAATTTTTTTTAAATGTTTAAAATAATCGATTCTTTCTTTTAATTTTTGATAAAATTCAGAAAATTTTAATTTTTACACAACATTTAATTATGAAAATTTACAACATAATAATAATAATAATAATAATAATAATAATAATAATAATAATAATAATAATAATAATAATAATAATAATAATAATAATAATAATAATAATAATAATAATAACCCATAAATAAAATAATGAATTATAATTTTTTTGTAAAAAATTAAATAATTAAAATTTTTCTTCTTTGCTAATTTAAAAATTTTTTAAATATTTTTAACTAAAAAAAAAAATGTTTAAAACAATCGATTCTTTCTTTTAATTTTTGATAAAATTCAGAAAATTAAAATTTTTATACAACACTAAATTATAAAAATTTATAACATAATAATAATACTGATAATAACCCATAACTAAAATAATAAATTTAAATTTTTTACAAAATAATTAAATAATTACAATTTTTTACAAAAAAAAAAGTAAATAATTAAAATTTTTCTTCTTTGTTAATTTAAAAATTTTTTAAATATTTTTAACTAAAAAAAAATATTTAAAACAATCGATTCTTTCTTTTAATTTTTTAATAATAACTTAATTTAAAAATTTACAAAGTAATAATAATAATAATAACTTATAAACAAAATAATGAATGATAATTTTTTTGTAAAAAATTAAATAATTAAAATTTTTCTTCTTTGCTAATTTAAACATTTTTTAAATATTTTTAACAAAAAAAAAAATATTTAAAATAATCGATTTTTTCTTTTAATTTTTGATAAAATTCAGAAAGTTTAAATTTTTATATAACACTAAATTATAAAAATTTACAACATAATAATAATAATAATAATAATAATAATAATAACTCATAAACAAAATAATAAATTATAATTTTTTTTGTAAAAAATTAATTAATTACAATTTTTTTTGTTAATTTAAAAATTTTTTTAATATTTTTAACCAAGAAAAAATTACTTTAAAAAATGGGCCTTTTTTCTAAATTTAAAATAAAATTTTACACAATACAAAATTTTATTACAAGCCATAAATTAAAAAAATTTACAACATAAAATAATAACCCATAAATAATGAATAACAAATAAAACCTTACCATGATCTTCACAGCGAAATAATTTGTTAACACCAAGTACAAGTAAATAAATTCTTCGACTTAATAATTTCTCAATTATTAGTTAATTCTATTGAGAAACGTTAAAAATAAATTGAATGTATTATCTCTTCAGTAAGAAGAGATGATTTTATTATACAAGTACCTCTCTTCTAGCTCTATAGACTGAAGAAGTTGTAAACAGAGTCTATCGGGCCGGCGGTAAATAATCCAAAGGCACCAATTAGAATAATGGTAATGAAAATGAAAACTATAAAGAAAATTCGTGTGAAATGTGTTGGATCGGATGAATATTAATTTTATGTGAAGGCCGGGTAGATTTTTCCATAAATTCAATTTATTTGATATTTGTTTGCTCAAGGCGATTAGAGTAATGCAAGATTGAGAGATTTCGTGTTATTATGTGATATGTGATGTCTTGATATTGAGAAATTATAAGATAATGTAGGCAATCTTTTTGGGATGTGCTGAGTGAATGGAGCATCTCTTTTTCTCTTCATTTGATGAGATGACGCTTCATATCACCAGACAGTTCTGGATACGATGGATGAGTTATTTTCGGTTATATTAGTACAGATGTTTATGGCTTTTCTGATTCAGACTCCGGAGACCAGTTGGTATGTCGAGTGTGGAAACGTTAAACTTGAAGTCCCTGTTCAAGGTTGGCCGCAATAAAAGGAGCTCTTCTAAATTTAGACTTGTCCGTTTACGTTGTCCACGTAACCACGCTCGTGCCTGTACAGGCATTTTATTTTATTGTGATTGTGAGTGGGATCCTGTACAGGTACGCAGATATTATATTATGTGGAAGTTAAATTGATGGTGATAATAATAATGATGAAATTTGTCGAGGAAGGGCGACCGGTCTCCATTCAAAAACTATTTTTTTTTCTTCCTTACTGGAAATTTTATAAATTAACAAATTTTTTCGTCTTTTTGATTACTATCACAGATTATTTTTATGTATAAATTTTAAGCTTTTAGACTCATTAATTATAGTTTTTTTTTTTTTTAAGAAGAAGAAATTTATCGAGTTGTCAGTATGCTAAGTTGGGATTTTTTAGTTCGAAAAAAAGATAGAGTTAATGAGGCTAAAAGCTTCTGGTTTTTTAGTAAAAGGAAACTGATAAGTTTTTAAATTTGCTTAATTATTTTAGATTTGAAATTATTTAATAAGTTTTTTATTTTATAATAATTGATATTTTTTCTGGAAAAAAAATTAATTTTTTTATGCTGCTCAAATAAAAAATTTAATGCAATAAAAAATTATTATAATACTAAAATTAACTGTTAATTTTTTTAATTTTTATAACAAAAATTTCATATTAAAAAATTTTTTATAAAATTATTAAATTTCTATTGATTTATTAATTAGAAAAATTTACACTTATTTTAATAAACCAAAATAATATTTAGAATGAAAGTTTCATGCCATCTTGGTCAAATGACTAGTGGATCTAATTCAAGCCGAGAGATGGACACTTCCATCTTCCCTATTGGTCGAGAGACATCCTCTCTGTACATAAGTTCGATGGAAATCTATCAAACTTGAATACTAGTAAAGCTGGAAGCTTGTAGTATCTATTCGAGTAATAAAGATGTTAATTGAAATGAAAGAAATGAAAGAAATTTGAATGAGAGTAAAGACAAACTTTGAAAAAATAAATGGGGTTGGTTGCCAAGCCATATATAATGAAACTTTCATTATATATATACAATCGGTCATGAAAATATCTTTAATAATAATATTAGAGACACTAATTTAAAAAATTATTATAATACTAAAATTAACTGATAATTTTTTCAAAATTTTTATATCAAAAATTATCTATAATTGATTTTTTATAAAATCTCAAAAATTATTAAATTTCTATTGATTTATTAATTAGAAAAATTTACACTTATTTTAATGAACTAAAATATTATTTATATTTAAAATTAATTGAAAATTTTAAGAATTTTTATAACAAGTAAATTATTTTTATAAATTTACACTTGAAATTTTTTTTAATAATATAACTTGTTGTAAAAATTTTAAAAATTATCTTGAAATAAAAAATATTTATTGATAATTTTAAAATACACATTTACTAAAATAATTTATAATAAACTCCAAATTTATATTTTAATTGGATCAGCATAATAAAAATTGATTTTTTTAATTCAATTTTAAAATAATTATTATTATTTACCTGAAAAAAAAAATGATCACTGGAATTAATAAAAATAAATTTAATAAAATAAAAAAAAATATCAAGACCACTTACTGTCAAACTGAGCATATATTTTACAAAACAGTCCTATGTACATATATTTTTTTACAAACCCGTAATTAAATTATAAATTACTTCTACTTAGTCTGAGTCTTGGCGAGTTCTTCTATTTGTTTAAGTTTAGCTTCCCGGTCTGCACCCTCGAGACCCATGGAGTCTTTCATATAAACTCTGAGCTGCTTAGCCATCATGTCATCCTTAGCAAATCGATACCGACAGACCGAGAAATATACCAGGGTAACTCCAAAAGTCGAGCCTATGAAGACGTGAGAAGCCAGTGGTGTTCTGCTGGTGAACATAAACGTCAGAATTCCACACCCGAACCCGCTGCAGATTCCGTACAACCAGCTATTCCGAAAGCATGGGATCTTCGTAACATCTCTGCCGAATATTATAAGGCTCTTCTTGTTAGTTGTCACTGACGCGGCATCTGTTGCTTCTTCCATTTTTTTATTAGTTATTTTCTGAAAAATTTATTTTTTTTTTTAATTTTGCTTTTATTTACATTTGATTAGTTTGTAAATTTACTTACCAGGTATAGTTTACTTACAGACTAGTGATTGCACAGGTTAGAGTAATTGTTATTGTTGGACATAACCTAAAATTAAAAAATGGCGGGGAATATTTAAAATTTTATTTTTACTAAGTGATATTCACTTGAGTAAATGTTTACAAAACAAGTATTTATATTAAAATTTAGAAATAACTTTATAAAAATTCAAGCTTTGATAATCTATATTATTAAGAGAATAAGTAAAATTTTGTGGCAAGTATTTATAAGATAAAATGGGTTTTTATGTTAAATTTGGTATCGTTGGAAAAGTTTTGACTTAAATTTGTGCCTATTCATGGTTTTATATTATTTTCACCAATAGTCAATTTATGATGATAAGTATTTAGGCTGCATTCGAAAATGCTCTATCTCTAGATACATAATTAAGAAATGACCTTGTATCTCGTGAACTCTTGACATTTTTTAAAATATAAGCTCATCCCGATGTTACACTCATCGAGACCTTTCATTTGAGTACCCACATCAATTTTTCATATATTTTATATATTTATATATATTATATATATGTATGTATGAAAAATATATCAAAAATGCATGTGGGTACTCAAATGAAAGCTCTTAATGAGTGTAACATCAGGATGAGCTTATATCTTCAAAAATATCAATAATTAAGAAATGACCTTGTATCTTGTGAACTATTGAAATTTTTAAAGATATAAGCTCACCCTGACATTATACTCATCGAGACCTTTCATTTGAGTACCCACATCAATTTTTCATATATTTTATATATTTATATATATATGTATATGTATATATGAAAAATATATCAAAATGAATGTGGGTACTCAAATAAAAGCTCTTGATGAATGTAACATCGGAATGAGCTTATATCTTTAAAAATGTCAATAATTAAGAAATTGCTTTATATCTTGTGAACTATTGACATTTTTAAAGATATAAGCTCACCCCGACATTACACTCATCGAGAGCTTTCATTTGAGTACCCACATCAATTTTTCATATATTTATATATATTTCATATATATGAATATATGAAAAATATATCAAAATGCATGTGGGTACTCAAATGAAAGCTCTTGATGAGTGTAACGTCGGGATGAGCTTATATCTTCAAAAACGTCAACAGTTAAAAAATTACAGTGTAATTGAACAAAAATCATTCTTTTATAGAACAAAATTTTATTTACTAATAGTTCACAATTTTAATTTTTTTCATTTCAAATTAATTTTATTATTATTATTAAAATTTTTTATCAAGGATTAGAATGAAATTTTTATTATCAAATCTCAATAATTACACAGAATAAATTAATTTTAGATATTTATTGAATACAAAGTACTTTATATTCCCAAAAATTCATTATTTATAATTTGAATCGTAAATTTTTATAATTATATTAGAAAAAATAATAATATTATAATAGCAGAAAAGTAGAAAAAATGATAAATTGATAGTGGATCCACTTGGTGCAATAGCTTCTGAAATAAAATTATCTTCTTATGCTTGAAGTTTGTAGACACGAGTACAAACGATGTCGTCTACTTTCATGATCTGAAAAAAATAAAACAAATAATAAATAAAAACTAAAAGCAATTTTTATTTAAATAAAAAAAAAATAGCGATTGATATCAAAATAAAAATAATAAAAAATTTTATGTAAACTCTAGTCTCATGTTCATTATTTTTATATCAAGCAAATTGATATAAATCTCACGCGATGTTCTACAAATTTTTTTCAATGCAATATTATATTTTTAAAAAAATTTTTTCTAAACAAAATTACCATCTGAAAAATATAAATGACAAAAAACTTTTTTTTCTAATCTAATCTTTTTTTACTACACTAATTTGAGTTTTATAACTTGACGCTAAAATTAACTGATAAGAAAAATTTAACCAAGAATTTTATCATAAAAAAATTCTTTAGTACTTAAAGAGTGAAATTAAATTACCGAAAAAAAAATTCCAGACTGCCGGTCTGTGGGTACGATGAACAATTTAAATTTCAAGGGTACTTAGAATAGAACCGGTCTAAAATTAGCGAGTATTGAGCTTGTATAATAAAAGTATTGAGTCCTTAAAATAAATATTAAGTGAATAATTGAATCATGGTGACTAATTCGCTCAATCAACTGTCATCAAGTAAAAAAGTCGACACGACATTACATTACTTGATTGCGAGTCGTTATCCCTTCTTTTCTTCAGGCGATACTTTAGAAATATAATATTTTATAACAATAATAGATTTAAAAAGAGTATTATAGCCGGTACTTTGACCAATCATAAGAAATTACCCGTATAATTAAAGGGCCAAGTACTTCCTAATAATAACAATTAAATAAGTATATAAATTAAATGTCATTGAATATCCGTCTGAAGGATTATTTTTTCTTCTTTTAGCAACAACTGATCTAACTGATGTCTAATTTTATAGCACGGTGTGGCGTAAAATAAAAAATAAAATCATGTGTGGTAATAACGCTACGAAGTGTTGGTTAATAGGTACTAACAGCAGTCATTTCCGTAGGAGTGAACTCTCGTTCAATGACTGTATCTTTTTCTCCCTTTTGAATGTGACTCATTTTATTGCCATCTAAAGTTATGACACTCTTAACTTTGCGGCCATCCGGTGTCTCTTCGTCAAATTCCTCCCCGAGCTTGAACTTAACTTCAGAGGTCTTGAATGTACTCGTTGTCTTCAGAGTGTACAGGTCGTTGTCGTCTTTGGTCAGCTCGACAACTGGGCTCACACTTGCTCCCATTTTACGGGTCACCAGGCCGACACCTAAAAATTATAAATTCATATCTTAGAATAAATTTTATTTTATGTTTATGCATACAACTCATTTATAGACTGGTTATTATTTTTATATGACTTCTATTGATGGTCTAATTTACGAGGCAAGGATTAAATGTCACTTTTTATAAGTCAAGTTAATTGAGCTTTTAATTTAGTGACTTAATGTTTTTTTATTAGATTTATTAAGGAGGAAAAATCTTTTTGATTAATAGAAAATTTTTTTTGTAACTTATTTTTTAAAAATTAAAAAAAAAATTTTTTTATAATCTATGTTATTGAGAGAATAAAAAAAATTTTGTGTCTAGGATAGTCATATGATAAAATCGGTTTTTTTAGTGAAATTTAGTGTCATTACAAAGGTGTGATTAGAATTTGTGCCTTTTCAAGATTTCATATCATTCTCACCAATGGTCAATTTATTATGATAAGTATTTAGGCTGCATTCAAAAATTCTCTATTTCTGGATACATAATTAAGAAATGACCTTGTATTTTGAGAACTACTGACATTTTTAAAGATATAAGCTCACTCCGATATTACACTCATCGAGACCTTTCATTTGAGTACCCACATCAATTTTTCATATTTATATATATTATATATATGTATATATGAAAAATATATCAAAAATGCATGTGGGTACTCAAATGAAAGCTCTTGATGAGTGTAACATTGGGATAAGCTTATATCTTTAAGAACGTTATTAGTAAAGAAAGTGCGGCACAATTTGATGAATGTCTTGTGAACTATTGACATTTTTAAAGATATAAGCTCATCCCGACATTACACTCATCAAGATATTTCATTTAAGTACCCACATCAATTTTTCATATATTTCATATATATTATATATATGTACATATGAAAAATATATCAAAAATGCAAGTGGGTACTCAAATGAAAGCTCTTGATAAGTGTAATATCGGGATGAGCTTATATCTTTAAAAATGTCAATAATTAAGAAATTACTTTATATCTTGTGAACTATTGACATTTTTAAAGATATAAGCTCACCCCGACATTACACTCATCGAGAGCTTTCATTTGAGTACCCACATCAATTTTTCATATATTTATATATATTTCATATATATGAATATATGAAAAATATATCAAAAGTGCATGTGGGTACTTAAATGAAAGCTCTTGATGAGTGTAACATCGGGATGAGCTTATATTTTTGAAAACGTCAATATTTAAGAAAGTACAGTGCAATTTTACAGAAGTAATTATCATTAATGCAAAATTTTCTTGATTTATAGTTCACAAGTCACATAGTGACTGCAAGGTTGCTAGTTTATTTGCTTAACAAATAATAAATTTTGCAACTATCTAATAGTTTTATTATTAATAAATTGAATAATAATTAATTGACAGTAAAAAATTAATAAATTGCAAGTCATTAATTACTTCTTAACAAACCTAATAATTGATTCATTTATTCATTACATAAAAAGAAAATTTCAATACTCAATTTTATTGACTGACAACCATTAATTTTTTTTTTTTACAAAAAAAAAATATTGATCATTAAAATGATTAAATATTTAATAATAAAATTAAAAAACTTCAAAAATAAATTTTCAGACAGTTATTTCAAAAATATTCCATTAATTAATTTATTAAAGAAGAAATATCAATGAAAATTCACGAAGAAGAAAGTGATAAAAAGAGATATAATAAATATTCAATGTTAAATCAATAAAGTGAACTCTTAACTGGAGTAAAAGAGATTAGAGTATGGACTTTGACCTCTAAAATAATTATCAATCAGCGAGTTATCTCAGTACAAGTATTTATCCTTAACTTTCTTTTTATCGCAATAAAACGTTTTTTTTTATGAATAAAATGAAAATAAAAATAACACTAACAAATTAGTTAATATTAAGTACAAGTGAAAGTACTTTTATCGATAACTCAGGTATTTAATTAGCGATAAAATTTAAAAGGAGAATCGATTATATTTTAGTGGCTGCACAAATTATTAAAATGAAATAAAAATAATGATGGTGATATTATTTTACAACTAACGGATTCTTGTTATGTCAATTATGTAAAATCTTAAACTCGTAATGATAATATTTGATTCTGGACGAAAACATTTTGTTGTATAATAGATGATAACTTTATTGCCGATAAATTGTTAAGAAATCTCGGGGATGAGACACATTCTGGACAGTAAAAGTCATTCATGCAATAAACGTTGATACGTTAATAATAAGCTGTAGCCAATTTTCGCACATAATGATAGCGTGTCATGAGCAAGCATTTGCGATTCCCGCCCAGTTAAGTCTCTAATATTATTTTTATTATTATTATATACATCATGTTTGCTCACTGTAAATGTGTAGATAATAATAATAAAATTGCTCGATTGTAAACAATGATATCAAATTTATCTTGAATTTTTTTTTCTGTAAAATACGAACAAATCTTGATTTAATTTTTTCGCGTGTAAATTAACTATTGATTTTTCCGGCAAATTATTATTATTATATTTTCTTCCTGCACTGCAGTAGTATAATTTTTTTATTACAAAAATATTAATTTAAAAATAAAAAAATTAAATAAAATTTTTTTTTAAATTAATAAAAATAACTAAAAAAATTTTCAATCTTAAAAATTCATCAAATTAACAAAAAATCGAAAATTACAATATAAAAATCATTAAAATATTTTAATAATTTTTTTATTACAGAAAATATTAATTTAAAAATGAAAAATTAAATTAATTTTTTTTTTTAAATTAATAAATATAACTAAAAAAATTTTCAATCTTAAAAATTCATCAAATTAACAAAAAATCTAAAATTACCATTTAAAAATCTTTTAATAATTTTTTTATTACAAAAATTAAATTATTTTTTTTTTAAATTATTAAATTATTTTTTTTTTAAATTATTAAATATAACTAAAAAAATTTTCAATCTTAATAATTCATTAAATCAACAAAAAATCTAAAATTACCATTTAAAAATATTTTAATAATTTTTTTATTACAAAAAATATTAATTTAAAAATGAAAAATTAAATTAAATTTAAAAAAAAAATTAATAAATATAACTAAAAAAAAATGAAGAAATTAAACGAAATTTTTTTAATAAATTAATAAATATAACTAAAAAAATTTTCAATCTTTCAAACAAAAAAAATCTAAAATTACCATTTAATAATCATTAAAATCTTTTAATAATTTTTTAAATTGCAAATTAGTCAGATTAACTTCCTGCAAAAAAATGTTTTTTTTTTTGTAATTTAAAATCACAAATAAAAATAATAAATCCATTTGAAATAATTTAACATACTAAATGATAAATAATAATATTAAATGTACCGAAATTTTTTTTACGCATAAGAAATTCAAACTAGACAAATATAAAAATAAAATAAGCCATTATAGATAATTAATGCCACGCAAATAAATTACTAAGATACAAAAAAAAATCATAAATATATATATTTATAATCCTGCACGGTCATCACTAAAACACCTGGGTAATTACAGTGATTAGAATAAATAGTACGATTTGTCTGAAGTAATAATTGAAAACGCCACTCCTATTTTTGTCAATTACTAAGTTAATTATCAAAAACTAATTTTTAGAGCCTGTAATAAAGATAAAAAATTACAAAAAAAAAATAATTAAATTCTACACTTTATTATTTTATTTTTTTTTGTAAAAAAAAAAAAAGCCGGTACTCACCCAACGCCTTCATCATTTCGTCGAATTTGTCGCTGCTAAAAAGCTTGTATTTTTTTCCCAAAAATTCTGCCATTGCTCTGGATCTATTTAACTATTTATTAGTCTGTTAAGGATTAAAAAAAAAATAATCAG
The DNA here is from genome assembly GCF_020080835.1 of Cotesia glomerata. Taxonomy (NCBI): domain Eukaryota; kingdom Metazoa; phylum Arthropoda; class Insecta; order Hymenoptera; family Braconidae; genus Cotesia; species Cotesia glomerata. The sequence goes on from NC_058163.1 coordinate 22,802,149, forward strand.
TATATAAAATAAAAAATTACAAGTTGTAATTAAGATTATTACTTTAAGGGTCGGACTAGATGCTTTCTGGACTGAAGCGTAGCGACTACTGAGACTTTATCATTTATATTGCCAGTGAGACCCCAAGCTCAATGTTCAATGCACAATTTGGTCTATGTATTGTCCATATATATATATATATATATATATATATATATATATATATATATAACTATATATATATATGTATATATATATTTATGTGTACATACATGCCTCAGGATTTAGTATTGAAGCCGGTAAAAACGATCACCCACATGCTATCCTATTTCCCATACAATAAATCCTACTCTGCTCCAATTTATACTAAATCGCATGATATTATTATATATATTTTATACTTAATTCATCATTGAGCTAAATTTACATTACATTCACATATAAAATATATATAACGAAGAATTTATTCAGATATTTTTTATTTAGTATAATTATTATTTTATCACCGTGGCATCAAATAATCAATAGCGTCGAGTGTAATGCAAATAAAACTTCGAAATATTTATTATAAAAAATGTATTTGCATAAGTATTTTGAAATACTGAATAAATTATTTTTAAAATCAAACTATATTTTTATTTTTATATATGGTTATTTTATCAGAAGAAAAATTATTGGGAAAAATCGGAGAAAAAATTAATCTTTATAATTTAAAGATATCTGTCAATTTTTTTTATTTTTATAACAAAATTTTAATAAAAAATTTTAGATCTAGAAATTTTTAAAAATTACTGTAAAAATTAAAAAAAAAATTTTTTTTTGTAATTAATTTGTTATTAAATTAAAAAAAAAAATTCAATTGAATTTTTTAGACATTTATCAATTTTTTTTTTTATTTTTATAAAAAAATTTTAACAAAAAATTATAAATATAGAAATTTTTTTTAATTAAAATTAAAAAAAAAATTCAATTGAGTTTTTTAAAGAAATCTGTCAATTTTTTTTAAATTTTTATAACAAAATTTTAGTAAAAAAAATTCTAAATTCAAAAATTTCAAAAAATTACTGTGAAAATTTTTTTTTTAAATATTTTTTTTTTTTTTGTAATTAATTTGTTAAAAAAATAAAAAAAAAAATTATATAGAATTTTTTATACCTGAAAAATTCATTCTTTGGGTTTGTAAAAGATATAAGAATGCTACTTTTAAAACCTGTACCGCAGCAGACGTGGCAACAGGGTGTAAAAGGTGTTAGTTACACGTATGTCGTATATGAAAAAGATATCATATATGTGTAAAGTTACGCAGCGTACCCGCAACCGCACTTCCAGACTGGCAACAATGTAAATTTTTGAAATTTGTGATTTTCTGGATTAGCATCCTCATATTTTAATCTAAAGATTTATTCCGACGAGAATTTTTAAGTTGCGGCTTATTAATCTCTGAAATTAAGACATTATTAAAATTTTAAATTTTATTTCATGAATGTAATTATTAAGTATTACATTTTTCCTTAACTTTTTTACTTTATTAAAAATTTAATTTTGAAATTTTTTATTTATTAATTTTATTTGTAAAATTAATTTAGATACCGAGTGTGGTGTAAATATTTTAGTTCAGATGGCAGCGTTTGATGGAGAAGGAAGAAATAGAGAGTGTTTCTTTTTTATCTACTATTTTTTAGTACTGATTTGAGGCTCCAGAGGACAGCTGGCTGAAATCCGAAATTGAGAAATAAAATTTTTGACAGAAACATAAAAAAAAACATCAAGACTGTTCAGAAAAAATGACAAGTCTTAAAAATGGTAAATTAAGTAATTAATAATTAAATTTTTTGTATAAATTAATTATTTAAAGAAATTTTAATTTATTTTCAGGGATTTTTTTTCAAAAATTTGGATTACTGTTAATAAAAAAATTTATTGCTTTTAATGTTTCATAAATTTCATAAATAATTATGTCTTGTCAGCAAATTGCAAAGAAGTTATTTTTAAATAATAAACAAAGTAAATTTGCTGGTAATTTTTTTAATGCAATTTTGATTTAAATGAAGAAATACGTCTGATAATTATTTTTACTCAACAAATTTTTATAAAAATTAATTTAATAATTTTTTTAACAAATAAATTATGTTAAAAAAAAAATTGACATGTAGAAATTTTAAAAAAGTAAAAATGCAATTTTTACAAATTTGCTTGTTAAAAAAAATTAAAAATGCATTTTTTACAAATTTGTTTGTTGAAAAAAATTAAAAAATTGTCAAGAATGCTAACTTTAATATGAAAATTAATTAAGCAGATATTATATAATTTTAAGAATTTTTTTAACAAATAAATTATGTCAAAGAAAATGAGGAAAAAAATTGACATTTAGAAAATTAAAAAAAAAATCCAATTTATTAGAAATCATTTTTCGGAGCAAATTTATTGATTAAAAAATTGTCAAGTGACTGCTCACTTTAATGTCACCAAATTTCTCCAACAATTATGACAAGAATAAACAATGATTTGCTATTTTTAATAAAAATTATCAATTTTTTTACATGAAAAAAAATATTAAAATTGGTAACACTGTAAATAAAACAATATTTATACCGCATGCGCATAAAAAAATGAGATATGTACACAAAGAATAGAATAAGACTACAAGTTAAATAAAAAAGAAGCTGAATTGTAGCTGATCAGCAGCTTGCAGCCCTATTGAGCTCTCTTCTTTCCTCTAATTCTCTTCTTACATATATGTATCATTACAGGTATAATATACAAGAAAGATATTATATAGGAAAGAGGGATCTTTGGTTTGGGTTGCTGTTGCTCCACGAACCAGCAATCTCGCTGGATTCGGAGCACGGAGGAACGTCCACCAGCTGCTTATCCGGTCAATTTATTTTTTTTTTTTAAACAATTTAATAAAATTTTTTAAAAATTATTTACTCCAGTTTAGTAAAATAAAAATCGGTCAATCTTTGATTTTTTCACACAATATAAATAATAAAATATTGTGTACATACTCCATATATATTAATATTTATTTTATTTATTTTATTACAAAATTAACTGATACAAAGTACAAACGATCTCTCACTTCGCCTCTTTCGGATAATCCTCGCACCTGCCGTCTTCATTTTTCTCTTCTTATATATAAAAATAATATATCTATATACACTATATATGTATAGTAAAATATATATAGATATATACCACGTAGTGTAGATACATATGTATGTATAGGTATATTTTTTTTGTATATACTTGGTGCGTATAAATTTCCACACCACCCCCGTGATACTTTAACCTCGGTTAGTGACTGTTTAAATAAACGGGGAAGAAAAAAAATATATTTTCCATCATGTGTTATACGTGATATATATAGATATAAATGTATATATAAATTATAATCACCGTGTTAATTAAAGTACCGTAGCTGCCAAAAATATAGTGAGTTTTGCCTTAAGAAAATCTGGACTCGTGATATTTAAACGCTTTTGGTAAGAAAAATATCTTGAAAAAAATTATTTTTATAGAAATTATTTAACTTTTTTTTTTTTTATTAAATACTTGGTAAATATAAATATAATTATTTACAAAAATATATTATCTGGAGTGGGCTGGAGATAATCAGTGTTGAGGTTAGGTACTAAATCGATTCATATTTTAGATGATTACGTCAGTTTTTTAATTTTATATTTAATTACAAGTAATTGGAGCAAGTGATTAAAATCTGGAAAGTAAATAATTATTTTTATTACTCTCAGAAAGACCACGGGTCCTATGATACAGTAATGTCAGAACCCTCATCCTCATTGTCAACATCCTCGTCACCGTCTACGTCACTTTCATCATCTTCGAAAACAATCGAGGGCGATAAACCGAGCGGTAGCAGTCCCAGTCCTGTCGAAGCTGAAGGTGTACCTGGACCCAGTAATGCTGAAATCAGCTGTTTGCTGTCGAAGGCTGACTCGGAGGAGTTTGATGAAACCGAGGAGGCCGGAGAGGAGACCAGTGAAGAAGAGAGTGAAGTATGTTGGCTTTATTTATTTATTTATTAATGAATTAATTATGACACAAAAATTAGCCGACATTTTTTATTTTTTTATTTTTTTTTCAATAATTAAATTAGAACCAAAAAATATTTTTTAAAAATTGCACTTACAGTTTTTCAAGTTTTTTAAAAATGAATTTTTTTGTAATAATTTTTTCAATGAAAAAAAATTTTTTTAATTTTCAGATGTCGGTTAACTTAATTTTCATGAATTAATTAATTAATTTACTTATTTAATTATTTATTAATGAATTAATGAATTAATTTATTTATTTACTCAGTTATTTATTTATTTAGATATTTATTAATTTATTTATTGGGATTGTTGGGTTATTTATGGGTTGCTAATTGTTGGTGTGTTGATGTTTGATGTTAATCTACAGATTAGTGAAAACGGGCTGTTCTGTGATCCTGACTGTGAAGAAGAGGTAGCAGTAGACGATGATTCGCTGACTACTGATCCAGATGTACAGAAATCAATAGATAATCTTCCTTCTGATGATATGTACAGACATGTTGTAGCTATTAATGTCACTGCCGAAGAACAACATCCGAATGATGATGTCTCTAATAGTATACCATTGACACTTTTTCAATCGGTTAGAAAAAGAAAAAGTGAAACGCAATTTATTAGTTTGCCATGTAAAAAAATTAATCCAGAGGATAAGACTAACCATATTATGTAAGTAAATTTTTATTATTATCTATATTATTAAGAGAACAAGCAAAATTTTGTAGCCAGTATTTTTATATGATAAAATGGGTTTTTATGGTTACATTTGGTATCGTTGGAAAAGTCTTGACCTAAATTTGTTCTTTTTCAAGGTTTCATATCATTCTCATTAATAGTCAATTGATGATGATAAGTATTTAGGCTGCATTCGAAAATTCTCTATCTCTAGATACATAATTGAGAAATGATCTTATATCTCATGAACTATTAACATTTTTAAAGATATAAGCTCATCCCGATGTTACACTCATTGAGACCTTTCATTTGAGTATCCACATCAATTTTTCATATATTTATATATATTATATATATGTATATATGACAAATATATCAAAAATGCATGTGGGTACTTAAATGAAAGGTCTTGATGAGTGTAACATCGGAATGAGCTTATATCTCTAAAAATATCTACAATTAAGAAATCACCCTGTATTTCGTGAATTATTGACATTGTTAAAGATATAAGCTCACCCTGACATTACACTCATCGAGACCTTTCATTTGAGTACCCACATCATTTTTTCATATATTTTATATATTTATATATGTATATATGAAAAATATATCAAAATGCATGTGGGTACTCAAATGAAAGGTCTTGATGAGTGTAACATCGGGATGAGCTTATATCTTTAAAAATGTCAATCGTGCACAAGATACAAGGTCATTTCTTAATTATTGACATTTTTAAAGATATAAGCTTATCCCGATGTTACACTCATCAAGACCTTTCATTTGAGTACCCACATCAATTTTTCATATATTTATATATATTATATATATGTATATATGACAAATATATCAAAAATGCATGTGGGTACTTAAATGAAAGGTCTTGATGAGTGTAACATCGGGATGAGCTTATATCTCTAAAAATATCTACAATTAAGAAATCACCCTGTATTTCGTGAACTATTGACATTGTTAAAGATATAAGCTCACCCTGACATTACATTCATCGAGACCTTTCATTTGAGTACCCACATCATTTTTTCATATATTTTATATATTTATATATATGTATATATGAGAAATATATCAAAATGCATGTGGGTACTCAAATGAAAGGTCTTGATGAGTGTAACATCGGGATGAGCTTATATCTTTAAAAATGTCAATCGTGCACAAGATACAAGGTCATTTCTTAATTATTGACATTTTTAAAGATATAAGCTTATCCCGATGTTACACTCATCAAGACCTTTTATTTGAGTACCCATATCAAGTTTTCATATATTTTATATATTTATATATTTCACAAATATCACATATATAAAATATATAAAAAATGCATGTGGGTACTCAAATGAAAGGTCTTGATGCGTGTAACATCGGGATGAGCTTATATCTTTAAAAACGTCATTAGTGAAAAAAGTACAATGCAATTTAACAAAATTCATTATTTAATAAAGCAAAATTTTATTTATTCATAATTTACAAGTCATGGCAGTCAGATAGTGACTGCAAGGTTGCTGGTTATTATTATTATTATTATTATTATTATTATTATTTTAATTGATTATTTGTGCTTGATTTTAATTATAAATAAACTTTTTTATTTTTAATTTTCTTTAATACTTCAGATAATTTCATTATTAAACTTTAATCATAAAAAATTACTTAAAAAATGGTAAAATAAAAGTAAAAAAAATATTACATAACTCTCCTTGTGATATTGATTGATGTTCAAGATTTTATTTTAGACTTACTTAAAAATAAGTCAAGTAAAATATTTAAATTTCTAAATTTAAATTATCTTGTAAGAAAAAAAATTTTTATTATTATCATTTATACTGAAGAAAAAAATCTATTTTGTATTGGACTGCTCTAAAAATATATTATCAATTAAATAAGATAAATATAAACATTCATAAATAACTTATCAATAGAAAAACATTTAAAAAATTTAATTAATTATTAATTACTAAAAAATTATCTCTGGGCTTTTAAAAACAAGATATTTTTTAATTTCTAATTTTTTTTTTTTAACGATAAGTAAATCCAAGTTAGTACCGATAATTACTGCCACGTCGAATAAAAAACACATCATTTCCTTGGTTAAAAAAAAATAATGTGAAAGAAATTTTGTAACTTTAAGTAATACCTGAATTAAAATGATGAATCAATGTAAATTAATAATTATTTTTTTTTGTTTAGGATAACTAAAAAATTAGATGATAAAGGAAAACATGTGAGATTTGTAATACCAACGAGAGCCAATCCACCGCCAGAAATGAACAACTGGTTAATTCAATTCCAAGTAAATTTTTTAAAATTATTTTATTGAAGTTTTTTAATTACAATATTTAATTCTTTATAATTTATTTCAGAAATGGACAAACGCAGAAAGAATGGTAGCCATTGATGAGTTGATAGAATGCTGTGAGCCGACGCAAGTTCGGCACATGATGCAAGTAATAGAGCCCCAATTCCAGCGGGATTTTATATCACTGTTACCAAAAGAGCTCGCTTTGTCTGTCTTGGCATTTTTAGAGCCCCGAGATTTATTACGCGCCGCCCAAACATGTAGAAATTGGCGGTTTCTTGCCGATGACAATCTTCTGTGGAAAGAAAAGTGCCGATCTGAGGGCATAGAAGACCTTAAGGATGTTTCATTTACTAAGCGCAAGAGCAATCGTAGTAATAGCATTTGTAGTTCACCTTGGAAACAAGCTTACATGCGTCAATATAGTATTAAAATGAACTGGCGAACTAAGCCAATAAGACCGCCAAAGGTTCTCAAGGGACACGACGAGCATGTAATTACTTGCTTACAATTTTCTGGTAATCGTATAGTCAGTGGATCTGATGATAATACTCTCAAAGTTTGGTCAGCAGTTACAGGAAAGGTATTATATTTTTTTATACATAGAAAAAAAAATTACTTTAATCAAGTAAGGAAAAAGATCCAGTTATTGACACTTGCAATTTTATTTTAATTAACAAAAAAAATCAAGTTTAATAAATTAATAAATACCAGGAACCTTGCAGTCACTAAGTTGCTGCTGTGACTTGTAAACTATAAATATACAAAAATTTTGCTTTCTTAAATAAAGACTTTTGTTAAATTGCACTGTAGTTTCTTAAATATTGACGTTTTTAAAGATATAAGCTCATCCCGATGTTACACTTATCAAGAGCTTTCATTTGAGTACCCACATGCATTTTGATATATTTTTCATATATACATATATATAATATATATAAATATATGAAAAATTGATGTGGGTGATCAAATGAAAGGTCTCGATGAGTGTAATGGGGTGAGCTTATATCTTTAAAAATTTCAATAGTTCACAAGACATTTGTTAAATTGCACTGTACTTTCTTAACTAAGGACGTTTTTGAAGATATAAGCTCACCCGGATGTTACACTCATCAAGAACTGTCATTTGAGTACCCACATGCATTTTGATATATTTTTTATATATACATATATATATAATATATATAAATATGTGAAAAAATGATGTGGATACTCAAATGAAAGGTCTTGATGAGTGTAACATCGGGATGAGCTTATATCTTTAAAAATTTCAGTAGTTGACAAAATACAAGGCCATTTCTTAATTATTGATAATTTTAAAGATGTAAGCTCATCCCGATGTTACTCTCATCAAGAGCTTTTATTTGAGTAACCACATGCATTTATGATATATTTTTCATATATTTATACATATAAATATATAAAATATATGAAAAATTGATGTGGGTACTCAAATGAAAGGTCTCCATGAGTGTAACATCGGGATGAGCTTATATCTTTAAAAACGTCAATAGTTCACAAGATACAAGGTAATTTCTTAATTATGTATCTAGAGATAGAGCATTTTCGAATGCAGTCTAAATACTTATCATAATAAATTTACTATCAGTGAGAATGATATAAAACCTTGAAAAGGCACAAATTCAAATCACGACCTTTGCAATGACACTAAATTTCACTAAAAAAACCGATTTTATCATATGACTATTTTGGACACTAAATTTTTCTAATTCTCTTAATAATATAGATAATTGGTTTTTTAAGAACATTTTTTATGTAACCTTGTAATTGGCCACAGAGCTATTGAGTTTATCAATAAAGAAATAAATAAATAAATTAGAATAAAATTGCAAGTGTCAAACAAGTGTCGAACAATTAGTCCAGTGTCAATAACTGGATCTTTTGCTTGAAATAATTTTAAAGAACTTTATCTTCTTAATTTTAGTATAAAAATTTTTAAACAAATAAATTTAAGTAAATTTACTTGATTCAATAATTTTTTGTCTTGTTTAAAGTAAATTTTTTCTTTTTTATTTATATATTAATCAAATTTTTAACTCCTTAAATTGTATACCAACCAATGCGGTGATAATAATTAGTAAGGTTTTAATAATAATTAATAATTAATAAGGCTTTCCGCTCTAATCTGAAAAAAAAAAACATATTTTGCAATATTATTAATAACGCCGTTAATTTTCTAATTTTTTTTTTAATTTTGAATTTTTTCCAAGCATCTTCAAATAAACTTATTTTTGTGCAATTTTCGAGCTAAAATTTCAAATTTTAGAATTAAAAAATTTATAATTTATATCTTATAATTTAGGGAATATACTAATTGTTGTATAATGCCGATTGGTGTTCAAATGAATAAATAAGATAGATAGATATGAGTTTTATTTGTATCACATTCATGTGTTTTACAAAGCTTTGATATTCAGAATATCTTTAAAATTTTAATATTAAATATTACATAATTATTTTTAGTAAAAATAGTCATTATACACTTTATCCTTACACACTACAATTACAATTCTCCTTATTTTTATTATATAAATATTAGGTATTAGTCTTTGGTAACAAATCAACAAATGAATAAATAAATAAATAATAATAAAAAAATAATTTTATTCTAGTGCCTGAGGACACTGATGGGTCATACAGGAGGCGTGTGGTCTTCCCAAATGGCAGGTACGACAGTAATAAGCGGCAGTACGGATCGCACATTAAAAGTGTGGAACGCAGATACGGGTCAGTGCATTCATACCCTGTACGGGCACACGTCGACAGTTCGATGTATGCACCTTCATGGTAACAAAGTGGTAAGCGGCAGCAGAGATGCGACGCTGAGAGTGTGGCAAGTAGATACCGGAGAGTGTCTACACGTTCTCGTTGGTCATCTGGCTGCTGTAAGATGCGTGCAATATGATGGAAAATTAGTTGTTAGCGGTGCTTACGATTACATGGTTAAAGTGTGGAATCCGGAGCGTGAGGAATGCCTGCACACGCTTCAAGGCCACACTAATCGCGTGTACTCTCTTCAGGTAGCTTTTAATTAAATAAGTTGGCTTGTTTAATAATTATAATTTTAATGATTTAATTTTGTGGGCTTAGTTTGATGGAGTTCATGTTGTAAGTGGATCATTGGACACCAGTATCAGAGTATGGGAAGTCGAGACAGGGGCCTGTCGTCATACTTTAATGGGTCATCAGTCACTTACGTCGGGCATGGAATTACGTAACAACATTCTAGTGTCCGGTAACGCTGACTCAACTGTTAAAGTTTGGGATATTGTTAATGGACATTGTTTACAAACATTATCTGGGCCTAATAAACATCAGTCGGCCGTTACTTGCCTTCAGTTTAATAGTCATTTTGTTATTACGTCTTCGGATGATGGAACTGTGAAATTGTGGGATGTTAAGACTGGTAAGTTTAATTTTTTTTTTTTTTTTATATTATTTGAATTTTTTAGACTAGAAAAAAAATTAAAAGAAAAATTATTGAATTAAAAAAATAATTTTTGAGAGTTTCAATGTTTTTAATCAAAACAAAAAATAATTGAATGAAGTAAAATTTATTCAAGAAAAAATTTTTTTTTCTTAAATAAGAACATATATTCTTTAATATTTTTGAGAATATAGAATTTTGTCGCAAAAATTAATTGAATAACAAATACCTATAGACTTTAATTTGTGCCTTTTCAAGGTTTCATATCATTCTCACCGATAGTCAATTTATTATAATAAGAATTTAGGCTGCATTCGAAAATGCTCTATCTCTAGATACGTGATTAAAAAATGACCATTTATCTTATGAAATATTGAAATTTTCAAAGATATAAGCTCATCCCGATGATACACTCATCGAGACCTTTTATTTAAGTACCCACATCAATTTTTCATATATTTTATATATTTATATATATATTATATATTATATATATGTATGTATTAAAAATATATAAAAATTGCCATGTGGGTACTTAAATGAAAGGTCTCGATGAGTGTAACATCGGAATGAGCTTACATCTTTAAAAATATCAATAATTAAGAAATGACCTTGTATCTTGTGAACTATTGACATTTTTAAAGATATGAGCTCACCCCGACATTACACGCATCGAGATCTTTCATTTGAGTACCCACATCAATTTTTCATATATATATATATATATATATATATATATATATATATATATATATATATATAAAATATATAAAAAATGCCATGTGGGTACTTAAATGAAAGGTCTTTATGAGTGTAAACTCGAAATGAGCTTATATTTTAAAAAATATCAACAATTAAGAAATGACATTGTATCTTGTGAACTAATGATATTTTCAAAGATATAAGTTCACCCCAACATTACACTCATCGAGACCTTTCATTTGAGTACCCACATAAATTTTTCATATATTTATATATATTATCTATATGTATATATGAAAAATATATCAAAATGCATGTGGGTACTCAAATAAAAGCTCTTGATCAGTGTAACATCGGGATGAGCTTATATCTTTAAAAATATTAATAATTAAGAAATGACCTCGTATCTTGTCAACTACTGACATTTTTAAAAATATAAGCTCACCCTGACATTACACTCGTCGAGACCTTTCATTTGAGTACCCACATCAATTTTTTATATATTTATATATATTACATATATGTATAATATGTATATATGAAAAGTATATCAAAATGCATGTGGGTACTCAAATGAAAGCTCTTGATGAGTGTAACATCGAGATGATCGCATATCTTTAAAAACGTCAACAGTTAAAAAAGTACAGTGCAACTTAACAAAATTCATTATTTAATATAACAAAATTTTATTTATTTATAGTTCACAAGTCACAGCAGTCACATAGTGACTGCAAGATTACTAGTTCACAATAATAAAATTAATATTTTTAACAAATTTTTGTCCTAATATTTAATAAAATTTTTTTTCTGTATATTAGTTTAGGAATTATTTTAATTGTCAAATTAATTATAAAAAAATTTTCAGGTGATTTTATAAGAAATCTCGTGGCTTTAGAAAGCGGTGGAAGTGGTGGCGTCGTATGGAGGATTCGTGCGAGTGATACAAAGCTTGTTTGTGCTGTTGGGAGTCGTAATGGTACCGAAGAAACAAAGCTTCTTGTCCTCGATTTCGATGTCGAGGCTAAATAATTACCTCGTTGTCCGTCGAACCACCTCGTGCCTCGGCTCGTCACGGTATTTAACACAAAAATAATTAAAACAAATAAAATAATAATTATTATTATAATATTAATATTAATAATAACACTAAACAATAATCATAATAATAATATTAATAATAGTAATGATAATAATCATAACAATCAACTTATTTACATACTAATGATAATAATCGTGAAAAATTTAATTCTGTACATAAAGTTAGGTGAGTTAGAAAAAAATTGAAGAAAAAAAATAAAAATCTGGATAATGTGAACGATTATGTATGGTCTGATTGTGATAAGACTGTGTGTTAATTTTTTTAAAAAGAGATGTGAACAATCATAGAGTTAGATCGATTACAAGATCAACAATTTATTCAACAGGGTTTTTGGTAATTAATCAGAGCTGAGTAAAGATTAAAATTAATTAAAATTATGTCGTGAGATCTTATTGCTTGATAAGATATTTAATTATTATTTTACTATAATAGTTATAAAAATAATAAATAACACAGCTGTACCTCTTCAATGAAGCGCGATTAATCTATATATTAATCATCATTATTCTAATAAAAAATATTGTAATTATTATTTTTTGTTTTTTTTTTCATCAAAAGTTTTGGTAAATATTTACAAGTGAGGTCGAGCGTTTTAATTTTCATTTTTTTGAACGAAATTTCTATTTGATTTTATTGAAAAAATTTTTTTTAATACAAAAAAAAATGAACAATTTAAGGTAGTTAGAGCGTAACTTATAAGCCAAAATAATATTAAAATTTTTTTTTTATTTTTAGTCTTCCCAATATTCGTTAAAATTATTTATTTTAATTTAAAATAATTTGAACAATTTAATAATTTATGATTTTTATTTATTTAATAAAATAAGTTTCGTATTTATTACTTGCCGGATTAAATAAACATGTATTTATTTATACGTATACTTAATTTCAAAGCTCAAAGATGAAAATTATTTTTCACATTAGATTCGCTTGAACCTCCTTAAAAAAAAAAAAGTTGATTATCACAATTTTAACAAATTGTAAAAATTTTCAAAAAAATTTATAAATTTTTTAGAAAATTGTGATATTGATTTTTTTTTTAAATTGTTTCTTTTTGTATGTATTTAAAAAAAAAAATATATCAAAAACATCAAAAAATGATGAAATAGAAATTTTATCCAAAAACATGAGAGCCAAAATTTTTTGCAACTTTTGAAGGCAAAAAAGCTATCGAAATGTTTATTTTTTTCTTTCTCATTTTTTATTATAAATGCGCCGCAAAAAAAAAGCAGAATCAAAATAAAAATTTGAAAATTTTTAGGTAGTTTGGTAGGCGCAATCCGAGGTCAAATCAATAGATTTTTTTTTTTCTTTTTTGCAAGTGATCACTCGAAAAATAGCATAAAATATAAAATTATTTTTAATCAGAATTTAATTGAATAAATTCAATTCATAACTATGGTTAAATAATTACAAATATATAATTATTAAAATATCAACTGACAAGTACTGGACTGTCACAACACAATAACAACTGTGATACACATGTAAGGTCAGTACTTAAAATAGTACGGCTGCCCAATTTTAAAACACAGTAACTGCAAAATTTTTATACCTAATTTTTTGTTAATATTGCTGCATTTTTATAACTTTTAGATCATAATTTCAAGTATTTTTTCTTAAAAATATTTATATTCAAGTATTTTCTATTCATAAATAAAATTTTTCATCAATTTAGCAGGCAAACTTTTTTTTAATAAGAAAAATTTCTCAATGTTAGTTACTGTGTTTTGAAATTGGACAGCCGAGTAGCCCACGGTGTTTATTTATTGTTTAAATTTGCAAGTATCACTTCCATAGGTTAACTCTGCTATAATTTACGTGAACTTTTAATGTATGTTTAATAACAGTTTATTTTAATGCAAAAAAACTTTTATGATTATATTTCAATTTCAAATTTGCCTTGCACCGAAAGTCGCCATTTTTCCCCTGATAAACATCGAGAAGTAATGTCTCTGACAAACAACAAAAATAAAAGCCAATTTACAATATTAAAAAATTAATTAAATTAAAACGATGTGGTAAATCGTTATAAAATTTTTATAGAATATTTATGAAGCATCGTTCTATCTATTGGAAAGTTTTTTTCGTGAGATCAAATTTGCCAATTTTTTACAAGCCCATAATTTTTGGAATTATTGAACAAATACACTCATTAGAGCTCGTGTATGTTTGCATAGTTTTAATTAATTATATCTCTTAAATAATGAGATAAAAACATCTGATTTTTTTTCTTCAGATGTATTTAATCATAATATTTCGAATAAATATAAAAAAAAAAAATATGGGGTCAAAAAAAATGGGGTTGACCTTACTTGTAAATAATTACCAAAGTTTTAAATTCATTTTGCAAGTATGATATATGGTATAAACTTTTGATGATAATGTTGATAAATTTATTTAATAAATATAATCATTTTAATATCAATACGTAATCGTATTATTTTTATATATAATATTGAATGATTATTGTTTTTTTTTTGTATGAAAAATAAAAGTGACAATGTCACACATGCGAAGGCGAAAAAAAATATTTAAAAAATAGTAATTATTATTGTTAGTTTGTAATATTATTAATTAATTATCAATTATTATTATTATTACTTAGTTGATTATTATCATTACTATTGTTACGATTGTTATTTATTTTATATTTAAATGTATTTAGGCGTAAAAAAAATACACTGTGATTTTACGATTTTATTATTAATAATTATTTTCGATACGTTTCGTAATTTTTTTTTATTTTATAACAGTGTCCGCATTTCTGTAAATTAATTATCTAATTAGCGGTTTAATAAAATTTAAATTTAAATAGATATAACTACAAAGTTAAATGCGAGACAAAAAAAAACATGCGGTCTTTGTAAATAATTTACTGAAATTTATTAAAATTAGTTTAAATAAAAATGTATTGTTTAATGCTTATTTAAATTCGTAAAATCTATTAGTGTGCAACGAAAATTATAAAATACTGAATTAGATAAAAAAAAAAAGTCTCGCAAGTGTGACAACCTGTAACTCATGCGATGTAATTTAAAAAATGTCGAATAATGATGATTATAAATGTGAATTAGTTATACGAATTAATTATCAATGGGAAAAAAATATTTGTTTTATAATTTATTTTTTTTTCTTCATTTAGAAAAAAAGTTACTAAAAGTAAACACCGATAAGCAATCGAGTCTATCACAGATTTCGATTTCCTCGCGTTCAAAAAAAAATCCACTCATTTAAAAAAAATAAATTGTAACATCTCCGTCGTATTAAACTGAAGTCCAATAATTGAAATTGTTTTAATTTCATTCCGTGCAATTAAATCCTAATTTATTTTAGGATACTTTGTAAATTTTTTTGGCTTAATTATTAATTTAATTAAAAAAAATAAAAGCGAATTTTTTGTAATTTAAATTACGTATTTAATGGTTAATTAGCGATTAATAATTAATAAAATTCAATTCAATAAACAACTTTGATTATTGGACTACAGATGTACCAATGATCGCGTTCTATTTATATATTGCTCAATAGTTTATATTATTAACTAATAAATGTGTTATCTGTTGTATCATTTTTTATAAGAAAAAAAAACAATAAAAAATAAAAACAATTTTGTATGATTATTTGATAACCTTTTCTTCATTTTTTATGATACTAATAATTAGCAGAAATTTGAAAATTTTTTATTTTTTGAATCAATAAAAATTATAAGTAAAAAAATATTTTTTTGAAGGAACCAAAATCAATGATGTGGAAACGAAGGTAAGTTGTTAAAATTATTATTTAAAAAAAAAATGTTGAGGCTTAAATATACATCAATTAATGATACAAAAATTAACAGAAATTAGAGATTTTTTTTTAATTTTATAACAATGAAATTATTATTTTAAAAAATTCCACATGAGATTAAAAAAACAAATATTAGTGAAAATGTTTGGAAATAATTTTTTTTTAAATAGTTATTGATTACATGTATTAAGATAGAATTAAGAGAAAAATTTATCTAAAAGAAAGTTAGTTTATTATATTGCGTGACAAACTCAAAAAGGGCGTATAAATTTTGTCCCAAAAAATTATTTTAAAAAAATTGCATTTTTTATTTTTAAAAAGTTCTACATGTCAATTTTTTTTGCCATAATTTATTTGTTATTAAATTTTTAAAATCATTGAGAAACTGCTAAATTAATTTTCATTAACATTTATAGTAATAATTATTACTATAGTTATAAAAAATTTTTTAAATATTTAACTGTCAATAAATTCTATGAAAATCAATTTAGCAGATAGTCAATTAATTCTAATAATTTTTGTAACAAATAAATTATAGCAAAAAAAAATAGAAAAAAAATCGACAAGTAGAAATTTTAAAAATTAAAAAATGCAATTAATCAATTAATAAATAGAATTAGATATTAGTAATTTTAATAATACTAAAGTTAGCCGATGTTTTTAATTTTTTTATTTTTTTTTTAAATTATTAAGGTAAAGTACCCAGTAGTTGAACAGGTTTCAAAGTAAAACTTATTTGACCCTACTTTTAATATATAAAGATGTAATTATTAGTTCAAATTAGTGATTTTCACGAAAATATAAACAATTTTGAATTGATTGAAGCGCAAAATAATAAAGATACGTTTTCGCCATAATTTATAGCTAAATTTGTCATTAAAGACAAATTTGGGAACTGGGGAAATAAAGGATAAAGGGGGGAGGAGGGAGCTTAGTAGGAATTTTTCGGTAACCGAAAAAATAATTCAGTCAGCCCAGACCGGGACTCGAACCCGGATCATTTGGTTACGCGCCAAAGGCTCTACCAGTTAAGCTATCCGAGACATTGTCCGTAACTACTATTCCGTCACCTAATAAGAACTACCGAGTAATAAACGCCACCGTCCATCTTACGGTAAAGAGCCATAATTTATAGCTAAATTTGTCATTAAAGACAAATTTGGGAACTGGGGAAATAAAGGATAAAGGGGGGAGGAGGGACCTTACTTTTCTATTACGTTTTTAAAATAGACTATGAAAGGAGTAGTAGTTTAACGATCAATTCTGACAATCCGCAGTAGTTCAACACTCCGGGAGCAGTAGTTAAACTAATAAAATATATGGCAATAGGCTTAGCAATAATTTTCAACGTTTTATTGAAATGTCAAAAGAAATATAACATATTATTGAATAATATTAAAAATAATACTGTGAATATTTAATATGTTCATTTAAAAATGAGAAATATTGGTATTTAATTTTTTAATTACATTTTTTATGAATGAAAAACCGAATTTTCAATTATAAATAAAAAAAAAAAACTCAATTCAAAACGTTCAATAATTTTTAACTATAAAATTTATTTAATTTGCAGTAATTAATACAAATCACAATGCTGATCACTAGTCTATAAACCTATTAGAGATTAGAGTGCTGTTAAAATTATACGGCTTCAGCCTGCTCAAAATTTGGAGGTATAGTTGAACTCTAAAATTGAATATGAAAATGATAGTTTATATCTTCGCAAAAAATATATGTTATTTAGAAAAGACTATTTCATTAGATGATATAATTTTCAACTTCCCGCTACGAAAATCGAAGATTTTCAAAAATCGGGAAGTTATTGTTTTCACCCCGTTTTGCAGAAACCGAGTTTTCATCAGATCTCGACGTTTGAAGGTCACAGGAAGCTTCCCTGACTATCCCCGCGAGGTTGTCGCGGTGTGTGTGTGTGTGTGTGTGTGTGTGTGTGTGTGTGTGTGTGTGTGTGTGTGTGTGTGTGTGTGTGTGTGTGTGTGTGTGTGTGTGTGTGTGTGTGTGTGTGAAAGTATGTAAACCGCTTATAACCTTTGAACGGCTTGAACGATTTCATCGCGGTTGGTGCCATTCGAAAGGGCTTGACCAAACTTTGATTTTGAATATACTTTGGAACGATTCGGACCAGTAGATTTTGAGAAATTGCAAAAAAAGTACCAAAAAAAATTTTTGCAAATGGGGTTTTTTTGGAATAACTTTTAAAAGGCTTTACCGATCAATTTCAAAAACTATTCAGCTCTTAACATAAAAAAACCACGTCGATCGCCGCCAGTCCGGTCAAAATCGGTTGGTTCGTTCGTGAGTTATCGTTGACGAAAGAAAACCGAAAAAAGTGTTTATTAACCCACATTTGCTATGGCTGACTATTTTTTTAAAATTTAGATTTTTCAAACTCAATTATTTTTATAACTAAGTACCCTCAACTTAATTTTATTTTTTCAATAATTTTTGAAAATTTTTTAACTTCCCGCTACGAAAATCGAAGATTTTCAAAAATCGGGAAGTTATTGTTTTCACCCCGTTTTGCAAAAACCGAGTTTTTCTCAGATCTCGACGTTTGAAGGTCACAGGAAGCTTCCCTGACTATTCCCGCGAGGTTGCCGCGGTGTGTGTGTGTGTGTGTGTGTGTGTGTGTGTGAAAGTATGTGAACCGCTTATAACTTTTGAACGGCTTGACCGATTTCATCGCGGTTGGTGCCATTCGAAAAGGCTTGACCAAATTTAGATTTTGAAAACTATTTGGACTGATTCAGATCAATAGATTTTGAGAAATCTTCAAAAAACTGAAAAAAAAATTTTTTCAAATGTGGTTTTTTTGGAATAACTTTTAAACGGCTTAATAGTTCAATTCCAAAAACTAATCAGCTCTTAACCTCAAAAAACCACGTCGATCGCCACCAGTCCGGTCAAAATCGGTTGATTCGTTCGAGAGATATCGTGAACGAAAGAAAACCGAAAAAAGTGTTATTTCGGAATAACTCCAAAGTTTCTAGCGCGATCAATTCAAAATTTAAGATTCTTTGTGAGGCTTGAAAAACTGCGTCAAATGCTGCCAACCGCGTAAAAATCGGTTTATTCATTCAAAAGTTATTGCGGTTTAAAAATTCAAAAAATAGTGTCACCAAATCCCTATCAGACTTTTGAGCTCGAAGAGCTCAAAAGCATAGGAAAACAATCTCTTTGAGCTTGGAGAGCTCAAAATAACCTATAATTTGTATTTTTGAGCTCGAAGAGCTCAAAAACGCCATTGGTGCAATTTTAAGCGCCTAAGTATGGAATTAGCGGGAAGTTGCAGGGATGGCCTTCAGGGTCAACCGTTTTCCTAATTTTTTTTTCTTACAATGAGTTTTTCGAAGCTTTCTCATTATTTTTTCATCATGAAATTTATTAAAACAAGAGTAGGTGTGAGATTTGGTATGTCATTACAATGTTAAATGACCTGTTTTGAATCTTGTTTCATAAATAAACTATCAACCCTAGGTCTCTGAAATTTTAACACAACACGTATTAAATATATTTCTATCGATCCTAAAAATTTTAAATTGATCTCATTATTTCGACTTAACTCCCATACCTCGTTATTTTATTAAGTTAAAAATCGAAATAAACCACATAAAAACACATTCAAACCATGTTTAAAAAGCGCAACACGCCGCCTATTGGCCAATTGGCCTATTGGCATCGTAGATATAATCGTAATCTTTTCCCGAGCCTTCGATTATCGAGTATCGAATTATTATCAATCGATACAAGTCTTCAAAATTCTTTCCTCCGTACCCGGCCATGCGCTTACGTACTTATACACATTTAAATATACATAGATATATAATACAAATAAAATATATAAGTTGAGCTGTCGCGTGCATTTTATTCTTGCATTTTTCGTAATTATTTGTGAGAATATAAAACTACGTTAATATAGAGTTGATTATAAATTAAACTTAAAAATAAATTTAAGTACATCGAAATATCATTTTTTCACTGACTGTTATTCTTAAAATTATATTTAATAACCAAAGTAAGTCACATTTTTTATGATTAATTATTTATCTAAAAATTTTGTGAGTAACCTATATATTAATAACACATAATATTTTTTTTTTTTTTTCAATAACTAATAACAATTTTTTAATTTAATACAAAAAAAATTTTTTGTATTCTGTTTTTTATTTTTATTGCTTGATAATAAAATTAAAAGTATGAATTTATTTTTTTTACCATCCGGAATTATGAAATTGAGGTTAGAATTTTAGTTGTAATTATTTTATTTAGTGTAATTAATTAAATTAAACAAAAGTGTAATTATTTTATAAAATTTCTGACAGTTATCTTATCTCAAGGTCAGTGTTGAGGAACATGATAAAAAAAATTTATAAAAATTTATTTGTAAATAAGTAAACAAAAAATAATTATAATTTTTTTTCTAATAAATAATTGTATTTTCCAGATTAAAAAATGGCTACGACAGATGCACTTGCCAGAGAGACGGACGTTGTTCAAATATTAAGGCAATGGGAGGAAGATCACCAATCGTCGTCATACGATCCAATCCCAACACTTAAAAGGTTAGCCGAAATAATCGAGTCGGAGACTGAAAACTACCTCAAAATGGATCCAGACCCCTTCGACGAGCGTCATCCGTCCCGCACTGACCCGGAGTGCAATTTTGGGCACATCCTCAAGGTTTTATTTCGTAAAGATAATTTTATGACTAGGGTGAGTATATTTTTTCCATGATAGTAAAGTTGAGAGACATCTGACAATTTTTTGGAATTTTTTAATCAAATTTTAGCATGAAAAATTTATTTTTAAAATTTTATCTTTAGAACCTCTAAAAAATTTCATTTAAAAAAAATAATTATCTTCAAAAAAGTATTTGCTAATTTTAGAGTTATTATTAAATGATACTGAAAAGATCTGATGTTTTTTTTTAAGTTTTTAATAAATAAATTGTCTTAAAAACAATTTATTGTAAAAATTTCATTATTAGAAGCTCTAAAAAATTGAAAATTCAATTTTGTAATAATAATTTTCTAGGCTTAGTTTATTTTTAATGAAAAATTGTCAAGTCTGTTAATTTAAGTGTAATTATTAAATGATATTGAAATTAATAGACATCTGATAATTTTAATAATTTTTTTAATTGATAAATTGAAGAAAAAATTTCATTTTTAGAAACTCGAAAAAAATAATTAATTTAATTTTTTAAAAATAATTTTCTAGCCAGTTCATTTTTAAAAAATAATTATATCAAGTGTTTGCTAATTTTTGTGATATTATTAAATGATACTGAAATTGAGAGACATTTGATGATTATTAGAATTTTTTAATACATAAATTGTATCAAAAAAAAATTTATTTAAAAATTCAATCTTTAGAAGCTCTAGGAATAAAAAATTTAATTTTTGAAAAATAATTTTTAGACTTAATTTATTTAAAAAAAAAAAAGTTCTAAAAATTGTCAAGTGTCTGCTAATTTGTGTCATTATTAAATGATACTGAAATTAAAAGACATAATTTTTTAATAAATAAATTGTAGCACAAATAATTTATTTAAAAAATTTCATTTGTAGAAGTTCTAAAAAATTAAAAATTAAATTTTTTTTTAAATAGTTTTCAACTTAATTTATTTTTCAAAAAAAAGTTGTCAAGTGTCTGTTAATTTTAGTGTTATTATGAAATGATATTGAAATTAAGAGACATCTGATGATTTTTACAATTTTTTAAATTAATAAATTAAAGAAAAAAATTTCATTTTCAGAAGCTCGAGAAAAATAATTAATTAAATTTTTTTAGAATAGTTTTCTTAATTTATTAAAAAAATTATTTAATTTATTAAAAAAAGTTATTAAAAAAAAAAAAATTGTCGTGTTTGCTAATTTGTGTCATTATTAAATGATACTGAAATTAAAAGACACTTGATGATATTTAAAATTTTTTTAATTAATAAATTAAAGAAAAAAATTTCATTCTTAGAAGCTCAAAAAAACTAAAAAATTAAATTTAAAAAAAAAAATATTTTAGCCTCACTTTATTTTTCAAAAAAATTAAAAAAATTTTTAAATGATTAGATCTTGGGAATTTGGACAATAAATGAAGATGTTAAATTATAGGAATTGCAACGTTTCGCTGACTTATTTCAGCTTCATCAGGCAAACTAAAAATAAAAATTATTTTTAGTTAATACAAATCATTGACATATACAACAACAAAATAAATTAAACTAACAATAGTTACTCTTATGGTTAACATCCTTGTCTCATTTTTACAAAGTCAATAGATGTAATAGAGTAAAACAGCATATTCATAATCTCAAACATCTCTTTAAATTACAATGTTAACAACTTGTTAAGATTTCTCTCAAATACCATTTTAATTAATAAATTAATTATGTAAAACAAACAATCAACAACGTCTAACTGTCAAGTGTGTTTACAACTGACTTCTGGTTAGATCATTTTAATTATCATGGTTGGGATAATTAAAATTTTTATTTTTAGTTTGCCTGATGAAGCTGAAATAAATCAGCGAAACGTTGCAGTTCCTATAATTTAACATCTTCATTTATTGTCCAAATTCCCAAGATCTAATCATTTAAATATTTTTAAAATATGGACGAGAACTTAAATATTAATAAAAAAATTCTCAAGTGTCTTCTAATTTCTCTCATTTTTTTCCCATCTCCAAAATCCCCCAACTAAGTAAAAAATTTTAATTCCAGCTTATAAACGACTATTTAAGAGACTCCTATTACACAAGAGCAGGAATATCCGGCCGAGACGTGCGTCAATTAAACATAGCAGCGTGCAGACTGATGCTGGACATCCTCCCGGGTTTAGAAACCTCAGCAGTCTTCCAGCCGGACAACGACGGTCTGATCCACCGATTATTCTCCTGGGCCGAAAAGAGCCCCGAACCTCTCCGTAGCTACGCCACAGGCTTACTCGCAGCAGCCATGGAGGTCCAAGACATAGCAACGGGATTCCGAGAGCAGAACGCAAAAATGGTCCCCTTAATGTTGCAACGCCTCCACAAACTCCAAGAAGACCACCCGACTGTCAACAACCGTCCTTTCGCGAGTTTCGGCCACAACCGCCACAGCTTCGGTGACTCCGAGAACAAATGCGTGCCAGGAAAGCGAAAAATCCGCGATAAGCTCGAGAACGGCGTAAAAAACTCCAACAATTTGAGTTTCCTCAACGAAGAAGGCCCCAACAGTCCCGACAATGAAGTCCAGCCTACTAAAAAACGCCGAAGCAGTCCCGACGACGAGGAACCTCAAAACACAACTCCCATGAAGTCCAGCGACTACCAACAAATAATGTCGCCTCCTCAATCAGTCCCCAACACTCCAAACTCCTTAAAGGACCAAGGAACGCCTTCTAACACTCCAAACCGCGGAACTCCACCACGAAGTTTAAACATCGCCCGTTCAAGTGCCACTCGGAACCTCACTCACAGCGTGAGCACTCCCTCAATGCTTCTCGAGGGAAACTCAAATTCTTCCTGGGCAGAAATGGAGTCTTACGTAATAGGAAACATCCAAATGTACCCACCAACATTAGCGACCCAGCAAATGCTGATCTTCCGTTACCTAACACCAATGGGAGAATACCAAGAATTTCTCCAACACGTCTTTGAAAAAAACGCTCTGGACTTAATTTTAAAATACATAAACGTCCGCGAGACCAAAGACAGCCGGCTTGCGTTCGAAGCTTTAAAATACCTTGCCTCTCTCCTCTGCCACAAAAAATTCTCAATAGAATTTTTAAACGCCAATGGCCTCGACAAACTCCTGGACGTCCCTCGACCCAGCGTAGCAGCAACAGGTGTCTCAATCTGCCTCTACTATCTAGCTTACTGCGAAGACGCTTTAGAGCGTGTGTGCCAAAAGCCAAAAGCAATAATCTCAAACCTAGTAACTTACGCCCTCTGGCTCCTAGAGAGAAGCCACGACTCCGGAAGGTGCCACGCTACCATGTTCTTCGGGTGTTCCTTCCCCTTTAAAATCATCCTTGAAGAGTTCGACGCGCAAGACGGCCTTCGCAAGCTCTTCAACGTAATATCAACTCTCCCAATCCTAAACGTTGAAGATGAATCAATTTTAAACGACGATGAAGAGTGCGCTTCTCGTCAAATTGTCCGACATGTCGCCGTAGCTTTAAAGAAGTACATCGAAGCGCACTTGTACCTCAAAGCCGAGCAGCTCCAGCAGCAACAGAGGGTCGAGAATGAATTAGGACAGCAAGTGGTTCCTCAGTCTTTATCTAGCAAGCCTTGTAAATTTAAAAACGAAGAGGAAGCTCAAGAAAAGGTCGAACTTCTTCTAAAATTGATGAACGTCCGCACGCATTGGCCTCCTGTGGAAAAATTGTATGAGCTAGGTTCTATCACTTTGTTACTACAGATAATAGCGCTTGCTAGAGAGTGGAACTTTAGCAACCGAGCTTACAATTCATCCTGCTCTGAGACAGTCCGCTCTTGTTTAGACGTAATCGCAGTCTGTACAGTCGTTCCAAAAGTAATGCTTCTACTCTGCGACCGCGTGGACATGCCAGACTCATCAATGACCATGGCGATTAATTTACTCCTAGCCGCTGCTGAGGGAGAGATAACTCCCGACGCTGATGTCCAGCGCGCTGCCTTGCGAGCTATTGTAAACTGCGTTTGCGCTCCAATTCAACGAGTCTCAGGAACAGTGGTCCGATTTTCCTCCACGGGGTCTAATAAGAAAAAAACAAACACTTACAATTCTGAAGAATTAATCCAGAAAGTCTGGTCTAGTGTGAGGTCTAACAACGGAATCATGGTGCTGTTACAATTGATGATGGTCAAGACTCCCATCACCGACGCTGACAGCATCCGCGCTCTGGCTTGTCGTGCTCTAGCTGGTCTTGCACGCAGTGAAAAAGTCAGACAGATTATCGGGAAGCTTTCGATGTTCACCGGAGGCCAGCTTCAGTCTCTAATGACCAACCCGATCCACAACGAGAAGCGTCAGGAGCACGTGATGTTCCAGAAGTACGCTTTGGAATTAATCGAGAGAGTCTCTGGAAAAGCTAAGCCTACCAATGCCGAGTACGAGTTGTCCTTAGCGAGTCTCCATCGGGCTAATGTCATCGCTCAGACTAAAATTCAGTACGACAAGCAGCAACTTAACCAATTAATCTACCAGCATTTTGTGTCTGAGGGATTGTACCACGTAGCTGCGGAGCTCCAGCGGTCAGTTGGACTGGACACAGCGGTAATGAAGCCTATGATTTCGTACCAGCCGTTTACTTACAGCACCCCTGCTCCGACAGTAGCTGCCCGTCCAGGATACTCTCCGGGGTATATTTATAACACAAATCCTCGGAACCAACGGGACGGCTTTAATCGGTCTACTGCTCAAACTCCGCCGTCGACTCGGTATATCTCCCACACTTCTAGTACACCAATAACTCCTGGAGTTAGGATTAAATTAGCGGACAGTCTGAACCAGTCTAATTCCAACAACCAGCCGATAAAGCTCCAGATAAACCAGAAGAAGCACCAGCAAGACAAGGTTAATTCAATGAACCAATCTTTGTCCACTCCCTTCAACAGATCTTTACAAAAGCAAATTTCTCGCGACCCTGGAGCGGTTGCAGGAGCTGAGCTACCTCTTGCGTCTCATACAACTCCTTTAATTACTCTAGACTCAATTGTTACGGAGTACCTGACTAACCAACACGCGCTCTGTAAAAATCCAATGGTGACTTGTCCTAAGTTCAATCTCTTCGAGCCGCACAAGTGTCCTGACCCGCGACCTAAGAGCTCCGCGGCGGCTAATATTACTGTGAGGTCCACCAGGAGGCAAGTTGGGATCAATGACAAGCGGCTTGATAGAAGATATATTTACAGTCGATTTTGTCCGATAAAAACTTTCAGACCCACTGATGTTGAGGGCGCTTTTATGTGCTGTACCTTTTCTGCGGACCAGCAGTCGCTGATGGTCGGGACTTATTCCGGAGATGTTAAGATGTTTAATATTCACACGGGGATTGAAGAAGCTTCTTATCAGTGCCACGAGTCGTATCTCAGCCACATGGAGTGCAATAAAAGGGGAGATTTGCTGTTGACTTCAACTGCTTGGAGACGACCCTTGTCTGGGCTCTGGAGCATCGGGACTTTCTTTGATCTCAAGCTTACTATGGAAGCTGAGGATTATGTGGAGTTTAGCAAGCATCAGGATAAAATTATTGGGACTCAGGGCGATACTGCGACGATTTATGATATCGCGACCGGGAAATTGGTCAGTACTTTGACCCCGTCGATTGCGTCTAATGGGTACTTTAGGAACCGCGCGACTTTTAGTGTTAATGATGAGCTTGTTTTGAGTGATGGAATACTCTGGGATGTTAATTCAGGAAAAGAAATTCATAAGTTTGATAAATTAAACGCTTCTATAAATGGATTTTTTCATCCTAGTGGGACGGAAATTATTTCTCACACTGAAGTCTGGGATTTAAGGACATTCCATTTGCTCAATACTGTCCCGGCGTTGGAAAATCATGAAGTTGTTTTCTCCCCGGTTAATCATATACTTTATGGAGTGTTTGTGGAGCAGGATAATGATAATGAGCCGACTTGCTCGACGGCTTTTCAAACTCTTGATGCGTTAGATTACTCGTCTATTGCGACCTGTGATGTTAAAAAGGGAATTTATAGCTTGGCGTGCAATAAATATGACACGCAGATTGCTATTGTGGAGAATGTTGGCGAGGAGTATATTAATGTACAGGAATCGTCGGTTAGGTTGTATGATGTTGGGAGGAGGAGGGATGATGAAGATGAAGCTGATGAGGATGATGATGAAGATGATCTTGATGCTAGTGATGATGATGATGGCTCTAATTCGGATTCTGATGATGATGATGACAATAATGGCGATGGTAATTATTTTTTTTTTATTAAAATTCTAGCATTTAGTTGGAAAAATGTAATTAGTTATTTATTGATCTATATTCTTAAGAGAATAAGTAAAATTTTGTGTTGATAGTCATAAAAAATCGGTTTTTTTTTGTGAAATTTAGTATCATTGCAAAGGTCTTGATTTGAATTTGTGCCATTCAAAGGCTTCATATTATACTTACCGGTAGTCAATTTATTATGATAAATATTTAGGCTGCATTCGAAAATTATCTATCACTAGATACATAATTAAGAGATGGGCTTGTATCTTGTGAACTATTGACATTTTTAAAGATATAAGCTCATCCCAATGTTACACTCATCGAGACCTTTCATTTGAGTACCCACATCAATTTTTCATATATTTTATATATTTATATATATATATGAATATATGAAAAATGTATCAAAATGCATGTGGGTACTCAAATGAAAGCTCTTGATGAGTGTAACATCAGGATGAGCTTACATCTTTAAAAATATCAATAATTACGAAATAAATGTGTTTCTTGTCGACTACTGACATTTTCAAAGATATAAGCTCATCCCGATGTTACACTCATTAAGACCTTTCATTTGAGTACCCACATCAATTTTTCATATATTTTATATATTTCACAAATATCATATATATAAAATATATAAAAAATGCTATGTGGGTACTTGAATGAAATGTCTTGATGAATGTAACATCAAGATGGTCTTAAATTTTTGAAAATATCAATAATCAAAAAATGACCTTGTATCTAGTGAATTATTGACATTTTTGAAAATATAAACTCACTCCAACATTGCACTCATCGAGATCTTTCAATTGAGTACCCACATCAACTTTTTATACATTTATATCTATCTATCTATCTATCTATCTATACTAATAAATGGAGAGCCGGTTTTTTTTCCGGTTATACTGCGATAACTACTGAACCGATCGGAATAATACCAATACCATAAGATGCGGCATGTTTCGGAGAAGGTTTTAGTATACGATATAGTGGTGATTACTTATCCGGAACCTATATTGTTTTGACTTGGAAATAATGAATTTTTATTGTAACTAAATTTATTCTATTCGATTGTCATATGTTTAATATAAATTTTTTAATTATATTGGTTATGTTTATATACTAGGCAGATTTCTTCACTTATGAGACCTGCAATTTCTTTAACTGAAACTTTCAATGCTCATTACAAATTTTTTTTTTTTCACATCAATTATTATTAATTTTTGTAAGAAAGACACAGGAATGTTATAATGATTGCACATTGAAAGTTACAATGAATATTAGCTAGAATAATTACATGGATGAAAGGTGCATGCCAATTCGATAGAATTGGGAATCTATGCAAGTCAAAACAATACTCTAATTAAATTTCAAGTCTAGATCTAAAAATTCAATTCTATAAAACGCCCAGCGGAGCGGACGAATAACAGCTAGTATTTTATAAATATCATATATTATATAAGATAAAAAATAGTATATTACACACCTAGGGAAGTAAAGTAAGAAATGTCTCAGATCACATGTAATTGTCGGCCGAGATGAAGCCGAGGTTGAGAAACATGTGATCTGAGGCTTTCTTATTTACTTCCCGTGGAGTGTATACTATTTTTTTGCTCGACGGGAAGAAAGCGTCAACTTTCGGCCCGCTTCGCTAAACGAAAGTGCCGATTTCTGCCTTCGTCGAGCAAAAATAGTATACACTCCACGGGAAGTAATAAGAAAGCCTCAGATCACATGTTTGTCAACCTCGGCTTCGCCTCGGCCGACAATTACATGTGATCTGGAGACATTTCTTATTTTACTGCCCTAGATGTGTAATATACTATTTTTGCTCGACGAAGGCAGGAAGCGGCACTTTCATTTAGCGCAGCGGGCCGAATGTTGACGCTTTCTGCCCGTCGAGCAAAAAAAAAATTCATGTGGAGTCTCAAATGAAAGGTCTCGATAATTATAAATTCAGAATGGACTTATATTTACGAAAATGTTAATAATTAACGAATGACTATTGCATTTTGTTAACTAATGATGTTTTTATCTATAAAAGCTGATTCCCAAAATTTCTAAATTTAAGACGTGTGTACAGGACAACGTCTGTCGAGTCCGCTAAAATATAAATAATATTAATATCGTAATTAATTCAGAATAAAGATTAAGTATTGACGAATATTTAATTACCAATTGTTGCTTATTCAACGAAAATATACCTAATAGAACAAAATGGTGTAAAAAGTAAATATACGGATAGAAAATTTACACCGAAAGAATTTTATACCTTTATTACCATTTTTACACCAAAATTTTTACAACTTACAATAAAAATTTATAAATTAAGTATATCTGAGGATTTAAATAAGTTTCTTCTTTAGAAAAAATCAAATTATTTCAAAGAACAGAAAAAACTGACGGCAGGATTCGAACTCACGCCTTTTGAGTGCAACAATAAGACAGCAAGAATTATTTATTTTTAAATTAAATTATTTTTAAAATAACTTACGGTTTGCGTTGCTGAAAAAATGAAATTATAATGGGATATTTTTTATGGAAGTATTAAAAACATATTGATTACAAGTTCTGCCACTGATTCTTTATTTACCCTTTGTAGATTCAAAGGTAGTGAATAACAATAATATGCATAACATTTATTTAAAATAATAAGCCTTAATTTTTTTGGATAAGTGGTTTGAACAATTATAAGTTAAGTAACGTGACCTCCAATTATTTATTATTGTTAATTTAAGTTGTTGCTAATTTGGGTCGATAATATTGTTAAGCGATGTTTATAATAAATTGAAATAGATAAGCACTTATTTATCTACGTTCTATGTTTTCTAACATTTACGTAAACGGATAATTGGCAGGTGATTGGAGCGTTACTTGTATATTATATATATGTATTTATAAAAATACATCTAAAGTGCATGTGGGTACTCAAATGGAAGCTCTTGATGAGTCTAACATTAGGAAGAGTTCAATTCTTTAAAAATATCAATAATTAAGAAATTACCTTGTATTTTGTAAACTATTGACATTTTTAAAAGTATAAGCTCACTCCGATATTACACTCATCAAGATCTATCATTTGAGTACCCACATCATTTTTTCATATATTTATATATATTATATATATTTATATATGAAAAATATATCAAAAATGCATGTGGGTACTCAAATGAAAGCTCTTGATGAGTGTAACATCGATAAGCTTATTTCGTTAAAAATATCAATAATTAAGAAATGGCCTTGTATCTTGTGAACTATTGATATTTTTAAAGATATAAGTTCACTCCGATATTACAATCATCGAGATCTTTCATTTTAGTACCCACATCATTTTTTCATATATTTATATATATTATATATATGTATATATGAAAAATATATCAAAAATGCATGTGGGTACTCAAATGAAAGCTCTTGATGAGTCTAACATTAGGATAAGCTCACATCTTTAAAAATATCAATAATTAAGAAATGACCTTGTATCTTGTGAACTATTGACATTTTAAAGATATAAGCTCACTCCGATATTACACTCATCGAAACCTTTCATTTGAGTACCCACATCATTTTTTCATATATTTATATATATTATATATATTTATATATATTTATATATGAAAAATATATCAAAATGCATGTGGGTACTCAAATGAAAGCTCTTGATGAGTGTAACATCGATAAGCTTATTTCGTTAAAAATATCAATAATTAAGAAATGGCCTTGTATCTTGTGAACTATTGATATTTTTAAAGATATAAGTTCACTCCGATATTACAATCATCGAGATCTTTCATTTTAGTACCCACATCATCATATATTTATATATATTATATATATGTATATATGAAAAATATATCAAAAATGCATGTGGGTACTCAAATGAAAGCTCTTGATGAGTCTAACATTAGGATAAGCTCACATCTTTAAAAATATCAATAATTAAGAAATGACCTTGTATCTTGTGAACTATTGACATTTTTAAAGATATAAGCTCACTCCGATATTACACTCATCGAAACCTTTCATTTGAGTACCCACATCATTTTTTCATATATTTATATATATTATATATATTTATATATATTTATATATGAAAAATATATCAAAAATGCATGTGGGTACTCAAATGAAAGCTCTTGATGAGTGTAACATCGATAAGCTTATTTCGTTAAAAATATCAATAATTAAGAAATGGCCTTGTATCTTGTGAACTATTGATATTTTTAAAGTATAAGTTCACTCCGATATTACAATCATCGAGATCTTCATTTTAGTACTCACATCATTTTTCATATATTTATATATATTATATATATGTATATATGAAAAATATATCAAAAATGCATGTGGGTACTCAAATGAAAGCTCTTGATGAGTCTAACATTAGGATAAGCTCATATCTTTAAAAATATCAATAATTAAGAAATGACCTTGTATCTTGTGAACTATTGACATTTTTAAAGATATAAGCTCACTCCGATATTACACTCATCGAAACCTTTCATTTGAGTACCCACATCATTTTTTCATATATTTATATATATTATATATATTATATATATTTATATATGAAAAATATATCAAAAATGCATGTGGGTACTCAAATGAAAGCTCTTGATGAGTGTAACATCGATAAGCTTATTTCGTTAAAAATATCAATAATTAAGAAATGGCCTTGTATCTTGTGAACTATTGATATTTTTAAAGATATAAGTTCACTCCGATATTACAATCATCGAGATCTTTCATTTTAGTACCCACATCATTTTTCATATATTTATATATATTATATATATGTATATATGATAAATATATCAAAAATGCATGTGGTACTCAAATGAAAGCTCTTGATGAGTCTAACATTAGGATAAGCTCACATCTTTAAAAATATCAATAATTAAGAAATGACCTTGTATCTTGTGAACTATTGACATTTTTAAAGATATAAGCTCACTCCGATATTACACTCATCGAAACCTTTCATTTGAGTACCCACATCATTTTTCATATATTTATATATATTATATATATTTATATATATTTATATATGAAAAATATATCAAAAATGCATGTGGGTCCTCAAATGAAAGCTCTTGATGAGTGTAACATCGATAAGCTTATTTCGTTAAAAATATCAATAATTAAGAAATGGCCTTGTATCTTGTGAACTATTGATATTTTTAAAGATATAAGTTCACTCCGATATTACAATCATCGAGATCTTTCATTTTAGTACCCACATCATTTTTTCATATATTTATATATATTATATATATGTATATATGAAAAATATATCAAAAATGCATGTGGGTACTCAAATGAAAGCTCTTGATGAGTCTAACATTAGGATAAGCTCACATCTTTAAAAATATCAATAATTAAGAAATGACCTTGTATCTTGTGAACTATTGACATTTTTAAAGATATAAGCTCACTCCGATATTACACTCATCGAAACCTTTCATTTGAGTACCCACATCATTTTTTCATATATTTATATATACTATACTAGCTGTTACTCGCCCGCTCCGCTGAGCGTTTTATAGAATTGCATTTTTAGATCTAGACTTGAAATTTAATTAGAGTATTGTTTTGACTTGCACAGATTCCCAATTCCATCGAATTGGCATGCACCTTTTATCCATGTAATTATTCTAGCTAATATTCATTGTAACTTTCAATGTGCAATCATTATAACATTCCCGTGTCTTTCTTACAAAAATTAATAATAATTGATATGAAAAAAAAATTTGTAATGAGCATTGAAAGTTTCAGTTAAAGAAATTGCAGGTCTCATAAGTGAAGAAATCTGCCTAGTATATAAACATAACCAATAGAATTAAAAAATTTATTTTAAACAAATGACAATCGAATAGAATAAATTTAGTTACAGTAAAAATTCATTATTTCTAAGTCAAAAAAATATAGGCTCCGGATAAGTAATTATCAACATATCATATACTAAAACCTTCTCCGAAACACGCTGCATCTCATGGTATTGGTATTATTCCGATCGGTTCAGTAGTTTTCGCAGTATAACCGGACAAAAAAACCGGCTCTTCATTTATTAGTACATATATGTTCATGTATGTATGAAAAATATATCAAAATGCATGTGGGTACTCAAATGAAAGCTCTTGATGAATGTAATATCAGGATGAAATTATATCTTTAAAAATGTCAATAGTTAAGAAAGTACAGTGCAATTTAATAACAGTCATTATTTAATAAAGCAAAATTTTATTTATTTTTAGTAAATTAGTAATAAAAATGTCAATAGTTAAGAAAGTGCGGTGCCATTTAACAAGTGTCTCGTGAACTATTGACATTTTTAAAGATATAAATTCGGCCCGATATTACACTCATCGAGACCTTTCATTTGAGTACCTACATAAATTTTTAATAAATTTATATATTATATATATGAATATATGAAAAATATATCAAAATGTATGTGTGTCCTCAAATGAAAGCTTTTGATGAATGTAACATCGGGATGAGCTTACATCTTTAAAAATATAAATAATTAAGAAATTACCTTGTATCTTGTGAACTATTGACATTTTTAAAGAATAAGCTTATCCCGATGTTACACTCATCGAGACCTTTCATTTGAGTACCCACATCATCTTTTCATATATTTATATATTTTATATATATGTATATATTTTATATATATGTATATATGAAAAATATATCAAAATGCATGTGGGTACTCAAATGAAAGCTCTTGATGAGTGTAACATCGGGATGAGTTTATATCTTTAAAAATGTCAATAGTTAAGAAAGAACAGTGCAATTTAATAACAGTCATTATTTAATAAAGCAAAATTTTATTTATTTTTAGTTCGCAAGTTACGGCAGTCACATAGTGACTGCAAAGTTGCTAGCTTTAATTGATTTTTTATTGAAATTAATGAAATTAAATGACGTACTTGTAAATATATTGAATTAATTATTTATTTATTGTTTAGTTTTTAATAAAAATTAACGAAATTAAATAATTTAGCTGTAAATAAGTTGAATTAATTATTTATTAATTAATTAATAGTTGATATTTTGTTTCTGGACTCTAGATCTCGATAATGCAGACCAAGCTGTCGACGCGGATCAGAATTTGAACGAAGGTGAGGACAACGACGACGATGATGATGATGATGATGATGATGACGATGAGAATGATGATGATGATGACGACGACGATGATGATACTCTCGACGGCGATGATTCAGCTAATGATAGTGACGAGTTCAACCCAGAATCACCCGATTACAATCTATCATACTTGGATGATTTTGAAGGTCTGTTTCATGTGTAATTTGGCTGTGATCTTGCCGTGATTTACAAGCTCCGTCTCTTCAGTTATACTAATTAATTTTTTAAATATTTAAATTCAAGTTCTACGTGCGTTGAGCGCAGATTATTTTTGTTTTTTTTACGATAAAATTTTTTTTTCCCATGTGAAAATGTATAAATGAAAAACTTTTTGCATTGTATTTATGCTTATAAGAAATACAGATTAAAAACTAGGGATAACATAAACTTTTAAATAAATAAATATTATTATTATTATTATTAGAACTAACTATAATTAATATACTTATAAGTAACTAGGTAAATAAAATGAAATATTAAATTTTAAGGTAAGATTTATGTAAATGAAATAAAAATGATAAAAATATTAAAATTAATATTAATGTTATTTTACAATTCTATATTAAGAGAATGAGCAAACTTTTGTGGCCAGTGTATTTATATGATAAAATGGGTGTTTATGGTTAAATTTGGTATCGTTGGATAAGTCTTGACCTGGAGTTGTGTCATTTCATGGTTTCATATCATTCTCACCAATAGTCAATTTATGATAATAAGTATTTAAGCTGCATTAAAAGTATGCTTCAAAAATCTCTAGATACATAATTAAGGAATGACCTTGTATCTTGTGAACTATTAACTATTAACATTTTTAAAGATATAAGTTCATCCCGATGTTACACTCATCAAGACTTTTCATTTGAGTACCCACCTCATTTTTTTCATATATTTATATATATTATATATATGTATATATGAAAAATATATCAAAAATGCATGTGGGTACTCAAATGAAAGCTCTTGGTGAGTGTAACATCAGGATCAGTTTATATCTTTAACAATATCAATAATTAAGAAGTGACCTTATATCTTGTGAACTATTGACATTTTTAAAGATATAAGCTTGTTCCGATGTTACACTCAACGAGACCTTTCATTTGAGTACCCATATCAATTTTACATATATTTATCTATATTATATATATATGTATATATGAAAAATATATCAAAAGTGCATGTGGGTACTCAAATAAAAGCTCTTGATGAGTGTAACATCGGGATGAGCTTATACCTTTAAAAATATCAGTAATTAAGAAATTACCTTGTATCTTGTGAACTATTGACATTTTTAAAGACATAAGCTCACTCCGACATTACACTTATCGAGACCTTTCATTTGAGTACCCACATCATTTTTTCATATATTTTATATATTTATATATGGGTGATTCTTTGTAAGGATGTTTTTTGCTGTCCCAGGCATTTTTTTATTAGAAAAATTGTTATTTTGTTATTAAAAAAAATTTATTACGAAAGTAAAAAAACATTTCTATTTGGAGCATTGAAAACTAAAATGGAATAAATTTTGGTTTTTTTACTATAAATTCGTAAACCACCGAAATTTCAGTCCCCTGGACTGTCCCAGTCCCAAAATTAAAACTTTAAGATTGTATTTTAAGTTATTCGTCAATAATATATAATTTGTTCCATAATGTTTATAAACTTAATTAGTTAACTAACAATCTTCTTCAATAAAAAATACCGAAAGTTAATTTGTTTCATTAAATTCATTAAACCAAAGTTTGTCCCAGGCATTTTAAGAACAGTCCCCTGCCAGAAGTTCAAAGCCAAAAAAAAAATCCAGCGTGTTATTTTACCTTTTGTAAAGTTTATAAGGATCTAATTAGCCTTGAGTTAATAACCATAGGGCTGTTAGCGCTTTATCGTCATTTTATTTAGTGTCAAAGCACCGTTTGTGCTGGAAATATGTGTCTGGGCCACTTCAAAACTCAGTCCCCTGGCAGCTATTTTTGTTTATAAAATTGGATCAATAAGTCTTAATATTATTCTAATTAATGTAAACATTCATTGAGAACTTAAAAAGTTGAATGCATTGAAATAGTTTGCTTGATTTTTCTCAATTTGATAAATAAAATCAGTCCCCTGGCAGTCAGTCCCCTGTCATGTTATATGGCAAAAGATACACAAATATCGAAAAAGCAAAAATTAATTCGGCTGTTTATTTATCATAATTAAGCTGGCAGTTTTGTAGCCCTTGTTAATTTTTTTTCTAATAAAATCAAAAATAATTTGATCGGACAATTTTGTACAGATTTAAGACATCCTTACAGAGAATCATCCATATATCATATATATATGTATTTATGAAAAATATATCAAAAGTGCATGTGGGTACTCAAATGAAAGCTTTTGATGAGTGTAATATCGGGATAAGCTTATATCTTTAAAAATGTCAGCAGTTAAAAAATTACAGTGCAATTTAACAAAAGTCATTAATTTAATAAACCAAAATTTTATTTATTTATAGCTTATAAGTCACGGAAGTCACATAGTGACTGCAAGCTTGCTAGTTATAATTAATATCGACATTTAAATTAGCAGAAACTTGACAATTTTTCCATTTTTATTTTTTTATTTTCAATAATTTTTTCAATAAAAAAATTCTAAACTTTTTCAGATGTCAGCTGATTTAATTTTTATAAATAAAATAAAAACTATTAACTATATTGTCATTTTTTTTTGTGTAATTAATTTGTTAGCAAAATTTTTTAAATCCACAGCTGACGGCTAACTTCAAAGACATCAAAGTTTAACAAAGAAACTTATTTTGAAAAATTATTTTCAAAAAATTGCATTCATAATTTTAAAAAATATTCACGTGTAAATTTTTATTTTATATATATTTTTTTCCATAATTTATTTGTAATACAATTTTCTAATTTTATGAAATTCTGCTAAATTAATTTTCATCTAACTTCACCATAAATAAATAACAATTAACAAATAATAAATAAAACAAAAATTCAAATAATCGCGATGAAATTAAAGTTAGCTGTCATTTGATAAATTTTTAATTTTATTTAACAATTAAATCAATTTTAAACAATTATTTTAAAAAAATTGCATTTTTAATTTTTTAAAATTTCTACACGTCAATTTATTTTTCCTTATTTTTTTTGCCGTAATTTATTTGTTGACAAAAGTTCTAAAAATTATTAAATATATCCGCTAAACAAATTTTCAAATAATCGCGCCAATTTCATAACCCAGGTATCCAAGCAACCAATCCCAGAATGAAATAATAATGTGCTAAAAGTGGGGATGAAAACAAGTGGTCTGTGTCCAAGATGGCTGCGCCCGGGTGTTGGTGCTTGATGCTTGGTTGTTGGTGTTGATCAGTGTCGACCTTAGCGTGAGGAGTCCCAAGAGCGTCGTGGACGCCCGATAAACTACAACGGCGTGCATGCATTGGGTGCGATAAGCGTGCCTCCGGTTACTTTTTAAAGTAGAGTGACACAATAACCTCCGCTAGCCAATCAATCAGCTAGTGCTTGCTGATAAAATACCGAATCAGCTCTCAGATCTGGTAAATTTTAAATAATTACAAAACTAATAATTTTCCTCAAAAAAAAAAAAAAAAAAAAAAAAAAAAAAAAACAACTATTTAATAACAAACATAAAATAAAATCCAACAATTCTAAAATAATAATAAAACATTAAAAAAAAATAAAAATCTCCATAGTTTAATCTTGAAGCATTGGTGGAAGCACTCGTCATCTTCCATGAGCATCCGCGACGACGGCGACCACGAGCAAATATTGCAATGAATTCCTCTGAGAGTGTAGTTATGTATTATGTAGTTTAGTGAGTTAGTGAGTTTTTAAGTAAATAGTAAGTGAGCGAGTGAATAAGTGAATCATACATACATATACATAAATATACAATGTAATATATACATGATATAATACATACAGTAAGAGTGTGTTGATTAACCACGAGGAAGAGGTGGTTA
This sequence comes from Cotesia glomerata, assembly GCF_020080835.1. Taxonomy (NCBI): domain Eukaryota; kingdom Metazoa; phylum Arthropoda; class Insecta; order Hymenoptera; family Braconidae; genus Cotesia; species Cotesia glomerata. The sequence goes on from NC_058163.1 coordinate 22,840,284, forward strand.
GTAATCGCAACAGTCAGTATAAAATTTCCAACTACAACAACGACGACAGCAGCAACGACGGCGAACCACGACGACGTTGCAATCGTAACAAGTCGGATTTCCTGTAGCCTCCTCTAGCAGCAGCAGCAGCAGCAGCGGTGGTAGTATAGAAGCAGCTGCTGCTCGTCCCTCCCACTGGGACACATCAGTAGTCGGTAGTCAGGATAATCAGTCGAGCCAGGACCTTTTCTGTTTTTAATTCTTTTTAATTCCGATTTTATTAATTTGTATAATTATTTACACTCAATAATTAATATATATTATTGAAGTATTGATAATAATATTAATAATATTAACACTCACGTTGGTTACAAGTTGTTACGAAGATGGAGTCGAGAGAACGTTACGACGAGCTGTGTCGCCTGTGTGCATCTTATGATGCGGTTAAAATGGATATATTTGGACAAGAAGGAAAAAATCGTCAGCTTGTTGATAAAATACAAACTTGTCTACCATTTAAGGTAAATTATTTATTTAAAAATTAATTAATTAATTAATTAAATTTAGAATATTATTATTATTTTTTTTTGTTATTTTAAATTAATAGAATTATAGACGTAGATATTTATTCAGCTAATTGTATCATGATGATCATCATGTAGATTTAAAAAACTAAACTGCGTTGGCTATAATTGTTGTCCACTCCCTCGTGCGTCATATCGTCGTCGTCATCATCACCGATCAACATTACGTCCTCGTCCTCGTTCTTACAGCGAGTGTCGCTGCTGATGCCCACCTTACCTTGGACTTTCGAATTCTGGACAATTCGAACCTAAAGACGAGAGTTTTTAATCAACTTGCAGTGTAACTAACATTTAAATGTGTAAATATACAGACATGTGTGACATACAGACGTATGTTGGTACATTAGCTTGAGTTAAGCTAAGAGTGTGTAATTATTATTGTTATTAATTACTACACACCAGGTTCAACACTAGAAGGCTTAACTTGGTTTCTGCTTAGAGCAGAGTTTTAGTGGAGCTGCTGCTGCTGGTTAGGTGGATCAGCCATAAAGAGCCAACATGGTGACGGTGGACGAGGGTTGCCTCGGGGAGCCCGAGACGTGGTGGAACGGGGGGCCGTGAACGAGTGTCGGTGTAAAGGAAGAGGAGGCGCGGCCGGTACGGGCGTTATACTCGCTAGATCGAGAGAGCGAGGTCGCCGGCTGCCTTCAGCTCGCGCTACTGCTCTTTCATTCTACTTCCTAAAATTCTGTAAAACCAAATGCTGCTTTTATCACGCACTCGAGATGATCAAGGCCACGTACTAATCTCACCATATTTAGATGAAAAAAATATTTTATCCGGGCGCTCTATTGTTTTAAACACGTGACTATCCTATTTTTGTTTATTATCTATATTATTAAAAGAATAAGAAAAATTTTTTATTTCATTCTCACAAATAGTCAATTTAGGCTGCATTCGAAAATGTATCTCTAGATACATAATTAAAAAATGACCTTGTATCTTGTGAACTATTGACATTTTTAAAGATATAAGCTCATCCTGATGTTACACTTATCAAGACCTTTCATTTGAGTACCCACATCAATCTTTCATATATTTTATATATTTATATATGTATTATATATATATATATGTATATATGAAAAATATATCAAAAATACATGTGGGTACTCAAATGGAAGCTCTTGATGATTGTAACATCGGGATGAGCTTATACCCTTAAAAATATTAAAAATTAAGAAATGACCTTGTATCTTGTGAAATATTGACATTTTTAAAGATATAAACTCGACTCGATGTTACACTCATCGAGACCTTTTATTTGAGTACCCACATCAATTTTTCATATATTTTATATATTTATATATATTATATATATGTATATATTAAGAATATATAAAAATTGCCATGTGGGTACTTAAATGAAAGGTCTCGATGAGTGTAACATCAGGATGAGCTTATATCTTTAAAAATGTTAATAATTAAGAAATTACCTTGTATTTTGTAAACTATTGACATTTTTAAAAGTATAAGCTCATCCCGATGTTACACTCATCGAGACCTTTCATTTGAGTACCCACATCAATTTTTCATATATTTATATATAATATATATATATATGAAAAAAATTTTAAAATGCATGTGGGTACTCAAATGAAAGCTCTTGATGAGTGTAACATTAGGATGAGCTTATATTTTCAAAAACGTCAATATTTAAGAAAATACAGTGCAATTTTACAAAATACATTGATTAATAAAACAAAAATTTTAATTTTTTTTATTTCACAAGTCACGGCAGTCACATATTGTTTATTTTTTTTTTTTTTTTCATAAGACACTTGAAATAATTTAAAATTTATATTATAGATATTTTCAGAGAATATAGGAAGAGATATATAAAATAAAAAAAAAATACGTTCCGGGTCTCTTAATATCGATCGTCATCCTTGAGAGTACCGTGGGCACCGTCGGGCAGTAGTCAGTCAGGCTTTAGCTCTCTGTCCTCTACTACTCATTCCTATCCAGTCCTTCAGCATTCCCAATTTCCCAGCATACTTTGTCAACAATAAATGATAACTCTTCTAAACTCAGCTATCCACTCTCTTCTTCGCTCTATTATTTCTTCTTATTTTATTTAATTATTCATTACCACTTGAATAATTAAAAAAAAAAAAAAACAATAATTATTATTATTATAGAAATATCTAAACATCAATTATAAAATCTGTATAATAGATTCATCTTGATGATTTAAGTGGTAACTCGAACATTAAGAGTGTGTGATATGCTCGACAATATCAACATCACGTTTTGTAAGAGTTGGTAGTTGTTGTCGCTCAAGCTGCATCCGCCCGCCCGGCAGCCCCTTACCCCGACTGGCACTTCCCCACCTCATCTTGCTATCCTCTTACTTCACAAACTTCTCGTATCGTTTGTGCTATATTACACACACTTACACAGATCTGCATCTGTGTGTTATATGGTATATATGTCCGCTGGTTAGCTCGTCTCGTATCGTCTGAACGTCGTCGGCAGCGGCATGCCAGCATAACCACCAACAAGCACCAGCAGCCGAACAGACGGAGCGAAATACGTTTTAGTTAAAGCGGTTTCCCACCACTGCAGCCGTAGTCGTACCAGGTCCCCCGCATGTGTCTCTACTCAGTGTAAAGTATCACTGGATATCATCCTAGATTATACTGAGTGAAAAAAAAATTTCAGATAATAGCTAGTATAATAAAGATTACAATGAGCATAATCCAGATTACAATGAGTATAATCTGGATTTTTTACACAAAAAAAAAATTTCTTGAAAAAGAAAATTTTTGGGTACCTGAAGGAAGACCAAAGTTGTATTGACTGAAGTAAAAATTTTTCTTGAAATTCTATTCTTGATGGAAGTCATTTTTTCTTAATTCAAATTATCATAAATACTTGATACAATAAATTTTTATATTTGATCAAGATTTTTAGATACTTTAGGGAAGCAGCGCTACCTACTTTAGCTAAGAAAAAAATTTTCTCATCTTGAGAAAATTTTTCTCTTGAATATTTGATACCCATTTTATATTATTTTAGCATGCAATTATACATATTGAATGAAAAAAAATGATTCAATATTATTTGATCTTCTCATTTGACATGTTAATCAATAAAAATATTAATGAAAATTTACTTCTATCTTTATATTTAATTTTTTGGAGCATAAGAGAAATTTTATCAAGACAAGAAAATTTACTTCTATCAAGAACTAAATTTTTTGGAGCAAGAGGCTGCACAGAAAGAAAAATTTCTTGACTGGAGAACAAAATTCGTGGTTCAAGAAAATTTTCGTGTGCCTGAAAGAAGACCGAAGTTGTGTTGGCCGAAGTAAAAATTTTTCTTGAAATTCTATTCTTGATAGAAGTCATTTTTTCTTAATTCAAATTATCATAAATACTTGATACAATAAATTTTTATATTTGATCAAGATTTTTAGATACTTTAAGGAAGCAGCGCCACCTACTTCAGCTGAGAAAAAAATTTTCTCACCTTGAGAAAATTTTTCTCTTGAATATTTGGTATCCATTTTATATTATTTTAGCGTGCAATTATACATATTGAATGAAAAAAAATGATGAAATATTATTTGATCTTCTCATTTGACATGTTAATCAATAAAAATATTAATGAAAATTTACTTCTATCTTTATATTTAATTTTTTGGAGCAAGAGAGAAATTTTCTCAAGACAAGAAAATTTACTTCTGTCAAGAACTAAATATTTTGGAGCAAGAAGCTGAATTTTCTCAAAAGAACAAGATTTTCTTGACTTAAATAAATTTTCTTGGATCAAAATACATATTCTCAAAGCAAGAGAATTAATTTTGTTGGAATAAGTGAAATTTCTTGTCGAAAAAAATTTTTTTTTTCGCCCAAGAAAATCATTAGGAAGAAAAATATTTTCTTGGCTCAGAACCTTTTTTACTGTGTAATTTAGCAGAAATTTGATAATTTTTTTGACCAATAAATTATGGCAAAAAAGTAGAAAAAAAATTGACATTTTAAAAATTTTTAAAAATAAAAAATTCAATTTTTTATAAATTAATTTTTTGGAAAAAATCTATTTATTAAAAAAGAAGAAAAATATTTTCTTCGCTTAAGTGAATCTTTTTTTCTGTGTAACTATCTGAAATTTTTTTTCACCACAGATATCACTGAGTATAATCTGGGATGATATCCAGTGTCATCTTGTTGCGGCATATTTCTTACCACGTCCTCTTCTTGATTATTGCTGATGGATTATTATCCATACCTCGAAGATAAATTAAAAATGATGTCTTCTGGTGAAGATCACCAACATCACGTTGCTCGTTGAGGCTCTGCATTTCGGAGTATTTTCCGTTGGCCCCCAGAAAAAGAGAGTGTTATTGTATTCTCCGGCAAGACGAGTCTTGCAAGTTAACTGCCTCGGCCCCAGACCCAGCCCAGCACATGCTCGTTCTCTGCTACGGTCGTCCGAACGTTTTACCTGTCCCACTTTACAACCTAGTGGTCGTATACCTGGCTCCGATTGTACAAGAGAAACTCTGACCTGAATTTGGCCTCGCTATTCACATTTACGACCCAGCAAAATACTATTTTCCTCTTCTTCTTCTCCTTCTTATTCTCTCCTTAATCCTAAGGAGGGTCCTTTTGACCGTGAATCCTTTGTCCAGGTACCCATTACAGTATCCTGGTTTTCTCTTTTGTCATTTTTAAATTTATTCATCGTAAATTTTATTTTAGAAAATTATTTTTTTCTAGTTAATTAGTTTTTAAGTAATATTTAATTTTTATGTAAATGAATTTAATTTTTAAAATTATTTTTCATTACAGATTGATGAAGATGACAGATTACCAAAATGTTTATGTTACCGTTGTATGTATAATCTGGAAAATTTTTACGATTTTCGAACGGCTTGCGTTAATGCTGTCGCGCTTTTGGAAAGAAAATTACCACCAAAAGAATCTGTAAGTATTTATTCATTTATTTTTATTAATTAATAATATAATATTTAATTATTTTTAAATTAGTCAAGCAGTGGATTACATAATGACATGGAAAAACATTCAGAGTTGCGCTCAGAGTTACTTAAGGAAAAAGAAAAGATGCCAATTCTTATACCTGAAGCACCAATAGTTAATCCGAATGCCGCGTTGGGTACTCCACCGAGATTAAATTCTGACGGTGAAGCCGATCAGGAAATTGAAGAAATTCTTGAACACAGTGGAACTGAAGAAGGTAATTTATCTTTTTATTTTTTTTTAATAATTTTAATTAATATTGAAATTAGCTGTTAATTTTTTAAAAATTTTTATAGCAAATAAAGGTAAATATTTACAAGTGGGGTCCACCATTTTTATTTTCATTTTTTTTAACGAAATTTCTATTTAATTTTATTAATATATTTTTTTTTAATACATAAAAAAATGAACAATTTAAAAAAAAAATTTGATTATCACCATTTTAACAAATTTTCAAAAAAATTTTAATTTTTTAGAAAATTCCGATATTCAACATTTTTTTTTTAATTGTTCATTTTTTTATGTATTTAAAAAAAAATATATTAATAAAATAAAAAAAAAATAAAGTAGAAATTTCATCCAAAAACATAAAAGCCAAATTTTTTTCCAAAGGCAAAAAAGCTGATTTAATAATATTTTATTAATATATTTTTTTTTAACACGTAAAAAATGAACAATTTAAAAAAAAATTTATAAATATTTTAGAAAATTGCGATATTCAACTTTTTTTTTTATTGTTCATTTTTTTACGTATTAAAAAAAAATATATATGTATTAATAAAATAAAAAAAAAATAAAGTAGAAATTTCATCCAAAAACATGAAAGCCAAAATTTTTTCCAACTTTTAAAGGCAAAAAAGCTATCGAAATCTTTATTTTTTTCTTTCATCACATTTTTTATCGTAAATGCGCCGTAAACCAAACAGAATAAAAAAAAGTTAATTTTTCACCTAAATATGACCAAAAATAAGTTTGACCCCACTTGTAAATAATTACCCGAATAAATTATAATAAAAAAAATATTTGAAAAAATTTCCACTGATAGTTTTTACATTTTTTTTTTATAATAATTTTTACTACATTTTTTTTATAATAATTTTTACATGTAAAATTTTTACTACATTTTTTTTTATATAATAATTTTCACATGTAAAATTTTTACTAAATTTTTTTTTTACAAAATTCAATTGTTATGAAATTATAAAAAAAATTTCTAAAGTAAAAGACCCAATTATTAACACTGGCCTAGTGATTGATACTTGTAATTTTATTTTAATTAAAAAAACCAAATCAATTCTAATAAATTACTAAATCTAGTTTTTGAATTATAAATAAAAAAAAAATTGATTTTTTTGAGGACATTTAATTTTTCTAATCGCTACAATAAAAATACACGAGAGTGTGAAGTTAGTCAATAGTCGAAACTCGCAAAAAAATGGGACCTGATTCCTTATTGGTTAAAATTAAGGCGCGCGCTATTCAAATTTCTAGTTAGAATAAAATTGTGTCAAGTGTCAAACAACTAGGCCAGTGTCAATAACTGGGTCTTTAACCTTATCAAATTAATTTCAGTCTCAAAATTTACCATTAAATGAACATATATTAAAAAAAAATTATAAAAACAGAAAAAAAATCTACTTGACCCAAGTAAATAATTTTGAAGAGCATTTTCTTGATTTGAGTAGAAAAATTCTTAAGCTAAGAAAATTTTTCTTGGTTTAAGTAAATTTTACTTGATTCAAAACAATGAAACTTTTCAAAATAATTTTCTTGGTTCAAGAATTTTTCTCTTGATTTAAATTATTTTTTTTTTTCTGTCCAGGCTTAGAAGATGGCGAGGACAGAAAATATGACGAGGAGTACGAAATGGACATGGAGACAAACCCCAGTGATTTTTTGGAAATGCCTCCGATGGTAACAGAAGACCTAGAAGAGCCCGACCCGCACCAGCAGAACTCATCTCGCTCACCAGCGTTGTTCCAACACAAATCCGAGCACCACGAAGTCTACGTATGTTCATTATGCAACAAAGCCTTCAGCTCCAAAGGCCACCTGTCACTGCACGCGCGAATTCACGCCGGAGCCGGAGACGTAGTGGGTGAAAAGGTAATCACAGACGACCACACATCGTTCAAGCGTCTGTACCAATGCGACCTCTGCAACAAATCCTACTCAACAGCCAAGCACCGGTGGGGTCACGTGTCTTCAAATCACCGAGGACACCCAGCAGTAACGTGTCAATACTGCTCACGTTTGTACTCGACACGTGGAAATCTAATGGACCACATAAAGTCTCGCCACACTGGCCAGCCTCCGCCTCCTAAACTCGGTGTCTATGTCCCCTCAGACAATCGATTTCAGTGTAACACGTGCCCGAAGATGTACACCAACATCACCGACTTGAACAAGCACAAAAAAGTCTGCACTGGAATCCGCGAATCAATAAGCTTGCTGCTAAAAAAGAAGGGCAAGAGTCTTATGGACACCTCAGAAGCTTCGAGCTTTGAGTCTGACGAAGACAGCAAAGATTACCGCACAGCCGAGGCTAAATTATCAAAAAATCCCCAGCTGACTATTTTAAAGCAAGCTTTGACTCGCGGAGCCGAAGGACTTAAGCGTGACGACCGCGATCCTTATAAATTACTAAGAGTACCTCAAGTTGACACTCAAGATTCCGAACCCAAGAGATGGTTTTGCGAAACTTGTCCTCAGTCTTTTACTTCAATTGAAGCTCTAAAAGACCACGAGGTCACTCACGAGTCCGACAAACCTTTCATTTGTCTTCTCTGCAAAAAACATTTCACACTAAAATCCTCTTTAAGTCGGCATATTATTTCCTCCCACGGTGTAGACCCAGCTCCAATGTTAGACGATGAAAAATGTCTGAAAAAAAAATTGCCTGTAAATAATCTACGTGAAGAAATTAAAATAAAACGCGAGCCTTGTTTTTCTCCTGTCAATGTTGACGAAGAAGATGAAACTCAGCAGCAAGATATGATTGAGATAGAAACAGTATTTGTATGTGAAATTTGCACCCGTGATTTTAACGACCGAGCTTCTTTATGGCTGCACATACGCGCTACTCACAAAGAATACGCAGCATTTGCTTGTGGAGTGTGTTTAAAAATCTGTACGGACAATGATCAATTGTTGAACCACGTAAATATGTACCACGGAGCTTCTAAGCTTCAAATATCAGAACAAAGGCGCTACAGTTGTACCATTTGTGGCAGACAACATGACTCAAGGAAGAAATTAATGACGCATGTGTCGATTCACAATATAGATCCTTCCTATGATCCAGCTAACTTTGTTCAATTAAACAGCGGGTATTACAGCAATGAGAATATGAATGACACCACTCAGGATCATCTTAGATTAAAGTCTGTTGATTTTGATCATGAGGACGGTGAGAAGGTAGATTGTTTTATCTGCTACAAGTCTTTTCCAAATGAAGACCACCTAATTCGCCACCAGCGCAACGCGCATAAAGAACAGACTCCTTATACTGATAATAATCTTGCTGTTAATTCCAGTCCTGCTAACCCAAATGGGAACAAAGCGCAGTATCACTTATTTTTCGTGTGTGAAATTTGCGGAAGTTCTCATCCAAGTAAATGGGAGCGCTGGTTACACATCAGCAGTTTTCACAGCTCAGAAAGCCAAATTAGATGCGAGCGTGAGGATTGTGGTAAAATATTTTCTACCAAGTCGCTTAAAAATGAACATGCTCAGCATCATATTTTGCAAGGCGCTTCGCCTAATACTTGTGAAATTTGTGGAAAACTTTGGGGCAGCCGGGTCGATTATTGGAAGCATGTTATGGGAGTTCATTCCGACACTGTTCCTCTAATTTGCGGTGTTTGCTTGAAAGTCTTCCCGGATGTTATTCAATTAAGCGGTCATGTTAAGAGTAAGCACTGGCCGCTGACAAACGGGGACTTTAGTTGCGACATTTGCGGTCGTCCTTATTCAAATAAATCTAAAATGTCGCGCCACCGTAAAATTCATGGGTTAGAAGTTGAACATTACAGCAATGGCGTTAACGAGTCAGTAAGTGAAGTCATACCTGCTAGTACGTATGAAAGTAACGCAGCTGAGGTTGATTTGACTTGTGAAATGTGCACGGACTTGATATTTCCAAGTTGGGAAGACTTGTGCCAGCACAGAAGAATAATCCACGGATTATTCCCGTGTGATTTGTGTAACAAATGCTACGGAAGGACTTCTCACCTTTGGAAGCATGTTAATCGAGTCCACAAAGGTCACAAGGACGTTACTTGCAAGTATTGTTTAAAAACGAGCGCTTCTAAGGATCATTTAGCGGCGCATATTGCTAAAATTCACCGCTACGAGCCCGAAAGCAAGAAAGTTCTTAAAGAAACTAATTATAAAGCCCCCGTTGTTGAAGAAGACACGATTCATCATTGCGAAAAGTGCAACAAAGCTTTCCACAAGCGGTATTTATTGAAGAGACACATGAAAGGTTGCCAAAATTATCGGAAGGATCCCGGAGCGTTGTTGACCCGTTGCAGAGCTTGCGAGAGAATTTTTAAGGACCGGGCGAGCTTGCAGAAGCACATTGAGAATCATCACAGTAGTTACACATGCCATTTGTGTAATGAGACGATTACTTCCAAGCTTGGAATTATGTCTCACAATCGTGTTAATCATATGAACCATCCAGACTTGACTTGTGACCATGCGAGCTGTAAAAAATTGTTCCGGACTAAGGAAGATCTTGAAGCTCATCTGAAGGATCATAAATATCACTCGCCGAATGTTTGTGATTTTTGTGGAGATACTGTGGAGAATAAATTGAAATTAAAAATGCATATTTTGTCACTGCACCGGAATGAAATTGGGGTTTCTTGTGGGGTTTGTTTGATACCGATGAAAGATCCGCAGGAGTTGAAGAATCATGTGGAGAGTGTTCATCCTGGAGTTTTGTTAAAGGCAAATACTTGCCAGGTTTGTGGGAAACAATATGCTTCTAAGTGGAAGGCTTTTGATCATACGAAAAAATGCCATGGAAAAGTTTTTAGAACTTGTAAACAATGTTTGGCTGTTTTTACAACTGACGCGGATATCAGACATCATTACGAGCATGTTCATAATGTGCCTAAGGATCAATTGGCGGGATTTGAAAATAATTCTGATGGTGGTAAAGGAGGGGGTAATGATGATGGAATTAAAGAGGAGCTTGATGATTTTTATGATGATGTTTATGATGAATTACCGAAGGTTAATAAGTCGGCTAAGCGCAAACCTCAAGATACTTATGATTGTGAAATTTGTCCGGAGATATTTTTAAATTATGAAACTTTAGCTGATCATTATCAATTGATTCATAATACCGATCCTGAGAGGATGTTTAAAAAAATGAAAACTAATAGTGGTAAAAAACGAATGCGTAATCGTGAAAATTTTGAATGTGAAAATTGTAAAAAACAATTTTGTACTAAAACATTATTTTGGAATCATATCAGTAATTGTACGCGTAAAAATAATTTATCAAAAAATAATAATGATAATACAACTACCTCGATACTTGAAACGCATTTAAAAAATAATAATATGATTAAAAAGGAGCCTGTTGATATTATAAATGAGTCTAATTTAAATATTCCTGATTTTAATTTATTTGAAGATATTAATTTGCAATTATCTGGACACAAACCAGTGCCAAATTTAATGCCATTGTCTTCATCTCACCGGATGTCCCCGATGAAATGCAACCGCAAGGATTCTAGAAAGGTTTATGATGAGTCTACTAATACAGTGTGTGCTTGCGAGGTTTGTGGGAAACAGTGGCCAGCTAAGAAGCACCTCTGGCAGCATTTGATACGCTTTCATAGAGCTGAGGCAGCTGTTACTTGCGGAGTTTGTTTGAAATTATGCACGACTTATCGCGGGTTGTCGCAGCATCTCAAAGAGGCTCATGAAGCTATTTTGTCTTGTGAGGGGAATAATTTTACATGTAAGATTTGTGGGAGGTATCATAATGCTAGGAGCAAGCTGTTGCTTCATATGAGCATTCATATTAATAATAATGAGCACATTTGGTGCTCTAAATGTGCGCTTAGTTTTGATAGCAAGGAGAAACTTGAAGCTCATATGGCTAATTGTATTGTTAATAAGCAGAGGAGAGATGAAGATGGCAATGAGAATGATAATGATAATGACAATGATAATAGTAATGAAAATGATAATGATAATGATGATGAAGATGAAGAAAATGAAGATCATGAAGAAAAAAGCGGGGATGAAGATGTTAAAATTGATGATGATAAAGGAAGCTTGATTGGTGATGAAGCTTCTTTGTTGGGTGAAGGTGATGAGGAAGAAGAAGAAGAAGAAGAAGAAGAAGGAGGAGGAGGAGAAGGAGATGATGGTGAGGTTGATGTTGATGATAATGATGATGAAGTTGAAGGTGAGGGTGAGGGTGAAGAAGGTGAAGAAGGTGAAGAAGGAGAAGGTGAAGAGGAAGAAGAAGAAGAAGAAGCAGAAGGAGACTTTGATTCTGAAGACTTGGTTAATGGTGAACACAGTGAAGAATCTGCTTGTGAATCTGACATTGAAAATGAACATGAAAATGTAACTATTGAAAGAGAAGACAATTCTAATAGCAACAGCGATCATGATGATTCTGAAGAAGAAAAAAAGGAGAAAGAAAATATAAGAGATAATGACACTGATGATGATGATGATGGACCACCGGTTCTTAGTCCAATAATGCCGATTCATGAAAATGAAAAGCCTAGAAGGGTGAAATCTAAAAAAAACATTCCTGAGCTGGATGATAAGGAGTTATTGGAGAGCAACTCTGGATACTATGGCTCGGAGATTGATGATGAAAGGTTAAATGAGAATACTTTGGATTCTATGGCTAATGATGGAGAATTTCAGGAGCAGATTAGGATTAATGATACTGTGCTGATGGTCACCAATGATGATGAGGGGAATGAAATTGTCATTGAGCAGAATGTGGAAGAAATTGATGAAAATGATGATGGCGAGTCGATTCAAGATGTCGCGGATTTTATTTATCAAGTCGATCCGGATAATTTTGATGGAGATAGCCAGGGGGTTCAGGAGGAGGAAGAGGTGCAGGAGGAGGAGGAGGAAGAGGAAGAGGATCAAGAGGCTAATTCTAGTGCCAAAAAACGTGTCTCGAGGACGTAGTTGTGAATTATTATTTTGTATAAATATAGAGGATATTTGATTTATTATTTTTATTAAAAAAGTAATATTAATGGATTAAAATAAAAAAAAAAAGATAATAAGTTCACTGTACAGTAGATTAAATGTAAATTTAAAGAATTTTGCCTAATCTAGACGATAAATTACAAATACAAATTACAAATAAATTTAAGGTAGTCTTCTGGGGGTTGAATGATTGATAATTCGCTTGGGCATTGTAATTTATAAGATTTAAAATTAATAATTTTTTTTTTTGGTTTAAATTAAGCCCAACTGATAATTTGTTGTTTTTTTTTGGTTTGTAGTATTTAGTAATCAACCTCGTTATTTTATTTTTTTATTATTAATTATTATTTTATAATTAATTTGTTTTTGAGTAATTGAATAAGCGAGTTACGCTTCAGTCAATTATTTATTTGACCTCATTCATTCCAAAGTAAAACGATTAATCCTCAATCTTTAATAATTTTTTTGAGTTGTAAGGTTTATTGTCTTGTAACCTAATGGTTTATTAATTAAGTAATTATGATTATTAATATTACTATTTTTTTTTATTTATAAGGCTTTTATTTAAATTAAAGTAATTTGAGTTGAATTGTGTTTTTTTTTTCTTTTACTTTACATTCTCATTTGATTTTTTAAATGTTGTAATTGTTTAGGTACAATATTATCAATCTTGTTATATATTATTGTCGGAAAATTAATTAATTGTGAAGTAATTTTTTTAATATGCATGGAAATTAATCATGAATATAAGATTTGATTAATATTATTTTTATTATTATGTAAAATTAATTATTTTTTAATGAAAATTAAAAGTTTGAAGGTATACAAGGATAATGTTTAATGTGATAAGCGACTGCGCCATGTATAAAAAAATATTTGACAAACAAATAATTAAAATTTTAAACAATTAATATGAATAATTATATACATATAGATATATTTAATGTTTGAATAAAGTATTAATATTTCAAAAATAATATTTTATCAATTTTTTAATTTAACTTTTTTATGTATAAGATTTTTTCTTTTTAATTTATCGCATTATTTAAATAACTTTTCTTTATAAAATTAATTACAATTAATTTTATTCTCATTGTGTTAATATATATATTGAAAAAAATTTTTTTCTTGGGAATTTTAATCCTCAATTTTAAAATATAAAAACCTTTCAAGGAATTTATTTTCATATGGTTTGGATTTATTAAATTTTTCTGGTTTTTTTTTTTTAAATCGCATTATTTAAACTATTTTTCTTTATAAAATTAATTACAATTAATTTTATTCTTATAGTGTTAATATATATATTGAAAAAAATTTTTTTCTTGGGAATTTTAATCCTCAATTTTAAAGTATAAAAGCCTTTCAAGGAATTTATTTTCATACGGTTTTGATTAATGAAATTTTCTGGTTTTTTTAATTAATTGCATTATTTAAATAATTTTTCTTTATAAAATTTATTACAATTAACTTTCTTCTCATAGTCTTAATATATATATTGAAAAAAAAATTTTTTTCTTGGGAATTTTAATCCTCAATTTTAAAATATAAAAACCTTTCAAGGAATTTATTTTCATATGGTTTGGATTTATTAAATTTTTCTGGTTTTTTTTTTTAAATCGCATTATTTAAACTATTTTTCTTTATAAAATTAATTACAATTAATTTTATTCTTATAGTGTTAATATATATATTGAAAAAAATTTTTTTCTTGGGAATTTTAATCCTCAATTTTAAAGTATAAAAGCCTTTCAAGGAATTTATTTTCATACGGTTTTGATTAATGAAATTTTTCTGGTTTTTTTTTTTTTTTAATTCATCGCATTATTTAAATAATTTTTCTTTATAAAATTTATTACAATTAACTTTCTTCTCATAGTCTTAATATATATATTGAAAAAAAAATTTTTTTCTTGGGAATTTTAATACTCAATTTTAAAGTATAAAATCCTTTCAAGGACTTTATTTTCATACGGTTTTGATTAATCAAATTTTCTGGCTTTTTTTTTAACATTAATTACCTTAAATTTTTACAATTAAAAATGAATTAATAATTAAATTTTTATAGCTTTGCTATAGAGTCCTTGGGGTTGATTTTATCCACAAATATTATGACACTGAATTTAGCAGTCATCTGGAAATTTTTAGAATTTTTTTTATTAAAAAAATTATCACAAAAATTTAAAAATAAAAATTCATTAAAAACTATGAGTGCAATTTTTTAAAAACATTTTTTCAGTTCTAATTTAACTAACATAAAAAAACTATCACATATTTGTAAGTAAAACTAAAAAATTAATGACATCTAATATTTTAGTCATTTAATTTTTTTATTTTAGTCACTTAATTTTTCAATATTTATTTCTAATAAAAAAAAAATTTTTTTAATTATTTTCCACAAATTTTTTTCCCCAAAATGAAATCATAGAGTACAACTACAAGAAGCAATCTAAAAAATAAATATTCATTATTATATATACTTATATTTAGTACTTAAATTATAAATGACATATTTTTTATCAATTCATCGTTTAACAAAAAATAAGAAAAAAAAAACTCAAATTAATTATACAATTTATTAAAAATTTTCCTATCCTATTTTTCAAAAATAGAGAAAAAAATATATATAAAAATTTAGCTTGATTCAAAATTTACATTTGAATTGACAGAGTTGTATTTAGTGCATACATTTTGCTTACACCCTGTGCATACGTTTTGCAATTAAATAGTGAGCTCTCTGATTTTGCTTTCCAAACTTTTATTTTTATTCCTTGCTGAAAATTAAATTTAAATAAATTAACTATAAAAAAAATCACGAAATAAAAAAAAATAAGTCAGTAAACATCTATTTTTAAATTCCCGCTAAGAAAATCAGGAAGTTATTGATTTTACCATGATGATGAATTTAGCAGATATTTAATAATTTTTAGAATTTTTTTTAACAAATAAATTATGGCAAAAAAAATTGACATGTAAAAATTTAAAAAAATTAAAAATGTAATTTTCTAAAAATAATTTTTTGAGCAAATTTTTTTGTTAAAAAAAAAATTAAAAAATTTTCTAGTGACTGCTAACTTTAATGTCATGATTTTACCCTGTTTTTTAGTAAAACAATTCTTAAAAAAATAAATTTTAAATTTAAATAAAAAACTTACCATTGTAATGCCTCTAGATGCATCCAGAAGGTGACGCTACCAGCCAGTGCAAATTTAAATGTAATTTAGATTATATTATAGTATATTACATACCTAGGCCAGTAAAATAAGAAAAGTCTCAGATCACATGTAATTGTTGGCCGAGGCGAAGCCGAGGTTGACAAACATGTGATCTGAGGCTTTCTTATTTACTGGCCAAGGTGTGTATACTATTTTTCTCCCCTCCGGGCGGAAAGCGTCAATTTTCTGCCCGCTGCGCTAAATGAAAATGCCGCTTTCCGCCTCCGTCGAAGAGAAAAATAGTATTCTCACCACGGGCAGTAAACAAGAAAGCCTCAGATCACATGTTTATTGACCTCGGCTTCGCCTCGGACAACAATTACATGTGATCTGAGACATTTCTTATTTTACTGCCCTAGATGTGTAATATACTATTTCATATAACCTGCATTGAAAATGTGAGTTTCAATGCCTGTTGAGCCAACCGAAACTAGACAATTTCAGACCAATGCGACTGTGCCGGGCAGGTATCAATTATTTCTTCCCGGCGGACAGAAAATGACGATTTTCTGTCCGCGAGGTGAAGTTGCAGCTTTATTTTCAATCCTATCAATTGTTTGTTTATTTTATACCTTTATAATTGTCATTCTAACCGTTAACTGTACTGACATATTATAATTCTGTTATTAAGCATAAATAAGAATGATAAAAGAAAACTTGTCAATTTACGAATAATGTTTGGTAAAAAATAAACTATTACTTTCTATTTTATTATAAGTTTCATAACAAAATGGTATTTTCGCTGTTCGTCTGAAACTATCTAGTTTTGGTTGACTCCAGACATTGAAACTAGCATTTTTAATGCAACTTATATGAAATAGTATATTACACACCTAGGGAAGTAAAGTAAGAAATGTCTTAGATCACATGTAATTGTTGGCCGAGGCGAAGCCGAGGTCAACAAACATGTGATCTGAGGCTTTCTTATTTACTTCCCGTGGAGTGTATACTATTTTTTTGCTCGACGAAGGCAGAAAGGGGCAACTTCGTTTAGCGCAGCGGGCCGAAAGTTGACGCTTTCTGCCCGTCGAGCAAAAATAGACGCGGGATGAAACACGATTTCAGACCGAGTGATGCCAGCCCTCGCTTCGCTCGGGCAGGCAACTTCACTGGTCTGAAGTCGTTTTGTTTCATCCCTAGTCACACAATATACTATTATTAATTCATAATTTAAATAGTGAACACTATCCAAATTAGAAAGTTTAGGTTCTGTATCGTAGAATATTTATTATATAGAGTATATTTTGTTTCAAATAAATATAAGCTATTATCGAGTACAAAGGGACATTGTAGTTGAATGCTGAGAAACCTTAGGTACTTGAGATTCTTAGGAAAAGCCATAAAAGACACCTGTGAGAAAAATTCTATGATCCCTTGTTTCAACGGCTAAATAATAATGTAACAAATATGTAACAAAAAAATAAGATCGTTAAATAACATATTTTTGTTAAACTTGCTTTAATATAATATTGCAACGAAATATATAAAAATTAAATTAAAAATTTATATCCTGTATCCAACTTATAAATAATTATTAATTAATGTTAAAAGAATAAGATTGTATAAAATAATATTATTAAATGATATTTATCTCTTACATTAACAATTAAACTATTTCATAGTTTTAATAGATTATAGATTGATAGAAATAGTAATAAGCTTAATCTTATTTTCAAAATACGAATATTAATGCACTGCAATATATATATAATTTATAAATAAATAGATGTGAATATAATAGAAAATATTATATATTAGTGTGTGAAAATCATTTATATATAGTAGAAATATGTGTACTTATATATGTACAAGAGCGGATATATGTATGGGAGTTATGGTGGGAGAAGAATGGAGTTTGAAGCTCTTCGGAAAAACTATGTAACGACACTTCTCACCGAGAGCTTAGATTGCTAAGATCACGTCATTGTAAACCTCAATTTTATATTTTGAAGCTTTTTAATATTTTGTCAACTTGAATAATATTTATTTATTTATTCAATTCAAATGCCAAGGCAAGAGCCAAATGGCAAAATTATACATAGTGTGATTAATTAAAGTACATGTAAAACTATAAACATAGTCATCATCTAAATATATAAAAAAAAAAAATATAAACCACCATGAAAACCACTCATGGATTTGAGCAATAAAGTTTTGTACATATCAGTTTATCTATAAATTTTGTAGAGTGAATGCAGTCTTTGGTTACTATGTCTCTCTGAGTTCAAGGTCGTAGAAGAATTCAAATGCTTTGGATTTAAATGCCTCAATGCTAATTGAATTTATAACATCCAATGGTATTTCACGCCAAAGGCGTATTGATGATATTAAGAAAGAGTGTTCATATACTGCTGTTGAGAAGTTAGGAAAGCTAAACGAGACATTGTTATACTTTGAAGCCAGCTTTTCCGAGCGTCTTATATCTTGTGGCTCCTCAATAAAGAGACACCTCAAAAAATTTGGTTCACCAGAACTGAACAGTTTATACAGGAAACAAGCTAGGAGATACAATCTTTTTGATTTGATTGAGAGCCATTTTAAGGAGCGACGATAAGGAGTGATATGGTCATCACGCTTCAGATCGAAAATGAACCTGATGCCGTTGTTCATCAATCGCTGTAATTTATAGTCTAATCTTTTAGAGTTATCTATCAATACCAATGAGCAATAATCAATTATTGGAATAATTAAAGCCGTGATAAGTAATTTGCGATTTGCGGTAGATAGTATGTTCTTCCTATGTTTGAGGCTGTTAATAAATAAATAATAATAATAAATTGAAACTAACTAAATAATTTTGATCAAAATTAAATAACGTCTAAATAGAATTCTTTTATTTAAAATGATTCCTTTCCCGCGCTGAAACCGAGTATTTTAATACTCCCGGGCGAAAGAACTACAGTAAGTGTGATGTCATATCACGGTTTAGTTGAATCGCGACTGGCGCTGCCACGCGAGCACTGATGATACCCCTTTGATAGCGCGAAACTCAACATTAAATTTATTTTTACAACTATAATAAAACTTTTGGGAAAACCCCACAACCTAGGTCTAGACCTTTAGTTATTAGTAAAAAAGGTTATTGTTAAAATGTATTTTTACTCCCCGAAAATTCAGCACAATAGACTAGGAATAATAAAATAGAAAAGAGGATTAAGCCATAAATATATAAATTTACTACCTAATTGCTCTCGACATAAGTAATTATAGAAATATTAGAAAATATATTTTCATCCCTTAAGGAATATAAAATATTGTATAAAAAAAATAAGAGAAGATAGTCTGAACCGATTAGTGACCCTCATTTATGACGAGTCCAGTTCAATCACTCAGTCCGGTAAATTCCCAGGGATGATGATACTTCGGACAAACTCTGCTGGCGAGCCCAGGTAGTTCAACAACGGCTGGAAAGGACGAGTACCTGAGTAGGAGTACAGCTAGGACCCAGAAGAAAGGAGAAGGACCAATTGCCAAAAGGCCAGTACAGCGGAATACTCGGATGGTAGGGAGAGCTGCTCCCGCCAATTCTACTGCTGCGAGTCGGACTTAGTAAATTCTAGTGAAGAATCAGAATAGTATTCGAGCTCAGACTTATCACCTCCTTTCTAATTTTATGTTAAGTCTTTTGAATATATACTTCGATTCAGTTAACTTAATTCCGTTCAATTATTTATTTAATTTATTCGAAAAAAGAGCTGTAGAGGGAGTGAGGAGGGGAAATAGTAAGAAGATGCAGATTGGAAATGATAAAGAGAATCAAAGCGGGTAGAGGGCTTTGCGGATGGGAAGCGGAGAGAAAAGAGTACTTCGAGAATAGAGGATGGAGTCTAGACGAGGTGGAAAGAAGGTGGGAAGCGGGCACGATGAGAGGGGAAGAACTGGTGAACATAGAAAAAGGAGGCAGGAAAGGGAGAGATGGGAAAAGATTCTGGTTTCGGAAAGCAATAGAGATTATAAATTTATTAAAGAAAAGGGTATACCGGGATATCTGAAGAAGGGTTGGAGTGAAGATAGATGGTGTAGAATGGCTAGATTTAGGCTCGGAGATTTCCTAAAAGGGGAGATACTGGGAGGAAAGAGGAAAAAGGTTATGTGAGGTATGTGGGAGGGAAGAGGAGACTTGGGAACATGTTTGGGAAGTGTGTTCAGGGATGGGGCTTGAAAAAGGCTGGCAGGAGATGAGAATGGAGGTTCTGGGAGGAGAATGGAAGGAGAGGAATGGATTAAAGGGATAGAAACGTTATGGGGTCGCTCAAGGATGGAGTAGGGTATTCAAACAAATTATTAGAGTAGTTAAAGGTAAAAGTAGAAGAATACAGCGGAAACGGAAGTCAAGAGGATGAGTGTGGATGGATGATGTATGAGAGAAATAGCGGTTTTTTCTTGGCCTCGGCCTTTTTCCCGCTTCTGTTTTTCTGTTTTTCTTTTAGTTAAATAAGGTGATAGATGTATATATATATTGATAGCGCTGATTTCTCGATCTCTGTAACTAGGTTAAGACTCGATGTACATAGAATATAAGATAGCTAAAATTAAGTATGTAATTTTGTAAGCGGAACAGGGGTCCGCTATTGTACCCCTAATTTTGGGCAATAAATTCTATTATTATTATTATTATATATATTTATTTAATTTATATTCATTTTATATCATTTTCCTCATCCTACAAGTTCCCGTTGATAAAGTTGAGTACTTAGTTAAGTCTTTGGCGTATAATTAGTAGATTTCATAAAAATCTAACTATTGTATTTGTCCTCATGACGTAATTTTCCGTAAATTTTACTATATTTCGACCTAACTCGATGATCTGAGTCAGAAAATACATGTAGTTCAAAAGTTTATATATATATATAACGCGGCTTGTCACGACGATAGCGTGGAGAATTCTCAAGGGATCTGAACTAAACTCAACATACTTATTCTATAGAATATTAGGAAGGTCAAGTTCAAATATGAGCTTAATCGGTTAAATAGTTTAGAAATTACAGCATTTCAAAATTCTGAAATTTTGAAAATTTGATACTTTCACTACTTTTTCTTCAAATAACTTTTGAATGCGTCGAGATATTTGATTTCTGTAAAATGCATCTGAAAGCTGAGAAATTAAGCTTCAATTTATGTGCATTCATTTTTTTCTAAAACAAAAAATATTCATCTTATGATCATTTTAAAGAAATTTCACTCTTGCAGTCGTTTTGTCTATATAAAACTGATTGAAAAGTATTTAAGTACAATAATTCTTTTCCTTTTTTTTTTATTTAACAGTAAAATCTGAGAGATAAAAACGTTCTGAAAGCAAATTTAATAGTAGAAAAAAACTATCTGAGTCTAAAATAAAGTTATAATAAATTTTATATAATAACTGTGTAAACTTTGAGTCTAATGATTACAAAAAAAAATCGTACGTTAAAATCTAATTGTAATTTTAATTAATAAGTAAAAAATGAAATCTACTTCCATTTCGGCTGCCGAATGGCACTTTTTTTTTTGTATGTATTGAGTAAAATAAAACTTTTCAAGATGAGGTATTAAGTTATTCAACAATTGATTGTCACGTTGAACGGTAAGTAACACACTACCTTTTGGCGAGTACACGTACAGATAACAAAACTTTATATTAGTCACATACATCTGCAGCTGGACCTGAATGTTAATTGAATGCATTGTACTCAAATGTAATCCATTTTCATCAACTTTTAGATATGGAACATTTTACTGGCTTAAATCAGCATCCTAAACAGGAATATCGCGACAAGTATATGGACATTTAATTTCTATGAGCCGCTTTTGCCATACTTCATTCCCATAAACAAGGATTACGTCCGGAGAACAGCTTAATAGCCACGGTTGTTGCAGACAAATTATTACACCAACTTTAACAATCTCCCACTTTGGATCAACTAACTGTTTATATTCTTTCAATGCTAAATCCTCATTGTTTTTTCCGTACGTCATCGCTGCATTTTTAGTTAGTTTTGGGTATAACATATCTGTCACAACTTTTTCAACATTAAAACATTGACCTTTCAACCTGTATCCATTACTGGCAGTTATTCGCAGTGCTCGTTGTGCAAACCATTCGCTGCTATCAGATTGTTGAATGGTTAAAAGACTTAGATTTAATGCTGTCGTAGCATCACAGCATATCTTCTTTTGATAGAATGTATATATTTCTTTGGTAACCATAACTTCTTGACTAAATATTACATTACAATTTTGCAATATAAATATATCATTTACTACTTTTTTCTACATAAAATTTAAATAGCTTTATAATCATAAATGCACCGAGGATAGTACCGTTTCTTGCAGTGAGTGCGACGCGAGAAAAAGAGGGGATCGGCTGTTTTTAAGTCCTTAAGCAATATTGAAAAAATAATAATTTTTAACTATTTTTATACAAGCAATGGATAGTTAAATTAATCGAAAACTAATGGGATTGAAATAATTTCCAAATAAAAAATAAATTAATACAATCACGCATATTTTGTAATTTTTTAATTGTAATTTTGAAAGAATGTATGTTGAGTTAGAATACGCCTCTTTCGTGTGAATCTACTGTTTTTTTTTTTTTTTAATTTTTAGGCTAAAAATGAGCATTTTAATGAATTATTTAGAAAAAAAAATTTATAAGCCCTTTTAGCTTTAGGTCACAAAATTTTCAAATTCCTAAAGCTAAAAGGGCGCATAATTAGAGACATACGCCCTTTTTAGCTTTAGGAAATCAATGCTTGATTTTTCGACGAAGAATATGTCAACTAGTCGAATGGTGATAAAAAAAAAAAATTATGCGCCCTTTTAGCTTTGCAAAGCTAAAAGGGCGCATACTTTGCCATGCGCCCTTTTTGCATTAGTCACGCGATATAATAATAACAAGTGAATAACAATATTTTAAAAAAATTGCATTGCCAATTTTTCTTCAATTTTTACATGTCAATTTTTTTTACTCACTTTTTTGCCATAATTTATAAACTACAAAAGTTATAAAAATTAATGACATAAAGTTAGCAATCACTTCACAATTTTTTAATTTTATTAAATAAAAAAAATGGTTCCAAAAAATTGCATTTATAATTTTATAAAATTTCTAAATGTCAATTTTTTTGCCATATTTTATTTGTTAAAAAAATTATTAAATACCTTCCCAGTTAGCACAGGTTGACCATCAACTAGGTTGATGTTCAATAGTTTACGTCAACTTTATGTTAACTTCGCGTCAACCGCTGCATTTGCAACAGTTTCCCAGAACTTGACTTTAACTTACACATCAAGTTAGCGTAAATCTATTGCCGGAATTTTCCGAAAGGTTCGCTCAAAGTTAACGCAAAGTTGCAGAAAGTTAACGTTAACTTCACGTCAACTGTTATAAGTATAACTGTTGCTCTACTGTTAGCGTAAACTTTACGTCAAATTCCGGCCGCAGGTTTACGTGAACTTCGTTTCGCTTTGTGCTAATAGGGTTCTAAATTAATTTTCATTTTTATTTACAAGAGAAATAAATGTCAACAAAAGAATTCTAAATAACAAAATTTAAAAGTAATTTCCCTAACAATCACAAGATGGCACCGTAATATAGGACTCTCTGTATTATCATACACAGAGTCCACACTATAGTCCACGAGCACAGTGAAATTCTTTTGGAGATTTACTCGCGTGCGATCAGGTAACGAAATTTTTCATCAATTAATATCCAATAAAATCGCATGTGCATTCTAAAAATAATTAAAGAATTCAACATAAACAAAATCCTTTCTTCACGCTCCATCATTTTCATCTAATATTTATCATTTATTATTTATTACTCACAGCAATAATTCTTTCAACAAAGATTCTAACCTCGAATAATCACCAGACCTGTCACAATTTTTATTTTATCATTTTGTTTATAATTACTCAATTTTCTTTTATTCAAACTTTCTTGAAAAAAAAATTTCACTTATTATTCTAAACAATTTTTCAACATTTAATTTTCTGTAAACAACCTCGGAGGTTATGTTTTTACTCTATCAATAATTGTTTATAATTAATTGACAATTGTCTTATTCTATTAAATTTATTATTATCATTCTAGCTGGCAACATGAAGCAGATCGTGACGAATCAAATGGTTAAAATTCCTGATGGCTTGACTGCCTCAGTCAAGTCAAGGATGGTGACTGTAAAGGGACCAAGAGGTACCCTGAAGCGATCGTTCAAACATCTCGCCCTGGACATTCGTGTAAGTTAATATTTTAATTATTAATTATAAAAATTAAATTAGCCGATATTTGAGTTTTTTTTTATTAAAAAAACTGATGTTCATTGATTTAGAGTCCCTATCAACAATATTATTATATTAAATTAACAATAATCATAATAACGTAAATAGCCGATTGGCGTTAGTGTATTCAATAAATAAATAAATAAATAAAAATTATGAAAAGAAAAAATTTCGTATTCCAAGCATTACAAAATAAAATGTTGACTTTTTAGGAGATTTTATTTAACAAGTCAAAAAGTTTATAATTATAAACAATAGTTGACAATTGTCAACTTGAATTAAACAAAACATGAAAAAAGTTTTTGTGCGGCTTAGGATCTAGAAAATTTTACAAATTATTCGTACAATTTTTTTATTTGTTATTTAATTGATGAAAATAAAAAATTATAAATCATTAAACGTCAGCTAATTTTAATATCATTTATTAATTTTTATTTTTATTTTAAAATAAATTTTTTTTTGTTTGTTTATAAATAGTGAAAGTGTCTAACTTAATGATTTAATTGCAGATGATTAACCCAAGGACTTTGAAAGTCGAAAAATGGTTCGGCAAGAAGAAGGAGCTTGCCGCTGTGCGCACTGTGTGCTCACATATTGAAAATATGCTGAAGGGTGTAACCAAAGGTTACATCTACAAAATGCGTGCTGTATACGCGCATTTCCCAATTAACTGCGTTACGACCGAAAACAACTCGGTTGTTGAAATAAGAAATTTCTTGGGCGAGAAATTCATCCGTAGAGTTAAGATGGCCCCAGGAGTTACCGTAAGTAACTCAACGAAACAAAAAGACGAGCTAATTGTTGAGGGTAACTCCTTAGAGGATGTTTCACGATCAGGTAATTGTTTTATTTATTTATTTTTATTTTTTTTTTTATCATTTATTATATTTACTTAATTATTATTGTTAGAGTGTCAACATACTTACTAATGTTATTTTTTGTTTGTTTGTTACAGCTGCACTTATCCAACAATCGACCACTGTAAAAAATAAGGATATTCGTATGTTCTTAGACGGTTTATATGTATCTGAAAAAACTACTGTCCAAGAAGACAACGAATAAATTTTAATAACAACAACATTATAAATATAATTGGTTGTTTCGTAATTTATTATTATTTTTTTAATTTAAACATTTTTTCCTGTCCAATATTTGCATGCATTTTTTTTCTCTTATTTTTAAAGGAGTTTAAATAATTATTTATTTATTAAAAATTAGCTTAATAATTTATAAGAAAATTAGAAAAAATTAAATACTTTTGTATTACTCATGCGGGAAAAGTAGTATCTTGACGCTCGCTGTTGTGGTTTAAAAAGAGCCGTTTGCCCATTTTAAAATTATGCGCGAGTTTTTTCATGAATGAAATAGTATATTTCTACCTAGAGCAGGAAAATAAGAATGTCTCAGATTACATGTAATTGTTGACCGAGGCGAAGCCGAGGTCGACAAACATGTAATCTGAGGCTTCTTATTTCCTGCCCGTGGTGAGAATACTATTTTCTCCTCGACGGAGGCGGAAAGCGGCATTTTCATTTAGCGCAGCGGGCGGAAAATTGCCGCTTTCCGCCCGGAGGGGAGAAAATGTTATTTGAGTGCGACAAGTTTACTTGTCGCACGCAAATTATTCTTGGCGAACTCAAACTATCCTTGTCGCATTCAATTGACTGAAAACTGCTAAAATTAAGATAAATAACAAAAAAAAATCTAACTGTTAATATTAAAGTAAGGTTGACATTACAATATTTTTAACGATAGTAAAAATAATTTATTAATATTGAGCTGTTTAATTGTGACGAAAATTAATTTAGCAGAAATATAATCATTTTAATAATTTTGGTGAAAAATAAATTAATGACATGAAAAAAAATTTTTTTTAAATTGACATGTAGGAATTTTACAAAATAAATAATACAATTTTTATGAATAATTTTTTGGAACAGATTTGTTTGTTAAAGAAAATTAAAAAATTGTAGTTACAGCTAAATTTAATGTCATTTAATTTTATGTGTTGATTGTTTCAGTGTGTAAATTTATTTTTTGTTAATTAATATTAATTACTTTGAATTTATTATCTAATTTATATTTGTTTCTTTTTTTCTAACTTTTTATTTGTTTTAGGGACTCCACTGGGGCTCTCTCTGTCCCTGGACCCCAATTTTGTACCCACATACATCACCGCATTTGTAATCCAAAATAGTATGTGCAACTCGTGCGACGTTGTCGCACTTGTTGCACAATATACTATTTTAAAATTTGAAATTTAGTTTAAATTAGTATTTTTAATTTTAATTATTAATGCTAAGAATAATAACTAAAAAAAAAAAAAAAAATATTAAAACGTAAAATTATTTGTTTGTTTATTGAAAATTATATTAATAATTTACAATAAGTAATTCTAGTTAATTATTGATTTTAAATAATTAACATTTAAAATTCAATCTAAATAATTTTAATTTAATATTGAAAATTAAATGAATAATTTTCAGTAAGTAATTCTAGTAAATTGAATATTTATTTTAAATAAATTTTTTCTTAAATTTAGTCTAAATAATTTTAATAGTAAGATGATAGCTGAAAAAAAATTTTATTAATAAATACAATAATTTAATTGTTTGTTAAAATTTTTTAATTAATTTAAGATTAAAAAATAATTTGATAATTTAGCAAGTAATTTTAGTAAATTAAATATTTATTTTAAAGAACTAATATTTGAAATTCATCCTAAATAATCTTTATCTAAAATAAAATTTTGATAAGGAATAATAATAAAAAAAATTTTAAGGAATGGAATCATTCATTTATTTATTAAAATTTTAATCAAAAGGCAGTGATAGTGTACTGCTCAACACATGCCAAGAATCTTAACGAATTTTGGAGCTTATTCATAGATCCATTTCTCAGCCCAGGAAGCCCAGTCAATAACACCTTCTTTCTTGTCTTCTGGGAACCAGAGACCAATTTCGTGCTTGGCTGACTCGACTGAATCAGATCCGTGGATGATGTTGCGTCCAACCTGGATACAAAAGTCTCCGCGGATGGTTCCTGGTGCAGAGTCCTTGGGGTTAGTCTCTCCCAACATTTTGCGACCAGTCTTAACGGAGTCAAGACCTTCCCACACCTGTTACATAAATAAAATTTTTATGGAAACTAATTTAGAAGATATTTATTGAATTTTAAGAAAATAAATTGTGGAAAAAAAAATTGACATGTAGAAATTTAAAAAAATTAAAAATGCAATTTTTTTTAAATTATTTTCTGGAACAAATTTGTTTGTTAAAAAAAAATTAAAAAATTATTAAGCGATTGCTAACTTTAATATAAAATTATGAAAATTAATTTAGCAGATATTTATTAAATTTTAATCATTTTTTCAACAAATAAATTATGAAAAAAAAAACTGACATGTAGAAATTTTAAAAAGTTAAAAATGGAATTTTTTAAAAATAACTTTTTGGAAAAAATTTGTTTATTAAAAAAAAATTAAAAAATTATTAAGCGACTGCTAATTTTAATATAAAATTATGAAAATTGAAGCAGATATTTATTAAATTTTAATAATTTTTTCAACAAATAAATTATAGCAAAAAAATGAAAAAAAAAATTGACGTAGAAATTTTGATAAGTTAAAAATGGAAGTTTTTAAAAATAAATTTTAGGACAAAATTTGTTTGTTAAAAAAAAAATTAAAAAATTATTAAGCGACTGCTAACTTTAATATGAAATTAATGAAAATTAATTTAGCAAATATTTATTAAATTTTAATAATTTTTTAATAAATAAATTATATAAAAAAAAATTGAAATGTAGAAATTTTGAAAAGTAAAAATTGGAATTTAAAAAAGAAAACTTAGGAATAAATTTAAAAATTAAGAGAAAAAAAAATTAAAAAATGACCAAGACTGCTAACTTTAATGTAATATAATAAAGTTTCAACTTTAAAGGCTTCATTCTTAAATATCTACATTGATTAAAATGAACTTTGACATTTTACGAAACTTACCATTGGGACAACTGGGCCTGAGCTCATGTATTTAACTAAGCCGGGGAAGAATGGTCTGGCAGCCAAGTCAGCGTAGTGTTTTTTCAGCAACTCCTCAGTTGGCTAAAAAAAGAAAAAAAAAAAATTAGTATCAACCTTCCATGACAGTCTTTAATCTTGACCTTTGAGTTCCTCAAAAAAAAAAAATTGAACATCATATTTTTCTGAATCAAAAATTATAAATATTCCAGAAAAGTGATAATTTTTTAAGTAACTTTGTAATTATAATATTTAATAAATTAAAACTTACCCAAACCATCTTCATGGCCACGAGTTTGAAGCCTTTTTCTTCAAAACGCTGGATAATTTTACCAACGAGTCCACGTTGGACACCGTCGGGTTTGATCATGATGAAAGTTCTTTCTTTGTTGTCGGCCATTGTTTATTATTTACTAAACAATTAATAAATAAAACAAAATATAATAATTTTAACAATTAACAAAGTGTGTAAATCCGCGCTGAGACGTTGCCGGCTGTTAAATGCTCCAACAGGCAAGCTGGAACAGGAAGACACGAGTAAAAATTTTTTTAGCGACAGATGGCGCTGATTTAAAAAGACTGTAGCGGGTAAATTAAATAAATAGGTGATCAGTAAATTCGTGGTCTAATAAACTTTATTATAAACGAACACTTAGTTTAAACAATTACATTTAAATAAATAAACTTTTAGTGAGCTACAGCTGTAGCGCGTAATGTCGGTTGGTAATTAGAATAATAATAATAATAATTTGTAGGCGGGAAGGTCTGTAGTTTTCTCTCTCGTCGTTGGTGGTGTTGAGGTATATTTAGTTCAGTGTAAGGCCGCTGTGGCGTGAGAGAGGCGACCGGACCGCCACAAGACTGTAGGGGGTTTGTTTACTACACTACAATAATTTACACAGATATGTAAGTTAATCAAATGTATTTTTTTAAATAATAATTAGTTATTAGATAACAATTAGTTATAAATAATTTCTCTTTGGAAAAGCTACAGCTGTAGCGTCGGTTAGTTGTAATAATAATAATAATAATAATAATAATAATTTAGTTCTAGTCAGGTACGTTGGCGCCACTCATGTTGATTCCAGTGTTGGCCGATGATGGCTTCGAGGCATATTTTAGTACCAGGCTTGGCCATTGGTGGCGTCGAGGTGCTCAGACCGCCACAAGACTACTTTAATTTTACAACTACGTAATTTTTATTAATAATTTATTGACAGTTAAATATTTAAAAGATTTTTATAAATATAATAATAATTATTACGATAAATATTATTAGATTCCGGTTTTGAAAATTTTCAATGACATTGAAGTTAGCAGTCTCTTGACCATTTTTTTATTTATTTTAACAAAAAAATTTGTTCCACAAAATTATTATTAAAAAATAGCATTTTTCATTTTTTTACAACTCAACGAATTCATTTTTTTTTTTCTATAGTTGATTTCTTACAAAAATTTTTTTAACTATCATAGTATATTACACACCTAGGGAAGTAAAGTAAGAAATGTCTCAGATCACATGTAATTGTTGGCCGAGGCGAAGCCGAGGTCAACAAACATGTGATCTGAGGCTTTCTTATTTACTTCCCGAGGAGTGTATACTATTTTTTTGTCCGACGAAGGCGGAAAGCGGCAACTTAGTTTAGCGCAGCGGGACGAAAGTTGCCACTTTCCGCCCGGAGGGCAAAAAAATATTAATTTTGATGAGAGTGAATTCAGCCGATATCTGACAATTGGAAACTTCAATAATCGATATTTTCATGAAAATATCGACTAGTACGATTTTTCAAAGTGATAACAGTGTGTATTTGAATTGTCTGTAAAAGCATTTTTTAAAAAATTTATTAAATTCATTATTTAAGCTACAATTTTAAAATTAAATTTTTGTTTTGAAATATTGGAAATATCTGTTTTTCAAAATCGATGAAATTCATCTATTTTAACATTTTTTTTCTTAAGTTTCAGCAAGAGCATTTTTTTTAAATTGCTCCGACAATGGCTAAACTCTATGTTAAAATTAAAAAAACATCTAAAAAAATGGCTAAAATAAAAAATAAAAAAAATGCTCTTGTAGATATGATCAAAATCTACAAAAGCATTTTCTTTATTTTTAAGTTTTCACAAGTTTATCATGCACAAAATAATTATTTTACCAGCCGACAAATTTAAGTTTTAAAAGAAGGGTTTACATTTTTTCTCTCTCTCGCCCTCTATTGGACAAACGAAAGTATCTCTGTCATACTTGTACAACAAATGGAATCTTAAAACGCATTTTATGCATAAATAAATGAAAATTTTCCAAAAAAGCGTTTCGCTCTTCGATAGATAATTTAATTGTCTATCGAAGCGTTTTTTTTTCTAAATTTTATCACATACATGAGAAAAACACGTTTGAAAATCAACTATTAACCGCTCTTAATATTAATTAATACATAAGCTTGCAAACACGCTCTAAAAATATAAAAATATATGGGTGATTCTCTGTAAGGACGTCTTAAATCTGTACAAAATTGTCCGACCAAATTATTTTTGATTTTATTAGAAAAAAAATTAACAAGGGTTACAAAATTATCAGCTTAATCATAATAAATAAACAGCCGAATTAATTTTTGCTTTTTCGATATTTGTGTATCTTTTGCCATATAACATGTCAGGGGACTGTTTGCCAGAGGACTGTTGTTTTTTTAACAAATTGAGAAAAATCAAGCAAACTATTTCAATGCATTCAACTTTTCAAGTTCTCAATGAATGTTTACATTAATTAGAATAATATTAAGACTTATGGATTCAATTTCATAAATAAATTATAAATAAAAATAGCTGCCAGGGGACTGAGTTTTGAAGTGGCCCAGACATATATTTCCAGCACAAACGGTGCTTTAACACTAAATAAAATGACGATAAAGCGCTAACAGCCCTAAGGTTATTAACTCAAGGCTAATTAGATCCTTATAAACTTTACAAAAAGTAAAATAACACGCTGGATTTTTTTTTTGCTTTGAACTTCTGGCAGGGGACTGATCTTAAAATTCCTGGGACAAACTTTGGTTTAATGAATTTAATGAAACAAATTAATTTTCGGTACTTTTTATTGAAGAAAATTGTTAGTTAACTAATTAAGTTTATAAACATTATGGACCAAATTATATATTATTGACGAATAACTTAAAATACAATCTTAAAGTCATAATTTTGGGACTGGGACAGCAAAAAATTTATTCCATTTTAGTTTTCAATGCTCCAAATAGAAATGTTTTTTTACTTTCGTAATAAATTTTTTTTAGTAACAAAATAACAATTTTTTTAATAAAAAAATGCCTGAGACAGCAAAAAATATCCTTACAGAGAATCACCCATATAGATTTTGTTTATTTTTCGGATACTTAAAAGAGCATTTTTGAAAAATAAGATTTTTTTTTTTAACAAAAATACATCAAAAAGTGATATTTTTTTCGTCAAAGATTTGTAAATGGAAACTAGACACAAATTGAAATTTTTTTTGAATATTTGCACTTTTTAGGGAAAAATATGTCGATTCCCAAAAAAAAAATTTTTTTTTACGCCCTGAAGGCTCCTGGTATTCATTTCGGGTGCCACAAGGGGTATGATAAATTTAATTTAAATTAAAAAATTCGATAAACTAAGCTCTTTAAGCGCTAAAATCATCCACATGGGAGATTTTCAAGCCTTCCAAGCTCGAAAAACGGGAAGTTACAGGGATGGCCTGCGCCGGTCAACCAATTTCCAGATTGTTTTTTCTGATTTTGGTCAATTTTCATTCTTAGTGGCAGCTGAACGGTTATTTTTTGGGCATTTAGGGGTTTACGCCCTGAAGGCTCCTGGTACCCACTTCGGGTGTCATTAGGGTGTATGATAAATTTTTTTTTTTTGGCGAATTGACCTACTTTTACCTGGAACGTGAAATAACGCCAAAAAACATTCTTTGTCGAAGTTAAAATTTTTTTGGGCTTAGAAAAAAAAATTGCATTTTTTCATACTCGCTTACGGCATCTGTAACGTGATATAACGCACACAACTTTACCATGGAATTAAAAAAATCGACAAACCTTATTATCCAGCAAGGTCACTTGCTTGCACTAGATTGATCGCACTGCCTCCTTGTGGACTTGGGTGTGAGTTATGATCGTCACGCGAGATTTATTTAAGTCTATTGTTATTAAATGAGTATTTATACGATAATGAAGCTACGGAAGAAAATTTCCAGGAATTTAAATGATGACTCATGGCCAAAAATTTTTCTTTATTTCAACAGCCAATATATAAGTAAGGACTGTCCTACATTAGAATTAGTTTAGTTTTCTTTTACTTACTTGAACAATTGATAATTTCGCGCGATGGGTTATATTCAACCAGAACAGCAGTAGTTTCCGTGGCGGGATAATATCTTAGCAAATAGCAGCAACTACGAAAGTGGCCCATTTGATTATTTATACCCACTAGACAGGCACGTATTAATTAGATTTTTTGCCAAAGTAACTTTTATAGGAGACCTTAAATACCTGGGTATTTCTATTGACAAGCAAAGTCATAGCGATAAAACCAGACATTTTTTGGCCACGTAGGAGGTAAGGTTCGGAGGCCAAACTTATGAATACCTTCACCGTCACGAAGTAAGAAACTCGATCTTGGAAAGTACGATAACGCCTTTAGTGTTCATCCCATTATGGGAGTTCCGTCTCCCTCAGACAAATCCAAATGACACATTTGAAGTTATAGTAGAAGTCGACGAAGTTAACCAAATCCTAAATCAATGCCAGTAAGGGAGCCAACGGAAGTACGTCACAGATAAATTCGTAATTTTTTTATTAAAATTTTTAATATTTTTATTGAATGTACTATATATTTTTGTTGTTATTTTTTTTTTTAAATAATCAAATAAATTATTTTTTCTAGAAAACCCAAAAAAATAGATAGATATTTATTTCAATGTATAACAGTGGAAATTCACTAAAAATTTCAATTAATAATATGTTTATAAAATTTTCTATAGAAAATTTAATATATTAATAAACGAAACTATGAAGAAAATTCACATAAAATAAATAATTGTAAGCTCAAACAAACATAATTATACACGGAAAAAAGTAAACTGTAATAAATAACAGTCGATTTATAATAAGTAATGATCAACTGTTAAAAATTATCATTTCAAACAGTAAAATCGTAATTTTACTATTCACTTTATAATATTTACCATTTTAACGTTACAATTTACTCTTTACATGGAAGAAAATACTATTTAAAACAGTAATATTCGCTATGTAAGTGTCTAAAATGTTAAAGTATATTACATACCTAGGCCAGTAAAATAAGAAAAGTCTCAGATCACATGTAATTGTTGGCCGAGGCGAAGCCGAGGTTGACAAACATGTGATCTGAGGCTTACTCTTACTGGCCAAGGTGTGTATACTATTTTTCTGCTCGACGTAGCCGGAGTGTGGCTACTTTGTTTAGCGCAGCGGGCAGAAAGTTGCCACTTTCCGGCCGGAGGGCAGAAAAGTATAATAATTAAGAATTCAAACTTTGATATTTATCATTTCGTACCTAAAAAATAATCTTATGATATGTAAAAAGTATAAAATAAAGTTAGTAAATTTCTAATACAAGCACCGTCAATATTTACAAAGTAAAATGGTAAATTTTAAACGCAACGCTAAAAATCAAACTGTAATTATTGACTTGCTTGGACTGGTAAAATGTATATTTTAAAAGTATAATTTTTATTGTTTCAAATGTTAAATTCTCCCAGAGTGAGATCCCCATCTCTTTCATCTAAGTTTCCCTTCTCCTCATAATATGGACTATATATTGAAACGGCAATTTTTACTGTTTGAAACTGTAATTTTTTAAGATGAAAGAGTCGTTATTTACTATCGTGACAGCTACTAATCACTTATTTTGTATATTAAATTATAAATTGTGGCTTTTATACTTTCTACATTAAGTTCTGTAATATTTATATTTTTGCCACCCGATATCCGCTTTACTGTTTGAAACTATAAAAATTAACCGGAACCCGAGTGAATATTACAGTTTACTTTTTCCGTGTAGAAATTATCCAAAAAAAAAAGTACTATACATAGAGATAGTACATAGAACTACTATACATATAGAGATAGGGTAGAAGTACCGTTTGTGGCCACTGTACCGTTTATGGCCATTTATTGCTCAAATAAACGATAGAAATGAATTTATATTAATAAACCATAATAAACTCAATTTATTTTGATACAAATTTTTTAAAACTCAACAAAAATATGGTTATAATATTATAATTTTTTATAAATTAATTCAAATGTTAACTGGCCAAAAACGGTGCTAAGGTGGCCAAAAACAGTACTTCCACCCTAGTTAAAGATAAAAAATTCCTAAATGGTAAATCACCAGAGAAATAATTTGAATATTCAAAAATATGCAAATAAAATATTTCAAATAAATTTGATGGTTCAATTAAAAGAAAATCAATAAAATATTAGTCTCTTGATAATTACAGTCTGAATAATGAACAATATTTAATAACTACAGCTAAATATAAAGACATTTACTAAATTATTAGATCATATCATCATACAAAATTAAAATTGAAAAGGCCTAAAATTAGAAAATAGTCCATTAAAGCAATTTAAATTTGTTAAAAATGGAAATATAAACCAAAGATATATACAGAGGAAATGTTTTCCTAATTTTTAACTTCCCGCGAAAATTTTAAAAATAGGTTTGAGATTTAAAAGAATTATTTTTAAAAATTTTTATTATTAACTGTGATATTAATTAATAACTAATTTTTTGAGGTTAATACTTAAAGGATTTTTTTCACAAAATCCAATTAATAATTTTAAAAACTGTAACTCAATTGATAAAATAAAATAGAAAGAGAGAGGGAGAGAGAGAGAGAGAGATGACGACTGAGAGCCAGGTCATGGATTGCAAATCAATTAAATATGGCGTCTTCAAATAACTCGTATAGTTATCGGGTATGATATCTCATTTTTTTACGTTTAATTAACGGCACAATCAAAAGTAGCAATTTAAAGCCATTGTTTCGGTACGGTCTAACGAATAATTAAAAAGTTTTTTTATTTTTTCGCATCGGGAGTTGTTTTCTCCGAAAAAGGCCGTGAGTTGTGCTCGAGCGGCAGACAAAGACACTTGAACATCCAAAATTAAATGTATTAAATAAATTAACATTGATAATTTTTATTAATAGTTATAATTATTCATCATTATCATCATAATCATAACTTCGAGAATAATCAGAGTGATTAATTGAATAAATAATTAACAGAGACAAAATGCAAGCACCACAACAGCCTCAGCAGGGACATCAGATTGCAGGTGCCAGTGTTATATTAAAAATGAATGAAATTCAGCAACTTTCTACAGTCGGTGAGTAATTTTATTTTTTTTTTAATAATTATATCGGTTATTTTTACCATAATTATTTTTTTTTAATTTTGCAAACACGTTAAAATAAAATTTTGCTAAAATTATTTAGAAAAAAAAAATTATTAGATTAATTATCCCCATTAATTGACAGAAAAATTAATTAACATATGCATTATACGTATAAAGCACACGAACACGTGTTCATGTGTATTGATCAGGTTTCTTTGTTACGTGAAACTAATAATACAGCTTATGCGCAAGCCGAGTTTAAATCAATCTCTAATTAAAAATTATATCAATCTTAGTTACAAGCCAGGAATATTTTTCCAAAAAATTACATTAAAGTTAGCAGTCAGTTAACTATTTTTTAATTTTTTTAACAAATAGATTTTTTCCAAAAAAATATTTTGTAAAAAAATGCATTTTTTATTTTTTTTAATTTCTAAAATGTCAATTTTTTTTGTCATAATTTATTGGTCAAAAAAATTATCAAATATCAACTAAATTACACAGAAAAAAAGGTTCACTTGAGCCAAGAAAATATTTTTCTTCCTAATTATTTTCTTGAGTGAAAAAAAATTTTTTTTTGACAAGAAATTTCACTTATTCCAACAAAATTAATTCTCTTGCTATAATAAATACGTATCTTGATCCAAGAAAATTTATTTAAGTCAAGAAAATCTTGTTGTTTTGAGAAAATTCAGCCTCTTGCTCCAAAAAATTTAGTTCTTGATAGAAGTAAATTTTCTTGTCTTGAGAAAATTTCTATCTTGCTCCAAAAAATTAAATATAAAGATAGAAGTGAATGTTCATTAATATTTTTATTGATTAAAATGTCAAATGGGAAGATCAAATAATATTGAATCATTTTTTTTCATTCAGTACGTAATTTCACACTAAAATAATATAAAATGGGTATCAAATATTCAAGAGAAAAATTTTCTCAAGGTGAGAAAATTTTTTTCTCAGCCAAGTAGGTGGCGCTGCTTCCCTAAAGTATCTAAAAATCTTGATCAAATATAAAAATTTATTGTATCAAGTATTTATGATAATTTGAATTAAGAAAAAATGACTTCCATCAAGAATAGAATTTCAAGAAAAATTTTTACTTCAGCCAACACAACTCCGGTCTTCCTTCAGACACCCGAAAATTTTCTTGAGCCAAGAATTTTGTTCTCCAGTTAATAAATTTTTCTTTCTGCGTAATTTTCATTTCCAGAAATTTAAACTTCAAATTATAATTTAATAATTTTCATAATTTAAAATTAAAGTGTCAGTACAAATTATAATGATACTGTACTATACCACTGTCATTGTTATTGTCATGCTATAGTATTAGAATTAAAGAAAAAAATCAGTGGAATATTCCAGGTCCCATCTGCTTTACATAAACTGTACAATAAAATTCCTTTTTCGTTTATGTCCATTACAATACTCATCAGTAACGTATCAATATAAAAATCTCTAATTATATTTGTTAAAATATTTATTTAAATATTTTTCAAAATGAAATTTGAAGGTAACTTTTTTTACTTAATTTTTTATTTAAAAATTTATATTTGATTTATTTAAAAAAAAATTATTAGATAATTTTGCAAAGGTAAAAATAAATCAAAGTAGGGCACTAGAAATAGTAATTACACTCCTGGTCGTTGCTACATTCCCCCCTAGTTCATTTGATTTGGTTCCTGCTCCCTACTGAGTGGGTCTGTGCTCCCTTCCATGTAATTTGAACGCAGGGTGAAACCTGGACAGGAAAATATTACGCAGCTGTTATAAGTTTCAACTCCGTCACGGTTATAATATAAAAACTGCGTTGTGAGAAAAAACTAAATTTAACAAAATCGCTAAAGTTTATATTAATTATTCTGATAATAAAATGAATCCTCAGATAACAAACATTTATTCTTTGAATAAATTGACTAAAAAAAATGCTCAAGTATATTCTAATTATTACTCGGGACAAAATATAGTTGTGGGCAATCACAACGCAGAAGGTGAATTTAAGAGATTACATGATTTTATTTTAATAAATAATTCATATTGTTAGTAAAATATTTTTTTTTTTTTTTAATAATTAATTATTTATGAAAAATTGTTGAATAAAAATTTTGATTTTTAATTTCAGGGCTCTTGGAGTTGGCGCATCGTGAATACCAGTCCGGAGATTATGAAAACGCCGAGAGACATTGCATGCAGTTATGGCGACAAGAAACAAACAATACTGGTGTTTTATTACTGTTATCATCCATACACTTCCAATGTCGGCGCCTAGAAAAGTAAATATTTTTTTATTATGAAAATAAAGTTAGCCGACATCTAAAAATTTTTATGATTTTTTTTATTAAAAAATTATTACAAAAAAATTTTTTTCATTTGTTAAAAACTTCAAAAACTATAAGTGCAATTTTTTAAAAATATTTTTTAGTTATCATTTAATAAATTAAGCAAAATAAAAAAATCAAAAATGTCGGCTAACTTTATTATTTTTTTTATTTATTTTTAAAATTTTTAAAATAAAATTAATCATTAATTACATTAAAGTTAGCAATCACGACTATTTTTTAATTTTATTTAACAAAAAAATTGGTTCTAAAAACTTGCATTTTTAATTTGTTTTAAATTTCTAAATCTCAATTTTTTTTTTCATTTTTTTTGCCATAATTTATTTGTTACAAAAATTATGACCTTAAAGTTAGCAGTCGCTAGAGAATTTTTTAATTAAAAAATTTGTTTCAAAAAATTATTTTTAAAAAATAGCATTTTTAATTTTTTTAAATTTCTACGTCAATTTAAAAAAAAAATTTATTTGTTAGAAAAGATTCTAAAAATTATTAAATATCTTCTAAATTTATGATCATACAAAAATTATTAAATATCTCTCAAGTTAATTGTCATTAATAATTACTAGTAACATGCAATCATTAATTTACAGGTTATGAATAAGAAAATTTTGACTCAATAATTTTTTTATATTTATAATTATACTTTACATAGTTTGGGTATTTTTTTAATGAATTTTAAAAATAATAGCGCTATTTTAGGATCAATTTTAATTAATTTAATGGAAAAATGTCACAGAAAAAATTTATAGAATTAAAAAACTATTGAAAACTCCTCCAAAAATTTGATAAAAAATTTACTGCTAAAAATATATAAAATCAAAATAAAGCACTAATTTTCATGAAGACCTTTTTGATGATACCAAATTAAATTAAAAATAATAATATGCTCAGAAAATTTTATTTACTCTCTAAATTATTTAAATTATAAATATCGCTGAAAAAATATAAAATCCAATTTATGATAGAGATATACTCGTTGAAAAATTTTTCTTAGTCTTTAATTATATAAATTAATTTTTGACAAATAAATATATTGACAATATAATTTAAAAACTAATTTTATCATATAAATTAATGAAAATTAATTTAGCGGTCATTTGATAATTTTAAGAATTTTTTTAATAAATAAATTATGTCAAAAAAAAATGAGTAAAAAAATTACAATACTAAAGCTGACAGATATTAAAATTTTTTTTTAGAATTTTATAGTAATTAAATTATGATAAAAAAAATTTAATTAAAAAATTCCACATGTGAAAATTAATAAAAATTACAAGTGAAAATTTTTAGAAGCATTTTTTATTGTAATTGGTTTATTAAAAAAATTTTTAAAATTAATAGCTGACGACTAACTTCAATATTATAAAAAATTGACATGTAGAAATTTTAAAAAATTAAAAATGTAATTTTTTTTAAATAATTTTTTGGAACAAAATTTTTTATTGACAAAAATAACAAAATTGTCAAGTGACAGCTAAATTTAATGATGAAAATAAAGTCAGCCGACATCTAAAAATTTTTATTAAAGAATTATTAAAAAAAAATTTTTTCATTTGTTAAAAACTTCAAAAACTATAAGTGCAATTTTTTGAAAATATTTTTTAGATATAATTTAATAAATTAAGCAAAATAAAAAAATAAAAAATATCGGCTAATTTTATTATTATAATTTAATGTCATAAATTATATAAATTAAATGTAATATAATTTTTCAGATCTGCACACTACAGCAGTCTTGCCATAAAGCAAAACCCACTGTTAGCAGAAGCTTACAGTAACTTGGGAAACGTCTACAAGGAGCGAGGACAGCTCCAAGAAGCTCTGGAAAATTACAGACATGCAGTCAGACTAAAGCCGGATTTCATTGACGGGTATATAAATTTGGCTGCGGCGCTAGTCGCTGCCGGAGATATGGAGCAAGCTGTTCAAGCTTATGTTACTGCTTTGCAATACAATCCAGTGAGTAATCCATCTAATCTCACGTATATAATATCATTTTACCGTTGTCTATAATTAATAATTTAATTATTGCTTCCAGGATCTGTACTGTGTTCGCAGTGATCTCGGTAATCTTTTGAAAGCATTAGCAAGACTTGATGAAGCCAAGGTAACTTTAACTATAAGCTAGTAATCATTTATCACGTGTCACAATACTATGAATTAGTACTCTTAATTTTTTGTTTCTTTAGTTTATTTTTTTTTTTTAATTTGAAAATATGAGATTTATTAATATTGTTTTATTTTATCAGAGAGTACTAATACATAACGTGCATGTGGCTCCAGTAAAGTTCTTAAGCAATGCGTAGAGCGATTTTAATTTGGTTTTAATTTAATTGCTCAATGCAGAAAGCTATCTTTTTTTTTTTTTTAATATTTTAATGAATTTTTTTTATGCTGGCTAATTTTATGCTGCGCAGCGCGAGTCTGCAATCAAAATTTATCTCTTAAGTACATTTGATTAATTTTTTTTTGCACAAAAAAATATATATTATTAATATTAAATTTAAGAAAAAAATGGAACAATTTATAATTTTGATTGCAGACTGGAATTTTTTATTCCGTCAACATTGTTGATGAAGGTGGTTAATTATTGGAGCAACACGTTGACGGAAGCAGCGCGACATGGAATCATTTAAAATAATTAAAAACATTTTATTAATTTTTAAAATGCTTCCATGTGCATTGTGTTTGTTATATTGATCTTATTTTATGCGCTAAAATTTTATTATATTTCAACAAGTATTTATAAGATTTTTAAAATAAGATCAATGCGCGCGATAATTCATCATTAGCTATCATTTTTAATTAATTTATCACTTTTTTTTTGTACAGCAATATATGTATTCATTAATTTTTATCATCACATGCATTATTTGCGCGAGAATACTTGATTTGAATTGATGGTTATTTTTTTGAATTATTCAGAATTTAAATATAATGATTTATTTAATTAGTCTATATTGAGAGAATAAGAAAAATTTTGTCTCCAGAATAGTAATATGATAAAAATTGTTTTTTTTAGTGAAATTTAGTGTCATTGCAAAATTCTTGACTTGAATTTGTGCCTTTTCAAGGTTTTATTTCATTCTCACCGATAGTCAATTTATGATGATAAGTATTTAGGCTGCATTCAAAAATTCTCTATCTCTAGATACATAATTAAGAAATGATCTTGTATCTTGTGAACTATTGACATTTTTGAAGATATATGCTCATCCCGATGTTACACTCATCGAGACCTTTCATTTGAGTACCCACATTAATTTTTTATATATTTATATATATTATATATATGTATATATAAAAAAATATATCAAAAATGCATGTGGGGACTCAAATGAAAGCTGTTGATGAGTGTAACATCGGGATGAGCTTATATTTTTAGAAATATCAACAATTAAGAAATTACCTTGTATCTTGTCAACTACTGATATTTTTAAAGATATAAGCTCACCCCAGCATTATACTCATCGAGACCTTTCATTTGAGTACCCACATCAATTTTTCATATATTTTATATATTTATATATATATCATATATATGTATATATGAAAAATATATCAAAAGTGCATGTGGGTACTCAAATGAAAGCTCTTGATGAGTGTAACATCGGGATGAGCTTATATCTTTAAAAATATCAACAATTAAGAAATGACATTGTATCTTGTCAACTAATGGTTTTTTTAAAGATATTACCTCGCCCCGACATTACACTCATCGAAACCTTTCATTTGAGTACCCACATCAATTTTTCATTTATTTCATATATTTATATATATATATGAAAAATATATGAAAAAGCATGTTGGTACTCAAATGAAAGCTCTTGATGAGGGTAACATCGGGATGAGCTTATATCTTTATAAATGTCAATAGTTAAGAAATTAGAGTGCAATTTAACAAATATCTTTTGAACTATTGACATTTTTAAAGATATAATAAGATAAATAAGCTCACTCTGACATGGCACTCATCGAGACCTTTCATTTGAGTACCTACATCATTTTTTTATATATTTATATATATTATATATATGTATATATCAAAAATGCATGTGGGTACTCAAATGAAAGCTCTTGACGAGTGTAACATCGGGATGAGCTTATATCTTTAAGAACGCCAATATTTAACGAAATACAGTGCAATTTAACAAAAGTCACAATTTAATAAAGCAAAATTTTATTTATTTATAGTTTACAATTCACGGCAGTCACATAATGACTGCAAGGTTGCTAGTTATGAACATTTAAATAAATCATTGTAATTACCTAATAAAACTGTGTAGAATTAAAAAAAAAAAAATCAAGTACTCTGCTTAACAGCGCGGCGCTGGCGGATAAAAAAAAATATATTTACAAAATTTAATTAAATCATTTTAATAAAAATAAAAATAAAAATAATTAAATGAATTACTTTAAAATAACAAAATAAATTAAATGAATAAATATTTTAATTTGTAAATATATTTATGCAAAATACGCGCGAACGAAAAAAAAAAGAAAGTTATCTGCATTTAAATTACCACATAAACGATTCTTAAGAACTTTTAATGGATTAATATAATTTTATCTTTTTTATTATTTTAAAAATAAAATTTCCATAGAAAACAACCATCAGTTGAACAAAAAAAGTCTTATTTAAAAAAAGAATATTTCACTGAGAAATCAAATAAAATAAATAAAATAAAAAAATAAAAAAGAAAAAATGAATAGTGTAAGTGACAAAAAAAATAGTAATAAGGGGTTGAGAAGAGGGAAGAGGGGAGAGAGAGTGTATTGAAGAGACATTAACGCAGCTGTCTTGTTGTTGACGGGATTATCAACTTTAGGAGAGGAAGTCGGATCTATTCAATCGGTATCAGCCCATACTGTTTGCTACATCAAAGGGTGAAATCTCATGAACGAGAGTCCGGTTCGTTCAGTAACGCACACTCATACTCAATGTGTCTCTCCTCAGAGTGTCTATACGTTTAGTGTATGAGAGAGCTTGCGACCCATACCTACCGTCAACCTACCAAAGGGTATACCAAAGGTAATGTAGATCCCAAGGCCGATCTCTATCCACTCCCTTCAGATCACCATCAATCCTTTTATTTCCAATTTGTTACTCCAATCCTTTTATATTTTTCTCCAATCCCAACTTTTAATTTAGCTCTCAATCTAACAAGTAGTTTTTTTTTTTTTTTTTTAAATCCTCGATTCTTTATCAAATATTTACTAAAATTAAAAAAAAAAATTTTATTTAAATCCAATTCTCCCTTGAGATCGGCCAAACCGCAATCCCCTTTTTTATTTATTCTTCTTTAGGTACGGAATTTAATACAGTGTATTTATGCAAGCCCGCCTCTCGCAATGCGCGTAATATTTTTTATTTATTTTTATTTTTTTTCTACCTTTTTTTTTTGGACAATTTTTTGCATCCCTAAAATTATTGCAGGTCCTGAATAAAAAAGTTTTTTATTAATAAATATTTGCTAAAGAATTAACCAGACGCATTCAGGAAATTCTATAGCAAAGCAAAAAAAAACAGCTGACACTCCTAGCGCGTCCTTACATTAATTCATAGTCATTATTATGCTCATTACATCCATAAACACCCAATGCATCCTTAGAATTTAATACATACACTAGCTAACAACAACACATTAATTATTTATTGAAAAAACAAGTCTCAAGGAATTATTATAATTTTTTATTTGTAAAATTAAATTTAAAAAAAAAAAATACGATAAAGTATTTTAAATTCTTTGAGATATTTTTTTTTCAATTTAAACTAGAAGTATGTAAATTATTGAATTTATTTATCTAGGAGGACATCAACAAGATCCTGGCTTAGACTTTAAACATTGCGACGTGTTCTTGACTCAATAAAAGAAAGAATTAAGAGTAATTAGTCTTATTAGATATTTTTAATCGTTATAAAAATAAATCTTTCTTGCTGATGACTGGACACTCGCAATAGCAGCAGCGCGGCAATTTGAATTATTTTATAATAATTATAACTAGTTTTATTATTATTATCATTATTATTATTGTTGTTGTTAATTGAAGTAT
Organism: Cotesia glomerata; assembly: GCF_020080835.1. NCBI lineage: Eukaryota > Metazoa > Arthropoda > Insecta > Hymenoptera > Braconidae > Cotesia > Cotesia glomerata. The sequence continues at coordinate 22,884,339 of NC_058163.1, forward strand.
AATAGAAAGAGAGACGGGCGAAGCGCGCGGCGCGAAATTTAATTAAAACAAGTTAATTATTTATTTATTTTTTATATTATTTTTGTCTCTTTTATTTGACTCTAGGCTTGTTACCTGAAAGCTATTGAGACTCGTCCGGATTTTGCCGTCGCCTGGAGCAATCTAGGCTGTGTTTTCAATGCACAAGGTGAAATATGGCTGGCGATTCATCACTTTGAAAAAGCTGTTGCGTTAGATCCTAATTTTCTCGATGCCTATATTAATCTTGGAAATGTCCTCAAAGAAGCCAGAATTTTTGATCGGTAAGTTTTAAATATTTTATTTATTTTATTTATAACTAGCAAACTTGCAGTCGATAAAAAATCAAACTTTTGTTTTGTTGAATAATGACTTCTGTTAAATTGCATTGTATTTTCTTAACTATAAACGTTTTTAAAAATATAAGCTCATCCTAATGTTACACTCATCAATAGCTTTCATTTAATACCCACATGCATTTTTGATATATTTTTCATATTTACATATATTATATATAAATATATAAAATATATGAAAAATTGATGTGGGTACTCAAATGAAAGGTCTTGATGAGTATAATGTCAGGATGAGCTTATATTTTTAAAAATGTCAATAGTTAACAAGATACAAGGTCATTTCTTAATTTTTGATATTTTTAAAGATATAAGCTCATCCTGATGGTATACTCATCAAGAGCTTTCATTTGAGTACCATTACGAGTTTGATATATTTTTCATATATTCATATATATAAATATATAAAATATATGAAAAATTGATGTGGGTACTTAAATGAAAGGTCTTGATGAATGTAACATCGGGATGAGCTTATATCTTTAAAAATGTCAATAGTTGACAAGATACAAGGTCTTTTCTTAATTATTGACATTTTTTAAGATATAAGCTCATCCCGATGTCACACTCATCAAGACCTTTCATTTAAATACCCACATGGTATTTTCCATATATTTTATATATATGATATTTGTGAAACATATAAATATATAAAATATATGAAAAATTGGTGTGGGTACTCAAATGAAAGGTCTCGATGAGTGTAACATCGGGATGAGCTTATATCTTTAAAAATGTCAATATTTCTCAAGATACAAGGTAATTTCTTAGTTATATATCTAGAAATAGAGAATTTTCAAATGCAGTCTAAATACTCATCATAATAAATTGACTATCGTCGCGAATTACATAAAACCTTGAAAAAGTACAAATTCAAGTCAAGACCTTTGCAATGACACTAAATTTCACTAAAAAAACCCATTTTATCAAATACCTATCCTGAAAACAAAATTTATCTTATTATTTTAATAATGTAGATTTCATTTTGCTTCTAAATTTATTTTCAAAGGATTAAATTTAATTTAAAACTTTAAAATTTAATTTTTGAATGTCCAGAAAACTTTGAAGTTAATTAAAACTTTTTCTTTTTATTTAAAAGTTCTAATGAATATTAAAAAAAATTATTTCGGATAAAAATCATCGCTGTAAAATTTTTAATCTAATTTATTTATCAATTTGGAATTAAAACAATCAGAGAAATAAATTTTCCTGACAATTAAAATTGCAAATCGACGTGAAATATCTCGACATTTATTTCTTTGGCTTTTATCGAGTAATCTCAAGGGTGTGAAAGCAACGAAAGTCTTCCGTGAACCCTTTTATTGATCTTAAAACTCCCAGTGTAACCCTCAAGGCCTCTTTGACTTCTTATTTTTCGCGTCATTTTCATCCCCACGTCTTTCACTCTGATTTATTATTTAATATCCATTCGAGGAGAAGAAATAAAAATAAACCTATTTAAATGGAACGAATTTTCGATATTTTATCGCTAAATTTATTTTTCCTGACATTTTATTCGGCTGTCACGGAACCTTTCTTTTCTTTTTTTTTTTTTTTTTCAATTAAATTTACTACACAAATAAATAATAACATTTTTTATAACAGTAATTGTGAATCTCAGCTTAGATAATTGAAATTCTAATGACGTAGAAGCTCATATGCTCCGAAGAGCATCCCGGAGCTATTTCACAGAATTTAATCTGATTTAAAGACTTTTAATTTTTTCCACTTGTCTTTAATTTAATATTGACAGTATAATTTCTGCCAGCAAATTATTAACTTGATAATAAATTATTAAAATTATGAACGTTTAATTTCCGTGATATCAACGTGCATAGTAATCGCTTAGCAACCAATTATCAAGCTCAAATACAATTAACGACCAAAGTTTTCGCCACAAACTAACCGCATAGTAATTATCGGCCTTGATTGTTCAAGGTACTAACGATCTTTAAAAATCACCTTTGATATTTTTTTATAAATTTACTGAACAGAGTCCCGGAAAGTATCGATCTTGTTATTAGTTTATTTATTACAGTTTCCGGCTCATTATTTTTTAATAAAAACTCTGGTAAAGAAAAACAATACTTGTAGAAAAAAAAAAAAAAAAAATATACTTGAGATTTTTATACTCGTACAGTTTTAGTCTTTAAATCTTGTGCTAGATAGCTCAGAACGAAAGATATAAAGGAGTTCAATACGTCTTATTTATTCAAGCATTTTATTTTATTTCTTTTAAAATTTACAATAAAAATCTTCTTTGAATTTCAATATTACAGAAGGTAATTTATTATTAAAGTTATTCTAAGTAGTATTTACTGTACCCAGATGTGATATTTATTTATTTATTTATTTGCATATTTTTTCTTCATTAATGTAAATTAAAAATAATTTATAATTAATGGTTAAAATTTTTGATATTACGACTAAAATATTAGTCTTAGAAAAATTTTTTTCAAACAAAAGTTAAAAATTTAATTTTATAAAAAAAATGTCTTATGTTTTTTTCTTGGGATCAATAATTTCACCATAATTTTAAAAGTAAGATTAATAATTATTTATTTGTAAAGAAACTCTCTCGGCAATTTACAACAATATGTTACATTTTTATGTATTGAATGTTTAGAAATAATGATTTTATACATTGCATAGCATCTGCAAGGAGAAGATAAATTTAAGAAGTTTAAAAAAATTTTAAAAATTAAAAAAAGGCGCGCAGTAGCCCTATCAGATCCGGCCCTTGCTTACCAAAGCATTAGACCGAGTTCGAGTCCGGCGTACACCAATGAATATTTTCACCAATGAATATTTTGACCTTAGTAGTTTATGCGACTTTAGGACAAATTTTAAAAAAAAAATTAAAAACAAAAAGAAATTTTTTAAATTTGAAATAAAAAATTATAAAAATTTGAAAGATAAGAAAAACATATTATGTCTGATAGTTTATAATCACTATTTGTACACCTGGAATGTTATTATTTTAGAATCACCCTTTTTGCTTATAAAATAAAATTTGAACTTTTTATTATGAATCTTATTTTTGGAATTACAGTGAAAATAAGCTAAAAAAACTCCATTAGTGGCACTTTTTCTTTCAATGAAAAAATTTTCTACTTGGAATAAAAATTAAAAATTTTTTTGATCTAAAGCTCTTAAAGATTAGAAATAATATATTCATTATTGAAATTAATGATTTCATTAATTGAATAAGTATCAAAATCAAAGAAAGTTTCAGTAATGGGGTCCCCTCCACTAATGGGGTCTTTTACCCTATTGGTTTCTTTTTTAAATTATAAGAAACATTTTTTTTGTAAAATAAAATTTTGAACAATTTTTGTTTAATAAATTTTTGATAGGACCAATATTTTCGCTGTAATATTAAAAATTTGAACGATTTATTTTAAAATTGCGGTAAAAATTTTGATCTTAATAATCCTATATTATAAAATGGATGAAAGTCTTGAAGTTAGTCAAAGGTCGAAATTCGCAAAAAACGGGCCACGATTCATTATTAATTGAAATTTAGGCGCGCGCGTAGCGCGCTATTCAAATTTCTAGTTACATTTAAAATATAACTTACCAAAAACATAATTTAAAAAAAAAAAATTATTACCTCAATAATTTCACGAAATTAAATCCGTAGAATTTAATGTGTGAATCTACGGAAACGCTATAACTTCAAAACTACTCGGGCGATTGATTTGAAATTTCTTTTATTAAATTTTTATTACTTCTTCGAGTAACCTGATCGTAAAAAAAAAATTTCCCCGCACAATTTGATCGGCAATCGTTGAAAAAAATAATCTAAACGACGGTCTTAAAGTTTGTGCGAAATAAAAGTGACTCAGTTATTTCTGGCCTGGGATCTAAACCTGGTGTGGATAGTCACGAGTCATACATTTCATCTTAAATAATACGCAAAATATGTAAAATACTTTTAATAAAACTTTACAACTTAATCTTGGAGAATTCACGGCCCCATTCATAAAAAAAGTACGGGTAAGGTTCAGAGTTATTACTTAGAAGGCAACAGTCCATTACGTGGAATAGATTTAACAAAACTTAGTGGTCTTTTTTTTTTTCTTAATTTAATCTGAGAATAAGACGGTAGGTTTAAGCACACCCAAAACTTTATCCATCTTTTAGGGTACTTTTATTTAATTCTTTTATTAGAATCGATCCTGTCGCTTTTCCATTTTCCAAAACTAAGCTCGGAGGTATGCTTTAGAAAATCATTCTTTTTATCATTGCCATTGTCTGTATGACGCTATAAAAGACCGGATTCAACTTGTTTTATTCTTCTTTTCATTACACGGTTGGCCAAACGATCATATAAAGGAGAATAAGTGAAAAAAATATAAAACTCGGTTCTATACAGCCACCGGAAAATAAAATCCCGTTGGGACGCAATCTAACTCATTCGTATGATTGCTTGAATTTTCCCATTATTTTTAATTATTCACCGTTTAATAAAAGCATTAAAAATTAATCGGGCATTATTAAATATTCCGCCACTATTTTGTTCCATTATTCTGAATTGTTATGGCTCCAAGCATTCCAATATATTTTTTATGACGCTATTATTAAACTCACGTTTTATTGTTTATATGATAAATCTTTTTGACAACATTTTATTATCTACTTAAAAGTACCGAGTTATCATCTATTGATTTATGGATTACTATTGTCCACCGTTTATGTCCTTCGTGATGGAATATTACCGATAAAATGTTACTTTATTGTTACTAGAAATTCAAATTGCGCGCATACGCGCGTGCTCTAATCTTGAACCAATAAGGAATCAGGGTCCATGTTTTCGATACTAAGCTAACTTCATTCTACCATCAATTTTAGTATATAAAATATAGGATATTTGTGCCAAATTATTATTGTAGTGTTTATTTTTATGAATTTACCGTTTTATGCAGTAATAATAACTAGCAACCTTGCAGTCATTATGTGACTGCCGTGACTCGTGAACTTTAAATAAATAAAATTTTGCTTTATAAATTATGACTTTGGTTAAATTGCACTGTATTTTCTTAACCATTGATGGTTTGGAAGATATAAGCTCATTCCGATGTTACACTTATCAAGAGCTTTCATTTGAGTACCCACATGCATTTTCATATATTTTTCATATATGCATTAGGGTGTGCCAAAATGTAACTTCCGTGGAGAACCTTTTAAAATTGGAATTTTGAGTTCCACTTTTAACAGCAGCTGTGTTTGGGCATTTCCTGAGATATTTCGGGTTGAGAGAATTCATTTGATTATTTATAAGATTTTTAACAGGAGATTTAATTGGGCACTTCCGGCCAAATTTTGAATTTTCACCGGAAATACCCAAACTAAGCTTCTGTTAAAAAATTTTATGAAAATCCAATACATTGTCTCACACCAAAATATATCAGGAAATGCCCAAACGCAGCCTCTGTTAAAAGCGGAACTAAAAATTCCAATTTTAAAAGGTTCTCCGAGGTAGTTACATTTTGGCACACCCTAATATAAATCACACCCTGCGTGATTTATTTATTGAAGAAGACCCTGTCATCAGACGATCGCAAAGAATAGCCAATAGAAATAATAATATCACTTTCAAAATACCCAATTTTGTTACCACAACTTACGAGCATTCATTTGTTATGTCAGCTATACGGTTTTGGCAAGATCTACCTCCTGAAATTTCAAATTCTCTTGGATTAGAATCCTTCAAGACAAGAGTATTCGATTTTCTTATAAATCTCGAATAATAATATAATAGTGAGCTGGTTATTATGATTAAAAACATTATGTCCACTTAATCATTATGTAAATTTTATATTTTAAGCTATCATGTAAATTTTTATTGCCATCATGTACATATTAGCGGTACTTATGTGAATTATAATTTTATGTATATCATTTTTGCCATTCGGCTTTGTGCCTTGGCATTTAAACCTAATAAATAAATAAATAAATAAATAAATAAATATGCATATATATATATGATATTTGTGAAATATATAAATATATAAAATATATGAAAAATTTATGTGGGTACTCAAATGAAAGGTCTCGATGAATGTAATGTCGGGGTGAGCTTAGATCTTTAAAAATTCCAATAGTTCACAAGATACAATGTCATTTCTTAATTATTGAGATTTTTTAAGACATAAACTCATTTCGATGTTATACTCATCGACACCTTTCATTTAAGTACCCACATGGCATTTTTTATATATTTTATATATGATATTTGTAAAATATATAAATATATAAAATATATGAAAAATTGATGTGGGTACTCAAATGAAAAGTCTTGATGAGTGTAACATCGGGATGAGCTTATATCTTTAAAAATGTCAATAGTTCACAAGATACAAGGTCATTTCTAAATTATGTATCTAGAAATAAAGCATTTTTGAATGCAGTCTAAATACTTATCATAATAAATTGACTATTGGTGAGAATGATATAAAATCTTAAAAAGGCACAAATTCAAATCAAGACTTTTTCAATGACACTAAAAAAAAACCGATTTTATCATATGTATATATCCTGGACACAAAATTTTTCTTATTCTCTTAAAAATATAGATAACTTATTTTTTGAAATAATTAAAAAAATTAAAATCCTTATTTTTTAAATTCTGACTAAAGGATTCAAGCTACAATAAAATTGATACTAAATTTTTTTTGTCAGTAAGGTAAAAGCCCCAATAGATGATCATGTACCAGTATATGATCACTCCATGTATTTGTATACCTATATTTGTGAATATAGATATACAAATACATGGAGTGATCATATACTGGTACGTGATCATCTATTGGGGCTTTTACCTTATAAAGCGTTTCTTTTTCGATAAATTAACTGAATTAATGTTAAAATATTACTAAAGTATATTTTCGTTAAATTTAGTTTTTTTTTTTTTTTTTAAAAAAAACTGTAAAAAAATATTTATTAGCAATTTGTATTATAATTTATTAATATAAAAACCGCAAGCTACAAAGTATTTACAAAGGCATAGAAATACCAGCTTATGAATTTTTATTAATATTTTTATTAACTTGTTTTCTTCCCCGAGAGACCTACTATCCAAATAACTTTACTTTCACAACCATTTGCTCAATATTTATCTATTTATCAACTCTTTTTGTCCAAACAAAACTGATTTGTGATTTAATGATCTGAACAAAAAAAAGTCGGGTGTTTTTCCACTCAATGAAGCTTAAATGCGGAGTGAAATTATTTGAGCACTTGTATAATCAGCGGACGGGAAATTTCAATAAAACATTTATCTACTTAAATTCAATTAGTTGATTCCGATGTAAAATTATATTCAATATCGATTTTATTTATCTGTCCAAGCAATCTGTAATAGCAATAATTATAATGATTATTGTCGCAATAAACTAAATGAGTAAATAAAATAGCGCATGAGCAAGTTAATGTTGAATGGGCGTTTGCTAGGTCCTTCTCTTTCCTCTTTTCAAGCCATTCAGTCAATCGATACTAAAATACTATTTTCATTTTTTATTTTTTTATTTAAAAATTTATTTATTTTTAATTTAATTTAATTTTAAAAATTTAAAATTAAATTTTATTTAATTTATTTTTTTATTTTTTTTTCACATTTACTAATTTTAAAAATTATTATTAATAAAAAAACAAGAAAATTCATAAAATAAAAAGTATGTATTGGAGAAGTAAATAGTAGTCTGGCGCCGTGAAATATTATCAGCTAAGAGAGAAACAACGTATAAGAAGAAGTAGACAGTGCAATGAACGGGTAATGTTCTGTCTAGTATCCAGTATCCAGTATCATGTCGTCTTCATCAGTATTATATTTGTCTGAAGAAATAAAAAAAAATTAAAAAAAGCTATGACTGGATAAAATACATAGTAGTACACTATCCGCCTTTGTGTTAAAGTCTCCTGAAATTGAGTACAAATCACCAGACTCAGGAGACAATGAGATAGGTGATAGGGCAAAAGTCAGAGTTACCTCTCTAGAGATACCTCGTTTCATTATTATTGTTATTTTATTTTTTAAAAATAGTTTGTTTATTAAACTTTTGAATTTTTAACTTTCAATTTAAAATTCTGGATTTAAATATTAAAGATACGAAAAAATAATAGATTTTAATGTTAATTAATTTAATTTATTATTTAATTTATCGAAAAAGAAATTCTTTATACTGATAAAAAAATTTGTCTTTTATTTTTATTTTTATTAAGTTTGTTTATTAAAGTTTTTAATTTTTAACTTTTAATTTAAAATTATAGATTAAATATTAAAGATACGAAAAAATCATATATTTTAACGTTAATTCATTTAATTTATTATTTAATTTATCGAAAAAGAAATTCATTATACTGACAAAAAAAAATTAAATTGATAAAAAAATTTTTATTCAATTTTTATTTTTATTAAGTTTGTTTATTAAAGTTTTGAAATTTTAATTTTCAATTTAAAATTCTGGATTAATTATTAAAGATACAAAAAAATAATATCCGAACTTTTTTTATAAAGAATTTTATGTCGTACAAAAAAGGTCCTGAATTTTGCTCTCTTGCTTTTCCTAAAATTTAAATTTAAAGTTGAAAAATAAAGTTATAAAACTTATTCGTGAATTTTAGATATTTAAATATTAAAATATTGAAAATATAAGAAACTTTTGTTTTTAGATAATTTAATTCTCTAAAAAAAAAATTTATCAATTTTATTGTAGCTTAAATCCTTAAGTCAGAATTTTAAAATTTGAATTTTTAAAATTGTTTAAAAAAATAATTTATTATTATTTATTATTTGTTTTGTTATTGTATACATTTAAAAAATAACATAAATAATGTACTACAACAAATACTTTGTATAATATCACATATTAGGTGGTGCGTTCGACGCCGACGCCGACTCCGACGCTGACGCCGGCTCTAAGGAAATCACAATCATAGTCTACCCCTATCTCAACTTGTGATACACCGACCAAAGCCAGTAGTTTAGTTCGTAGTCCCTCGAACACATCGTTTCTCTATTTCTCTACTATTAGACAACTATCAACTATTACCTTATAACTTAAATTATCAATTTTAACTATTATTATTATTACTACTACTACTATTATTACTAATACACTATTTAAAAATCAATCTTCAAAATTTTATATCTACTATTCAATATTAACTACCGTCTACTTCTTCAACTATCAAGTATTTTTTGCTTATTAACTTTTTAAAAATTTATTTCAAATCAAATATAGAAAATTTTCTTGTTAAAATTTTTATAAAAATTTTAGTCAAAAATAATTTATGAATTTCTTTTAAACTAATTTTTTTTTTAATTTTGTCAATTAAAAATTTATTAAAATTTTTTTTAGTCAAAAATAATTTATTAATTTTTTTAATTAAAAATTTATTAAAATTTTTTCTTTATAGTCAAAAATAATTTATTAATTTTTTTTGTCAATTAAAAATTAAAAAAAATTTTTTTTTTATAATTATTGATATTAAAATCATTTAATTAATTTTTAATTAAAATAATATTTAAATATTGATAAAAAAAAATATTTATTAGTAAAAAATTATTTTATTGAATAAAAGTAATAATAATAAAAAAAAAAATACTGATATTTTATTAATAAAAAAAAAAGTGAAATAGAGAGAGTACGCGAGTGTTATTGTAAACAGGCGTGTCAACAAATATCAATCAAACATCTCGCTATTATTTGTATATCAACCAGAATACAACCTAAACAAAATAAAAAAGCTAGAATGTAGAACGGAAATGGAAAAATTCAATAACTATAAAAACAAACTATAAAATGTAAAAAAATTCCTGCCATCTAAATATCAACATAATTTATTTATCAGTTAAAAAAAAAAAATAAAATAAATAAATAATTAAAGACTGATAGTTATAACAAGGTGTTGTTTCCTAAGGAACCGGCCGTAAATGTTTTTATTTTTATAACGAAAAAAAAAAAGGTCGATAAGGATATAAATAAAGCGCTTATGAAAATGAAATCGATAGGAATAGATAATCGGGAGGATTGTAAAAATACATTGTGATAATGATAAGTAATTAGAGATGGATAAGATATGGAGTACCAATGTGTTATTGTCTACACAGTGATCTCTCCCTCGACATCTGACGCGCCCTCAATACGCCTTCAGCTGGAGAACGTTGTCACCAGCTCTGTACCGAGCGGATGCATCGACTGGATTAAATCCTGGCTTAAGAGGTGTCTTGTCTTGTCAATTAATTATCCCTCGTCTTTAAATATTTTTTTTTCATTTTTATTTCTTCTTTAGCTAGCTATCAAAGCAGATAAAAAATTTAACTACTGATACTTTGACGCTTATTGACTCAACCCATCTTGTCCCTTTGAATTTTAAAATAACCTCGGGGATTTTTACATTTAAACGTCTCGATAAAGGCCAAAGATATTTTATAGAGATAGTGAGGTCGCAGAAGCTTTTAGTGCTTTTATAGTATAACCAGAAACTTCTGGAGTAATAAAAAAAAAAAAAAAATGTCACTCGACTGAATTTACTCGCGTGCGTTGATTTTAAATTGTGATATACTTTTTTTCTTTTTTTAATATTTTATTATTAGAGTGGTAAATATTTAAAAGGTTGACTAATCTCGTTATTATTTTACAGAGCTGTTGCTGCATATCTGAGAGCGCTGAATCTAAGCCCCAACAATGCTGTTGTCCATGGAAATCTCGCTTGTGTTTATTATGAACAAGGGTAAATACTTTTTTATCTTTAGTGTTTAGAGGGTAGGGAGAAATAATTACTTTTTTTTTTTTTTTTTAAACACAAAGGAGGAAATTTAATCATTTTTTACAGTTTTTTTTTTTATAAATATTGATTTTAATATTATTTAAAGGATTACACACGCTTAAAATTTTAAAAATAAAATTTTTTTACTTCATTTTTGTAATTTAAATTTAATTGAGTTTAAAAAATTTTGTTTATCATATTTTTTAATAATTAATAACTCTAATAGATATTTTAAATTTTTACAAAATATTCAAAGCTAAAATTTTTAATCAAAAAAATATTAAAAAATTCCTTTGATTAATTATTAGATAATATCTGAAATTAGCAGAATTTTTAAAAATTTTTAAATAACAAGAGCAAAAAAAAATGAGTGTGTTTATAAATAAAAAAACTAATTAAATTAAATTTATTATTACAAACATAAAAGTTTTTAAATAAATAAATGAAGAAATCTTTGTCAAGTAAATGTAATTTTTCTCTTTAATAAGTGCGTCTATAACTCATTAAAAAAATTACCATAAAAATAATTAACAAAAAATTTATTAACATCACTAACTCACAAAAGAGAAAATTTAATTATTTTTTGTAAAATTTTTTTTTATAAAAAATGATTTTTTTTAATTCAATTTTTGTAATGTAGCTTTATTTGTGCATTAAAAAAATTAAATTATTTAATAATCAAAGATTCTAATAAATATTTAATATTTTTTTTTTCAATTCGACTAAAATTTTTAATTAATTATTACATAATTCAGATTAGCAAAATTTTTTTCACTTTTAAATTACAAGAGCTAAAAAAAAATTAATTATTACAAACATAAAAATTTTCAAATAAATTTAATTTTTCTCTTCAATGTACGTACACAGAAAAAACAAACTTCTTGTGCCAAGAAAATTTTAAGGAAGACAAAAGTTATTTTGGAGCAAGAAGAAATTTTTTTGGCCCAAGAAACTTTGACTTAATTCAAGAAATTTTCAATCTTCCTTAATATTTTCTTGAGCTAAGAAAATTTACGCTCTAGTCAAGAATTTTTTTTTTTCAGTGTAAGGTAAAAGACCCAGTTAATGACACTGGCCTAGTTGATAGACACTTGCAATTTCATTCTAATTAAAAAAATAAAATATTCTCAAAAAACCAATTACCTTAAAATTTATAATTAAAAAATTCTATTTAATAATTTATTAGAATCGGTTTGTTTTATTTAATTTAAATAAAATTGCAAGTGTCAATCTAGGCCAGTGTCAATAACTGGGTCTTTTACTTTACGATTCTTAAAAAAACCACCAAAAAAAAAAACATATTTATTGATTTATTTATTTCATATAAAATAAATGCCGATCGGCTATATAGGGGTGATTCTCTGTAAGGATGTTTTTTGCTGTCCCAGGCATTTTTTTATAAGAAAAATTGTTATTTTGTTACTAAAAAAAATTTATTACGAAAGTAAAAAAACATTTCTATTTGGAGCATTGAAAACTAAAATGGAATAAATTTTGGTTTTTTTGCTATAAATTCGTAAACCACCGAAATGTCAGTCCCCTGGGCTGTCCCAGTCCCAAAATTATAACTTTAAGATTAAATTTTAAGTTATTCGTCAATAATATATAATTTGGTCCATAATGTTCATAAACTTAATTAGTTAACTAACAATCTTCTTCAATAAAAAGTACCGAAAATTAATTTGTTTCATTAAATTCATTAAACCAAAGTTTGTCCCAGGAATTTTAAGATCAGTCCCCTGCCAGAAGTTCAAAGAAAAAAAAAAATCCAGCGTGTTATTTTACCTTTTGTAAAGTTTATAAGGATCTAATTAGCCTTGAGTTAAAAATCATAGGGCTGTTAGCGCTTTATCGTCATTTTATTTAGTGTCAAAGCACCGTTTGTGCTGGAAATATGTGTCTGGGCCACTTCAAAACTCAGTCCCCTGGCAGCTATTTTTGTTTATAAAATTGGATCAATAAGTCTTAATATTATTCTAATTAATGTAAACATTGATTGAGAACTTAAAAAGTTGAATGCATTGAAATAATTTGCTTGATTTTTCTCAATTTGATAAAAAAAATCAGTCCCCTGTTATATGGCAAAAGATACACAAATATCGAAAAAGCAAAAATTAATTCGGCTGTTAATTTATTATAATTAAGCTGATAGTTTTGTAGCCCTTGTTAATTTTTTTTCTAATAAAATCAAAAATAATTTGGTCGGACAATTTTGTACAGATTTAAGACGTCCTTACAGAGAATCACCCATACATATAATATTTTTCTTACAAGATTAAATGGTTAAATAATTAGATTGCATTATTTTTATGCATGAACTTAAAAAGATATAAAGATAAAAAATTATCCACAGACTAATACAGACTAATGGAGTAGTAACAAATTTTTTTCATTATATGTAATACTAACATAATAAAATTCAACAGGCTCATTGATCTTGCGATTGATACTTACCGCCGAGCAATTGAGCTCCAACCAAATTTCCCGGATGCCTACTGTAATCTTGCAAACGCCCTCAAGGAGAAAGGTCAAGTGGTTGAAGCGGAAGAATGTTACAACACAGCCCTGCGCTTGTGTCCCACCCATGCAGATTCCCTTAATAATCTGGTAAGCCACCCTTAAACCAAAAAAGCCCAAACTAAAAAACCTCAAACCAAAAATGCCCCATCCCATGATCTTATAAATTAATAAATAAATAAATAAATAAAAAAACCCTTTACTTATCTAACCCACTAAACCTTCCAGGCCAACATAAAGCGCGAGCAAGGGTACATAGAAGAAGCGACCCGCCTGTACTTGAAAGCCCTGGAAGTATTTCCAGAATTCGCAGCAGCGCACAGCAACCTAGCCTCAGTCCTTCAGCAACAAGGAAAACTAAACGAAGCGCTAATGCATTACAAAGAAGCGATTCGAATTCAACCAACCTTCGCAGATGCATACTCCAACATGGGTAACACCCTGAAAGAAATGCAAGACATCCAAGGCGCACTACAATGCTACACCCGAGCGATCCAGATCAACCCAGCCTTCGCTGACGCACACTCTAACCTCGCTTCTATCCACAAAGACTCCGGGAACATCCCCGAGGCGATCCAGTCCTACCGGACTGCTCTCAAACTAAAACCCGACTTCCCCGACGCGTACTGCAACCTCGCGCATTGTCTCCAGATCGCCTGCGACTGGACAGACTACGAAGCCCGCATGAAGAAGCTGGTCTCAATAGTCGCCGAGCAGCTGGACAAGAATCGGCTGCCCAGTGTCCATCCTCACCATTCCATGCTCTACCCGCTGTCCCACGAGTTCCGCAAGGCCATAGCGGCTCGCCACGCGAACCTCTGTATCGAGAAGATCCACGTGCTCCACAAGCAGCCCTACAAGTATCCCCGGGAAGCTGGAATCAGGCTCAAAATCGGGTATGTGTCTTCCGACTTTGGGAACCATCCTACTAGCCATCTAATGCAGTCCATCCCGGGGCTCCACGAGAAGTCTAACGTTGAAATCTTCTGCTACGCGCTCAGCACTGATGATGGAACCAACTTCAGGTATAAGTTCATTGTCTTGTTGGATATGAACATATCCATAATTAATCAATTAAGTAATAACTCACAGTTTGATAGAAATATTTTTATTCGATGTTTATTTAAAGTAGTTTGGGTGCCAAAGGACTTCAACTTGACCCCATATTTTTAACTTCCCGCTAAGAAAATCGAAGATTTTCAAAAGTTGTGTGTGTGTGTGGATGTATGTAAACCTTTTATAACTTTTGAACGGCTTGACCGATTTGATCGCGGTTGATGCCATTCGAAAGGGCTTGGCCAAACTTAGATTTTGAATATACTTTGGAACGATTCGGACCGGTAGATTTTGATAAATCGCAAAAAAACTTCAAAAAAAAATTTTTTCAAAAGTGGTTTTTTTGGAATAACTTTTAAACGGCTTTACCGATCAATTCCAAAAACTAATCAGATCTTAACATCAAAAAACCACGTCGATCGCCGCCAGTCCGGTCAAAATCGGTTGATTCGTTCGTGAGTTATCGTTGACGAAAGAAAACCGAAAAAAGTGTTTTTTCGGAATTACTCTGAAATTTTTTGCTCTATCAATTTAAACTTGAAGATTCTTTATGAAGCTTAAAAAACTGCGTCGAATGCCAACAACCGAGTGAAAATTGGTTCATTCATTCAAAAGTTATTGCGATTTGAAAATTCAAAAAATAGTGTTCTATCAAGCTTTTGAGCTCGACGAGCTCAAAAGCACACAAAAGCTATTTTTTGAGCTCGAAGAGCTCAAAAACGTCATAAGTGCAATTTCAAGCGTTAAGGTATAGAATTGGCGGGAAGTTGCAGGAATGGCCTTCAGGGTCAACCGTTTTCCAGATTTTTTTATATTCATTCGATAGATTATGATTTAATACATCTATAGAAAAAAAAATCAGTTTTTTTTACCACACCGTTTAAGAGATATAATTAATTCAACTTTCGCAAAAATACACGATCTCTTATGAGTGTCCTTGTTCAATAACTCCGGAAGTGGAGAATTTATAAAAAATCGGCCAGCTTGACCCTATAAAAAAAACTTTCCAATAGATAGAACAATGTTTTATACATATTATATCAAAATTTGATAACGATTTACCACATAGTTTTAATTTAATTAATTTTTTAATATAAAAAATTGGTTTCTATCTTTGTTGTTTGTCGGAGACATTACTCCCCCATCTTTATCAGGGGAAGAATGGCGACTTCTCGGTGCGCGGCAAATTTGAAATTTAAATGTAATCATAAAGTTTTTTTGCATTAGAATAAATTGTTATTAAACATACATTAAAAGTTCACGTAAATTATAGCAGATTTAACATATTTAAGTGATATTTGCAAATTTAAACAATAAATTAACACCGTAAGCAACTGTTTTAAGTACCGACCTTACAAAACCTATAACAGTTGTTATTGGTTTGTGACAGCCCAGTACTTGTCAGTTGATATTTTAATAGTTATATTATTATAATTATTTAACCATAATTATGAATTGAATTTATTCAATTAAATTCTGATTAGAAATAATTTTATATTTTATGATATTTTTCGAGTGATCACTTGCAAAAGAGAAAAAAAAATATCTATTAATTTGACCTCGGATTGCGACGACCAAATTACCTTAAATTTTCACAACGTTTCGTCGGTTTCCCGACTTCCTCAGATGCTAGAACAATTGAATACAAAATACTTTACAATAATATTCTTATAATTACATTCCAAAATATTATCATAACTTAGTCGACGGTCTAATTAGCAATTGGT
Source organism: Cotesia glomerata (assembly GCF_020080835.1). NCBI lineage: Eukaryota > Metazoa > Arthropoda > Insecta > Hymenoptera > Braconidae > Cotesia > Cotesia glomerata. The sequence continues at coordinate 22,900,783 of NC_058163.1, forward strand.
CTAACTCCTTATTTTTCAGAAGGTAATTTTTTAACATTTTGGTACAGCAATAGTCCAATTATAAATTATTTGAATGATCCAAACCAAAATATTATACCTTTATTAAATATTAATGATATTAAATGGTTTTTTAAAGTTATATTAAATTTTTTAATCAATTGTTTTTTCATACAAATGGAAGATTCTCTAAAATGGAGTTAGACAATTTGCCAATTAGAACATCGTAGTATAACTTGGACAGTAGGGTGGCGAAAAAAAACCGACTATTTTTTTTTGAGTCTCGAGTGAAAACATGTCAGTTTTTGACGTTTTAAGAGCCCTTTACAAAGAACAGGTCAAAAAAAAAATTTTTAAGAGGTCGCTCCAAATTTTTTTAAGTTTCAAAAATCGTCGAAAATCAAAATTTTTTTTTCTCGTTACGTCATAGTTTTATAGACCAAAAAAAAATAAATTCCTGAAAGTTTCAATTCAAAATTTAAATTTTGAAAGGTCGCTCATAATTTTTTTTAAATTTCAGAGTCCAAAAATGCTAATCCAATTAAATAGCCACTAATAAATTTTAAAAAAAATTATGAGCGACCTTTTAAAATTCACATTTTAAACTGAAACTTTCAGGACAACCTTTTTTTTTTGGCCTATAAAATTATGACGTAACGAGAAAAAAAATTAAAAAAAAAAAAAATTCGATTTTTGACGATTTTTGAAATTTTAAAAAATTTGGAGCGGCCTCAAAAAATTTTTTTTAAGCTGTCCTTTTGAGAAAACTCTTAAAACATCAAAAACTAACATATTTCACTCAAGACTCAAAAAAAAAAAAATAGTCGGTTTTTTTGCGCCACCCTATTAAACATCAATTGTTAAAATCATGTTAAATAAATCAAGGCAGGCTAACAATCTGAAATTATTCCCATAATATCCAAAATCAATTTGTTCATGTTCCAATTAATAAAAATTTAATTAATAATTAATAAAAAAAATCGACGTTCAAATTAGCAAATTGTCTAACTCCATTTTAGAGAATCTTCTATTTGTACAAAAAAAATAATTAGTTTAAAATTTATTATTACTTTAAAAAACCATTTAATATCATTGATATCTAATAGAGATATAATATTTAGGTTTAAATCATTCAAATAATTTATAATTGGATTATTGCTCCATCAAAATGTTAAAAAAACACCCTCTAAAAAATAAGGAGTCAAACAAATTGCTAATTAGACCGTCGAAATACCAAACATCAATTATCAATTAAAACTTAATTATTAATTAATTTCAGGTCTAAGATTGCCCGAGAAGCAGAGCACTTTATTGATTTGTCGCAAATTCCTTGCAATGGCAAAGCTGCTGATAAGATTAACAACGACGGGATTCATATTTTGGTTAATATGAACGGATACACCAAAGGAGCGAGGAATGAAATTTTTGCTCTTCGTCCAGCTCCGATTCAGGTGATGTGGCTGGGCTACCCCGGGACTTCAGGGGCCAGTTTCATGGATTATCTTATCACTGATGAAATCACCTCTCCGGTGGAGCTAGCCAGTCAGTACAGCGAGAAGCTGGCTTACATGCCACACACTTATTTCATTGGAGATCACAAGCAGATGTTCCCGCATTTAAAAGAAAGGTTGATTTTAACCGACAAGCTTAATATGAAGGGCAAGCTTGCTGATAATGTCGCGGTGATTAACGCCACTGACTTGTCCCCGATGATTGAGAACACTATGGTAAAGGAGATCCGCGAGATAGTAGTCGCTGATGCTAAAGCAAAGCCAGTGGAAATTTCTATGAAGATCGCTGAGTTGCCTACGACGACTCCTATTGAGACCATGATCGCTTCTGGGCAGTGTCAGATGTCTGTTAATGGAGTTGTGGTCCAGAATGGCATGGCGCCTACTCCGGTTAATACCAAAACTGCTACAGGTGAAGAGGTCCCGCAGAATATTGTGATTACTACGAGACAGCAGTACGGACTTCCTGAAGATGCGGTTGTTTATTGCAACTTTAATCAGCTTTATAAAATTGATCCGCTTACTTTGCATATGTGGGCGTATATTCTGAAACACGTGCCTAACTCGGTGCTGTGGTTGCTGAGGTTTCCTGCGGTGGGAGAGCCTAATTTGCAAGCTACTGCTCAGCAACTGGGACTAGCTCCTGGTAGGATCTTGTTTAGTAATGTGGCGGCTAAGGAGGAACATGTGAGGCGTGGGCAGCTGGCTGATGTTTGTTTGGATACTCCGTTGTGCAATGGGCATACTACGAGTATGGATGTTCTTTGGACTGGCACTCCGGTTGTTACACTGCCGGGAGAGACTTTGGCGTCTAGGGTTGCTGCTAGTCAGCTGCATACTCTTGGGTGTCCGGAGTTGGTGGCGAGGACTAGGCAGGAGTATCAGGATATTGCTGTTAGATTGGGCACTGATAGGGAATTGTGAGTATTTTTATGGTTTTTTTTTTTAAATAAATTTAGGAGAGAATTAAATTAAAAAAAATTTTTTTTTATTATTTGTATTAATAACAGATAATTTTATTTTATTAACATCAATATTTAAAACGTTGGCTGGTATTTATACTGTTAATCAGAATTAACTTGTTTAATTTTAAATTTACAATTGTAAATTTTAGTATGAACTTTATGATCTGGAAAAGATATTTATAATAGGAATTATTGAGAGATGATTGCAGTTATTATCACAAAGGATAATTGTTATCATCTAAGCTAATCTTAATTTCATATTAAAAATTTTTATCCTCGATAATAACTAGTATAATTAGAATTATAAATACTAGCAACTTTGTAGTCACTATGTGACTTCCGTGATTTGTGAATTATAAATAATTAAAATTTTGTTTTATTAAATAGTAACTTTTGTTAAATTGGAATAAACTTTCTTAAATATTGACATTTTTAAAGATATAAGCTCATCCTGATGTTACACTCATCAAGAGCTTTCATTTGAGTACCCACATGCATTTTTGATATGTTTTTCACATATACATATATATATAATATATATAAATATATAAAATATATGAAAAATTGATGTGGGTACTCAAATGAAAGGTCTTGATGAGTGTAATGTCAGGGTGAGCTTATATCTTTGAAAATATCATTAGTTGACAAGATACAAGGTAATTTCTTAATTATTGACATTTTTAAAGATATAAGCTCATCCCGATGTTACACTCATCGAGACCTTTCATTTAAGTACCCACATGGCATTTTTATATATTTCATATATATGATATTTGTGAAATATATAAATATATAAAATATATGAAAAATTGATGTGGGTACTTAAATGAAAGGTCTTGATGAGTGTAACATCGGGATGAGCTTATATCTTTAAAAATGTCAATATATAACAAGATACAAGGTAATTTCTTAATTATTGATATTTTTAAAGATATAAGCTCACCCCGATGTTACACTCATCAAGAGCTTTCATTTGAGTACCCACATGCATTTTTGATATATTTTTCATATATACATATATATAATATACATAAATATATAAAATATATGAAAAATTGATGTGGGTACTCAAATGAAAAGTCTCGATGAGTGTAACATCAGGATGAGCTTATATCTTTAAAAATGTCAATAGTTCACAAAATACAAGGTCATTTCTTAATTATCTATAGATAAAGTGTTTTCAAATTCAGTTTAAATACTTATCTTTTTTAATAATATAGATTTGAATACTTTGTTTTAGAAAGTGCCATTAAATTATTATTAATTCTAATTACAAAATTATAAAAATATTTATTTTGATACTGAGCAAAGTTTACTTCTATTTTAGATGATCAAAACTCATAAATTTCGTATTATAGATCTTATAATTGAATTATCTCTGTTTAAAAATTTTTATTAAATTTTTTTAACAAATGTATCTTATAAAAAAAAAAGTTCTCAATTCCATTCATTAAAATATTTTTTTATAAAAATTTATTTCTTATAAAAATCTATTTTTAAAATAAATAAATTTTTTTTATATAAAAAAAAAATATATATATACATATATACATCTACTAATTTCAGTATTTTTTTTTTCTATTGATTACTAATTAATTTAAATTAAATTTTCAGCTTAAAAGGAATAAGAGTAAAAGTTTGGAAAGCAAGATCAGAGAGCCCGCTATTTGATTGCAAAATGTACGCACTGGGAATGGAGATGCTGTACAAACGTATGTGGGAGCGTTATAGCCGCGGAGAAAAGCCAGATCACATTGCAGCTATTGATAAAGTAAACGAAAAATTACAACAAATAACAGCAACATAATTTGTTTGAATAATTTATTAAAAACGATCTCAAGTTAAATCATTTTGTTAATCCATTATTATCTTTAAAATAACAGATTAACTTAATGTCCTTAGAGACTCCAGCTTCACATGTATGTCAAATAATTGAATTTATTTATACCATTAGACATTGATTTGAAATCCAACTGATTATAAATCTCTATCTCTACTCTATAATAATTTTATTAAACTGTTATTATTATATTGATATGTATAAAATGAGATAGAGATAAAGATAAGACGTGATAACTGATAACTAGTGACACTAATTACAACTCTGTCAATTAAAATGTAAATTTTTAATCAAGCTAAATTTATATATATATTTTTCTTTATTTTTGAGGAATAAGATGGGAAAATTTTCAATAAATTTAATAAGTAATTTGGATTTTTTTTTTTTTTTTCTTATATTTTTGTTGAACGATGAATTGATAAAAATGAGTTGTAATAATTAAAAAAAAAAAATTGTAAATAATTACAAGGTTACTGTTATAGTTAAGATTACTTAATTAAATACACTAGGTTTATTTTATTATTACTATTTTATTATTTTTTCTTGGGCATTTATGAGGAAAAAGTCCTGGAAAAAATATTTATGTGTGACAAGGATATTTAAGGGAGTTTATTATTAATGTAGAAATAGATTAAATATGTTATGTATAATTTAGGTAATAAATATAAGTATATAATAATTATGAATATTTATTTTTTAGATTGTTCCCTTTAGTTGTACTTGAAGATTAAATTTTGGGGAAAAAAATTTGCGAAAAATAGTGAGAAAATTTTTTTTTTTTTTAGAAACAAATATTTAAAAAAAAAATAATTGTCACTAAAGATTGATTTTTTTTGTGTTTTAAATTAAAGTAATTAGGTATTACTATAGAAATAATTAAAGTATTTATAAGTTGATTTTAAACGGAACTTTAAGAGAAATAAAAAAATAAATTCTTAACAAAAATAAATCGATTAGATTTATCGAATGAAAAAATTTGCTTACACAATAATTTATTTAGTTAATATAATAAAAGCATGAATAATGTACATAGAAATAGATTAATCTTTAACCCGGATGTTATACTAGCCTCAACTATGAATATCTAAAGCTAAAATCTACAATTTTTAAATTTCTAATATAATTTCAAATTTTTATTATTATTATTGAGTTGGCATTAAAAAAAATAATAATCTATATTATAAAGAGAATAAGCAAAATTTTTTGGCCAGTGTATTTATGTTATAAAATGGGTTTTTATGGTTAAATTTGGTATCGTTGGAAAAGTTTTGACCTGGAGGTGTGCCTTTTCAAGGTTTCATATCATTCGCACCAATAGTCAATTTATGATAAGTATTCAGGCTGCATTCGAAAATGCACTATCTCTAGATACATAATTAAGGAATGACCTTTTATCTTGAGAACTATTGACATTTTTTAAGATATAAGCTCATTACGATGTCACACTCATCAAGACCTTTCATTTGAGTACCCACATCAATTTTTCATATATTTATATATATTATATATATGTATATATGAAAAATATATCAAAATGCATGTGGGTACTCAAATGAAAGCTCTTTATGAGTGTAACATCGGGATGAGCTTAAATCTTTAAAAATATCAATAATTAAGAAATGACCTTGTATCTTGTCAACTACTGACATTTTTAAAGATATAAGCTCACCCTGACATTACACTCATGGAGACCTTTCATTTGAGTACCCACATCAATTTTTCATATATTTATATATATTATATATATGTATATATGAAAAATATATCAGAAATGCATGTGGGTACTCAGATGAAAGGTCTTGATGAGTGTAACATCGGGATGAGCTTATATCTTTAAAAATATCAGTAATTAAGAAATGATCTTGTATCTTGTCAACTACTGACATTTTTAAAGATATAAGCTCACCCTGACATTACACTCATGGAGACCTTTCATTTGAGTACCCACATCAATTTTTCATATATTTATATATATATTATATATGTATATATGAAAAATATATAAAAATGCATGTGGGTACTCAAATGAAAGCTCTTGATGAGTGTAACATCGAGATGAGCTTATATCTTTAAAAAAGTCAATCGTTAAAAAAGTACAGTGGAATTTAACAATAGTCATTACTTAATAAAACAAAATTTTATTTATAATTCACAATCCACGGCAGTTACATAGTGACTGCAAGGTTGCTAGTAATAATAATAATTTTTAAAAGTTTATTATTATTTTTATTATTATTAATATAATTATTTAAAAAAATAATAATAAAATAAATATAGTTCTCGACATAAATATTATAATAATAAATACATCTACCGCCTACTGAAGGAATAGGTCAGCGGACTTGATAGCACGTAGCGGGCACATTAATTAATTTCAATTGAATGAGTCTAATGCTTATATCGGGGACAGAACAACTATGCAGAAGCCACAAAGAATTTACCCACTATACTGCACTCACATATAAATTTATCTACATACATATACGTAGATATGTTTAGACTTACATACTCCAATTTTTTTCTAATAAATATAGTTAGTTGCTTCATTAATTATATTATTTAACACTCGATTAATCTCACGTCTTACTCCATAGTAGTCATTAATATTAAATAACGAGGAATAACTTTTTATATTTAATCAAAAGCAATCTACTTTATTTTCTGCTGAGTAAAATATGTATTTATTTCTTCTCACAACTAATAAATATCTTGTTTAAAAATACTGATAAGTATATATTAAATTACTAGATAAAGAAAATCGATTAAAAAATTACAACGTCATCTTTATTTTATATTTTAATCTATCAGTTACTATTTTTATTATTGTTATTATTTTATCTTAAAAAATGATAATTAATAAATGAAAAATTACTTTATTTACAAAAATTTTTATGTTTAAATTTCAATTAAAAATTCTCTGAGTTAAATTTTTAAAATACAAAAAAATCATATCAGACCTTTTTTATAGAGAATAATAAGAATAATAATAATAATTTCCCATAAAAAAGATCTTTATAAATTTTGCTTTTTTTTTTTTTTTTTTTTTTTTAATTTAATTTTAAAGTTAAAAAATAAAGTTATAGAAATTGTCAGTAATTTTCAAAAATTTAAAGTTATGACAAATTCATATTATGTCATTAAAATTATTATAAAATAAAAATCAAATAATATTTATTGTATTACACCTACAATTTTCCTGAAAAACAAGCACTCCCAGAATAATCGCTCCATTTTTTATTACAAAAAAAAAATATTATTATTATTATTATTTTATCTCAGAAAATTATCATTAATAAATGAAAAACTATTTTATTTACAAAAATTATGATATATAATTTTCAATTTAAAATTCTGAGTCAAATATCAAAAATAAAAAAAAATCATATCAGACTTTTTTTTTATAGAGAATTTAATTTCTTATAAAAAAAGGTCCTTATCAATTTTGCTCTATCTTTTTTCTTCTTTTTCAAAATTGAATTTTAAAGTTGTAGAATAAAGTTATAGAACTTATCAGTAATTTTCAGAAATTTAAAGTACTAATTGTGGCTAAAATATTGAAGATATAAAAAATGAGTAATCGGAAAAAATAGACCTAGAAAAAATTTTTAAGTTATAACAAATTCATATTATGTCATTAAAATTATTATAAAATAAAAATCAAATAATATTAATTGTATCACATCTACAATTTTCCTGAAAAATAAGCACTTCCAGAATAATCGCTCCATTTTTTGTTCCAAAAAAAAATATTATTATTTTTATTTTATAATAATTTTAATGAAATAGGTAAATGTACCAGTAGTTGACCGATTAAAGATTTTTGGCCTTTCAATTGATTGTAATTTAATTATTATACGCTAAAAAATAAAAATTTTAAGTTTATTTAAACTTTAAATATTCAAGTTTCTGATATGAAATGTTATTTAATCGAATTATTCATAAAATTACATATAAATTCGCATTTAAATGCAGGTAAGATAAAAACACCAGTAGTTGACCGGCTTGATCCAGTAAATTGACCGGAGTGTTCCAGTAGTTGACCGATTATCAAACATTGGTTATTTTGTAAATTTTAATTAGTTTTTTATATTTAATGTATAATGTTTTTATGCTTATTTATTTATTTATTATTTAATTTCAATGTCAAGGCAGTATAGCCAGATGGCAAAAATATACAAAAAGAGTTACAATAAAAGTACACGTATGACTAATGAAAATATAAAATTTCAAAAATATTAGATATTAAGAATTGATCGTTTTTCTTTACTTTACTTTGGAATACAATTATGACAAATACAAGAAAAAAAATAAATTTGAGTATAAAAATTGAGCATTATAAATTTAAGAGTTAAACTCAGTGGTACAAATTATACAAATTATAGAAGATGATAATCTGAGATTATTAGATTATTAGAAATTAGATTTGTATTGTTAGTAAACAAAATTTGTTTAGTTTAGAACAAAACTATTTATTATGTTATTAAATGCTCAGGGGGGTTGTCCCCGGAGTCCGACTCTCCGAGGGCCCAGCCTGAGCTCCATCCATTACTGCTGGACCACTCCGCACAACAAGGCGGTTAGCGGCCACAGCAGGCCAAAGTCATTTCCCTAAGTAGACGGAGAGAACTTAATATTACAGCCTTCTGCATCCTGACAGCCAAGAACTCAGATTTTAACGTGCAAGCTGGAACTTTGGCAAGTGAGGATACAAAAGACTGTTTCATCCCTCCAAGGACGCCACGATTAGGACGACTAGTTTGACACGGTAACCTGGGTGAAGTTTGCCAATTTCAAATAGGAGATCCTGATATATTTTTCTTTTGTGCTCTTCTTTGGCTGAGATGTTGTGTTCAGCCGGGGCCGAGAACTCAATGACATAAATGTCACGAGTGGCCTTGTCGAAGAGCACAATATCAGGTTTGTTGTGATCGATCCGCCGGGTTGTTGCAAATGGCATGTTCCAGTAAATTTTGCAACTGTCATTCTCAACAACCTGGGGAATATCTCCTGGTAGATAAGGCAGCACTGGTGTCATATCAATACCGTAAAAATGACGAAGATAGTAGTACAGTACTCTCAGGGCAGCGTTGTGACGCTGGATATATGTACCTCTCGCCAACACAGGACATGCCGACAAAAGGTGCATGAGCGTCTCCAGGTGTTGTTTACACATCCTACATGACGTGTCCAGAAGCTGCACCTGGAGCACCTTGCTACGGTATTCTAGAGTGTTAATGACACCATCTTGGCAGGCAAATATGAACCCTTATTATTATTATTATTATTATTATTATTATTATTATTATTATTATTATTATGCTTTACTTGTACACCTCTCGGTTTTTACAAGGCTAATTCCTCTTTTTTCTCCTAGCTCTACGCTTTTTCTATTTCTCATATTGGACCTCAGCAAGTCCCACCCGACACTTCATTTCTACTTTTAATTTTTGCGGCTGTGGACCGACTTGTGCTTTCTGTACCGTATTCACCCTGAACCTCACCTTCTCAGGCTGTTGGAACAGAATCATGGGGAAACTACAGAGAAAACCCATGATAGTACAGTCGGAGCTGGGCTAAGTCTACAGTGATTGATAAGAAACTCTTCTTTAAGGTAGTAGTCTGGTAACTTATGCCTATTTTCATGACTTCTTTGGAGGGTGGTTTTTTATAGGAAAATAAAAATGAATTATCTTGAATATTTAGAGTGTTTTTATTTACATATTGAAAATATAAAAAAAAATTTATTTGAAAAAATTTAATAGTTTATTACTATTATTATTGAAGCGGCATTATGGCCGAGTGGACTAAGTCATTATCCCGTTAGTTCGTTCGTGTATCATGTCGTGAGGCGAGGGTTCGAGCCCCGACGGTTGTTCGAATAGTTCCAACACCAACCGTCGGAGATCGCTCCGGTAGCCGACTGTACTGGCATGGGTTTTCTCTGTGGTTTCCCCATCGCCACTATTCGAACAACCGATAGAAAGGGGTGAGGAATAGGGTAAATACAGTACAGAAAGAACAAGTTGGTCCACAGCCGCATTGAGAATAGAGTTATGTGCAAAAATGATATGTTGATTATAAAAGCGGAGAACATGTTAATAATAAAAAGTGGAGAACATGTTGATTATAAAAAGAGTGGAGAATATGTTGATAATAAAAGAGTTGAAAGATTGTGTTGATAATATAGAGCGGAGCATATGTTGATAATAAAGAGTTGAAAAAAGACTATATGCGGAGAAGCTGAGACAATTAGCCTTGTAAAAACCAGAAAACGGTATACAAGTAAAACTCATAATAATAATAATACTATTATTATTGTCACTCGAAGTTGGAACCTCAAAAAAAATGCACGTGGGTGGCCCGGGTCCTAACTTTTTTTCTACACTGATAAAAGGATTTGTTTATAGTTAAAAATATTTGTTAATATTTAACAAATCATTTATTAGAGACCATTTTTTAGTCCTTAACAAATATTTCTTAGTATTTAAAAAGATTTATTAATATTTAATAAATGAATATCAGATTTATTAAATACAAACAAATCATTTTAAATACTAAGAAATATTTGTTTGATACTAAAAAATGGTCTCTAATAAATGATTTGTTAATTATTAACAAATATTTTTTTAATACAAATAAATCCTTCTATCAGTGTACTGAACCGATTGCTTTCAAATTTTAACAGGCTGTTCTACACACTTATAGTTCTCGTCGGTACTAACAAGAATTTTTTTCACCCCTAACTTTTTATTTTACAACCCTTTCTTTGCTAAAATAAATAGTATATTACACCGCTTGGGAAAGAAAATAAGAAAAGCCTCAGATCACATGTAATTGTTGGCCGAGGCGAAGCCTCGGCCAACAATTACATGTGATCTGAGGTTTTCTTTTTTACTTCCCAAGGGCTGTATAATATTTTTTTGTCCGAGGAAGGAGGAAAGCGGCAACTTTGTTTAGCGCAGTGAGACCAAAGTTGCCACTTTCCGCCCAGAGGGCAAAAAAGGACTTTTTTTTTCAAAGTCCGCCATTTTGTTACTTACCCTTGAAATTTAACTTCAGTAGTTCCAACCAGAATTACATGTCTATAGATTAAGAATAATCATGAATATTTGATTTCAGATAACATCAAGAGCCAAAATCACCCGGGCCACCCACGTCCATTTTTTTTTGAGGTTCCAACTTCGAGTGACAATAATAATAGTAATAAACTATTAAATTTTTTCAAATAAATTTTTAACTTCCCGCTAAGAAAATTGAAAATTTTCAAAAATCGGGAAGTTATTGGTTTTACCCCGTTTTTCGAAAATCGAGTTTTCATCAGATCTCGACGTTTTGAGGTCCTAGGAAGCTTTCCTGACTATTCCCGCGAGGGTGTCACTATGTCTGTATGTATGTGTGTGTGTGTGTAAGTATGTAAACCTCTTATAACTTTTGAACGGTTGAACCGATTTCATCGCGGTTGGTGCGATTCGAAAGGGCTTCGCCAAACTTAGATTTCCTGTTAATTTGAACCAATTCGGACCGATAGATTTTGAGAAATTTGGAGAAATCTAAAAAAAAGTACACGGAGAGAAAAATATGGAAATCATTCCTATAATTTTAATGAAATGTTTTCCTATACCATTTTAGGAGCGATTACTTAAATTATGGGAATTATACCCATAATTTTTGGGAAATGTTACTATAATTATGGAAATGGTTCCTATAATTATAGGAACGATACCTATAATTATAACTGTAATATCGGCATGATTCCCATAATATATAGGAATAGTTTCTATGATATTATAGAAACCATTCCTGTAATATTATAGGAACCATTCCTATAATTTTATGGGAACCATTCCCATAATATTATAGTGATGATGTGTAATAATATTAAGATATTTATCATTACAACTCAAGTTATTTGTGACTTTGATGACCACTTTGAAGCATTTGAAATTATTAGTAATTTCGATAATTTTACTTGCTTCCTAATAACATCATTTGAAATATGTAAAGTAAGTAATATTGTTCATATAAACAATAAAAGTTACATACCCAAAAGGTGGATTTAATAAATATTCAACATGTGTATTGTAAATAAATAATTTGTTTTAAAAATAAAATGAAATTGTAAAAATAAACAATAAATTTCCATCTGCTTTGTTTCTCTAATTGTATAGTGAGAAAATATCCTTATTATTAGAGAAACTTTAGAATTGCTACAATATTTTTCAATAGTATCTAACACAATAATAACTGAGTTGGAATAAACAATTTAAAATTAAGTACACACGTGAATAAAAATTATGAAAAAGAAATTTTTTCACTCTAGTGAAAGATCAATTTTTATTTACAAAAAAAAATTTATTAGCAAAAAAATATATAATAATTACTATATATTTTTGAAGTGATTGTTTCATTATTATGAACATAAACATTTTTCTATTATTATGTGCGTCATTCCCATAATATTATAGGAACCATTCCTTTAATAGTACAGGAACCATTCCTATAATATTATAGGAACCATTCCCATAATATATTGAAGCTATTCCATTATTGTATAGGAACGTTTCCAATAAACTATGGGTATGGTTCCCATAATGAGCATAGGATTGATACCTATAATGATCATTTTATTATAGGAACCATTCCCATAATTTTTGAAAATGTTCCTATAAATTTCTCTCCGTGTAGGAAAAAAAATTTTTTCTGAAGTGGTTTTTTTGGGATAACTTTTAAGCGGCTGAACCGATCGATTCCAAAAACTAATCAGCTCTCAACCTTGAAAAACCACGTCGATCGCCGCCAATCTGGTCAAAATCGGTTGATTCGTTCGAGAGATATCGTGAACGAAAGAAAACCGAAAAAAGTGTTTTTTCAGAGTTACTCCGAAATTTCTAGTTTGACCAATTGAAACTTAGAAATTATTTATAAGGCTTAAAAAACTTCGTAGAATGCCGCCAACTGCGTAAAAATCGGTTCATTCATTCAAAAGTTATTGCGGTATGAACATTCAAAAAATAGTGTTCTATGAAACTTCTATCAGACTTTTGAGCTCAAAGAGCTCAAAAGCATAGAAAAGGTATCTTTTTGAGCTCGGAGAGCTTAAAACAACACACAGATTGTACTTTTGAGCTCGAAGAGCTCAAAAAAGCGGCCAGGTATTAACGGAATTAGCGGGAAGTTGCAGAGATGGCCTTTAGGGTCAACCGTTTTCCTAATTTTTTTTTATATTTTCAATATGTGCATAAAAACACCCTAAATATTCAAGATAATTAATTTTTATTTTCCTATAAAAAACCACCCTCCAAAGAAGTCATGAAAATAGGCATAAGTTACCAAGACTACTACCTTAACGACCACTGGAGCATTAGGCCCCTCTCCTAGTGTGCAGAGATCCCTCGCGCTAGCCAACGCTGACTAAAGTGGTCACTCATTCAAGTTGTTGCTTAAATGCGTGATCGCCCAAGTCAGACGTGTGCCGCCCGGCTATCTCTGCCACTTCCAGTGGCTGGCAACGTAACGTAACGCACATATTTTTAATTATAATCACTGAAAAATATTGGTGCGTGCTGGGATCGAACCCGGGTCGCACTCTTTCGAAAAGCGAGCACCGAGCCAACCAGGCCATTGCCAGCCTCTGTTTAGAACAAAACTAATAATAATAAAAAAGTAACAGATTAGTAAATTAAACTTCGATTCAATAATGACAAAAGCAAAATATTTTTTTGAGACACACGTATGCAATTATTAAAAATAATAACTATTATTTAAAATAAACTATTAATTACTATAAATTTATGTCTATATATTTCTAATATCAACAAAAAAATTCATATTTAAACTTGTTACACTGATAGAAGGATTTGTTTATATTTAATGATATTTGTTAATATCATAGGGTTTAATAAATATTTATTAACAGTTTATAAATTATTTATTAAATACGATTTATTAACTGTTAATAAATATTCATTAATGTTTAATGAATATTTGTTAACTTTTAACAAATATTTATTTAAAATCAAAAGCAAAAATAGCAATTTTCTTTTGATACTTTTTATAACTCCACAGCTGGAATACATGATAATAATTCAATTCACTAAATAAATTAATGTTTTTAATATTTTAAAATATAAAAGATAATTATGAGCTGTGATAAAATTTGTTATGTTACAGTAAACGTTATTATAAAATAATATAATTAATGTAAATAATTTGTAAAGATGATTTTTGTTTATAAGCAATCTTCATAACATATGACATTGCAAGCGAAACACAAATTCACTCAACAAAATATTTATTAACTGTTAATAAATATTGGTTAAATATAAATAAATACTTATTAATTACTTACACATTTTTACAAATATAAATAATGCTGTGATGCGGGAAAGAATAGGAGTTACGGTAATTATTACGTGAAGCGTTCCACATTCACGTAACAGGATATTGGTAGGAAAGGATTGAGAAAGGAATGTGGAGAGGATCATCTTAATGTGAGTTTATAGAATATGCGAGAAAAAATTATTAGATAGCTCGGACTGGGATTCGAACCCAGAACCTTCCGAAGACATGTCGGCTACTCTACCATTTGAGCTATCCGGTCTATACTAAATTTCCATTCGCTTATTCTATATGCATTAAGCCACACCGTCCATCTTACGGCAAGCATTTTTACAAATATAAATAATGCTGTGATGCGGGAAAGAATAGGAGTTACGGTAATTAACTATTAATAAATGTACTCTTTTCTCTTAAATAAATTAAATTATTGATAGCTAATAAATCCTTCTATCAGTGTACAAATTTAAACTTGACTCAACAATCATCTTATTTGCAACACATTAAACAATAAGCATAAATACTTCTTCATTACTAATAATTTAATAATTATAAATTATTTTAAATAACAACACTTATGTAAACATAATATTATCACGTAAACATATTTATATTTTTATTTTATATAGGTCAGAAACTTACAATTGTGCATGCGGTCAACTACTGGTATTTTGAAAAATAGCAGATTCCAATAGATGCCCGAAGTCATTTATTTATGGTACAACGGGTGTTTTATTGTGCCAGTATCTGACCGGTCGTTGAATTGGTATTTATTTGATTGTTTTTGTCAAATCTTATTAAAAGATTTGTTAAAAAACTATTAAAGACTACTTCAGAATTTAATTTGGCAAGATTAACCTAATAGAAACTTTTTTGTTAACTAAAACATGTAGTCGCCTCTCGGATACTCTACTATAGTAATTGACCGATTTTAGTCAGATCATGCGGTGAAAAATTTTCATGAATTATTTTCGATGTTCTAAAAATTAAATAAAATTTGGAATACCTATTCATTGTAATGATTATAAGTTCAACAATAGTTAAAAATAAATTTCAGGGTCATAAAAAATGCAGTTAATAATAATTTTTGGACTTTTTTATGAAAGCGGTCAACTACTGGTGCCCGGTCAACTACTGGAACATTTACCCTATTTAAAAAAAAATGACAATTTTGTTTTTTTTTTAAGAAAATTAAATTCTCTAAAAAAAAATCCTTATCAATTTTACCGTATCAATCCTTGAGCTAAAATTTTGAAAATAGATTATAGTTTTTACAAGATTGTGAAAATTTGAGTCTATAAATTTATTATCATAATTAAAAAAAAAAAAAAAAATTAGCGCATTAAAGTAATGAAAAAATGTAGAAAGATATAAAGTTTATTTGTTGGATCATTTTACCATCTAATAAACGATGAATTAGCGATTAATCGATCAGCAGTCATTGCATTCGAATTGCGAGCAGTATGTATTTATATACACATGTTTATATATATAGATTAATGTAGAGAAAGATATGTGATGTGATGAGGAAGCTCGTATTGTATCGCATATCATACATTGTACAATACAGAGTATTGTAATGGGCGTTTCCATGCATATGTGTTATGTACATACGTGCGTGCTCGGGCTGATAACGGCTATCCGTCCGTACATATCTAGCTGACATACGTCTTTAATTTTTTTATTACTCTTTACTTTATTTAATGCTTCCTCTACGGAAAATCCAACTCGCTAAATCATACTCATGATTAACTTTTTTTTTTATTTTTTTCTTGTATTTAATTCATCCAATTAGCTTTTTTTCTCGCTGATGAATAATTATATATCAACACTTGCATTACGTGTACAAAGACTTTTATAACAAGAAAAAAAATTGTGTAATAAAGATTATTTTTGATTGTACAATTTTTAAATGAAAATTAATTTTTATTTTTCTAAAACAATTATTTTTTAATAATAAATTATTTTTTATTAATTATTAATCATAAATAATTAAAATATATTTATTAATAATATATAACATTATTACGATGATATTTACTAACAACCTTGCAGTCACTATGTAACTGCTGTGACTTATGAACTATAAATAAATAAAATTTTTCTTTATTAAATAATGACTTTTGTTAAATTGCACTGTATTTTCTTAAATATTAACTTTTTTCAAGATATAAGCTCATCTTGATGTTACACTCATCAAGAGCTTTCATTTGAGTACCCACATGTATTTTGATATATTTTTCATATATACATATATACATATATATAATATATATAGATATATAAAAAATTGATGTGAGTACTCAAATGATAGGTCTCGATGAGTGTAACATCAGGATGAGTTTATATTTTAAAAAATGTCAATAGTTCATTTGAAACAAAGTCATTTCTTAATTTTTGATATTTTTAAAGGTATAAGCTCATCCTGATTTTACACTCATCAAGAGCTTTCATTTGAGTACCCACATGCATTTTGATATATTTTTTATATATACATATACATAATATATATAAATATATGAAAAATCGATGTGGGTACTCAAATGAAAGGTCTTGATGAGTGTAATGTCGGAGTGAGCTTATATTTTTAAAAATGTCAATAGTTCACAAGATATTTGTTAAATTGCACTGTACTTTCTTAAATATTGATGTTCTTAAAGATATAAGCTCATTCCAATGTTACACTCAACGAGAGCTTTCATTTAAGTACCCACATCATTTTTGATATATTTTTCATATATAAATATATTTAATATATATAAATATATAAAATATATGATAAATTGATGTGGGTACTCAAATGAAAGGTCTCGATGAGTATAATGTGAAGATGAGCTTATATCTTTAAAAATGTCAATAGTTCACAAGATACAAGGTCATTTATTAATTCTTGATATTTTTAAAGGTATAAGCTCATCCCGATGTTACTCTCATCAAGAGCTTTCATTTGAGTACCCACATGCATTTTCATATATTTTTCATATATACATATATATAATATATATAAATATATGAAAAATTGATGTGGGTACTCAAATAAAAGGTCTCAATGAGTGTAATGTCAGGGTGAGCTCATATCTTTAAAAATGTCAGTAGTTGACAAGATACAAGGTCATTTCTTAATTACTGATATTTTTAAAGATATAAGCTCATCCCGATGTTACACTCATCAAGAGCTTTCATTTGAGTACCCACATGCAAAAATTGATGTGGGTACTCAAATGAAAGATCTTAATGAGTGTAACATCGGGATGAGCTTATATCTTTAAAAATGTCAATAGTTCACAGGATACAAGGTAATTTTTTAATTATTGAAATTTTTAAAGATATAAACTCATCCCGATGTTACACTCATTAAGCGCTTTCATTTGAGTACCCACATGCATTTTCATATATTTTTCATATATACATATATATAATATATATAAATATATGAAAAATTGATGTGGGTACTCAAATGAAAGGTCTCGATGAATGTAGCATCGGGATGAGCTTATTTCTTTAAAAATGTCAATAGTTCACAATGTAAATTGTCATTTCTTAATTATGTATATAGAGATGCGTTCCACAGTAATAAAAATTAATAATTTGTCCAAATTAGATAACTAAATTAAAAAAACAAAATTCTAGTCACCAAAATTTCGCCTCTAACTGATGCAAAGCTAAATATAGTCAAAAAGCACAACAACAAAGGCTGAAAAATATAAAAGAAATCTTAAGCTGTCATTGGTGCAAGCTGTAGCTTCATTATATCCAAAGGATCTCGAATGGGAGGTGTAGATGGAAGTTACAGCCCATATGAACCTTTTAAACTCTAAAGTGGGTATGGGCTCGGCTCCTCTGTTAAATAATATCACATTGGGACACAATCCTACCTGGAAGCCCGAAAAAATTTCTCCGTTGAATAGAAATAAAATAGCAAAGAAACGCCTTTTATTTCTCGAGATTTGCAAATAAAATTAACGCTGAAAATAAATCATCAAAAGAAGTGTCAAAAATTTATTTCGAGAGTTTATTTATCGCAGGAGGGGTAGTGTGAAGAAATAGCGGATTTTTGGGGAGGAATTAATCGATCGGTGTAATGTTTAAAAGGAGGGATAAACTGGGTCGTAATACTACGGATAGAGAGTTTAGTAGGGATGTAGGGGTGTAGGAGTAGTACCTAGTACCTTCCATACTGTACACTCACCCCTTTGCAAAATCAGCGCACGGTAAAAAGCACTAGAAATAGCTCTGGATCCCGAAGACTGTGTAATGGGCTCTTGCTCGATTCTCTCCGGCTGGCAAGTAAAGGGCGAGGAAGAAAGGGCCAAAGGGTGAAAGGAGTAGTTGATAGATAGATATATATGTATATATATATATATATTTGTATGTGTGTCGGGTGAGTAGAGCGGGAGGCAGATACGTTTGCGTTCACATTTCACTGTACGATCCTTGACATAAATAATCAGTAGTAGAGAATCGTGCGCTACTCCGTCGTCATGACAACAACATCGATCGACGCGTGGCGTCGCGGCGCCGATTATGTGCTCTACTCCTAACTTTGGCTACTGATATGCTACTATTTTCATCATATTTTATTTATATATAGACATTTAATTCTTTAATCTTGCTGGGAATTATATCATTATATGATACTACACAGTAAAAAAATTTTCGTAAAATTTAACATAAAATTTTGTGTAGATGATTTTTTTACACAAAATTTATGTTAATTCTACACATACTGTTTATATTGATAAAATCAACATAATTCGGTGTTAAAAGTAACACAAAAATATGTTAAGACTTTCATCGGCTGATTCTCGGATTTCTACACACTTAAATGTTATCCATAACACAAATAAAGTGTTGATTTTAACATTTTCTTTGTGTTACTCAGATCAGCTGTCAAATTTGTGAGTTTTATTAATAATTTAAATATATATTCAAATAGATTTTAATTTCTGAATAAAAAATAAATTGTTTCCCATAAATACAAAGTTAAAGAATTCAAAATTTTTAAATAGTGATTAATTAATTTTAATCAATAGTTGCTACTTTACTACAAGTCAGTGGCAATAGATGATTATAGAATTAATGATGTATTAATTTCTAATTATTAATTATTAATAAACTCGTTAATTATATATTAATGGAAAATAATTTTTTTTCACGCTGCATTTAAGTATTTCACGTAATGACACAAATCAAAATCCACCAAATTAAAATGACGTTGAGGCTATCACATTCACATGTCTAAATATCTTGTGTGGCATACGTGACTATGCTTGTACTCCCGAGATCCCGCGCAAAATAAAGCGGAGCGGCGTCATAATTTAACATATCTTTGTGTAAATTCAACATATTATTTGTGTTACTATAGAAAACATCAACACAGCCTTTATATTGAATTGACATTTAAAAAGTGTTATTTATACTACTAATCGAATGGGAGTATTCTTTAACATAAATTTTGTGTTGGTTGGCCAGTAACATTAAAAAAGTGTAGTTTTACTTTGAATTAACACTTGAGTGTGTTAAGAAATCGATGGATTGATCAATACAAAAAGTTTGTGTAGAATTAACATAAATTTTATGTAAAAAAATCATCTACACAAAATTTTATGTTAAATTTTACGAAAATTTTTTTACTGTGTAAAATCAGCAAGCATTTGATGATATTATTTATTTTTGGTGTAAATTAATTATAATTATTCAATAATTCATTTGCAATAATTATTTTTAACTCAGTCACTTTCAAAGCTAGTTTATTTGTATTAATTACCATGTAAAAAAAAATTAAGTAGAGAATGTAAAGAAATGATAACGGAGTGGGAAGAATATAAAGGTAGTGAGAACTTATTGAGAGCTAAAATAGTTGAAAAATTAAAAGGAAAAATATGTAAGAATCTTTGTAAAATAATAAAAGAAATAGAAATAATGCAGAGAGAACATGAAAAGAGTGAATGTAAAAAAAGTAATGATAATAATGAGGCTGTGAGTATAGAGCGGGTGATATAGTGATCACGCGTACGAAAAAGATAGGATAATATGGAGTAATCATAAGTATAAACAATGGAAGTAAAAATAAAAAGATAAGTGTAAATTCTTCGTGCACAACATTAATATAATAAATAATTATAAATAAAAAAACCATTCGGCAGCCGAAATGGAAGTAGATTTCTTTTTCATAAAATAAATTTAAGAAAAAAAAATTATGAGTACACCAAAATATTTGAAAATTATGCAAAAATAAATAGTATAATTACCCAAAATAGATATTTTTTGGCCTAGAAATACATGTAAATATGTAAATTGAAGCTTATTTTTTCAGCAATAAGATGCATTTTACAGAATTCAAATATCTCGACGCGTTTAAAAGTTATTTGAAGAAAAAGCGATAAAAATATGGAATTTTCGTATTTTTCAAAATTTAAAAATGCTGTAATTTCTAAACTTATTGACCGATTTGGCTCAAATTTGAACTCGACCTTCATAATCGTCTGTAGAATAAGTATGTAGAGTTTCATTGAGATCAATAGAGAATTGTAGACGTTATCATGCTGACAAGCCCCGCGTTATATCGTATATATATATATATACATACATACATATATAAATTTTTGAACCATATGTATTTTCTGACTCAGCTCATCGAGTTAGGTCGAAATACACCAAAATTTTTCAAAAGTTGCGTTATGAGGACAATTACAATAGTTAGATTTTTATGAAATCTACTAAAAAAGATCTACAGCACAAAGTAGAATTAAGTGAACCAAAGCTATGTTAGAATAAGAGACCAAAACGGAGTTACTTTAGATTTAAAAAATCTTTGTAAAAAACTTTGGAAAACACAACTTATGTGATACAAATAAAACCTATTTATTTATTTATTGTATTAATTGCCCTAAATACAATCATTAGGATCATTTTGTATTTATTTATTTCTTTGAAAAAGATCTAACAGCCAAGGGCCAATAACGAGATCACATAATTCTACAAAATATATTTTAATTAAATCAAAAGTCATTCTATCTAATTGTACAAACTATTTTGTAACTAAAAATTTATGTATAATAATATAAAAATTTATAAATTATACAAGGTAAAATATCCAGTTACTGACACTGGCCTAGTTGTTTGACACTTGCAATTTTATTGTAATTAAAAAAATAAAATGTTCTCAAAAAACCAATTATCTTAAAATTTATTAAATTTAAAAATTATGTTTATTAATTTATTTTTTTTAATTAAAATAAAATTGCAAGTGTCAATAACTGGGTCTTTTATCTTAAATAAATTAGAAATTTTTTAATTATTATACATAAATTTTTAGTTACAAAATAATTTGTACAATTAGATACAATGATTTTTGATTTAGTTAACGCGAATAAATCAATAAATAATTATTTTGTATTTTTAGTATTTTTTTATTGACATTTTTTTTATAATAATTGCTATTAAGTTTAAATTGACAGCTTGGTAATTTTTTTTTTGCAAGGATTGAATTTTTGGAATGTTTTTAGAGAAGTTAAAGATTTTAAAGGAAGAAATTTTGGGTGAATTTGTTATAATTTATATTGTTTGTAAATTTTTGTAAATTTGGGAAATAATAAAATTATTAAATTAATTATTGAGAATTTGAAGGAACAAAAGTATTTAATAATTGGTAAAAATATTAACAAATTGATAAAAAATAAATTTCTAAATGAAGAAAATTTATTTTGATTTAAAATTTATGGTTTAATTAATTAATTGAGAAAAATTATGAAACTTTCTAAGCTTTATTTTTATAAATTTAAGAAAAATTCTTAAATCAAAAAAATTACTTAAAAAAATTTGTAGAATTTGAATTAAACAATTTTTCTTGGCTTAACAAAATTATATTTGATCCAAAAATTTTTCTTCTTGATCTAAACTTCAATTTCATTAAACTAAAATAATTTTCTTTATTTAAAAATTAACTCTTTATGTGAATAAATTTTTTCATAAATTCTGAAAAAAATAAAATTAAAGAAAAAACTCTTGACAAAAAATTTTGAAATTAAATAAAACTCAGATTTCTTAGTTAAAAATATTTCTTCATAATTTAAGACAATAAAACTATTCAAAATAATTTTCTTGCTCCAAAAATTTTTATTACAGCACTTTGTAATTTGTATATGAAATTACTAGCTATAAGTCATCTTGTTATACAACAAAAAATTTTTTTTATATACTAACTACTGTATTATTAACCCTGTTAATGGCCTAGGCTGTTGGGTTTGTTTATTTAAATAAAATAAAATAAAATTACATTTTCTTAAAAATAAAAATTTTTTAATAAATAAAGAAATTCTTTCTTTAAATAAAAATTCTATTAAAAATTAAAAATTTATTTTATTTTATTTTTTTTTTAATTATTTAAAAATTTATTTTAATTAAAAATTAAATAAAAATTCTATTGAAAAAATTAAATTTTCATAATTATCTACTATTTAAGGAATAATTGCGAAAAATTCAAGTAATTTTTTATAAAATTGCTCAATATCCATCAGTATGATTGATTCTTATTTCCTCCAACCATAAATAATTTATTTTATGTAATTAATACCGTCCTAGTTTTATATAAATAATCCATAAGTTTCTTTTTTATTTAAATTATAAATTTATAAAAATTCTTAGAAATAATTAAAAAAAAAAAACTCTAAAAATCGGTTGATTTAAAAATGATAATGAGTAAAAAGTCCGTTGATTATAATGAGTATTAATTTATGCAGACATGTGATAACAAAACCTAAAAAGTAATACTAAGTAAAAATTAGTAATATATGCGAATAATAACAACAACTTGGTAAGTATAATGAGTAAAGAGTAGAGAATAAATATTGGTGTATAAAAGGGTGCGGGTACCTACATGAGTAGATCAAAAACTATAACGTAACTCGGCCTCGCCCTAGTTCTCATGCAACATACAACGTACAACCCTTACATATACTTTCATAGATCCTAGGTACATACATACATACACATATATATGTGCAATCGACATTACTTTATACATATATATATATATATATATATATATATATATATATATATATATATATATATATATATATACATATACATATATATATACATATATATATATATATATATATATATATATATATATATATGTGCAGTAGGTAGCATATCCACCTTCCACTCGTGACCTCATCGAAACCCTTAACTCGCTCTTTCTTCTTTCTTCTTTCGTCTTTTTTCTTTCTTCTATCCCTTCCATCGCTCTTAGGTTACTTCTCTTTGATCAGGGCTGCCGGAAATTCTCACTAGAAAGTAGCATCCTTAAAAAACCGCAGATTAATTGAAAAATCAGTCAATTTTTTTAAATTTTTTTATTTCTTCTTTTTATTTCTTCAGTAGTTTAATATTAAAAATTTTAGTAATTATGTTATTTAAAATGTAAAAGGTAGAGAAAATTTTAAAGAAAAGAAATTTATAAAAAATGACATTTATATTTGTAAATATAATAGTAAAGAAGAAATAAAAAAAATTATTTATAATTGTGAGAGAATTTTGGGAAGAAAAAGAATTTTTAAAAATTGACAATTTAAAAATAAAATAGAATTTTATGAGAAAAAAAAAATTAAAAAATTTTTGATAATTATAAGCAAATTTTGAAGAAAATAAATTTACATATTTAGAAATTTGAATTAATTTAATAATAAGAAGAAATAAAAAAAAATATTTATAATATTTTGAGGAGAAAAAGAATTTTTTTAAATTGACATATTTTAAAATTATATAGAATTTTATAAGGAAAAGAAAAATAAAAAATTTAGATTATAAATTACAAATTTTGAAGGAAAAAATTGACACATTTACAATTTTTAATAAATTTAGTAATAAAGAAGAAATAAAAAAAAATTATTTATAATTGTGAGGAAATTTTGAACAAGAAGAATTTTTAAAAATTGACGTAGTTAAAAATTAGATAGAATTTTTTAATAAAGAAGAAATTGAAAATTTTTTATAATTATAAGCAGATTTTGAAGAAAATAAATTGAAATATTTAGAAATTTAATCGAATTTTATAATAAAGAAGAAATGAATAAAAAATTATTTATAATTGTGAGCAAATTTTGAAGAAAAACAATTGTAAAATTGACATATTTAGAAATAAGATAGAATTTTATAAGAAAGATAAAATAAAAAATTTTTTGATAATTATGAGCTGATTTTCAAGACAAGAAATATACAAATTTAAACAAATTTAATTAAAAAGAAGAAACAAAAAAAATTTAATAATTAAGAAGACAATATTTTAAAATTTTGGACAAAAATCTAGAAAATCTTGTTTAACTTAACCCAAATTTAAGAAAATCGCCCAAACTGGCAACCCTGTCCTTATAATACTAAAAGAACTCCTTGCTTCCCTAACCCCTTTTAGCCGAGTGCTTTCATATCGATCCTTGTTACTTAACTCAACTTAACTCGAATCAACTGAACCTGCATAAGCTTAATACACTCTACACTTTGCTACGCTCACTATATTCTAATATTTTGCATAATATTATTAATATTAAATTTGTACCTTCTCTAATATTAATGATTTAGATTTGCTGAACTTATTTATTAACTCACCTTAACAATTTTTAGATTAATTTTAGCATAAATAAGGAATTTTTTCAAGAATTTAGAGTATTTTTTAACAAAGTGAGGTTATATTAAGCAATAAATTTGAACGGCCATTACGGAGGAATTTGTTAGACGAAATAACTCTTGAACTGTACTATTTATCAACATAATTCTTTTTTTATTGGAATAATGCACTTAAAAAGAAGATATCTGTGAAAAATGGTGATTAAAATCCTTTTAGTTATATAATTATCACCAAAAAATTCTTAAAACCGGTGACTGATCATTGAAGACGCAACAAACAGTGTCATGGCGATAAATAATTTTGGCGCGAATTTTAAAATATTACTTTTGAATTTCTGACTATCTATTAAACATTTCTAAGCGCAATTACAAATGAAATATAAAAAAAAAAAAAGGAATTTATAAATTACACGTTTGGGATCTGATGATTTGTTGTAATTAATGAAATAAAATAATAATATAACTCTTTTTCTTGTATATTATATTTTCGAAATGTGGAATAGAGTTTGTTAGTCACGCGACGGGACGTGACATAACACGTCGCATGTCACGCACATACGTATGTACCGCACGAAAGACTGTATTATACGTTATAAGTATTAAATATGTTGTATGTATATACGTTTTATGTTATAGATCTGTGTGTGTGCTGTGGCTGCATGAGAGAATTTTAGAGGAAGAGGCAAGAGCTCACTAGATTAGCTTGGCCTTCATATACTCTATCCTAATATTCTCCGTTGTTAACTTTATCGTTAAAGTTCAGTTTTATTATTATTATTTTCAACTGAATGGTAATTTTAAATGCAGAAAAAAAAGTTTTTCTTATATTAATTTTTTCAATAATAATAAACATAAAAAAAAATTTTTTTTTAATAAAACAATTTCAGAGAAATATATTTTTAATCAAACCATACATTTTCTTATTAAATTTAGTCTGCAAGTATTTAATATATTTTTAATAAAATTGTTTTTTAAAATTAAATTGAATTCTAAAAAATTTAATAATCTATATTATTAAGAGAATAATCAAAATTTTGTGGCCAGTGTATTTATATGATAAAATGGGTTTTTATGGTTAAATTTGGATTCGTTGGAAAAGTCTTGACCTAGAGTTGTGCCTTTTCATGGTTTCATATCATTCTCATCAATAGTCAATTTTTGATAATAAGTATTCAGGTTGCATTCGAAAATTCTCCATCTCTAAATACATAATTAAGAAATGACCTTGTATCTTGTGAACTATTGACATTTTTAAAGATATAAGCTCATTCCGATGTTACACTTATCAAGACCTTTCATTTGAGTACCCACATCATTTTTTGATATATTTATATATATTGTATAT
Source organism: Cotesia glomerata (assembly GCF_020080835.1). Classification (NCBI taxonomy): domain Eukaryota; kingdom Metazoa; phylum Arthropoda; class Insecta; order Hymenoptera; family Braconidae; genus Cotesia; species Cotesia glomerata. The sequence continues at coordinate 22,927,405 of NC_058163.1, forward strand.
ATGTATATATGAAAAATATATCAAAATGCATGTAGGTACTCAAATGAAAGCTCTTGTTGAGTGTAACATCGAGATGATTTTATATCCTGAAAAATGTGAATAGTTAAGAAAGTACAGTGCAATTTAACAAATATCGTGTGAAGTTTGACATTTTTAAAGATATAAACTCATCCCGACATTACACTCATCAAGAGCTTTCATTTGAGTACCCACATCAATTTTTCATATATTTATATATATTACATATATGTATATATGAAAAATATATCAAAATACATGTGGGTACTCAAATGAAAGCTCTTGATGTGTAGAACATTATGATGAGCTTATATCTTTAAAAATATCAATAATTAAGAAATGACCTTGTATCTTGTGATCAACTGACATTTTTAAAGATATAAGCTCATTTCGATGTTACACTCATCAAGACCTGTCATTTGAGTACCCACATCAATTTTTCATATATTTATATATATCACATATATGTATATATGAAAAATATATCAAAATACATGTGGGTACTCAAATAAAAGCTCTTGATGAGTAGAACATTATGATGAGCTTATATCTTTAAAAATATCAATAATTAAGAAATGACCTTGTATCTTGTGATCAACTGACATTTTTAAAGATATAAGCTCATTTCGATGTTACACTCATCAAGACCTGTCATTTGAGTACCCACATCAATTTTTCATATATTTATATATATTACATATATGTATATATGAAAAATATATCAAAATACATGTGGGTACTCAAATGAAAGTTCTTGATGAGTAGAACATTATGATGAGCTTATATCTTTAAAAATATCAATAATTAAGAAATGACCTTGTATCTTGTTATCGACTGACATTTTTAAAGATATAAGGTCACTCCGAAATTACACTCATCGAGACCTTTCATTTGAGTACCCACATCAATTTTTCATATATTTATATATATTATATATGTATATATGAAAAATATATCAACATGCATGTGGGTACTCAAATGAAAGCTCTTGATGAGTGTAACATCGGGATGAGCTTATATCTTTAAAAACGTCAATATTTAAGAAAGTACAGTGCAATTTAACAAAAGTCATTATTTAATAAAGCAACATTTTATTTATTTATAGTTCACACGTCACGGCAGTCACATAGTGACTGCAAGGTAGCTGTAATAATAATAAATTTTTAAAAAATTTAATATTCTATCAAATGTAAATAATAAATAACATAAAAAATTTTTTTTCCCCAACCCAGGAAAAAAACAAACAATAAATTTCCTAACAATAAAAATTTTTAGATTAATGTATAACAAACACTCGAAACGGAAAAAATGCCTGTCAAGTACATTGTAATAAAGAATTATTTCGTTTTAATATTATTCGAAATAAAACAACAGAATTTTTTCTTTTTGTTTTTTTCTCCATCTCACACTAGTTCTGACACTTAGCTTTTCACAATTTTCCGTATAATTATTCCTCTGATGTATGAAGTGTTAATTTATTTCTTGATTTTTTCCTCTATGATATAAAGAATTATTTTCAACAGAAGAGGCAGCAATAAAAATAAATTGAGTGATAACGTTGAAAAAATAAATAGAGTAGATAAACTGACGGATATTTCATTTTTCAATGATAACCGCTAGTCGTGACACGTATATACAATTGTGTATCGTCTATAATGTTATAAAAATTATATTAGATTGTAAAATGATACTTATATGTGTATAATTATTATTGTACGACGATCGTGATCTCCAGTATGACTATTGTCAATATTATAGATTTTTTAGTCTATTTTATAGCCAACTTGCAATAATACATAACATATTTGCAGTTTATAGTTATTGTCTGGATAGCGTGTTGCGATTGCGCATTACAACAATAGTTCTGATGACATTTAATCCAATATATTTAGATTCTTAATTATATAAATATATATGTTTTTTTATTGTTCTTTCTATCAATATTAATAATTAATCTTTATTCTTTTTATTTATTTATTCTAACAAAAAACTTTGAAAAAAAAAAAAAAAAAAAAAATCTATAATAATTATAAAATACAAGTTTTATTATGATTAAAAAATTGCAACAAATTATTATTATTATTATTATTATTATTATATATATTAGAAAATTATTATTAATAAATGAAAAACTACTTTATTTACAAAAATTTTGATACCTAAGCTTCAATTTAAAATTCTGAGTTGAATATCAAAAATACAAAAAAATTATATCATTAAGGAGATCCACGCAAAGTAGTCAAATTTTTAAAACTTCCTGAAAATTTGTAAATCCAATCTACGTAGCCTAATAATTAATAAAAAAATAAAAAAACTGTAGGTTTCCGGGAAATTTAATAAAATAATAAGGTTTGAAAATTGTAATTTTTACATGTAAAATGGAGATTTCACCAGCCGTGTATTTGGTTAAGAATTTAATGCAATTAACGATTTAAAAAAAATTTTATTTTCATTGAAATTGATTGAAAAAATAATAAGCTTTCGATTAAAACAATAAAAAAGTAGCTTTTCGAGCGTATTACGGAGATATTTTAGATTTTTTATGAAAATCACTCGGAATTTCCGTTCTTTAAAGTCTTGTGATTGACTTGGCAACACCGCTTGCGCAGTTACTCGGCGCATAAGTAACCACGGCTTTTTAAATGCTAGAAGATCTTAGTTATTTTAGTTAGACAGTAAACATAAATTAATTTCAAGGTTAGGGAACTCTTGCGGTGTTGTCAAGTGTATACCGGTAATTAAGAGTGCTATATTTTTTATTAGTCAATTAAATGTTAATAATTATTTAATGAGTAAATATTTCGGAAATTTCCTCAAAAATTTAATAATTAATTTTAAGATGCATAACAAAAGTATTTGTACGTATTATTTTTTTATAGACATTCTTTACACTAGGAAGGTACTTTGATCTCCTTAAGAAGATCCACGCGAATTAGTAAAATTTTTAAAACTTCCTGAAAATTATTAAATTCAATCTGCGTAGCCTAATAATTAATAAAAAAATCAAAAAACTGTAGGTTTCCGGGATATTTAATGAAATAATAAGGTTTAAAAATTGTAATTTTTACATGTAAAATGGAGATTTCACCAGCCATGTATTTGGTTAAGAATTTAATGCAATTAACGATTTAAAAAAAATTTTATTTTCATTGAAATTGATCGAAAAAGTAGCGAGCTTTTGATTAAAACAATAAAAAAGTAGCTTTTCGAGCGTATTACGGAGATATTTTAGATTTTTTATGAAAATTCACTCGGAACTTCCGTTCTTTAAAGTCTTGTGATTGACTTGGCAACACCGCTTGCGCAGTTACTCGGCGCATAAGTAACCGCGGTTTTTAAATGCCAGAAGATCTTAGTCATTTTAGTTAGACAGTAAACATAGATTAATTTCAAGGTTAGGGAACTCTTGCGGTGTTGTCAAGTGTATACCGGTAATTAAGAGTATTATGTTATTTATTAGTCAATTAAATGTTAATAATTATTCAATGAGTAAATTTTTCGGAAATTTCCTCAAAAATGTTAATAATTAATTTAAAAATTAATTTTAAGATGCATAACAAAAGTATTTGTACGTATTATTTTTTTATAGACATCGTTTACACTAGAAGGGTACTTGGATCTCCTTTATTTCTTATAAAAAAGGTCCTTGTCAATTTTTCTCTCTTTTTAATTTGATTTTAAAGTTAAAAAATAGAGTTATAGAACTTGTCAGTAATTTCCAAAAGTTTAAAGTACTTGTGGCTAAAATATTGAAGATACAAAAAAATGATAAGAAAATTTTTGAAGAAGATCAAATTCTCTATAAAAAAAAGTCATTATCAATTTTACAAATTTTAAAAATTTTCTCAATCTTGTAAAAAACTATCGTTATAAATTTATTATTATTATTTTTAAAGTCAATCAAACTTATCAATTAAAAAAGTATTATTTGACGCTCCAATAAACTGAAATAATCAGCTCTTACAATTAAAAAAAATTTAAAAGCTCCACTTCAATCTTCTTACCAAAAAAAAAAAAAAAAAAAAAATGTGACGAGTATTATGAAAATAAAAAAAAAATTTTCAAGCTTGTTAAAAATTTAACAATTTAAAGTAAAATAAAATCTTAGTTATAAAATTCTTGAAAATCTAAAATAATAGAGAGTTAGATTAGAATTAGAAATCAGAGTGTTGTGTGCTCAAGGTTAAAAGCCCCTTTCGGTTACACAACACACGGCAAGCGGCGTTACAAAGAGTTACTATCCATATATATTAAAAAAAATTATAAAAAATAAAAAAGCAGTTGCCGTTTGGGAAAAAATGGTGCACATGGCGGAGAAGAAAAGAGAATAGGAAAGAATAAGAGAAGTTATTAAATTTATTCCCTATTCTCTTGTACTGCCCGATGCCCACTAAATTACAAACTATAAAACTATTTTACAGTAAATACTGTTAAATATATTTTTATTATAGTTTTAACTTTTATTTAATATATTTTTAGAGAAGTAGAACGAGGGAACCCCGCGACCTACATTGTAAAGTATCATCATCGGAATGTAGGCCATTCTCTTTACTAGTACCTCTACATTTTCTTAAACATCTTCATACATATTATATATATCTATTATTGTAGATGTGTGTAAGAGACAAGAGCATTGTTCGGTCACGCCCGAGTTTGTTTGTAAGGTTTGTATTTATTGTTAACGCTCCTGCATGTAAATTACGTGTATGTTTCAGAGCAAGTGAGCAAAGGTTACAGGTCCCATTTATAAACATATATTCGTATTCTATTCAATTGATCTAGTTATTTATAGACAAATAGCTATTCTGGTATAAAGAGAAAAAGCCTTTTTTTAACAAAATTTTTTATTTACAATTTTTAAAAAAATATTTATTTTGTACTTAAAAAAAATTATTGCAAGAAAATTATTTTGTAATTTATATTTTTATCAGAAAATTTACAAAGTCAAGAGAATTAAAATTTGTCGAATTATTTTTATCAAGGATTGAAGAAAAAATTAATTAATTTAATAAAAATATTCTTTTTTTTGAATGAAAATTCAAATTTTGATTTTTAATCAGATATTTAATTTAAAAAAATTAATTAATTAAAAAAAAATATCCTTTTAGTTTTTAATTTTAATTGATATTTTTAATAGCAATCTTGCTGTCATTATGTGAACTATAAAAGAATAAAATTTTGCTTTATTAAATAATAACTTTTGTTAAATTGCACTGTAATTTTTTAACTATTCACGTTTTGAAAGATATAAGCTCATTCCGGTGCTACATTCATTAAGAGCTTTCATTTGAGTACCCACATGCATTTTTGATATATTTTTCATATATACATATATATAATATATATAAATATATGAAAAAAATGATATGGGTACTTAAATGAAAGGTCTTGATGAGTGTAACATCGGGATGAGCTTATATCTTTAAAAATGTCAGAAGTTGACAAGATGCAAGGTCATTTCTTAATTATTGATATTTTTAAAGATGTAAGCTCATCCTGAAGTTACAGTCATCAAGAGCTTTTATTTGAGTACTCACATGCATTTTCATATATTTTTCATATATACATATATATAATATATATAAATATATGAAAAATTGATGTGGGTACTCAAATGAAAGGTCTCGATGAGTGTAATGTTGGGACGAGCTTATATTTTTAAAAATGACAATAGTTCACGAGATACAAAGTCATTTTTTAATTATTGATATTTTTAAAGATATAAGCTCATTCTGATGTTACACTCATCAAGAGCTTTTATTCGAGTACCCACATGCATTTTTGATATATTTTTCACATATACATATATATAATATACATAAATATATAAAATATATAAAAAATTGATGTGTGTACTCAAATGAAAGCTCTTGATGAGTGTAATATCAGGATGAGCTTATATCTTTAAAAATGTCAATAGTTCACAAGATACAAGGTAATTTCTTAATTATGTATAGCATTTTCGAATGCAGCCTGAATACTTATCATCATAAATTGACTATTGATCTAACGATACCAAATTTAACCATAAAAATTCATTTTATCATATAAATACACTGGCCATAAAATTTTGCTTATTCTCTTAATAATATAGATTAGATAATATTTAATATTAAGAAAAAAAAAAATTGAAAATAATTTTAAATTTCTAAAAATATCTATTTTGTATTAAAAAAAATATATCCTCTTCTTTTAATGAATATTTTTATGAAATTAAAAAGAATATTACAAATTTAAATAGAATATAAATAATATATCAACTTAGTTTCTAGGAATAGACGTGTACTATTTTTATTAAGCAAAGTATGTACATCCATAGTACACTGGCGGTCTTACTCCCTCAGAAATCGAAGAAAACGTAATAAGTCTAAGTACAAGTATTATATATAGCTCCGTAGTAGCTAAGTTTAACTGTCAACTGTCGATGTACAAAAAACGTTTGCTCAAAACTTTTAAAAACAGTCATGATTAGTGCTTTTTATTTTTTAAAACTCTCCAAGTCTCCACCGCAAATTAATTAAAAGTTCGGTCACTAGCTCTAGCTCGACCCGCATTTTATTCCGGGAATCAGTCTAAGATGATGGACGTTAACTTTACCGGATTTTATTGAATTTACTGCTAACTTTTTAAATTTTATTTCAGACCGCTAGAAATAATTTTTAGAGCGATTTAATTAAATCTCTTTTAAAAAATAAAAGTTTCAAATGTTAAATTTAATATGAATTTTAAAAATAATTAAACATAATTTTGATTTTAGAAAAAAAATCATTTTAAAGAGAAAAATATTATTTTTAATAAATTTAAATATTTTTAATTAAGTAAAAAATTTCTTGAATAAAAAAAAAATTTATTTTAATTATAAAAAATTTTTTTAATTAAAGATGATAAAATTTAAAAAATATTTCTTTAAGTTCAAATTTTTTTTCCCGACTTAAATTTATTTTTGAAATTTTTGATTAAAAAAAAATAAACTTGTTTTAAAGAAATTAATCAAGAAAATAATTGAAAAAAAAATATATATATATAATTATCTCGATTAAATTTTTGAAAGAGTGAATGTATCGATGCAAGTCCCTCCTCGTCCACGAGTTTGCGAGGGAAACGTTAACGTATATAGTAATAAGTATACTTATAGAGAGCTGAGGACGTTTACGATAAATAGCCGAGAGGTACATACTACATACTAACCATACTAATACATCCGTACTGTATAACATACAACATATAACCACATAACCATATAAACAGATATGTATGCATGAGATAGTTAATCATGCGTTTGTGTCGCACCATGCTCTTATGCATAATGATAGCCACAGAGCAGGAAGTACACACACGGAACAATTGGTTGATGCACGCCCTAAACCCCCTTTCTCTATACATTATCTACACCGTTGATGTCTCAATAAACGATTAACCTGATGATAATAAATAAATATTATTATCATTTTTTATTATTTTTAATAACTTGAGCAATAATTATAGCTTTTGTACAGTGGAAAATATTTTTTTTTTTTAATATTAAGGAGATCAAAGTACCCTCCTAGTGTAAAGAATAAAAAAAGAATACGTAGAAATACTTTTGTTATGCATCTTGAAATTAATTTTTAAATTAATTAATAACATTTTTGAGGAAATTTCCGAAAAATTTACTCATTAAATAATTATTAACATTTAATTGACTAATAAACAATATAGCACTCTGAATTACCGGTATACACTTGACAACACCGCAAGAGTTCCCTAACCTTGAAATTTATTTATGTTTACTGTCTAACTAAAATGACTAAGATCTTCTAGCATTTAAAAACCGCGGTTACTTATGCGCCGAGTAACTGCGCAAGCGGTGTTGCCAAGTCAAATACAAGACTTTAAAGAACGGAAATTCCGAGTGATTTTTCATAAAAAATCTAAAATATCTCCGTAATACGCTCGAAAAGCTACTTTTTTACTGTTTTAATCGAAAGCTTATTATTTTTTCAATCAATTTCAATAAAAATAAAATTTTTTTTAAATCGTTAATTGCATCAAATTCTTAACCAAATACACGGCTGGTAGAATCTCCATTTTACATGTAAAAATTACAATTTTCAAACCTTATTATTTGATTAAATATCCCGGAAACTACTGTTTTTTAATTTTTTCATTAATTATTAGGCTACGTAGATTGAATTTAATAATTTTCAGGAAGTTTTAAAAATTTTACTAATTCGCGTGGATCTCCTTAAGGAGATCAAAGTACCCTCCTAGTGTAAAGAATGTCTATAAAAAAATAATACGTAGAAATACTTTTGTTATACATCTTGAAATTAATTTTTAAATTAATTGACTAATAAACAATATAGCACTCTTAATTACCGGTATACACTTGACAACACCGCAAGAGTTCCCTAATCTTGAAATTAATTTATGTTTACTGTCTAACTAAAATGACTAAGATCATCTAGCATTTAAAAACCGCGGTTACTTATGCGCCGAGTAACTGCGCAAGCGGTGTTGCCAAGTCAAATACAAGACTTTAAAGAACGGAAGTTCCGAGTGATTTTCATAAAAAATATAAAATATCTCCGTAATAAGTTCGGAAAGCTACTTTTTTTATTGTTTTAATCGAAAGCTTATTATTTTTTCAATCAAATTCAATAAAAATAAAATTTTTTTTAAATCGTTAATTGCATTCAATTCTTAACCAAATACACGGCTGGTGGAATCTCCATTTTACATGGAAAAATTACAATTTCCAAACCTAATTATTTGATTAAATATCCCAGAAACCTACTGTTTTTTAGTTTTTTTATTAATTATTAGGCTACGTAGATTGAATTTAATAATTTTCAGGAAGTTTTAAAAATTTTACTAATTCGCTTGGATCTCCTTAAGGAGATCAAAGTACCCTCCTAGTGTAAAGAATGTCTATAAAAAAATAATACGTAGAAATACTTTTGTTATACATCTTGAAATTAATTTTTAAATTAATTAATAACATTTAATTGACTAATAAACGATATAGCACTCTGAATTACCGGTATACACTTGACAACACCGCAAGAGTTCTCTAACCTTGAAATTAATTTATGTTTACTGTCTAACTAAAATGACTAAGATCTTCTAGCATTTAAAAACCGCGGTTACTTATGCGCCGAGTAACTGCGCAAGCAGTGTTGCCAAGTCAATCACAAGACTTTAAAGAACGGAAATTCCGAGTGATTTTTCATAAAAAATCTAAAATATCTCCGTAATACGCTCGAAAAGCTACTTTTTTATTGTTTTAACCGAAAGCTTATTATTTTTTCGATCAATTTCAATGAAAATAAAATTTTTTTTTAATCGTTAATTGCATTAAATTCTTAACCAAATACACGGCTGGTGGAATCTCCATTTTACATGGAAAAATTACAATTTTCAAACCTAATTATTTGATTAAATATCCCAGAAACCTACTGTTTTTTAATTTTTTTATTAATTATTAGGCTACGTAGGTTAAATATACAAATTTTCAGAAAGTTTTAAAAATTTCACTACTTCGCGTGAATCTCCTTAACGCTCTACAAAAAATGACTTTACCATAAATTCACTGATTCAAAAGTTATCCGCTATTGAAGCTTGAGTTTATACCTGGTCTTCAAAATTCGTGTCAAAAATCGCCGACAGGTGGCGCATAGTCGCTAAATTTTCTCACTCTAAGAGACTTGAATTCTAAAATATGATAAAAATCATTATTTTAATTGTTCTAAGGTGCTTATATGATCCTATTCTTTTGTTTAATCAATTATTTTTTGAAAAATTTTACAAATGGAATCAAAAATTTGTTTAAAAGTTTCTTTACTTTAATTAAGGCAATAAAATTTAAAAATAATTTTTTTTAACACTAAAAATTGTTTTTATTTTCAATATTATTAAAAATAATTTTCCAAATGTATTAAAAAATTTTTTTTTTCAATATAATACTTATTATATATGCTACAATTTTTATAAGCACACACTGTAGCTTATAGCTCGCTTCCCTGACTGCAAGTCGGCCATGTTTAAGTTCTCCACCTGGGCATTTGGAACAGCTCCAGCAATTCCCGTAATTAATCAACTGCTTTGGCAAGCAACTTTTCACGTAGCTTTAATCTGAACAAATTCAAATCAATAATTATTTCATTGATTTTTACTCACAATTATTTATCGGCGGTCTTAGTTAATAATCCTTAGTAATGTTGTGAGCCTGAAGTATGCGAGGTTAGGAATTTGAATGTGTGGTTGTTAATTTATTGTACATATAAGCTTTCTAAATGGTTTCTTAACTTATATATATGTTTAAGTGCGCTGGAAGACATCACGAGAATGCAATTGAACGTGCCGATGTGTGGTAAACGATAAACGGTTCTATTCCGTGCATGGTTCACGCTGTAGAAACTGCTGGAGGAACAAATCGCTCAGGACTTTGCTTCTATAACTTTATATATATATATTTTAATGTCGCAACCTGGCTATAAGTACCGTTGCATATAATTTATATATATAAGTAAGAACTATTTTTGAATTAAAAAAAATTTTTTTTCTTGATTAAGACTGTTTCAAAGAAATCAAATTTAATCATTCTTTTTTTGATTAAAGTATGACTAGATTCATAAAAAATCAATGATTTTCAAAATAATCGGGAAGTTCAGAATACGGCGACTCGTCGCAATATTCAGAAGTTCAAATTTTTTTAATTAAAATTAAAATTTTTAGTTACTTTTAGAATACGCCGATTGAAAAATAATTGAATCAGAATAAAAAATTTTAACTAAAAAAATAATTTCAAGCATTTGATTACCTATATTATTAAAAAAATAAGCAAAATTTTATGACCTGTGTATTTATATGATGAAATGGGTTTTTATAGTTATAAATTTAGTATCGTTGGAAAAGTTTTGACCTGGAGTTGTGCCTTTTCATGGTTTCATATCATTCTCATCAATAGTCAATTTATCATGATAAGTATTTAGGCTGCATTCGAAAATGCTCTATCTCTAGATACATAATTAAGAAATTATTTTGTATCTTGTGAACTAATGACATTTTTAAAGATATAAGCTCATCCTGATGTTACACTCATCGAGACCTTTCATTTAAGTACCCACATTAATTTTTCATATATTTATATATATTATATGTATGTATATATGAAAAATATATCAAAAATGCATGTGGGTACTCAAATGAAAGCTCTTGATGAGTATAACATCGGGATGAACTTACATCTTTAAAAATATCAATAATGAAGAAATGACATTGTATCTCGTGAACTATTGACAATTTTAAAGATATGAGCTCATCCTGATGTAACACTCATCAAGAGCTTTCATTTGAGTACCCACATCAATTTTTCATATATTTATATATATTATATATATATATATATATATATACATATATATATATATATATATATGAAAAATATATGAAAATGCATGTGGGTACTCAAATAAAAGCTCTTGATGAGTGTAACTTCGGGATGAGCTTACATCTTCAAAAATATCAATAATTAAGAAATGACCTTGTATTTTGTGAACTCTTGACATTTTTAAAGATATAAGCTCACTTCGACATTATACTTATCGAGACCTTTTATTTGAATACCCACATCATTTTTCCATATATTTATATATACTATATATATGTATATATGAAAAATTTATCAAAATGCATGTGGGTACTCAAATGAAAGCTCTTGATGAATGTAACAACGAGATGAGCTTATATCTTTAAAAATGTCAATACCAAAGAAAGTACAGGGCATTTTAACAAATATCTTGTGAACTATTGACATTTTTAAAGATATAAGCTCACTTTGATATTTTCTCCATCGAGACCTTTAATTTGAGTACCCACATCAATTTTTCATATATTTATATATATGTATATATGAAAAATATATCAAAAATGCATGTGGGTACTCAAATGAAAAGTATTGATGAGTGTAACATCGGGATGAGCTTATATCTTTAAAAGCGTCAATATTTAAGAAAGTACAGTGCAATTTAACAAAAATAATTATTTAATAAAGCAAAATTTTATTTTTTTATAGTTCACAAGTCACGACAGTCATATAGTGACTGCAAGATTGCTAGTTTTTAATTAAAAAGAAAAATTAAACTAAAAAATTTTTCTTATAGTTTAAGTCAATTTCAATTGGCTAAAAAATATTTTTTTAACTCAAAATTATGAAGTTCTTAAAAATAATATTTTCGTATAAATTAAAGTTAATTTTTCTATCAATATACAAATTCTCAGTAAACTCCACTCGATTAAACACGCTATTGCGTAAAATAGATTTCTTCAGCAGCTTTAAATTGCCGATAAATTATTGAGATAACCCTATTCAGATTCTTGGAGCGCGATGTCGAATTTTCCGTGTTTACTCTTCAGGAAGATCCAATCCAGCAATCCAAGATCAGTTAACCAATCAGCAGTTTGGAACTAAACAGAAGAGAAGAGTAGAAAAGCGAGTTGAGTTTTAGCAATCAGAGGACCGGGATCAGAATAATCCTCCTCATTGTCATCAAAATTACCGTTTAATTTAAATCCCCATCAGCGTTAATTCCCCGAGTATTATTTTATTCCGTCTGCGTATTTCGTATTCGGAATATCAAATGTAAGTTGTGTAATTTTCAAGATATGTTCGGAGTTTTCTCTACAAGGTTGCAGGGTGTAGGCGTAGATCAAAATGGCGGATAACTTAAAACTACAAACTACAAACTTTGAATTTATTACAGCTATTATTATAAAAGCTAATGGAATGTTAAATTTTGGATGTTGCACTCAGAAGGATTTGTTGATATTTAATAAGACTTAATAAATAATTTTTAACAAATACTTATTAACAAATCCAAATAATAAATTATTTATTGAAATTTATTAACAATTAATAAAAGTTTATTTATCCATTAATGATTATTAATAACTATTTGATTGAATCCGTAAAGAAAATAATTAAAAAAAAAATTTTTTTTAGACCTTTAAAACTATAAAAGCGTTAAATTTCATAAGCAAAAAATTAAAAATGTTGGCTTAAAAAAAACATTTTATTTCTAATATTTTTAATGAATTTTGAAATCCTTGAATTATAAAAATTTTACACGCTTTTGTTGGGATTAGTAAAGTAATTCATTAACTACTAACAACCTTGCAGTCACTATGCGACTGCCGTGACTTGTGAACTACAAATGAATAAAATTTCGCTTCATTAAATAATGACTTTTGTTAAATTTCACGGTACTTTCTTAACTATTGACGATTTTAAAGATATAAGCTCATCCCGATGTTACACTCATCAAGAGCTTTCATTTGAGTACTCACATGCATTTTTGATATAATTTTCATATATAGATGTATATAATATATATATAAATATATGGAAAATTGATGTGGATACGCAAATGAAAGCTCTCCATGAGTGTAATGTCGGGGTGAGCTTATACTTCAAAAAATGTCAACAGTTGACAAGATACAAGGTCATTTCTTAATTATTGATATTTTTAAAGATGTAAGCTCATCTTGATGTTACACTCATCAAGACCTTTCATTCGAGTACCCACATGCATTTTTGATATATTTTTCATATATACATATATATAATATATATAAATATATCAAAAATTGATGTGGGTACTCAAATGAAAGGTCTCGATGAGTGTAATATCGGAATGAGCTTATATCTTTAAAAATGTCAATAGTTAACAAGATATTTGTTAAATTGCACTGTACTTTCTTAACTATTGACATTTTTAAGGATATAAGCTCATCTCGATATTACACTCATCAAGAGCTTTCATTTGAGTACCCACACGCATTTTGATATAATTTTCATATGTACATATATATAATATATATACATATATAAAATATATATACATATATATATATATAAATATATGAAAAATTGATGTGGGTACTTAAATGAAAGGTCTTGATGAGTATAATGGGGTGAGCTTATATCTCTAAAAATGTCAATAGTTCACAAGATACAAGGTCACTTTTTAATTATGTATCTAAACAAATCACATGACTATCCTGGACACAAAATTTTTTTTTTCAATCTCTTAATCATATAGATTAATAAATTTACTTAAAAAAATATTTTCTAATATAGTACAAAAAATATTAAGTTAGATTTAAAGTAAAAGAAAAAAATAGTTATTAATAAAAAAATAAATTTATTATTAGTTATTAAATTGTTCTATGATTGTAATTGTGGGTTTTTGGGTTCTTCTTGGTTCTGAGTTAAGTTTTGTTTAAAATTAAAAATGAATAGAAGGGGATCGAGGATTGGATCTGGTTGATGCCGGGTATAGTAGAAAGAACCAAACCGGCATTTCCGGCGTACGTACTTATACTCGAGCTAGTGTAGAGCTTCATATAAAATCATGGACATCTATACATACAATATATGTTAATGTATGTTTTATACATTACATATATATGAGTGTGTAACATGTGTGCCAGTGGTAGCTGCACCGGTTCGCCTTGATCCCATCGTTTCTCTTACGTAAGCTCTACACTAGTACTGACATGCTCACATGAGAATTAAATATATAATAGTTTCAAAAATTAAAAATGCGCTTTGATAAAAAATTTTTTTGTTTAAAACAATAAGAGTAATTAAAAAAAAAAAACAATTATTTTATAGATGTATATCTATTTAACAAGCAAACAATTGTAAATCATAATCATAAAAAATGTACAAGCTATTAATTTTCATGGGATAATAATTATGATAAAATAATATTATAATGATAATAACAGAATATATTAATTATCATAATCCTTTAATCCATAGAATAATTTATAGATGAATGCTTTGGGTTAATAACAATGCTCTCGAGTCAATGATTTTGTGACCGAGCATATAAGCCCTCTTAAAATTAAAAATCAAATTTCAATATCGTCAATCATTTTGCAATTTTAAATATAAACTAGCAACCTTGCAGTCACTATGTGACTGCCGGGACTTGTGAACTATAAATAAATAATATTTTGTTTAATTAAATAATGACTTTGGTTAAATTGCACTGTACTTTCTTAAATATTGACGTTTTTAAAGATATAAGCTCATCCCGATGTTCCATTCATCAAGAGCTTTCATTTGAGTACCCACATACATTTTGATATATTTTTCATATATACATATATATAATATATATAAATATATAAAATATATGAAAAATTGATGTGGGTACTCAAATGAAAGGTCTCAATGAGTGTAATGTCGGAGTGAGCTTATATCATTAAAAGTGTCAATAGTTCACAAGATATTTGTTAAAATGCCCGGTATTTTCTTACCTATTGACGTTTTTAAAGATATAAGCTCATTCCGATGTTCCACTCATCAAAAGCTTTCATTTGAGTACCCACATACATTTTGATATATTTTTCATATATACATATATATAATATATATATATAAATATATAAAATATATGAAAAATTGATGTGGGTACTCAAATGAAAGGTCTCAATGAGTGTAATGTCGGAGTGAGCTTATATCTTTAAAAGTGTCAATAGTTCACAAGATATTTGTTAAAATGCCCGGTATTTTCTTACCTATTGACGTTTTTAATGATATAAGCTCATCCCGATGTTACACTCATCAAGAGCTTTCATTTGAGTACCCACATGCATTTTCATATATACATATATATAATATATATAAATATATAAAATATATAAAAAATTAATGTGGGTACTTAAATGAAAGGTCTTGATAAATGCAACATAGGGATGAGCTTATGTCTTTAAAAATGTCTATAGTTCACAAAAAATTTGTTAAAATTCCCTGTACTTTCTTAACTATTGACATTTATAAAGATATAAGCTCATCTCGATGTTACACTCGTCAAGAGCTTTCATTTGAGTACCCACATGCATTTTGATATATTTTTCATATATACATATATATAAATATATGAAAAATTCATGTGGGTACTCAAATGAAAGGTCTGGATGAGTGTAACATCGTAATGAGCTTATATCTTTAAAAATTTCAATAGTTCACGAGATACAAGTTCATTTCTTAATTATGTATCTAGAGATAGAGCATTTCCGAATGCAGCCTAAATACTTATCATCATAAATTGACTATTGGTGAGGATGATATGAAACCATGAAAAGGCACAAATCCAGGTCAAGACTTTTCTTGATAAATACACTGGCCACAAAATTTTGCTTATTCTCTTAATAATAAAGATAATAATTAGCTTGTACACTGAAAAAATAATTAATTTTAATTAAGAGAAAAAATTTCGAACTAAGAAAATAATTTTGAAGTTTAATTGCCTTGAATCAAGAAAAATTTCTCAGTTTTTTAATTTTTCTTCTCAAATCAAGAAGATGAAGTTTGTCAAAATTATTTATTTGATTCAAATAATTTTTTTTTGTGTAAATTTATAAACTTTATTCATAGTTTACCTTTTTAACACGATTTTATTAGCTTCACTTGTAATTATGTAAGTAATCTTTGAACTCGATTTTTCAAAACATACATTGCAATTATTTTGTCTTTAGATTTTTATTAATTTATTTTTTTATGTAAATAAATTATTAGTTTATTAGATAAATATGGATTATTTTTATTAATATAAAACATTTATTTAAAACTTTGTTTATCGCAAGTAATAATTTACACTATAAAAAAAATTTGTGATTTATTACAGGATGGAGCAAAAATAAAAAAAAAATTATTTTGGAGCTTGGGATAAAAATTTTTGCTTATGAAAATTATTTAAAAAAATTCAATTATTTTTAATCAAGTAAAAAATATTTTAAATGAATTTTCTAAATTATAATTTTTCAATTGGAATAAATTAAAGCTCCAGATAAATCATATTTAATAAAAAAAAAAAAAGTAATTTCTTAAAAATTGATAAAGCTCCTTAAATATAAAAAAAATCCTACAAATTGTTATGCAAATTTGCATAATTCTTGAGGTAATAATTATAAAAAAAATTGTGATTTTTTATTTTATCAGGAAACACTACATGCGATTGTGCAATTAGTACTTGAAATATAAATTTTATTATTAAATAAAATTGTCCTTGGTAACTGGTTGTTAATCATCAGCATCAGCAAATGCAGAAGAGAGAAAAAAAACTTACTAACAACTTATAATGATGATGATGATGTTGAAAAAGTTGAAGGTAATAATATTAAAGTTAGGCATTGCGTGTGTCGTCTATTTTTAAACAAATAGTTCAAGTACATATAAAATTGAATAGTGATAAAAATTTTTTCAGTACAAGTACAACTAATAGATGATATTATATATAAGAAATGTGTATTTGCATTGAGGATGAATGAAGTCTCTTAAAAATCAGGAGCATTAACTTGAATTGAATTTATCAGGAAGAGAAGTATAAAGATCTCTGTGCAATACACGTTAAAAAAAAATTTATTATAAATAACGAAATGTCCATACAATTTAACCGAAGAAACTGGTTATGGCACACCGGGTTTTCATTGACTAAAAATGTTCTTCAATCTCGAGCTGTTCTTACTGCACACTGATACTTACCTCCACATATTCACGTCAACATTTTATTTAGTATGTATACAATACATTTAGTATCACGTGTGCAGCCAGTGGAGCCCCTCGTTGACCTTGGAGTTATCCAGTGACCATTTCCGCAATTGCAGCAACCATTCTTGCAAACCGGTAATTTTACTTTTTATTATTCGTATTTTGTATAGGTGGATTTTTTTTATTGCTTTGTAAAAGCTTCAATCACTGCTTGCTATTATTTGTGAAATTCGATAGATTGAAATTTATTTAATTGAATTATATACTATCATAATTGTAATTAATTATTTCATTTTGTAAAGAATAATTTTTGAAAATTTTAAACATAATTAATTTCAATTTTGTTATAAAAAAAATTAGGAGAAAAAATTTTGGAGCGAGAAAATTATTTTTATAAACTTGATCTAAGAAACCATGTAAGAAATTGGTCTATGGAAATTTTATTATTAATGGAAAGGTAAATAGTCTGTTGAAATATTCTATCAGTTCATTGAAATTTTATTAATGGAAAATTGCATTGATCTTTTAAAATTTTTAATTTTATAGAAAGTTTTAATGAATTAATGGAAAATTCTATTAATCCATTAAAAATTAATTGTTGGTAGAAAATTTAATTTGTTCATCAAAAAATTAATGTTTATGGAAAATTCCATTAAATTTTAAAATTTTATTACTAATTGAAAGTGTCATTAATTTGTTAAAATTCTATTATTTATAAAAAATTTCAGTACACAGAAAAAAAATGTTGTTGAGTCAAGTATATATTTTTGAAGAGCTCAATATTATTGGTTTGAGTAGAAAAATTCTTGATTGATAAGAAAATTTTTCTTGATTTAAGGAAATTTTATTTTATTCAAGAATTTTTCGTCTTGATTCAAGACAATTACCCTCTTTAAAATTATATTTTTGGTTCAAGAATTTTTCTCTTGAATCAAGTTAATTTTTTTTTCAGTGTAATAATTAAAAACTCCAATTTTAATAGTAAGTTTTATTGGTCCATTAGAATTCTATTATTAATAGAAAGTTCTATTGGTCCATTAAAAATTCTATTAAGAATAAACAATTCCATTAATCCATGAAAATTTTAATTTTAACAGAAAATTTATTAATTCTTAGAAATTCTATTATTGATAGAAAATTCTATTAGTCCATTAAAATTATAATGTTGACTGAAAATTTCATTAATTCTTTAAAATTTTATTATTAATAGAAAATTCTATTGGTCCATTAAAATTCGATTAAAAAAAAAAATTCCATTGATCCATTGAAAATTCTAATATTGACTAAAAATTTCGTTAATTCTTTGAAATTCTATTATTAATAGAAAATTCTGTTCCATTAAAATTCTATTAAAAATACAAAATTCCATTAATCCATTAAAATTCTAATATTAACTGAAAATTTAATTCTTTAAAATTCTATTATTAATGGCCAAGTTAATTTATTTATTGGATTAATAATAATAATAATAATTTTGAAAAAATCTACTTAAGATTTTTATCTTGAATAAAGTTAATTTTTTCCTCAACATATAATTTAATTCAACAAAAATTGTCAAGTAATGTTTTCTAAGAATGAATATAAACAACAAAAAAACTTTTTATACAACTATACTTACTAAACTAGTATATCA
Organism: Cotesia glomerata; assembly: GCF_020080835.1. Taxonomy (NCBI): domain Eukaryota; kingdom Metazoa; phylum Arthropoda; class Insecta; order Hymenoptera; family Braconidae; genus Cotesia; species Cotesia glomerata. Next base: position 22,946,598 of record NC_058163.1, read on the forward strand.
TAAAATCTAAATTAAATCAAATAAATAATTTATCAATTAAAAAAAAAAATCATAAAATTCAACAAGCTACTTAGCAAGTATTCCGTAACACCAAATTTTCTTTTATGAGGTACGAATTGGAGTACATGAAAAATTGTTTCGTACTAATGGAACCCACTTCTTGCAGATTACTAGACAATTGATTAATTTGATTCTAATTATAATTATTACCGAATGGGTGAGTATATGATAAAGGTATATAATTTAGCGTAAGTAAGAAAAGTAATTTCTTATAAATTACCGTGAGATCTTATTGGAGTGCTAATAATAATAATAACAAGAGTAATGAATATCGAAGGGCGTGGTTTGCACGCACCCCCGCATATGTTTCTACGCACTTGGACGCCATCTTGGCTAGTCACACCCCCGCAAAATGCCCATAGGTACAATCTTTGGTTTTCAAAATAACAAAATTATTATTATTATTATTATGATAAAAATGTAGAAAACGATTATTTTAATAATAATAATAAATTTTACCAAAAATAAATTTA